>NW_028270190.1:14675477-15275477 GCF_037043375.1 Chiloscyllium plagiosum
GTAGACAGAGAAAAATCAAATTCAATATATGAGAGGCCTGTTCAAAAATCTGGTAATGGCTGTGAAGAAGTTGTTCGTGGAGCATTGGCATGTGTTTTCAAACATTTGCATCTTCTGCCAGATGGAAGAGGATGGAAGGGAGCCGAAAGCAATGTGGAAGGGCTCTTTTGTTATGCCTGCATTAGTGTGGTAGTGGCATGTATATAAGAAGTCCGTGGATGGAAGTTTGGTTGACATGATGGACTGGGCTGTGTTCTCAATTCTCTGTAATGTCTTTCAGTCTTGGGCAGTTCTGTTGCCAGACGAAGCTGTGATGCATCTGGATGTTTTCTATGATGTATCTACAAAAAGAAAACGTAGACGTCATTGTGAACATGCTGAGTTGCCTCAGGTTTCTGATGACTGAGATACGTTGGTGTGTTTTCTAACCTAAAGTGTCGATGTCCTAATTCAGAACATCTTGTTGATTATTTGTACTGTGTGGAATCTGAAGTTGCTGACCACCTCTACATTAGCAAATTGGTAAAATTAGGGGCATATTTTCTTCCCTGCTTGCTGAAAATTACCAGCTCCTTTGTTTTACTAACATTGAGTGACAGATTGTTGTCCTTCCACCAAACCAATAAGCTCACCATTCCTTTCCTGATCTCTGCATCTTTGCTGTTTAAGATCCAATCCACTTCGACTGTGTCATCCGTTAACTTGTAAATGAAGTCAGAACACTGGTCACTCTGTCAGTGTCCTTTGAAATTTCCCCACTTAAAGTTTTCTGAATCCACTCCTTCACAGGATTGGTCTTGGCACAAACTGTATTCCATTCTCTTGTCAGATGAACATGCCCGACTAGTAACAATGCAAAACTTTGACTCATTCAACATTTCCAATGCACAACTGGACAGCTGAGACAGACAACGCTTCTGGAATGATATTAAGCTGCTGTTTACCATCACACACACCAAAATTCATTTTTTTTATAAATGAGGCATTTTCCATTCAGGAGGTGGACAATCATGCAAACGATTGATTGTGCCATGTGGATAGACATCAGATTTGGAGTTGTGTAATCAGTGACAGTCAAAGACTCCAAATGCCTGAACTGTGCCAGGAAGTGATCAGTCCTGTCACTTGCAACCTACTAGAATTTATTTCAACTGATGAAACAAGGTGGAACATTAACCTCTTAATTCAGGGAATTCTGTTCAATGTCCATTCAAATCAAAGCTCAGGAGCACGTTGGATCAGTCAAGGCTAATGATAGTCTAAAGAATCATACAGCACATCGGTCTAACCAGTCCATGTCGAACATAATCCCAAACGAACCTGGTCCCACCTGTCCGCTGCTAGCCCGTATCCCTCCAAAGTCTTTCTGATCATGCGTTGCCTGTGCGCCTTCTCATTGTTGTAACAGTGTCCACATCTTCCACTACTTCATTCCACAGGCAAACGAACTTCTCTGTTAAAAAAAACGTCTCATGTCTTCTTTTTAAAATGTTTCTCTTTCCATCAAAAGAACATGCTGCCTAGTCGAAAAGTCCCCCACTCTGTGGAAAAGACATCTTGCATTAATTTATCTGTACCCATCATTATTCTATCAATAATGTCATCTCTCAATTTCCAGTGAAAAATAAAAGTTCCAGCTTAAAGACCTTCGTTACAACTAAGAAATTCCATAACTGATAGAATCCTGATAAACCTTTTCTAAACCCTCTCTATTTTCATGATATCCTTCCTACAGCAGGAGTAGCATTTAATTTCATCACGACATTCAAACGTTTTCCTTACTGATGTGTCATAAAGTTCTTTCTTGGTGTTTAATTCACAGTCTTGATGTAAGGGAATTCTTCTCACACGGAAGTATGAGAGATCAATTGTGTAATCTGATGACACATCTTGATTGATACTCAATTCATATACATCAAGATCTCTGAGCAACTTGTTCTGATTCATGAAATTCCTATTTTACCAAAACATAGTCCGTCAACCCGCTACAAAATGTTTCTATTTGATGCCCCTTATATTATGAATACCACCCCTGTCATGGTTTTCTGTCAAGCCTCGCAGTCACCCTATCAGAACAAACCACGTGCTTGTTATAGTGGAAATATGCCAAAGATGGAACAAACTAATCAGCTCATTCATGATGAAGAGCTTATGCCTGAAACGTCGATTCTCCTGCTTCTCGAATGCTGCCTGACTGACTGTGCTTTTCTAGCGCCACACTCCTCAAAGCAGATCTCAAGCATCTGTCGTCCTCACTTTCTCCAGATTAATAAATGCGAAGATTGGATTGTTGTATATTTAATTGTTGTAGATTTAATTCCATAGAATTTCCAATAACCAGCATTGATCATCTTGAATCTTGCAATGTTTTCACAGAACGTGAGAATGGACATTTCCCCAATGATGCTGAGTGCACAAACAGGTTCAGTGAAACAAAAATGCCAGGGAAAAGAAGACTGAAATGAAGAGGAATTTATTTATTCGTGACTGCATGCAACACAATAAGACAGCCCACATCCGGAAAACTAACAAAATGTCTGAACGTCTTTTATTGTTATTTGGAAAAAAATAATTTTAATAAAACAGGGGCAATCATGAGCTGTCTACACGTCATATTTTAGTAAAATAATACCTGAAGACTTGTGGTTAGTACCAGTCTGATCCCATCGGTAGCAATGCACCATTCAAAGTCGATTTGCAGCAGCTTCAGTTCAATTAAGATTTGAATTTACTAAGACATGCAACATCAACTGTCTTCTGTGAAACTGTAGTTCTAAGACTGAGAATTATACTGGAATGAATGACATTCTTCCACAACCGACTTCCTGCCGACAACGCTCCAATAAAGCACATGCAAGCACTCAGTCTTAAATGGGGGACACCTTATTTGTAAAATGTGCATCCCTGATCTATACTCATTCACATCATTGAATGAGACTGGATCTTGTTCTCAGAAACTCCTGGGTGTATTTGGTCAACCAAAACATCACAGTTCGTTTAGGCAAAATGAGCTTTGGTCAGTAATATCAAATCTTTTCACATTAAATAAGTTGAAGCATTGCTACTTTACGAAAAACTGATGCGTTCTTTTATAGTATTTGGTCTCCATACTTTAACAGAAAGTTTTATTTCATGGACTTGAATTAGTATTTATTGTGGCACATTTTTTTGCACAAAATCTCCACTCAACTACTCTACTCAAATCAAAAAAATTTGCAATTTTAAAAAAGGGTTGTTTTACAATTAATTTCAATTGCTCTCTGAACTTCGTTTGAGTCACGGCATAAATGCACGTGTTAGTGCAGCAACTAAACTGCTGTAGCATACATCCAATTTGTATTACAAAAAATGGTAGTGAAACAGAAACATACCCTAAATTCATCATTCTATTTTCAATAGAGAACACCATTATTAAGGACCATAATAGCACAACGTTCGCTAAAATAAGAAACAGTAGAACAATAGATTTCTTTCTGTTCTCCATTTCTGTGTCTCTGGGTCTGTCCCCACTGCTCTGGTCACGCAGTCTCTTACGAGCTTTGCTCGCCAGTAAATTACGTCTGACGGTGGCAATGTTTAATATTAAAATCAGTAGAAAAGGTACACCTGGTGTGAGAATGTGATGAACGAACTCGACTGTAAGCCAGATCTTAGAAAATGCAACTCTAGCAGTGACGTCACAAAACCAGGGAATATTAGCCAAAATATATTTATCTGTCAACGCAAAATACAAAAATATGTTCTTAAAACATCTAATCACACCCACGGTTCCAAGTGGAACTGCCACTATGTTCTCTCCACAAAATTTACTTTTTAACTTTGGGCAACAAATGACCACAAATCGATCAAATGTGAAACAGACGGTGAACCACACGGAACAGTCAGTGGCTGCATAAAGGATGACTGCATGGATATTGCACACAGGGATATTCATCATAAAAATAAACTCTTCCTTGTGAACAATGGGAATGTGCCTTAGTATTAGGTCGAAGATAATAACCAGCAGGTCTGCCACGGCCATGGCGACGAGATAGTGAGTTATATAATTGGAGAGACCACACTTCCTCCGAGATAAGATGAAAATCGTCAGTATGTTCACTGTGAGGAAATGAAATTGACCAGTAAGATAAGAATGGTGTGAAATATACAATCTTCATTCACTACTTTATGAGTTATGTCATGATATTCTACACTTTTAATATGCATTGAATTTGCAAGAATTCTCTGTAAACATTAAATTTCATCTTGCAATCAACTGATTGGTATCTCTAACTTATCTGAAATGTCCACAAATTTGGACAGATGTGCACAAATATTCAACGGTCGACCTTCGAGGTTTGCAGATGGTAGAAATGTTGATATACAATCGGCAAAGATGGCATACATTTACTCCAGTAAATTGTCGCTGTCATAAAATTGGAATATTGACATTTAATGTTGACATTAAATAGGTGCTGACATTTAATACCTGAGGACGGGCATTAACATCATTTTTTTCAAATAAGTGTTGGGACAGAGGAGCACAGGTGCGCTTAATTCTCCAGGCAACAACAAGGACTGCAGATGCTGGAAACCAGAGTCTATATTAAAGTGGTGCGAACGTTCCAGGTCGCATTAATTCGTTCAGGAAATGTACTCACGACCTGTAGTGAATAGGAATGAGGAGAACCCTCAAACCGGGGTAGTTATACTGAAAGTTCACAAATGGTCCAATTGACAGCATGATATTTTACACATAGAATTAATTAGAAACTAAGTCTCTCAGAAGAACACAAGGGTTGGGGAATTCAGGAAATGTTGCATTTTAGAAATGGTCCTCCAAACCACAACAAATGCAAAATACAATGCCCTCGACTTTTTTCCAGTGTCTTTCTATTTCAAGAGAAACTTGAAAATGCGATGAAAAAATATTGAATTTAACTTTGTAAAGGGGAAATGAGATGTGCTTCCAGAGTGTTTGTACTAAAGCTTTAGGAAAAGCACTGCAAACAGAACATAGGTGTATGAAAAAAAAATTCTTCCAAGTAATATTGACTGCAGTTGCACTGTAGTTTGTCAGCCATTGAATTGCTATGTGGAGACACACAAAACCGAATCAGGAATGTACCATTCGGTCTCTCTGTCCGGTTTTGGCATTGGATAATGTCTTCACTGATCGGATTGTGGCATTTCGTTCCCCAATTTCCCGTCTACCTGCGAGCAACATTTGACTGAGCTGTTGTTTCAGATTCAACAGAGCTCAGCCTTAAATTTAAAGAAGTACCACTGCCTGGAAAGTTGTTAGGAGCAGTGAGTTTCAAAGATCCTCGATGCGCTGACACAAAATAGAACGTTCTCATTCCTTTCTAAATTGCTAACTTATTCATATTTCACTTTGTTCTCATCATCACCAAGAGTGAAACATCCTTTCAACATGCAATCAGTAAAGTCCATCTCAGCATCTTGCTTGCTTCAGTATGATTATTTCACGACCCTCTAACTTCTAACAAATTCTGACCCATTCCGTGTATAAAGCTGGAATCAAAGTTGCCAACATCCAAGTATGCACAATGACATTCAAAGTTCTTCTACAACTCACCCTCTATTACAGTGTTTGTACAAGGAGTAGACCAGCTAAAGTATTTTAATTGAGTGAATCAAAAGAAAGATAAAATGACAAGTAGCAGATTCATAAAATTATGGATATCATTTCCTTCTTCATTCTTCCTTCTGAATTCTTTATAAGACAATACAAAAGAGGAACAGGAGTACGCTGTTGAACTCTTCCCGCCTATTTTGCTGTTCTTTAAGATCATGGCCCATCTGACATCCGTCACGTCCACTTTTATTGTCCGCTCACCATAGGCCTTGCTTCCCCTACCCATCAGGAATCTATTTCTTTCATCCTTAAACATGGCCAAAGCCTGTGCTCCAAATGTTCTCTCGGGCAAATGACCCACAAATATCTGAGAGAAGACATTCCTCCTCATCTCAGTCTTAAAACATAGAACATAGAACATAAGACATTACAGCGCATTGCAGACCCTTCGGTCCTCCATGTTGCACGAACATGTGGATAAATTTGAAGCCTATCTATCCTCACTATTCAATTTTTGGACTAACGTTTATTCAATATCCATTGGAATGCGCTTACATTGGCGAGTCTACTATTCTTGTAGGCAGTGCATTCCACGCCCCTACTACTATCTGAGTAAAGAAACTGCCTCTGACATCTATATCTATCAGCCCTCAATGTAAAGCTATGCCCTCTCTTGCTGGCCATCTCCATCGAATGAGAAAAGCCACTCACTATCCACCCTATCTAACCCTCTGATTATCTTCATTGTTTCAATTAAGTCCCCTCTCAACCTTCTACTCTCTAAAGAAAAGAGCCTCAAGTCCCTCAGCATATCCTCAGAAGGCATTCCCTCCACACGAGGCAAAATTCCATTAAATCTCCTCTGAACCGTTTGCAATGCTTCCACAGCCTTCCAAAATGTAGTGATCAGAACAGTGCACAGTACACCCAGTGCAGCCGTACTGGAGTTTTGTACACCTGCAGCATGACCTTGTGGCTCTGAAACTCAATCCCTTTACCGATGCAATTTTAAAAGAAAATCCTATGAATCTCGGTGGCAACTATCGGAGATCTATGTACATGAAGACCGAGATCTCCCTGCTAATCTACACCACCAAGAATCTTATCAGGAGCCAAGTACCTGTAATCTTTGTTCCTGTTGCTCCCAAATACAACCTTGCAGTACACCACTGAACTCCAGGATGAGCATTTCCCATCAACCACCAGCTCAGTATTCTCTCAGCTCGCCAAGTGTCTGATCCAATTACCGCTAAATCACCCTCAACCCTATGCCTACCGATTTCGTGCAATAGCTTAACGTGGGGAACCTTAGCAAACACCTTATTGAAATCCAGATAAACCACATGAACCGCTTTACCGTCATCCACCGGTTTGGTAGCCATCTCAAAGAACGCAATAAGGTTTGTGAGGCATACTACAGGGTTGACTATGACAAATCAACTTCATCCTTTCTTGATGATTATAAATCATATCTCTTATAGCCGTTCCCAACACTTTACCCACAGCGGAAGTAAGGTTCAATGGTCTATAATTGCCAGGGTTGTCTCTTCTCCCCTTCTTCAACAAGTGACTACAATTGTTATCCTCCAGTCCTCTGGCACTATTCCTGGAGATAATAACCACATTAAGATGAATTAAAAAGGCCCTGCAATCTCCTCCCTGACTTCCCACAGATACCTAGGATAAATCCATTTCGGCCCAGGGAACGTATCAATGTTCACACTTTGTAGAATCGCTCACACTTCCTCCTTGTGAATCCCTATCCCGCTTCGTCTAATAGCCGATATCTTAGTGTTTTCTTCGACAGAATTGTCTTTGTCCAGTGAGAATACTGATGAAATTGACTTAAATAGGCTCTCTATAATTCTGATACTGTGCTCACTGTTCCCAGAAATTCTCATAAAGTGGTAACATCCTCTCAGTACTTACATTGTTCTGCCCTGAAGTTTGTTTGAGTTACAACCAGATCATCTCTCAAAACTGAGTGCCGTTCTGGTAACCCTATTATAGGTAAGATGTTATTGAACTAGAGAGTGTACAGAAAGGATTTATCAGCACGTTGAGGGAATTAAGAGTTTGACTTATAAAACTAAAGTGGGAAAACTGGGGCAGTTTTCACTGTTCGGAGCTAAAGGGTGACCATATTACGTTTTTGTACAATGGTGAGAGCCATACGTAAGGTGAATGACAAGGGCATTTTCCTAAGGGTGGAGGAGTTCAAAACGAGAGGCCGCATTTTGAAGGTGAGAGGAGAAGATTTATAAAAGGAAGTAAGGGGCAACTTGAAGAGTGTTGCTCGTGTGTGGAGTAAACTGCCAGAGAAAATAATGGGTGTAGTTAAAGATATTTGCATCATTTGTGAATTGGAAGTTTCTGGAGCGATATAGACCAAGCGCAGGCAGATTGGACAGTTTAGTTTGGGAACATCGGCGGCATGGATTGGTTGTACGAAAAGGTTCTGTTTCCAGTAGTGTGACTCTGCGAGTAGACTAGCAATCTCTTCAAGCTTTGCTTAGAAAACAATCCCTAATTGTCGGCAGTTTTGCTAATGAAATATCTCTGAACTGGCTCCAATAAAGCAATGATTATCATTTAATAATTAGACAAAATCTCCCCCCCCCCCCCGCCCCCCACTTCCCAGTGTATTCACACTGACAAAATGTGACCTGCTTCAGAGTCATATTGACGTTGGAGCTCGATACCAGAGTTGAGCAAGTCTGTTTCCCTTTTCGCAAAACTTTGAGGTCTGGAATCTTGTTAGATTAAAGAAATCCCTTTGTTTTCATTGGGAAATGCAGGCATATTCTGTTGAAACAACAATGATGTCTTAATGACGACAGTTGTAGATGTCTTTGGTGTTACAATTTGACAGGAGGCTCGGAGAGAAGACATAAACATTTCCCACTAACATAAGTTCATGATATTACTTTATGAAACGATTCACGTCTAGGTCCAAGGCAAACGCTGACAATGCCGTTTCATACAGTGATATATAATCTATTAATTTCCTCTCCAGATAGGATAGAATTGAGGTCTAATAAATAAAGTTTGATCCTGCAGGCAAGGAACGTATCATTCTCATTGCGATATGGATGGGAGGTGATAAAGACAATGCAGGACTTCCGCAAACGTTTCCTGAAAGAATATCTCCAATCATTATCGGATGGTTTAATCGGTTACTCTCAGCAGATTTTCACCTCAAAATTCTCTGATGCAGTGTGAAGTTAAGCATGTTTGATAAAAGATTGTTCATCCAACAAACGTCTGAGATATGCCAGAAGTAATTTTGATGTGGACACCGATAAATTTGAGCTGAAAATCCATCAAAGTCGTGAGCAGCAGTGGCTTATTTGTTGAACTCCAACGTTCATGACCAGGAATTTTGCAGTATTTGATAGACACGAATGATTTTTTTCAAACATAGGGCACTGTCAAGATTGAATAGTTTTGGAAGTCATGAAGAAGCTTCCTGCTCGAAACGTCGATTCTCTTGCACCTCGGAGACTGCCTGACCTGTTTTGCCTTTTCAGGCGCCTGACTTTTCAACTCTGATGCTTTGGAAGAGAATAGTATGACATGCTAAGCATAGGCAGGAAATTGCAGATCAGCATAGTAGGATGCACTTCGATTTCCATTTCACTTTCTACTGAAAACAAATATGGGAAGGCTGTTCACATGTTGGATTTTCGTAAAGTAAAAAAAAATCAACTTTTGGGAAGGTAATCTACCTTGCTTAACTGTTATAGCATCCATGCAACGTCAGAACGTTCAGAGCTTCAGAACGAAAAAGACTCTCCCTATCCACCTTATCTCACCCTCTGATTCTCTTATATGTCTTAATTAATTCATCCCTCAACCTTTTTCTCTCTAACGTAAATAGCATCAATGTCATCAGCCTTTCCCCATAAGACCTTCCCTCCAGACCAGGCAACGGAACTTTAATAGTGTGTTGACGTCCCAACAGTCATACATAGAACATAGAACATTACCAGTTAGCACATGCCTTTTAGACTTCGAGATTGCGCCGAACTGTGGAATCAATCTGCAGGCCATCTAACCTATGCTATTCCTTTTTCATCCATATATTTATGCAATGAATATTTAAATGCCCTTCAAGTTGGTGAGTCTTCTTCTGTTGAAGGTAGGGCCTTCCGTGACCGTACTACTCTCCGAGTCAAGAAACTATCTCTGACATCTGTACTACATCTATCCCCGTCAATTCAAAAGCTACGTCCCAACATGCTAGCCATCACCATCCGAGGACAAAGCCTCCTGCTTGCCTACCTTGAACATGTACAAACCAATGACTTTATTAATTAATTGCATACACCGCCAATTAAGCTATTCACGAGACTTCGTGGATTTAGATGGATAGGCTTATGGTCAACCACTGAAACTCCGTGGTTCCGATAATATTTCCCAGACTCTCTTCTCTCCCTTCTTGGGAATTTTCATACTGATCAGTGTATACTCCTGCAGAGATATTTCCCAGTTGCTCGTTTTTCATCACTGGACTTCTATACTTTTATCCTTGGAATGTCATGGAATGTGTTCATTGAAGCGAAATTCTGCTCGTTCGTGTATCTAGGATGCAATTCTCTCTGCAATTATATGGGGACTGGTTTTACTATTTGCGATTGGTTTCAATTGCAACGTTTCCTTTAATGCATGTTATGATTTTAATTTTTGTGGACAGGTGAACCTGCAACTACTTATGAATCTACATAGATAATTATAGAAATATAATAAATGAAAATGGAGGAAGTCAGTGGCTTTCCTCCCCTTTAAGCCTATACCAACATTCAGCATGTTCATCACTGATCGTGAAATTTCAGTCTCCCACTCTTGAAAATATCTAATGAACTGGCCCCAATAGGTTTCTGTGGTATGGTATTCCACAGCTCCCTTAATTTATAAATGCTTTATCATCTCAGTCGTGGTTGGCTTACCTCTTATTCTTAGATTGTATCTCCTTGTTGTGGACTTCTGCAACATCGAGAACATTCTTCCTGCATCTAGCATGTCCAGTCCCATCATTATTTCATATATTTCGATGAGATTACGTCTCGTTCTTTGACATTCCAATGAATAAATGTCCAATTGATCCAGTCTATCTTCATACATCGATCCTGCCATTTAGGGAATCAGTCTGGTGAGCCTTTGCTGGACTCCCTCAACAGGAAAGATATCCTTCCTCAGACCAGGAGACCAACTCTGCACACAATACTAAATTGTTGCCTCAACAAGGCCCTATGTAACTGCAGATAGGCATCCTTTCTCCGATATTGAAATCTTCTCTGCATGAATGCTAGCATGTGAATAGATTTCCTCACCGTCAGTTGAATCTTCATGCCACACCTCAGCTACTGTTCCAACGTGACACCCATAAATAATTGCACATCACCTTTTCCGAAACTGCCATCACTCTGATGATAATCTTCCGTCTTATTCTTGCCATCGAAATGCATAATGTCACACTTATCTACATCATTTGCATTTGCAAACATCTTCCCACTCAGACAGCCTGCCAAGTCACCCTGAGACTCTAAGCATCCTCGTCACAGCACACAGAGGCACCCAGCTAAGTGTCGTCCACAAATTTGGAGATTTTGCAATCAATATTGATTGGAACCTCCTTCGAGCAGAAGATTTGAATGGAGCTGTTTTTGTAAGGTGTGTTCAGGAGGGTCTCCTAACTCAGTACGTTGACAGGGCGACGAGGGGAGAGGCCTTTCTAGACTTGGGACTCGGAAACGAACCGGAGCAGGTATCAGATCTTGTCGTGGGAGAGCATTTTGGTTATAGTGACCACAAGTGCCTCACATTCTCCATAGCTAGGGAGAAGAAAAGGATTAGTCAAAATGCGAGGATATTTAATTGGGGTGAGGAAACTATGATGCGATTAGACATGAGTTAAGAAGCATGGATTGGGAGCAATTGTTCCATGGTAAAGGCACTATAGACATGTGGAGACTGTTTAAGGAGCAGGTGTTGCAAGTGATGAATAAATATGTCCCTCTGAGACAGGCAAGAAGTGGTAAGATAAAGGAACCTTGGATGACCAGAGCGGTGGAGCTTCTGGTCTAAAGGAAAAAGGTAGCTCACACAAGGTGGAGGAAGTTAAGGTCAAGCTCATCTCTAGAGGATTACAGGCAGGCGAGGAAGGAGCTCAAAAATGGTCTGAGGAGAGCCAGGAGGCGGCACGAGAAAGGCTTGGCAGAACGGATTAGGGAGAACACAATAGCATTTTACACTTATGTGAGGAATAAGAGAATGGTCAAAGAAAGAGTAGGGCCGATCAGGGATAGCACAGGGAATTTGTGTGTGGAGTCTGAGGAGGTAGAGGAAGCCCTAAATGAGTTTTTTGTTTCTGTCTTTACGAAAGAAACGAACTTTGTCGTGAATGAAACCTTCTAAGAGCAGGCGTGCATGCTGGAATGGATAGAGATAGAGGAAGCTGATGTGCTGAAAATTTTGTGAAACATTAAGATTGACAAGTCGCCAGGCCCGGATCAGATTTGTGCTCGGCTGCTTTGGGAAACGAGAAATGCATTTGCTTCATCACTTGCGAAGATCTTTGCATCCCCGCTCCCCACTGGAGTCGTACCTGAGGACTGGAGAGAGGCAAATGTAATTCCTCTCTTCAAGAAAGGAAATAGAGAAATCCCCGGCAATTACAGGCCAATAAGTCTCACGTCTGTCGTCTGCAAGGTGTTAGAAAGGACTCTGAGGGATGGGATTTCTGACCATCTGGAGGATCATGGCTTGATTAATTGCAGTCAACACGGCTTTGTGAAGGGCAGGCCATGCCTCAAAAACCTTATCGAGTTCTTTGAGGATGTGACTAGAAACGTTGATGAGGATCGAGCTGTGGATGTGGTGTATATGGACTTCCGCAAGGCATTTGATACGTTCCCCCATGATAGGCTCATTCAGAAGGTCAGGGGGAATGGGATACAGAATTGGCTGGCCAACAGAAGACAGCGAGTGGTAGTAGAAGGAAAATATTCTGCCTGGAAGTCTGTGGTGAGTGGTGTTCTACAGGGCTCTGTCCTTAGGCCTCGACTGTTTGTAATTTTTATTAATGACTTGGATGAGGGGATTGAAGGATGGGTCAGACCACACAAAGTTTGGTGGTGCTGTTGACAGTATAGAGGGCTGTTGTAGGCTGCAGCGGGACATTACCAGGATGCAGAGATGGGCTGAGAGGTGGCAGTTGGAGTTCAACCTGGATAAATGCGAGGTGATGCATTTTGGAAGGTAGAATTTGAAAGCTGAGTACAGGATTAGGGATAGGATTCTTGGCAGTGTGGAGGAACAGAGGGATCTTGGTGTGCAGGTACATATATCCCTTAAAATGGCCATCCAAGTGTGCAGGGTTGTTAATAAAACATATGGTGTTTTGGCTTTCATTAACGGGGGATTGAGTTTAAGAGTCGTGGGATCTTGTTGCAGCTCTATAAAACTTTGGTTAGACCGCACTTGGAATACTGCGTCCAGTTCTGGTCGCCCGATTATAGGAAAAATGTGGATGGTTTGGAGACGGTTCAGAGGAGGTTTACCAGGATGCTGCCTGGACTGGAAGGCTTATCTTATGAAGAGAGGTTGACTGAGCTCAGACTTTTTTCATTGACGAAAAGGAGGAGGAGAGGGGACCTATTTGAGGTATACAAGATAATGAGAGGCATAGATGGAGTCGATATCTAGAGACTATTTCCCAGAGCAGAAATGACTAACACGAGCGGTCATGGTTTTAAGCTGGTTGGAGGAAAGTAGAGAGAGGATGTCAGAGGCGGGTTCTTTACACAGAGAGTTGTGAGAGCATGGAATGCATTGCCAGCAGCAGTTGTGGATGCAAGGTCATTTGGGACATTTAAGAGACTACTGGACATGCATACGGTCACAGACATTTGAGGATGTATACATGAGGATCAGTGGTCGGCACAACATCATGGGATGAAGGGCCTGTTCTGTGCTGTACTGTTCTATGTTCGATGTTCTAATACTTCTGTCCAAATTATTAATATGTATTGTGAACAGCTGCTTTCCATACTGAACCCTGCGGTGTCCCAATCCTCACTGTCTGTCAATATGAAAAGACCAGCTTATTCCAGTTTTCTGCTTCTTGTCTGCTTACCTGTTCCAGGCACGTCAATATTTTACCTGTGATAGCGTGAGATTTAAGGTTGCGTCTAATCTCTTCCATTGAATGTTGTCTAAAGCCTTCTGAATGTCCAGATAAATTGCTTTTACTGATTCACCTTCGTGTACGCTACTGGTCACATCCTCAAAAAAGAAATCCAGAAGGTTTGTGAAGCATAATTTACCTTTAATGAATCAATGCTTATTAAGTCTGGTTCTGTCAGTGTTTTACAATTGCTCAGTCATTACATCTAGAATGATTGATACCAGCATTTCCCCATCACTGATGTCAGGCTCACTGGCCTTTAATTCAGCCTTCAGTCTCTCGCTCTATTTTATCAAAAGCAGGATTTCATTGGCTGCTCTTCAATCAATTGGGACTCTTTCACATCCTATAGAATTCTGGGAAATGATTACAAATCCATCCAATATTTTAGGGCCGCTTCCTTAAGTACTCTGGCATACAGAGTATTAGGCCTTCGGTATTTATTATGTTTTAATCCAATCAATTTCCTAATACAGTTTTCTGAATTCGGAAGATTCCTTCAGTGCCTCCCTCATTCCTGTTGCTGTGCCCCCTACGTAAACGACCTACATTTGTCTTTACCAGGACCGTAAACGACCTACATTTGTCTTTACCAGTCTTGTTTCTCTTCATATATTGATAGAAGCTTTGCAGTCAGTTTTTGTGTTTCCCGCAAACTTACTTCAATATTTTATTTTTCCTTCCTAATTAGACCCTTTGACTCCATTGTTGAATTTTAAATTTCTTCTCGTCATCAGGATTGCTACTTTTTCTAGGCAATTTATAGGCCTCTTCGTTGGCTTTGTCACTATCACTGATTCCCGTTTTAATACATTGTTGAGCCACGTTTTTTACTCTTGTGTGAGACTGGAATATACATTTGTTTTAGGTCATCCGTGTTATTTAATTGTCTGTCATTGCCTATCCACAGTGAACCTCTTCAAACATTTTTCTCCATCCTTAACAATGCATTCCAGTAAAGTTCATTTCTGTAAGATCGGGACCCTGGACCCTATTTGAACGAGAGTATCTGAAATGTACTCATACCTTTAATCTGTGTAAAGCAGATGAATTGAATAATTGAAGAGAGATTGATTAATTAAATGCACTGTGAGATGGTATAATCTGTGTCTTAATGAGAAGCATCTGCAGTGGCATTTTCTTGGGAAGTTCTCTATTTGTGAAGACTGCATTAAACAAACATTTTTCCAAGCTTTCGAACTACAATGAGCCATTTTCTTTTGCCAATGATTATGACTGGCCTCATCATGCTAGCCAATCATGTAATTTGAGGAATGCTGTCAGTCAAACCACATCGATATATTCTGGATTGTGTTTTTTTCATCGTTTTCATTGTTACTTTATCAGGACTCATGTCTTCCTCTTTTGTCTATGTCGTCGACATGACTGACAAGCCATCATTCCCATGATAGGGCGAACTGCAGCTGAACCATCACTACTACATGAGATATTATCATGACCGACACGTGTAAATTAACATTTATTTCCCCAATTCTATACTATCTCGCACGGATTTTCTTCCTGCAATTCTCGTTCTGTGTCTCCTTCAAGAAATTTTAGTTTTTATTCTCGTTGATGGTAGATTTTACTGACAGACCCATCATCCATTGAATCTCCCTACGATGTGCACTTTAACGTTAAATGAGGGTCGATTCCACTTCTTTGAAATCAACAAGGTCATCAATGAACTGCATCAGGGCGTCTAATAACTTCCAATTGTAGTTATTGGATTTGCATCATCTGTGCTTGGCCTTTCATTACTGATATGCGGGAGGTGGTGGGGGGGGGGGGGGGGTGGGTGGGGGAGGGGTGGCGTTGGGTTGGTGAAGCGAAAATTAGGAAATGGAATAGAAACATTAGATTCCTTATATAAATATGCCGTTCGGTCGGAGATGCATAACATTTTCTTCTTCTCCCATACCCTGAGAGAATAAAGTGTTTGGGAGCATGGGTGTGTATTCGTACACGTGACATTACCAGACTGAAAATTGGGGACTGCTGAATAGAGCCCCACTTTCATGTACAATCGTCTAATTTCTCCTTCAGTCGAATTCTGTACGCTAATTGAGTAACATTGACTCGATAGGTACCTCATCCCTTTGTATTTGATCCAAATTGGGTTTAAGCTTGCTGATTATTCAAAGTCTGAAAGCATGCCAAATTTCATCTTGTTGAAGGTTCTGGTGTATTTTAGTTCTCTGTAAATTAATTGATTAGCTGTACTTCAATCTTGCTGACACCATCTAGGTGTGTATTCGTTGCTTTCTTCCACAGGCCGACTTGTTCCATCTGAGTTTCCACAGATCTGTTTCAGCCTGTATACATTTTCATTAACTCTCCGTGTCTCCACTGAGTTGACAACAGAAAACTCGGTATTAATCCCTGTCACAATTTCATTCAATATTTCCTTCCGTGTCCCACTAAAGTATCATATTCTCTTAATTCAGTGTCTCCCGTGGCAACAGCAGCTTGGCGCATTATTGCGTTGGTAGACCATTTAGGACAGAGATGTGGAGAAACTTCTTCACCCAGATAGTGGTGGCTGTGTGGAATGCTTTGCCCCAGAGGGCAGTGGAGGCCCAGTCTCTGGATTCATTTAAGAAAGAGTTGGATAGAGCTCTCAAAGATATTGGAATCAAGGGTTATGGAGATAAGGCAGGAACAGGATACAGATTAGGAATGATCAGCCATGATCATGTTGAATGGCGGTACAGGCTCGAAGGGCTAAATGGCCTACTCTTGCACCTATTGTCTATTGTCTATTTTCTTGAAATGATCTAAACAATATTCCAGGAACTCTATACATGAAATATTAATCAGAATGGATACAGTCTCAAATTCTACATTATCATAAAACATATCTCGTTTATTTAACAGGATATTCCATGACTGCTCCTCCTGTTAAGATAGGACGCATTAATACCCTGGGGGTTGTCGGTGAGAGAGTTGGCAAGACGGAAACAGGGACAGGGGCGAAACATAATTTTCATTTCAAAGCCAGGGGCTCGGAGTCTGTATAATAACCACATACTGTCACGTTTCCCATTCATAATTTATTACTGTTTGCTCATGGATGGGGACACAAAGGATCCCGGAGGTGCACACACTCGTGATTTCCATATACTTCCTCAACACGTATCTCTCGGGTCTGCCTGTTGTACATTGCGCTCAAATATGCCGTTCCCCAGTAATACCGGTAACTGTGCATTGCAATACAGCCTTTCCATTGTTGGGACTTAATTTGTGGTGGCGCGAGACGTGTTCATACAAAACCCCGAAGTTTGTAAATTCATTGGTGTCATTCATACTATCAGCTGCTCTTCTCCAGTCATTCCTTTCAGTGCCGTTCTCACTGATCTGGATATTAAACGTGCATGCATGCATGTTAATAGGACTGAGAGCGACCCTGGACCGAACAATTTGCTCAACACCTTTTAGATTAAAGGCAGGGAGGGCCTGTTGTGCCTTCATCGTTAAGTTGTCCTCTGATCCGGATATTAAACACAGGGGACAAAGGAGTCGGATGATGTTAATTTTGCTTGACTTTACGTCTTCGTCGTGGATAACTGTCACATATATAGACCGAATAGATCCTGAATAGCTATGATTTATAAGAATATTCTTACCTCCTCTATCCTTTGTGTATTATTCAAATTTTACCTTCGTATTGTGTTTTGGATTTTTTCGTACTCTAATGTCTTTGCCACAATGCACTACAATGCTTCGTGAGAGAAGCCTCAGCCCAGCCTGTAATTTGATCTATAATCACAAAACTACAGTTCCTTCCTCAACTGTTCGGACGGGATCCCGTAAAATCTACCTGGATATTTTCACATGGTCCCTTTTGACCGTGACTGCTGTGCCATCCGAATTGTAACTGGTCTGCCTGGGTTGTGCTGCTCAGCGATAATATTTCACTGACGTACTGAGCCACATCTCTACCGAAGCCTGGCCGCCACAAGTCCTGTAATATGTGGCTGAGCATGCCGCCACAGTCGGTGTGGTCAGCTCCATGATTTGCTTAAATTTGGTTTACTGTTGCAAGTACCAAAGTACACTGAATAGAATTGTTGAAAGCAGTACAGGCAGGTCATACGAAGTAAGGACATACTTATCAGAGGCTCCTTATACAGAGTGAGGCATGCAGATTAGACTGCACATGAGATATGCGAAACAAGGTCAATGTTAACAAGATCAAATTTATTTGAAGTTAGGGAATCCATTAATCAGTCGAACAACGGCAGGGAAGCTGATCTTGTACCTGCTGGTGCATGCGCTCAAATTTCTGCATCTCCTTATTGACGGAAGAGATTGCAGGAGAGCATTACCAGGGTGGGAATGGTCCCTGACCATGTTGGCAGCCTACCGGCAACAACGAGAGTGCAAATGGATTCTAAGGATGGAAGATTGGTTCCCGTGATGGTCTGGACCGTGGGCACAAACTTCCATTGTTATGGTCCTGGGCAAAGCAGTTGCCTACCAGACCAGTATGCACCTGTAAATGTGGGTGAGGGTCCTTATGGATGTGCCTAATTGATAAGTATTTATGAGTATGTTCTGTATGCATTCTACTGAGATGACTAATATACATTTCCTCCAAATTCCTTTCGCATTTTTTTTCCCATTTTCTATTTTGTTCCCATTTAAATTTTTCCTGTGCACTAGTCTCTTCTTGCAATTTTGTTAATTCATCACTTCTACTCCTACCACTGCCACATCAGTCGCCATCTCTGCTGCTTCTTTGCACTTCTGCCTCCAATTTTCACTGTGCCTCTACTTTTCTGACTATAGTCTTTGTAAGTCATTATGCTGCTTTCATTAATTTCCTCATTATATTTTTATGTTTATGGATCCGCCCCGAGCTAAAACATCGTCATCTATTCTATGCCTTTATATAATCGTGCGACACGACAAAGGCATAACGACAGTCTGTACAGAGCTCTCTGTCTTCCTCTTCGGTATTTCCAATGCTTCCATTAATGCTGTATATTCCACAATATCGGCTGAAACAACCCGTTTTAAATTCCCCTACACTACTTTCGCCACTCCATCATTCACAACAGCCCAACCAGTCCATGAATACATCGCCTTCATCCATCCACAAATAAGGCCAAGTCAGGGTTGTCTAATGTCGATAAAATGGAGAGCTGGAAAAGCACAGCACGTTGAGCAGCGTCAGAGGATCAGGAGAGTCGACGTTTCAGGAAGGTCTCTTCATCAAGACTTGGCTATTTCCTCTGATCTAACCTGATCAATTTCTGCAAAAAACGTGAGGAATGCAGCTGCTGGAGAGTCAAGAGTCGAAATGTGTGGTGCTGGAAAAGCATAGATGGTCAGGCAGCATCCTAAGAGCAGGAGAGTCGACGATCTGGTATAAGGCTTTCATCAGGAATGGTGGTATGTTTTCCGCAGAGTATCATTTAAAGTATCGACTTATGTTTTTGCCACAGTCCAGCTTCTCACATTGTTTTTCTGGAGGCTGATACGGTCGTTACCCTCCTTGCATTCAATAAGTACACTAGAGTAGTTTTGGTGTGTAACACTATTTGTCCTGATATGACAATAGGCTCACTAACCTTCCCTGCCCTATCAACACAATCTATTGCAGCCCGATTTGGAGATGCTGGCGTTGGACTGGGGTGTACAAAGTTAAAAATCACACAACACCAGGTTATAGTCCAACAGGTTTAATTGGAAGCACACTAGCTTCCGGACCGACGCTCCTTCATCAGGTGATTGTGGAGGGCTCGATCGTAACACAGAATTTATAACAAAATTTGCAGTGTGATGTAACTGAAATTATACATTGAAAAATTGATTGGCTGTTAAGCCTTTCATCTGTTAGAATAGAGTGATAGTTTCACTTCTTTCATGTGTAAATCACAAAACTTTTTTTTAAAATTGCATTCTCGCTTTAGCTGTTAACAATTGTGATAGCTAGACAATAAGTTGAAGGTGTTAACCCCCTGTGTTCTCTGCCTATGTCCTGATGTTTAGATTGATTCTAATCTAAAAAGTGAGATAACAGAGTTTTGCATAAATTCATGCAGTTTTTGAGCTCAGAGTTCTTCATGAATGTATGCAGTTTTGAGCAAAGTGCAATGTAACTCTGCAAGTACAAATTCACCACACAAAATATATGTGTGCATGTGGGTCTTTGTCTGTCTGTGTATGTGTGTCTGTCTGAGGTGGGGGTTGTGAATGTGAGAAAGTATGTGTGTGTGTAGTGAGTGCAGAGTGTCTTAAGTCTGTGAGGGGGTGCATGTGTGGGAGTGTGTGTGTCTATAAAGGTGTGTGTGGGTGTTTGTGCGCGCGTCTGTGTGTACCTGTGTCCGTGTGTATGTGAGAGAGTGTGTGTGTAGGAATATCTGTGTTTGTCTGTGTAGTGCAATGGTGATCATCTGTAATGTGACATGAACCCATGTCTTAGTGAACACATGCACTCCAAATACCGTGCCCTCTGAATTTTGACATACCCTAAAGTTCATTGGAATAATTAATCCATCTTTTTCTCACAGCTGACTCTGACTTTTGTGTGCTTCTATTTTTTAACCACCCACTCTTTCTATCAATTTTATGTTTCGTGAGTTGAAGATCTCGATCTGTAACCAGCACTAATGCATCTTTGTCTATTAATGCTTTGCACGACTGGCATCTGAGCGACGCTGTTACCTACAGGGGAGCGTCAACGTCCTTACGGGGAGCTGCTGCTACCTGTGATGGTTCCTGGTTTCTTGACACCCGCTCAACGGTGTTCAGCAGCTGTTGTCTGGTGATAACTGCTCAGCGCTGAAAATATGTTGCTGGAAAAGCGCAGCAGGTCATGCAGTATCCAAGGAACGTTTCGGGCATAAGCCCCTCTTCAGGACACATAACTACTCAGGTCTGCATCAACCTGATCGATCCCATTATTCAGCTCCCTTCGTCTTTCCATTCTAAATTCTCTCTCCAGACAATCCTATTGTAAATGCCACCATTTACTCCAACTGAAATATTTCATGTTCTCGGTTTTACTAAATTTACCACAGTGGTAACTTACATCTCTATTAAGTTAATATGTCTTGGTTCTGCTCGCTCCTATTGTCGCCCCTGCTCTCCTCCGCAGCTGCAACTTTAGTTTTCTCTGTGTTGTCTCACTAAGTCTTCCAGTTTTAGAAAATCGTTATAGGTGTTGAGTATAACTCGTCCCCCCTCCAAGGTAAATTGATGGAAAGGGCTAACACAATTCTTTCCCATCTGAAAAAACACCGGGTTGTTCCGATGAGTGTTGGGTATCCCACGATGTGCTTGAAAAGCTTCAAACCTCTGATTCTGTAATTAAATAGAGCTCTCCCACTTTTATTGTCCGATACCTGCAGGTAAATTCCAATTTACTTGGAGCAATCCGATGGCATTAATGAGACCTGCATTTAAATTCTCATGTTTCTCCTCCTGTGCTTGTGCGCTTGCAGCTAAATCATCATTCCAAGCTCCATCCCGATGCTTTTGTAACAAGGGTACACAGTATGTTTCTGGCATTTCAGCATGAACAAACCCTGCAAAAACTTTGTTACGTAAGTTATGGAAAATTCCTTCAGTTTCTGCCAGACAAACACAATAATAAGTCTACGTGTCAAAGTGAGTAGCTTGTCGAGCACAGTATGAGTCAATGATGCATCAGCCATTGGGATTTTGTGTATGTTGGGCTGGTTATTAGATATCAGAGATCGCAGAAGCGACATTGGGAACACTGCCCTCGCAATGTAGCTTGCTATTCCTGGGGTATCTCGTACACCTGCGGTAGGAGGAATGCATTCGAACTTAACTGGAGCCCTTTCCATCCTTTATGATTCTTCCCATAAGTGCACTAAATCCACATTCATCTGTATTCCCCACTTCACTGGGAGGGAATGCCTCTGCTCCTTTAACAGTCGATTTGTGAGTTTTGTTATTTTTGCATGAGCCCGGAGGTCTAATATCAAGGCCATATTTCACTTTGCACGTTTGGTGGATCTGCATGATTCCAAATTGCTGTAATCATCACAGAAATTAACTTACAGAACATAGAACATTACAACGCAGTACAGGTCTTCCGGCCCACGATGTTGCACCACCCTGTGAAACAAATCTGAAGCCCATCTAACCAAAACTACGCCTATTCAGCTTGTTCCTTTCTTGATGTTTGTAAATCGATCTCTCACAACCTTTTCCAGCACTTTACCCACAACCATTCTATAATTACCAGGGCTGTCTCTAGTCCCCATCTTTAACAAGGAATAACATTCACCATCCTCCAGTCTTCTGGTAAATCTCCCTGTAGGCAATGACGACATCAAGATCAAAGCCAAAAGCTTGACAATCTCCTCCCTGGCTTCCCAGACAATCTGAGAAGAAATTCGACCTAGCCCACGGGCCTTATCTATTTTCACTCTTCGCAGCCAAAAGCCTCCAGTAGTTAAACAATTAGTGACCTTCCCGTGAAACAATATGGGTGTTAGACGAAATATTACAATTTTATTTTATCGTGGCTTTTTTGAAGACAGGTTCTAAAGTCGGAGCCACCATGCAGTCTGCCAAAACCACGAAAGTAATAACTTGTTAAGCTTGAGGGATTTTGTTTATAACCTGATTTACTGTGGCCAGCACTCACAGATTAAGATTTCTGAGTTTTGTTTCTTTCAGCTGCTTGGAGTTTCAGAAGCGTTCGAGTTTCAGTAACGATTCCTCGCTGCTACACTCTTTGAATTGTTTCTTGATTTTTTTTTGTTTTTTGCATCCTTCATTGAAAAAGTGTAAGTAAGAATCTCTGCCAGAATTTGTCTTTTTTTTGCCAAGGGTTGTGTTTATGGGACTTTACTATGTTGGAACAGCAATAATTATTATTTCAATTATTCGGTTAAGTTTTCTTTTTGATGCTTAACTTGTTCTAAATTCCTTTTTTCTTTTGTTTGTATTTTAACTATGGAGATCAAATACTTTTTGTGCTGCATAACGTCTTGCAGTTTGACCACTCACATCACTTCTGGAACACGGCATTACCCATTTATCTTTAAAGTAAGAAAAATTAGGGTCTTGGCTACCTTCTTAAAATATTGTGAGAAGGCCTGGACTGGTCCGATTCGTAAAAATTGGGGAGTGCTTGTTTGAATTGAAATCTATAGTTCCAAGTCAGAGTTAGAATTGGTGGACTGGCAGGGGGATGTAACTTTGCATGCGTAGATATATTGAATTTCTGATGAAAAAAAGGATCCACGGCAGCGAGTAGTTGATGTTAGTGTTTTTTTTCTCTCTCTTTCGTGTATTGAATTTTATTGATTTAAATAGGTTGTGCCTTATGTTGTAATGGCTCTCTCGGTTACGATTTTTTTGTGCAGTGGAAGAGGTGACTTCAGGAGTTTAACAAAAAGTAATCAAGGCAAAGCTGTTAGAATTGGAAGGCAAGCTGGAGTTCGGGTTGTCTGGGTCTTGAGAAAAGGGAAGCTCGACATTCAAAATTCCACTGGAAATTTCGGAAAAGGCTTGGATTCAATTGCAGATGAAGCAACGTGAACATGAAAAGGAAATGAAGCAGTTTGAATTACAATTCAAAGCAGCGTGAAAATAAAAGGAGTGAAAGAGACTTGCAGAAGAAAAGCAAAAATAGAGAATTTGAACTTCGGAACTTGATATTTAGAGAGCAAATTCGACTTGAAAGGGCAGAGATGAAGGAAGAAGTTCGGTTTACTGAGAAGGATAGCGATGACAAACAAACCCATGGTAGCCAATGAACTAGATTTAGAAATGTCCACGCATTGTCTACATTTTACAAGAATGATGTGGAAGCCTTTTCCGCTTAATTTGATAAAATGCCTAAAAGCGGAAATGACCGTGACCATCTAGATACGTGCTCATTCGATTACGTTGGTGGGTAAAGTTGTGAACGATTTGCATCACTATTAGTGGAGGTATCCTGGGAGAAGGAGGAGCTGTAGAATGCTATCTTAAGTGCAGATGAGCTATAGCCAGACGTTTATAGGCAATGTTTCAGGAATCTAAAGAGGGAACTTGGTCAATCGTGCATTAAGTTTGAAAGGATGAAACTAAATAAATTTCATAGAGGAGAAGACCACTGAAAATACATCAAACTTTTGATGTTCTTAGAGAGAAGACTGTTTTGGAGGAGTCCAAATGTCTCTTCTGGGAGTAGAGAGAACACATGTGGAAGAGCGGAGAGTTATGACTGCATGTTTTGCAGCAAAACTTCCCATTATGATTAGTTGGTTCATATATAGAAGTGTTGTTTCCAACATCAGTTTCAATCTATGAGGGATCGAAATTTGGGAGACAAAATATCCGCAGATAGTAAGGGAAAAGCAGATCTCATTGAAAATCAGGAATCCCATTATGGGGAACAGAAGTAAAAATCAAACTCTGGTGTTTTTACTGCAACAACCGAGACCAAGTGAAATCGCAGTGTAAGTGGATGAGAAAATAAAAACTGTGAACAGTGATATAGGAAAACAGGATAAGCCAGTGAATTTCGTTGAAATGTTGAAGAAAAACACCCTCGAAGCTCACAAGCTTCACCAGAATGTAAAACCTGGTCATGGCTTGATTGACAAAAAGAAAGCCAAGTACTCTTAAAAATGGCAAATATTCTTACACGTTTAAAATAAAACAAGCTGCAGGCTACCTTCTTAAAATATTTTGAGGTGGATATGATCTGCTCCGTAACAGATTGAACTGAGAAATAAGAAGAGCGAAAACTATGGTTGTATTGTATTATAAACCCCTCAACAGTCAGCGGGAGACATTGACAAGCAATATGGAGGAAGATAACGATATTGGTGAAAGATTGTGTCTAATACTCGGGGAGCTAAACTTGCCAATCATAGACTGGTACTGATATTGGATGGGGTGAAGTGTGGTTTTGTTTGATGTGTTTAAGGCAACTTTCTCAATCAAAGTGTCGATAATTTCATGAGAGAAAGGGGAATAACTCAACATTCCTTGGGAAATAATGCAGGGCAAGTGAGTGTCCTGCGCCCATTTGCACTTTGGTACCAGTGACCATAATTCTATTATTTTTTAAATAGTTGCAGAAAAGGATGTACACGTTGAGTAAATTAAATTTCCAAAATAGGGCAAGGCCAGTTTTGATGGTATTAGGCAGGAACTGTCAACAGTTGATTCCTGGAGCTTGCTCACAGGTTCAGGGTCGTCTGACAGTTGGAAGACATTCAAAAGCTAAATTACGAGGGTTCAGCGTGAGCACGTCCTTTCTCGTGAGCGCAGAAAGACATGCGGGGCATGTAACTTTGGTTGAGTAGATATATTGAAAATCTGATTAAGATAAAAGATCCATATATCAGATATAGTCAGACGGGAAGAAGTTATTCCCGTGAGCGGTATAAGGCGTCCACAGTGTACACTGAAGACCTGAATCAGAAGGGCAAAAAAGAAGAGACATGAGATAGCTTTGACAGGTATGGCTAAAGTCGTCAAAAAAATCCACAAGTATATGAATTGCAAACTGGGAGAAAATGAGGCAAATTAAATGTCAATAAGCCCATATATGTATGAAACGAGAGCAGATGGATGAGATCCAGAACGAACATTTCTCTTCAATTTGCACTGTGGAGAAAGACATGGAATCTCGGGGAACGAAAGACGTGATGTCTCGGAAAGAGTTCACGTAAAGACGAGGAGGTACTGCAGATCTTAACATGCATAAAACAAGATAAAAGCCTGTGACCAGATCAACTGTTCTCCAATGTATTGTGGCCGAGACATTCCAGATTGGTCTTAATGCACGTAAATGCAATGTTTTGCATTTCGTTAAAACAAAGCAGGGCAGGGCTTCTACGATTAATTTTATGACTCTGTGTTCTGTTGTCCAACCGAGAGTCCTGGGGTGCAGGCACATAGTTCTTTGCAAGTGCTGGCAGAACTGGTGAAAAAGGTGTGTCACATCGTTCACCAGTCACATCGTTCATCGCTTACTTTCATCGTTCAGAACACTGAGCACAGGGTTTGGGACTTCATTTTCCAGCTGAACAGGACATTAGTAAGGCCACATTTAAAGTTCCATGCAATAACCTGCTCGCCCTGCTGTAGGAAGAAAGAAGACTAAACTAAGATATTTCTGAGAGTGGGAAGATTTGAGTAGTGAGGAGACAATGGATAGAACTAGGACTTCTTTCTCCCTGAGTGGCGACCTTATAGAAGTTCAGAAAATCATGACGGACACAGAGACGGTTAATAGACAAGGTACTTTCTCCAGAATAGGGAAGTGCAAAACTAAAGATGTTAACTTTATGGTGAGGGGGAAAATGTTTAAAAGGGACTTGTCGTGCAATTTCTTTCTAACAGAGGATGGTACTGACATGGAACAAAATACCAGATGTAGCAGTAGACACAGCTAAAATTATATCATTTGAAAGAAGTTTCGACATGTTTTTGAATAGTGAAGGTTTGAAGGGATACGAGCCAACACATGGAAATGGGACGAGTTGAGTTTAGAAAATCTGGTACGCATGACGAGTGGATGAGATATTCTGTTTTGGTGCCGCGTGATTCTATGACTTCATGATTCCATGACTCTGTCTGGAAAACTTAACACATCATAGAAGCAGCTGATGCAACGTGGCAATTCAAGGGATAATGTAAAGTACCGCGGACGCTGCAATTTGTCACTTTAAAGGGCTCAAATATTAAAACGAGAAATGGAGTAATTACAGACACAAACAGGTCAATATACATTGAGAAGATCATTGTTGAAAGGAGAAACATTTGCTCTCTGTGTAATTTTATGAAAGACAGAAAGACGAAACACCCAGAAATAAAATAATACCCATCTAAATGCTAGTGACTATTAAAAATGAAAGGTAATTCTACGCATAAATTTAAATAGCACTAAACAAAATAATTGTTCACAACATTCACAAGTACCCATGATCACATGCTAAATGCTTCTACAGAAGGAAACCTTGCATTATCGTCTACCCATCGAATATGTATCGATTAAAAATGGTGCTGGCAAAAGAAAAATCATTTTTTAGAAGGAAATGATGAGTTTATGGGGTGTGTATATCATTGGCGTTGCCAGAGATCATTGCCTGCCTCAAAATGCACAGGGGCAAACAAATGCTATCACAACACAGGACATCTATCACAGCGAAACAAACTGGCTTGCATGTGTATTGGAGCGGGAGGCAGAGGATACGTTTGTTGTGGTTCACGTTGGCACAAATAACATAGGCAAGAATAGGAAGGACGACGTGTTTGGGGAGTACCAAGCACTAGGAAGAAAATTGAAGAACAGGTCCTCAAGGGTCATAATCTCTGAATTTATGCCAGACCCACGTGACAATTAACATAGGTTTAAGAAAATTAGGGAAGTAAACATGTGGCAAAGACATTGGTGTGGGAATAAGGGATTCCATTTCATGGGACATTGGCATCAGTTTTGGAAACGAGGCGATCTATGCCGGTGGGACAGTCTCCACCTGAACCGATCTCGAACCAGTGTTCTGGCAAAAAGGATAAAGAGGGTTATCACGCGCACTATAAACTTGTAAGTCGGGTGGATTGGAAAGGGAAAGCAACAGGGAGTATGGAGTCAAGTAGAAAGATTAGCAGCAGGTTACCATGAGTGCAAAGCTTAAGTTCGAGGCAGACTAGGAATGAACCAGAAAGGAATGACAACGTAGGACACATGAATTAGCAGTATAAATCATTGTAAATTATTATGATGTGATCGGCATCACAGAGACGTGGTTACAGTGGGTTCACTACTGGCAGTTAAACATCAAAGGATTTACAAATTATCGAAATGATAGGGAGGTAGCCAGAGGGGCGGGATTGCCTTGTTAGTTAAGAATGAAATTAAATCTATGGCACTGAATGACATAGTGTCAGATGATATGGAATCTGTCTGGGTGGAGTTGAAGAACCACAAAGGCAAAAAAGCGGGAGATATGTACAGACCTCCCAGCAGTGGTCAGGAGCAGGAGTGCAAGACGTACCAGGAAATAACTAGGGCATGTCAGAAAGGCAAGATCACGGTGATTGTCGGAGAATTCAATATGCAAATTGCCTGGTGAATTATGTTGCTGGTGAATCCATAGAAAAGGAATTCATGAAATGTTTACAGGATGGCTTTTTTGGAACAGCCTGTGATGGAGCCCACAAGGCAACAGGCTGTTCTGCACTTCGTGCTATGTAACGAGCCAGAGTTAATAAAATATATTAAAGTCAGGGAACACTTAGGACGCAGCGATCATAATATGGTCGAGTTCAGTCTGCAGTTTGAAAGAGAGAAGGCAAAATCAGATGTAACGTTGTTACAGTTGAAGAAAAGTAATCACAGGGGCATGAGGGAGGAACTGACGAAAATTGACTGGAAACAAATCTAGTCGGGTACAACAATAACAGAATTTTCTGGGTGTAATTGAAGACACAGTAGAGAGGTTCATTCCAAAGATTACCCAGAGAGGGATTAAACAACCTTTACTGACAAAGGAAGTCAGAAGATCAAAGAGAAAGAGACAGCCTAAAAATGGCCAAGAGCACTGGGAAATCAAAACATTGGGAAGACAACAAAAACAAATAGAGGATAACAAAGAGAGAAATAAGGAAGTAGAGGAGCAAATATGAAGGTAAGTTCGGTTGTAATATAAGAGCAAAAGTTTCTTTCAATACAAAAGAAACAACCGAGAGGTTGAGCTGCTCCAAATTGATGCAGGGACGCCAGTGATTGGAGATAAGGAAATTGCTGAATAACCTAATAAATACGTTCTGTCAGTCTTCACAATGGAAGAACTGAGTAATATCCCAACAATTTCGGAGAGTCAAGGGGCAGAGTTGAGTATGGCAGCAATTACAAAAGAGGAAGTGCTTGAAAAGCTGAAAGGTCTAAAAATTAATAAGTCTCCTGGCCTGGATGGCCTTCATCCCAGAGATCTGAGGGAGGTGGCTGAAGAAATAGCTGAGACATTGGGTTATAATCTTTCAAAAATCATTCGAATCAGGGGAAGTCCCAAATGATTGGACAATCGCTGTTGTAACCCCTTTGTTCAAGAAAGGATCAAGACAAAAGATGGAAAATTATAGGCCGGTTAGCCGAACCTCGGTTGTAGGTTAAATTCTTGAAACTGAATTCTTCGAAGTGCAGGGTCGGATTAGAACAAGTCAACATGGATTTAGTAAGCGAGGCCATGCCTTACAAGCCAGTTAGAATGCTTTGAACAGATAACAGGTAGGTTAGACCAGGGAAACCCAGCAGATTTTATCTAAGCAGACTTCAAAAAGTCTTTTCATAAGGTGGCTTTCGGGAGGCTGCTGAGTAAAGTGAGGTCCCATGGTGTTCGAGGTGAGCTATTGGTGTGGATTGAGGATTGGCTGTCTGACAGAAGGCAGAGATTTGGGATAAAAGGTTCTTTTTTCCAGAATGGCAGCTGGTGACAAGTGGTGTCCCGCAGATTTCAATGCGGGAACGCAGCTGTTCACTTTATATGTTAATGATCTGGGTGAAGAGATTGGGAGAATTCTGATGAAGTTCGCCGAATATACGAAGTTAAGTGGACAGACAGGTAGTACTGAGGAAGTGGGGAAGTTACAGAAAGCTTTAGACAATTTAGGACGGTGGTCCAAGAAGTGGCTGATGAAATTCAATGCGAGCAATTGCGAAGTCTTGCACTTCGGAAAAAAGAACACAGGCAAGGGCTATTTTCTAAACGGTGAGAAAATTCAGAAAGTAAAGGTCCAAAGGGATCTCAAAGTGCTAGTACAGGATTATCGAAAAATTGAATTGCAGGTTGACTCCATGGTTAAGAAAGCAAATGTAATGTGACTTACCTCAAGAGGGTTGGGATGTAAAAGCAGTGATGTGCTACTGAGATTTATAAAGCTCTGGTTAGGCCCCATTTAGAACACCTGGGCCCCACAATTTAGGAAGGTCATACTGTCATTGGAGCGTGTCCAGCGGAGATTCACACCAATGATCCTTGGAATGGTATGCCGAACAGATGATGAATGGCTGAGGATCCTGGAATTGTATCATTGGAGTTTAGAAGATTGAGCGGAGATCTAATCGAAACTTTCAAGACAAATTCTGGCTTAGAAAGGGCGGATGCTGGGAAATTATTTCCATCAGGCAGGGATACTAGGACCCGTGGGCACAGCCTTAGAATTAGAGGAGTTAAATTTAGAATGCACATGAGCAGACATTCTTCAGCCAAAGAGTTGTTGGCCCGTGGAATTCATTGCCACGGAGCAAAGTGGAGGTCTGGATGTTAAATAGCTACAAGGCAGAGATTGAAAAGTTCTTAATCTTAGAAGGAAATAAGGGATTCGTGGAGAGTGCTGGTAAGTAGCGTTGAAATGCCCATCAGCCATGAATGGCGGAGTGGACTCGATGGGCCGAATGGCCTTACTTCCACTCCTATTTCTTATGGTCTTAAAACTTTGGTTTGGCCCCAATTAGAATGTATTGATCACATCTGGTCGCCATGCCACAGGATGAACGTACATGCTTTGGATAAAGCAGAGTGTAGGCTTGATGAAGGACTCCGGCCCAAAACGTCGATATTCTTGCTCCTCGAATGCTTCGTGACAAGATGTGTTTTTACAGCAACACACTCTGAACTCTGATCTCCAGCATCTGCAGACTTCACTGTCTCTGCCTTAAAGTAATGATACCTGGACATCAGGGGTTACATTATGAAGAGACAGTATGCAAATTAAGCTTGTTTTATCTTATCCTTAAATGCCTAAAGGATTGGTCTGGTTAAAGTTTTCAAGGTATTATCAGTTCAAGACAGGGTAGGTAAAGAGAAACAATTTCCACGGTCTGTCGGTTCGAGAACGAGGGACATTGCCTTCCAGATCTGCTCAATTTCTCCACCACTTTCTGTTCTTTGTTGTTCTTGTTTTGTTTCAGATCCTCATCATTGGCAATTCTTTGTATTCTTGCATACTTGATGATATTTAAGTATTGCATTTGCCGGCCAAGTTTATTTGTCATCCCTGACTTGTGAATTTAGTAAATTGAATAAATAGATTTTTTTTTAAAAAATCTACAGTTATGAAGGTTGATCTTGGTCGATTCCTTGAAAGTTGCAGTACGTGAGTGAAATGAGCACCCTTGTGTTAACAGGCAGGTAGTCCGAAGGTTTTACGTTTAGGTAACTTGGACGAGTACGCCACCACTGCCACAGGCTGAATCAGCAAGTGTGTGGAGGACTGCATACTGAGGAATTCAAGCCGAGTGTTCTCTAACAGGAAACCCTAGATGAATCAGGACCGAGAGAACCTGCTAAAAACTGGACACGAGGCCTTTAGATCTGAGACCCACTCCAATATAAGGAATCCAAGTATGATCTTCACAGAGACATTAGAAAAACCAAGGAAAAATACTGATGCAAATTTGAGACTCAGCCAGACACCCGGCGACTACGGCAAGGACTAACCATATCACAGGTTCAAAAAAGAGACTGTGCAAGATAGCAGATGATGACATTACCTGCCCAGATCGCCTCAACACTGTGTATGCTCGCCTTGAGCAGAAGGTCGGCGGACAGGTAACACCTATTCCAACAGGTCATGACAAACCTCTCCCAACTGTCATTGCTAGATCAGTTTTCCTTCGTGTGAACTCAAGGAAAGCGATGCGACCAGATGGAGTACCAGGCTGTAGTCGGACATCTTCAAACTCTCCCTGCAGCAGGCCACTGTCGCTGCCTGTTTCAAGAGGACAAATATCATTCCTGTGCCTAACAAGGCTCATACAGAATGTTTCAATGACTACCGCGACACAACGTCGATAGTCATGAATTTTGAAAGGCTGATCCTGACATTAATTAACTTCAGCCTACTATTACACTTGACCCACTACAATTTACCTATCGGAACAACAAATGCACGTCACTTGCCCTTCACTCCTCCCCAGAGCATCTTGGCACCAGGAACAGCTATGTAAGATTCATACTCGTTGACTACATTTAAGTCTTCAAACCTATTATCCCCTCGAGACTAAGTACTAACCTTAGTTATCTCGAACTAAGCCCCGTTCTTTGCAACCTCAGTTTCCTGACCAAAAGATCATATCGAGTGAAGATTGGGGAAAATATTTCATCGTCATTGACACTCAAAACTGCAGCCCCCAGGGGTGAGTTCTCAACCCCCTACCATACTCACTGTATACCCATGACTGCGTCGCCAAATAGCAGAGTTATACCATTTACAAGTTCGCTGATAACACCAACATAGTCAGTTTAATCTCAGGTGTTGATGAAATAGATCACAGACGTGGAAGACCAGGAAATATGGTGCCCTGAAGAAACTTAGCTCTCAATGCTAGCAAAACTAAGGAACTCATTATTGATTTTGGGCGGGATGTTGCTATTTCCTCTCTGCTTCAGGTTTCAAGAGATATTTGTGGTCTTCGATGTTGGTTTGCTCTCTGTTTTAACCTTGTATCTACTGGATTTATTGACTCCTCTTTCCATTGTTGAGATCAGGAAAAAAAGAAAAAGTGATTGTAAATCAGAAAAAGTAAGGCTGGTGCGGATTAGTTTAAGGAGGTGCAGAAGAATTACCTGAACATTTGTCTCAGTTACAGAAGGAGATGGTCACTGAATTCAGGAAGCAGAAGTGAAGGCACGGCCTTTTCTGCATGAATACTGTTGATGTAGAAATTGTTCAGAGAACTCTAGTTCCTGGAATGATGGAAACCAACAACCTGCCTGATCGATGCGATGGTCAAGAAAGCACAACAATGCCTCTACCTTCTCACAGGTGAAGCAAATTAAAAACATGACAACATTCTCTCATCCAATTTCTATGAATGCACCGTAGAATGCATCCTATATGGATGCATCACAGTGTGATATGGCAACAAGCAACAACGTCATGATCACAGCTCAGTCCATCACGCAAACCAGCCCTCCATCAATTACACTATCTATACTTCCAGGTGCATCTAGAAAACAATCAGCATAATTAAGTGTCTCTCCCACCCAGGTTACAATGTATTTGGCCCTCTTCAATCGGAAAGACTGAAGAAAATAATTATCACACGTACAACGGTTTCAACAAAGGCTTCTATACTGCTATTATCTCATCTTTCAACGGACACCTGAAATGTTAATGTTGATTTCTCTTTCTCTCTCGTTCTCTCTCTCTCTTTCGATCTTTCGCTGTCTCTGCATTTTCTCTGCGATTGTAACATCTATTCTGCATTCTGTTCTGCTACCTGATGCAACAAGTATGGTATAATCTAATTGCAGAAAACCAGAACACAATTGCTCACTTTATCTTAGTAAATTTGACAATAATAAATCAATTCAATACAATAAAACTAATTCACTTGTCTCTGGATTAGCCTGTGATTTTTTTTTATAGAACAGCCAATTAAAATCCCCAAAGCGCCACGATTCATCCATATGATTGGCGTAAATATGCTTCATATTTATTTGAGCAACTGTTATTAACCCGGCAGTCACAAAATTATAATCCTATCTCCATATAATGAGGGATTCACAATCTCCAGGATGGAAGTCAACATTGCTTCTTCCCCTGCATAAGCGCCGTCTTAATACGATCATACGTTGCACCCAATTGAAAAGAAAATGTTTAGATCGATGGCACATCCACATCTTAAGTAAGTGATCCCCTCCGCCCATGGTATTCAGTCTGACCAACTGCCCATTGCATTGTTGTATTTTCCTAAAGCAACTTAAACGTTGCTGCTCCGACTGTAAAACAAGAATTGCTGGACGACAACGGAATGCCCCGAATAAACTTCCAAAATTTTCAGTGTGCCATCTTCTGAATTCATCAACTTCTCCGTTTCTCTTCCTGTGTCTGACTTAAGTACTGTTCTATTGAAGCTTCAAGTGCAATGCCATATTCTCCAGGGAAAATATACACTAGAAAATCCTGACTGCGAGTGTCAGTTTTTTTCATTTTGAAAGTGCTACACATACAATTTGCCAAAGTTGCTGCAAGATATGTTTCTGGCAGGGACAAAGTGCAACAGCAAAGCTGCGAACAAACATCTACTGGTTAGCATTTAAGTAATCTTAAACGGGCATAATCCATTGCTATACAGTTATAAGCACTTATCTTAATATAACAGTGAAGTAAACATTCGATTATATCAGTTCGAGGTTACTCAGAAAATGTTTATAATCAGGACTTCAGTCAGTATATTGCCTTGAGTGAAAGGTAGCTACATGTCTATATTTTATTTTGTGTTGGAAACTGTCCAAATGAAGAAAGCAAAATTTGCAACTTGAGAGCAATTATGCCCTCTTCCATACGGTTTATAATGGAATATAATGCTTTACTAGAAATTCAGATGGCTGCTGTAGTCAGTTAAACTGTCATTGATGATTTCTAGAGACTTGACAAGATGCCAAATGGATGAGCAGTGAATGGAACACGCATTGTCTTTGAGATGCAAGAAAGAGCCTTTGTATAGGACTCAGAACTGAAATTCACTGGAAGACGGGCAATCGGAAAAACGCAACTATAATACTGGGACATAACTCATTGGATAAGGGAACACAAAAGCTTTCAGGTTTTGACAAAACCCTCAAATACCCTTCCAAAATGCTGTTTATGACTCACTGACTGAATTGAAAATGATATCTCAGTTGTATTAAAATTGATGTATTACAACTGAGATATAACTGAGATAACAAACTCGGGATTGCCCTATGAAAAGGATACAGCCGCAGTCTCTTCAATGTCTGACAAAAGTTTTCATCTTTCACTGAGGATATTACATCTGTGGAAAGTAGAGACATGTGCACCAATACCTCAATGTTTCTTGGGTGGTGAATCTGGAAGCTGGGAATCTTATAACAATGTTATACTTATGTTAAGATAAGCACCGTTCATATATTTTTCTTTGAACCAGACATTCTCGGAAGCTTGTGATTGCCTTAACATCGCATCATTAAACCTATGTTTGCATTTTAATCCTTCAGACAGACATAAAAGTGACATCCAAACCACAAGACGTGTTTCAAGTGTAATGAATTTTTCGTTTCAAACGCAGTGGCCTGAGGGTACTTGGAGAGTTCTTCTTTGTTGGAGAGTGGCACAATTACAGGATTGGGCATTGAATGGATTGAAATGAGCCTGAATGTAAAAAATAGGTTCTGACTTACCCGTGGTTTTGTTCCTCATTCAAATTCTTAACTGCCCACTTAGATACTATAAATAGCCTATTGCATGCTCCATACCATGTGGATTAAAAAAGAAGGCATGCAGTTCAGTGATTCAGGTTATTGATCACTTTCACGTTATTGTCGCACGTTTGTGTTTATATAATCTTCCACCTGGTCTCATCAAAGAGAATGTTTATCTACATGTTACATTCTCTTTTAACTTAGACTGAAAAGTCGTAGAGATGCACAGCACAGTCATTTCAATACAACTCGTTCATGCCAGATATCCTAAATTAACCTTGTCACATTTGCCAACATTCGCCCATATTCATTCAATACCTTCCCAGTCATGTATTTATCCAGATGGCCCTCAGGGCTACATTTTCGTTTTGATATACTGCCTCAGGTTTCTATTCCGTATGGGACAATCTTCTGCTCAGCTACTTTCTCTACCATTGAAAATTCAATCACAGAAGGTAAGGGGGTGGACTGGGCTAATGGAATGGCTTTTGCTATTGCCTTGTTTCAAATCCAAAAGAGTCGCGACTGACTTCTCGATGTAATATCTGACCTATCCCAAACACACGTAAAATTATCGTTTGATAGACTAGAAGTAAACACCTGTTGGGTTTCTCTTTAAAAGTGAAGTTCGGTATTCTTATCAACTGTCCTCTTAAAAACTGGCTGAGACAACCTCTAACAGAATGTCAGGTTCTAGAAGATTCGATCTCGGTGCAACAAAGTTCACTTCTTATCGTCGTTCCATCTGGGTTTCAATTTGTAATATCTGCAAGTCTGTTTAACTCTTACTCCGAGAAAAAAATTATAAGTCGACATGTATGAATATTAATATTCATTTTATGAACGTAATTAAGGTTAGAACCAGAAAGTGTACTGTAAACGAAATATATACTCGCCAAAAGATCTTATATTTTAATGTTTCTTTGTATGATCATATCCCATCACATTAGAACTTGACTGGGCTCCACATGCGACGACTTCTTCTTAGATTGTCCATGAGGTTTCTCCTCTTTGAATGGTAATTCTCGTGTTAATGAACTGAGTGGGATTTTATGGAGATCCTTATTTTTTTGAAATCTTCGCGCGTTTTTGGGTGGGTGTTGAAGGTCTGCCAGTGGATAGATCAGGTTCGATTACCCTGGTGAATCTGAACGAAATAAGGTGTTCGCACATTGTTGGCAAGCTGGCCCGCAGATCTCCAATATGGTAGTTGCTAGTTGCCCATCGCTTCCCCCAAATAAGGTTAAAGGCGCCTCCGTGTTCAGAAATGGATTGGTGTACCTGGTCGTCACCAGGGCGACATTCAATTATTCCACAAAAATTAAAGTCCAATATGTATTGCAGTGTCATCAGCAGACAGGTTTGTTTCTGAACAATATGTGGGCAAATGCAGCCTATTTGGCTTCTGCGCCCTGTAGATAAACGCATTTTCGTCAAGCCTGAGTTCTGTTTCTCAGCATGCTTTAATTTATGACCAATTTACCGAAGTTCATCATAAATCAGTTATTCTGCATGGCCTGTCTGGCCACTTTTTTCTCTAGATACAGATACTGCACAGAGATATGTTCAAATAAAGTGCCAAAGCACACATCAAAGTTATTCAATAAAGTTATGCACAGCTTAGGAATAAAGCAATTCAGTTCCACTGTGCAAAATCCAGAATCGCAACTAGCGCAAGCAGTACTTCAGCCTTTCAAACCATCTGTGCTCAATCGTTACCAACATGATTCACAGCGCCAAGTAACCAGTTCGATTCCAGCCCTGGGCGACTGAATGTGTCGACTTTGTCCATTCTTCCCATGCCTGTTTATGTTTCTTCTGTATGCTCCGGTCTCCTCCTAAAGTCGAAAAATGTCCACATAAAATGAATTTACTATGCTACATTGTCCATAATGTTCAGGGATGCGTAAGCTAAGTGCATTAGTCAGCGGAAATGTAGAGTAATAGAATAAGTGGTTGGGTCTGGGTCAGATACTCTTCGGAGAGTTGGTATGGATTTCTTGGGTGAAATGGCCTGTTTCCACACTGGAGGAAATCGATGATTCAGGCGTAATTGTTAAGACTATCCAGATGATTGAGATAAAGGAATTTCATTTGTACATCTTGCTAAAAAACACAACAAATCTAGTCCATTTCAGTTAGTTTTTTATGTGCATAAGTTGTGAGGACAACTAAAGTTTATCAAGGACAATGTACTGAGTAAAAATTAAGAGTCCACGTACTTGAACCAATCGTCAAATTTTGGGGTACAGATAAATAGAGCGGGGAATTTGGCTGGGCAGCATTCATAGTTATCAAAATAAATTATGAAAAATAAAACAGACAAGAAATGAAATATTCGCAATTTTGCTAATCAAGATAATGTGTCAGCATTCTTTCCAGTGATAGGTGAACTTTTAAAAACCAAGTCTAGTGGAAATTATCAATTCGAAAGGAGATGCGAAATGTAATCTCGCAGATTGTGTCATGTGAATATTCTCAATAGGTACTTTGACAGGGAAGAAAAGCAAAAACAGAATGTGTTACTGGTTATAACATAAGATGAAGAACCCATTTCAGAAGATTGTGAATTGGACACTACTCAAATTAAATTGGGAATTGGGGAATCTGTCAAAAACTAGGATGAAATATTGAGTTACCTTCCAGAGGAAAATCGGAATTGCCTCAAAAAGTCATTGATAGCACGGGGTAAGGAATGTTGAAATAAGTTGGTAAGTACTAAACTAATTAAGGATGACGTAGATATAGGAAATGCAGTTACATATTTTTTATGCATTTAAACCTCTAAAGTTGGCACAGGTGGAAAAAGAGATTGAAACCATGCTCAAAGGCAACGAAGACAAGGCGAGTTTCAGTGGCTGAAGTTCACTCATAATAATGGTACTAAAACGAGAGAATAACCAAATGTCATGTGAAGACTATCACAAATTCAATTTAGTTGTTAGATCTGATTCACATCCAATTCCAGGTTTGGAAGACTGCATTAGAATGTGGGACAAAAAACTCGTCTTTCTAAGGTGGGCTTGCTCAGAGTACATTGAGGGATATCTTTTTCCGAAAGAGTGAAGAGAGTATCAGCTGTTGTCACTCTGATTGGACTAGATCAATTTAAAGTCATCACATTTACGATGGAAAAATGCACCTGCCACGTTTTAAATACTAACCAATAGAGTCATTTTTACATTACCCAATAGTGTGGCACAAATCACTGAACTGGTGACTTTTGCATATTAATTATAATCGTTTGCTCGACTTCGGGAGGCTTGGTGATAAACCTGGCCAGGATTCAATCCGCCGAAACCCAAGTCACGTTCCTGCGTCATCTTCTGCGACATGGGAGGGACACCCCATGAAGTGTGAAAGCAAAGGTTATTCCTGACGTTCCCATATCATCGACGAAAAATTAGTGCAACAATTCCTGGGAATTTATCAGAAATTTGTGCTGGATGTTAGCCGTGCAGCACATCCAATCACTGAATTGCTGAATAAATGGAGGAAACTTCAGTGTATGACAAATAGTCAGAAGGCAATTCACAGCCTTAAATCTCTGTTCACCACTGCGCCAATGTTAGCCACACCTCACTATACGAAGTCATTGAAGGTGGCTGTCGATGCAAGTGATATTGGTATCAGTGGTGTGATCTTGCGAGAATATGACGAAAAATAAATATCTATCAGACAGCCCAATACGAAATTAAATATTCATCGTTAGAAATATGTATTTCAAATTACCTTTTCGTCATGGGTATGTTTAAGTAATGTTACTGGAACGGCTGCTTAGTTAAGTTGCTGCATCGGGTCATTTAAGTTTCCTATTAGTTCATTTATGTTAAGTCCATTGTTTTTTACTGAGTTTCCCTTGCAGTGCTGAAGTAATTTATGTGTTTTTTTTTAAAGCCGACTGGTTTAACCAGCTTATTACACATGGAACATATCTGCCTATATACATGTAAAAAAAAGCAGTTTAAGATCTGATCTACCTTCTAACATATTTTGATTAGGGTGGTGGGGGGTGGGCGGGGAGGCGAGCCTCGTCCATAACAACAGTGGCCGTCTGCAAAGCTGTATAAAGGACAGGTCATTTCCAAACAACTCTATTGAATTTTGAGCATGTCCAAATCATGAGCAATGCGTGTCGAACAGTGGATCTTTGCCTACTTGGATTTTGGTGAAGCTTTCAAAAATGTCTCTCGTGGTAGGGTCATCCAGAAGATTGAGATGCATTCGATCCTCTGTGACTTGACCCTGAAGACCTTGAATAGGATTGGACATCGGACACAGACGTTGTGGTGTAGGATTGCTTTTCTGGTTGAAAGTGTGTGACTCGCCGTGTTCCTCACACTTCTATACTGGGACTTCTTCGTTTGTGGTAGATATAAATGGCCTTGAATGAGAATGCAGATGTGTGAGTTTGTAAGTTTCCAAACGGTACAAATATCATTGGAGTTGTGACTAGATTAGAATATTGTCAAAGTGTATTGTGGGATTTGGATCAGTTGCAGATGTGGTAGAAGAAATGGCAGATGGACTTTAATGCGGGTAAGTGTGAGATGCTGTACTTTGGGAGATAAATGTAACGGAAAGATATATAGTTTATGCCATGACCCTGTACAGCATTGCTGTACAAAGGGATATTCGGGTTCAAGTTCAAAGATCCCTGAAAGTGACACGCAAGTTTATCAGTTGGTTACAGACAAGTCTGGTTTGCCTGTCTTTAATTTTCAAGAAACTCAGTGCAAATGTTAAATGTCATGTTGCAACTTTAGGAAAGTGTAGTTAGGCCAACAATTAAGAATTCGCATTCATTTCCGTTCGAAACATTACAGGAAAGGCTTTGGAGAGGGTGAAGGGATGGTCTCTGGATGAGACAGTATGAACTAAAAGGAGAGGCGAGAAAACTTCAGGGGCTTTCGTCTGAGCGACGAAGCTGAAGGGTGACTTGATGGCGGCCTTTAAAACTATGAGAGGTATTGGAAGTTTTGGCGATCAGATTATTTTCCTCCAGGAGTTGTAAAGTGTAGTACTGGGGGCATATACTTCACTTGAGAGGGGCAGTTTCAAAAGAGGTGTGAGCTATGCATGGCTTTTGCATAAAATATCATTGGAGTCTGGAAAGCACTATCGTGATGCTTGTGTTTGCAGACAGGATACATAGGTTTAAGAGACCTCCAAATAAGCGCATGCATATTTTAGTAATGGAGGCAAATGTACCAAGTGCAGGCAGAAGGGATTGGTTTACATATGAGGTCATGTTCGTCACAATAGCGTGGATGGAAAGGTACTTTCCTGTGCTGAGCAGTTCTATCTTTATGTTCATTGTACCCACATCGATTACTTCAAAGGAATTTCATTCTACATGCCAACCACCAACTATGTAACATATTTGATGTCATGCCTTTTTTTAGATATCTCTCTGTTCACAGGAAATATTTCCCTCTTGTTTCCAAATTCTCTATTCGCGGCGAAAGACAATTGCCATTAACTCTACCATTACTTCATTATCCAATAAACTTATGTCAGGACGCTTCTCAACGTCATATGCGCCAGTGAAAATAGTGGCAACCTATCTACTCTTTCTTTATAACTCAAACCGTCCATTACCGGCAACATCCTGATAAATCTCTTCCAAACTCTCTCCAACAACCAGAGAGAGAGAGAGAGAGAGAGACAGGGAGAGAGGTGGGGGAGAAGGGTGTCAGAATAAATATCACGTCGAGAGAAACAGGGGATTGAAAGGCATAAGTCAGTACAGAAGTATCCCCATGCGATGGGGATGACTGATAAACACGTATCAAAATACACATAGCTCCCTTGAGAGAAATTTGGGACTGACATGTCTGAGAGATTTAGGGGATGACGTAGGGTCTGACAGGCAAGGAGAGCGACAGTCCTTGGATGGGAGAGGGGAGAGAGAGAGACAGAGACGACGATGATGAAGAAATACCAGTCAAAGGACAGATACCTTTCTTAGAAAGTAGGTGACTTAGAGGCACAAGGCTGTATGTAGTTTCTGCAATGATCGAGAGTGAGAGAGAGAGTAGTGACAGTGAGGTGTATAGATGTATCACTGAGAGAAAGAACGAGAAAAAGAGAGAGAGAGAGAGAGACTCAGAAACAGATTGTCTGTCAGGGCCCGAACTATTTCCTCACGCGCCTCCTTAAGCATTCTGTGATAAATCTGATCCCATCCGGGGCATTTGTGAAGCTTAATATCATTTAGCTAACCCGACACATTCTCCATCCTTATGTCACGTGATCCAGAGTAATCAAACCTCTGTCTCTAATCTCTACATTTGTCATGTCCCTCTCTTCAGGAAACACCTATGCAAAGTAATCATTGAGATTCTCACCCATTTTCTCAGGTTCGACACAGAACCTGCCTTCCTGTTCTCTTCAGTCGTCCAAATCTTTCTTTAGATATTCTCTTTCCTCTTATATATGAATAAGATGCCTTGGGATTCTCCTTAATTCTGCTCGGTAAAGTTAATGCATGACCTATTTTCGCCCGCTTGATTCCTCATTTATGTTTGTTCCGACTCTCCCGAAATTCCTCCAAAGCTTGTTCCGTTCTTAGCTACCTGGAACTTATGTACGGCTTCACTTTCCCCTTGGCTAGTCAAACACTTTCTCCTTTCCTCCGCGGTTCACGAATCTTTCCTTTCTTACCAAAGGGACATGCCTATCCTGCACAACCTTCAAACTATCTTTCAAAGACTCCAACATATCAAATGTGGACTTCCATTCAAATAGCTTCCACCACTCAATATTTCCCAGCTGCTGCCCAGTTTTGATATAGTTGGCCTTGGCCCAGTTTAGTTGTCTTCCTTGAGGATCACTCTCATCTTTGTCTACAAGTACTATATAACTTACAGAACCGTTGTCACTCTTCCCAAAGACATCTCCCACCGCAGATCCTACCAACTGGCCTCGTTCATTCATCAACACCAGGTCCAAAATGGCCCCTTCACTATTTAGACTATTGACATACTGCCCGAGAAAATCTTCATGGATTCTCCTTGCAAATTATGTCCCATCCAGACTTCTGACAATATGTGTGTCCCAGTCTTTTTTGAGGAAATTACAATGCACCATTACCATTAATATGTTGTGGCTCTGTTCGCCGAGCTGGGAATTTGTGTTGCAGACGTTTCGTCCCCTGTTTAGGTGACATCCTCAGTGTTTGGAATCACATTACATCATCGCCCCCAGCAGTACCCAAAATTGTATAATGTTAGTGAAGAGAGGGGACACCTGCACTGCTTCCTACTCTTTCTCTGGCTTTTGGTCACCCATTCTTGTCTCCCGCAGCAATTCTAATCTGCAGTGTGACCAACTCGCGCAACATCCTATCCTCAACCTCCTCAAATATGTGCTACCTCCTTACCTTCCCGTAAAGCTCCTGTTCCCAAAGTAAACTCCGCACTGTCTCTTGCTTCTCCTAGACAAGAAAAAGGCCAAGGGAATCGACGGAACATATTTATTCTGTTCATTTGCCTTCCAGACAACCTCTTGGTACCAATGTCACCTCCGCTCTTCCCCGCGCTGCTCCCAGACAGAAAGAAAAGCCTCATGCATTCCTGTCAATAACTACCTCTGATAATTAGCCTCATTACGTACTGACACTTACTCCGTTTCTTCCTGAAATTTAACCAGCTACACCTGATCCGGCATCCAATACAATGAGTCTGCGATTTACCAGTACAGCTCAGCAATCACTCTACTTCATTCTGTAAGTTACCCTCAGGACGCCATATCAATTAATCCCTATAAATCTGCACATTACACCCATGGTTCCGCATCACAAACTCAATGTTACTCAGTCGAAATCGCCGGATGAACACTAAATCATTACTTCATGCTTGATAATTTAACCAAGATCGTCTTCAAAGTCACTAATTTGTACATTACACACATGACCTCCTATCTATCTGCAATTTACTCCACTATCACTCCTTATCATTTTGTAAATTAATCCAAGTATATCTAATAAAGTACTGCCCACGCCATCCAAATCTTCCAGCATAATGCCCTATCAATCATTCGCTATCATTCAACAAGTACCCTCCACGATGTGGTTTTAGTCATTTCCGACCACTTTGTAAATTACCAACATGATGGTATATCTGTATTTCCCTCTGACTTTCTAAATTACTCACATGACAGCCTGTCACTCAAAATTTGGAGACGCCGAGGTTAGACTGGGTTTGTGCAAAGTTAAAAATAACACAACACCTGTTTATATTCCAACATGTTTATTTGGAAGTGACAGCTTTCAGAGTGCTGGTCCTTCATCAGGTGGGTGTGAGAATGCAAAATGTCTCCACAAACACCGGATGAAGGAGTAGCACTCCTTGCTTGCAAACAAACCGGTTGGACTATGACCTGATGTTGTGTCATTTTTAACTGTGTTACTCAGACTTTGTTTTTCTGTTTTCCCCATGTTGCGACATTCATCACTCCATTTTGCTCTGTAAAAAATGAGACATATTCGAACTCGCGCCTAATGATTTAATACATTACCAAAGGATGTGAAATTAGTCACTCCTTGTCATTCAGCCAAGTAACCCCATGCGATTCTGTCAAGAATTCGTTATCAATCTGTAAGCTGTTCCCCTATGTTTTACAACAGTAAATCGCTGGTCTCATGCTGTTGTTTGTTATAAATATAACAATGTCGAGGATCGACTTTCCAATTCATTGCAATTCTGTTCTTCTGGATCAATGTAGAGTGCTGTTAGATTGAAGTAATGTAAATGTAGCAGCACTACTCTGAAGCAATAATTATATCACGTAATGAGGTGTGTATCACACAAGGAGTCCTGAACGATGCAATTCAAGGTATTGAAGTAATGCTGGGCAATGAGTTCAGAGAGTATCTTCTGATATTTTTAAATGTCTGCAATTTTGATTGTGCACTCAGTGAGGAATGGACTGTGTCGCTCTTCTGCACACACACACACGCACATACACATGCCTAACAGGAATAGTTGAACAATCGCTCCACTGTTTGAAAGGAAGATTGTTCATTCTCATTGCAGGCACTGGGGGGTGGGGTGTGTGGAGGATAGAATCAGACGTGCTGGAATCAAAGAGTGTACACCAGTTCAGGATCAGTTCTTAGTTTTAAAACTAATGGAAAGATACCATCTTATATTCGGAGGGCACAACCTTCCAGGCATTTGCTCACAAAGAAAAGCTGTTCTGATATCTGGGAGCCATTCAGAGATGTAAGAAGCTGGAATGCCTTTGGCATCAGGACCTCCGTAAACCAATCAGCTGTATGTTATAACTGATTCTGAACAAAGCCTATTCATTTGATGCCCCTAATTGTTGAAATTTTTTCAGCAATACGTTTAAGATCACATAATAGAACATAGAACATAGAAGAATACAGCGCAGTACAGGCCCTTTGGCCCTCGATGTTGCGCCGATCCAAGCCCACCTAACCTATACTAACCCACTATCCTCCATATACCTATCCAATGCCCGCTTAAATGCCCATAAAGAGGGAGAGTCCACCACTGCTACTGGCAGGGCATTCCATGAACTTACGACTCGCTGAGTGAAGAACCTACCCCTAACTTCAGTCCTATATCTACCCCCCCTTAATTTAAAGCTATGCCCCCTTGTAATACCCGACTCCATACGCGGGAAAAGGTTCACACTGTCAACCCTATCTAACCCCCTAATCATCTTGTACACCTCAATCAAGTCACCCCTAAACCTTCTTTTCTCTAATGAAAACAGCCCCAAGTGTCTCAATCTTTCCTCATACGATCTTCCTTCCATACCAGGCAACATCCTGGTAAACCTCCTCTGCACCCGTTCCAGTGCCTCCACATCCTTCCTATAGTATGGAGACCAAAACTGCACACAATATTCCAGATGCGGCCGCACCAGAGTCTTATACAACTGCATCATGACCTCAGGACTCCGGAACTCAATTCCTCTACCAATAAAAGCCAGTACGCCATATGCCTTCCTCACTGCACTATTTACCTGGGTGGCAACTTTCAGAGATCTGTGTACATGGACACCAAGATCCCTCTGCTCATCCACACTACCAAGTATCCGACCATTAGCCCAGTACCCCATCTTTTTGTTATTCTTCCCAAAGTGAATCACCTCACACTTAGCTACATTGAATTCCATTTGCCACCTTTCTGCCCAGCTCTGCAGCTTCTCTATATCCTGCTGTAACCTGCCACATCCTTCCTCACTGTCAACAACTCCTCCGACTTTCGTATCATCCGCAAACTTGCTCACCCAACCTTCTAACCCATCTTCCAGGTCATTTATAAAAATGACAAACAGCAATGGTCCCAAAACAGATCCTTGCGGAACACCGCTAGTGACGGCACTCCATGAAGAAACTTTGCCATCAACTACTACCCTCTGTCTTCTTCCATCCAGCCAATTCCTAATCCAAACCTCCAACTCACCCTCAATGCCATATCTCCGTATTTTCTGCAGTAGCCTACCATGGGGAACCTTATCAAACGCCTTACTAAAATCCATATACACCACATCTACCGCTTTCCCCTCATCAACCTCCTTCGTCACCTTTTCAAAGAATTCAATAAGGTTTGTGAGGCACGACCTGCCCTTCACAAAACCATGCTGACTATCCTTGATCACATTATTCCTATCCAGATGTGCATAAATCCTATCCCTTACAATTCTCTCTAAGACTTTGCCCACAACAGAAGTGAGACTCACCGGCCTATAGTTACTAGGGTTATCCCTACTCCCCTTTTTGAACAAGGGAACCACATTTGCTATCCTCCAGTCTTCTGGCACTACTCCAGTAGACAAAGAGGACATAAAAATCAAGGCCAATGGCTCTGCAATCTCCTCCCTTGCTTCCCAGAGAATCCTAGGATAAATGCCATCAGGCCCAGGGGACTTATCTATTTTCACCTTTTCCAGGATTTCCAACACCTCTTCTCTACATACCTCAAAGCCATCCATTCTACTTATTTGTGACTCAGAAATAAGTACTGACCCTGTCGCTTTGTGCCTCATACGAAGGTTTTAGCAAAAAGGGGAGAGATATAGAAGAGTAGGATATCCTGATAAGTGAAAAGGTTGTTTCAGTGATTCGTGTGGTCAGGGAGTATTGAAATGCTTGCCATATCTCACGTCCATCGAGAACAACAAAGTTTATTCCCTTTGTCTATGTCTCTCTGGATTTGTCGTGGAGGTTTCACCAGACGCTTAAAGTAAAAAGTGATCCAGTGATATGTTAACATTAATAATTGTTAATCTGTGACTGAAATCTTCTACTCTGACAGATATCCATCTTGTTTCGTACAAAAATGTGGTCTCTGCCTTCAGTCATCCTGGATTTGAAAGATTGGTGAAAATGGGCATTCAGAGACTAACCTTTTTTTTGAATTTCACAACATTTTTTAACTGATGAAGGGCAAAGTCAGATTTCCAGTGCGCTGAAAAGTAAGACCAATTACTTTTCTCCTCTATTGCCAGGTCACCAAGGGACTGGACTATCGAGAGTGTACCAAATAGAAGTGTGATGAGGAGACATTCCTGCAACCAAGCAGTTCGTGACATGGTGAAATTCTCTGCCACTGATAATGACTGAGAGAAACATAATCAATATTTTCGCGAATATGTTAGATGTAGTTTGGGGTATTAAGGATCAAAGGAAATGGGAATAAATTTGAGAAAGGAATTGAATTAGCTGATCAATCATTATGCGATTAATGTCAGGCCATGCTGGGAGAGCCAAAGATGTTATTCCTGTGCCAATCTTCTAGCTTTCTTGGTACATCCAAATGAATGGTGAAGCTCAAATAAGAGCAAGTATAGTAACCGATTGTCATAATGAACGATGAAGTGCAAAAAATACAAGTTTGCTATCAATAAACACCTCTCTGAAATGACCTGAACAATGAAAGGTGGAAAAGGCTGGCTTAATAATTACTGTCTTTCTCTCTCTCTCTCTCTCTCTCTCTCTCTCTCTCACACACACACACACACACACACACACACACACACACACACACACACACACACACACACACACACACACACACACACACACACACACACACACACACACACACACACACACACACACACACACACACACACACACACACACACACACACACAAAACAAGTACAGAAGAAGCGGATGAATTTATTCCAGACGGATATCAATGTTGCCAGCATCACAAGTGAGGCAAGCCACGAGTCTTATGGATTCAGCGGTAAGCACTTATTCGTCAGTTATACCGAATCCTTAAGGATCCGTCTTTGATTCCAACATCAGCCGACTATCTATCTGGAGTTTGCACATTCTCCCTGTGTCTGTATGGGCTTCCTCTGGGTGGTTCTGTTTCCTCTCACAGTCCAAACGTGTGCAGATTCGGCGAATTGGCCATGCGAAATTGTGCGCAATTTTCAGGGAAGCGTAAGTTACGTGTGTTAGTCAGGGCAAATATAGTGCTGGAGAATGGTTCTCGATGGGTTACTCTTTGTAAGATTTTTGTGGACATGTTTGAGCAAATGTCCTGTTTGCACGTGGTAAGGAGTCTATGGTTCTATTTTAGAGTCAGTTTAACAGCAAGATCAATCTCGTTACAAACAGATATAGTCACATCCGTTCAGTCAGCAATCTCGAAGTTTCCCGTGAGCTCAGTCGACTGGATGGATTATTTATACTGCAGAGGGTCTCCAGCATCTATCACCACACTGATTGTTATTGCCTCGAGTGTCAATTTCCAGATTTCGCCACAGAGCTGAGGTGTGGTGAGCCACCAGTTAAATGGACCGCCAGCCGTTATTCGCAAATGAGAGAACAGCTGTATCTTCATCACCTACTATGGTGACAGCATGCGTCTGACTGAAACAGATAACATTGCAATGAACTGGAACAGACATGATTGGCATTCACGAGGAAACTCCAACCTGGAAAAGCAGCCATGACAATTCAATACACGAGAGATACTGCATTTATCTGCCATCCATATGAATCTGCGAGTGATGAAAGAGGCATTTACCAAACCCCATCCTATCCAACAGATTCTTAGCTTATCTGAAAGTAGATCTAATTCACTCCTGATAAAAGCGAGGAAAGTGTGAGAGAGGCAAAGCAACAAAGTTTAAAGGTGCGGTTTATCTGGTCTGCAGAACAAGCTACACAAAGTCTTGGGGGAGATGGAGCATTAATGCATTATTACGAACAGTGTGGTTGTCTTCAATTGGAGGTAAATAGGTCGTAATCGTGTATGACTCAAATTGCTTGCACGAGTAAAGAACTGAACGAAAATATGCCCCGGAATGGGTGTTTCAAAAATTCATACTTTCATGTTGACAAATATTATGAATATCGAATAAATTGCAGAAATGATGAGGTTGACATGTAAAGAGGAACCGATTCCACCAGAAGTAGGGACTGAGACGAAATAAGGATAAATAAACAATGAAAAGGAAGTAGAGGTTCAGATATTTTATGGACTAGTGAGAAGATTAAAACAGAAAGAAGTGTCACGGATGGAAAGTGAGATTCAATCAGATCAAAATACAATGATACACAGAAAGGAAGCAAAGTCAGCGATAAAGATGAAATATTGAATGAATGTGTATCAAAGTAGAAATGTGTTTGGATGAAATAAGAGAATGAATTTGAAAATGAGAGCCCAGGAGAGACAAAAACTAGGTTGGCTTGAAGCTCTAGATCCAGTAACTTAAAAAATAATGATCAGGATATGGAGAAAATGCAGCAGAAATAGAAATAGGGGTATTTTTGTGTTGAAGGAACCTGCGTTTACTGGAGAAGGTAACAAAGAGTCTGAGGGCTGTAAGGGCTCCAGGGCATTGCAGTAGTTGTGACAGTTTTAAGGGATGTAGAAACTTAGAGAGGCAGGGAGACACTAAGTGACTGTTGAGGTTTACTGTGATTGCGCCTATGGAAATGTTAGACGGATGGAGTGCTTCTGGATAGACAGATGCAGGAAGAAGAGCCTTCGTAGTTGCTGGCGAAAGTTAGAGTTTTACAGATTGTTGCATAGTTAGAGTAGATTTCACTGACATGATATACCAGAGGAGCTGGATTAGGTGATCGTGATGAAGGGATTGTTCCAAGCGCTGGAAGATTTTACATGGATCATGCATAATGTTCTGTTTGGACTATTCCTTGAAAAATTCACCTTTATATTTTCAGAGAAGAGACACGCTTTGGAGTCTGGAGGCAGAACTGTGCAATACTGTAGCACCTGGATCCTGAAAGACTCCTGAAGAATGCTGGGCTGTTGGAAGTTATGGAAAAACATTATGGAGTTGGAGCGATGGAAGAAAGATGCACAAAAACGGAGGATTGCAGGATTTGGAACAGATTGCAGATATGGGATTGAATGAGGCTACAGGGATTGAGTGAAAACAGATAGGATGTGCTGGAGCAGTTGGAAGACATTTCAGTTGGAGAGAAAACTGTGGGATTTAAAACGAAGTCTTGAATTTTCTGTTGAATAGAGGACAATACACATATACGGACGTTTATGAGAGATACAAATTGAGTTCTTGGTCGTTGTCTTTTCCTGAAGATGGTCAATTTCCGGGGTACTTTTAAGCTGAGAGAAGACAGGTTTGAAAAGGACTTAGGAGTAAACTTTTTCTGACATAGTTGGTTTGCGGGTGGAATGACCTCAAGACGAAATGGCTAATGTGAGGACAATTACTACGTTTAAGAGACATTAAGCGTGGACTGCTTGGACCGAAAGGCTTCTTTCCATGCCGAGCGCTTCGATGATTCTATGACATCACTTGCGGCATAACGTTACCTCAAAGTCTGGGAGGACCGTGAGAATATCATTTTAACATAGAGAAACGGAAGCTTCTAACAGATGATTCAAACGTCGATGAAGCAGTAAGGATAAGGATACTGTAAAGATTTGGAAGCATTCTGGGGATGGTGAAGCTGCAGAGTTCGTGACATTACAAGAGGACTAAGGAGAATATATATCGTGGGAAAGTTACAGCTGTCGGAGTAAATTGAGGGGGTACATAGCATTATGGTTTTGAAGACATTTGTAGATGCGGGTTGCTGGATCAGCTGGAAGAGGTGTCAGAGGCATGGGGTTGTTGGTGGCTACTGAGAAAGGTGTTTCGAAGGATTCCATGTGTTTTAGAATCAAATGAGTTGGTACAGAAAAGGGCATTAGCATGTCTGGAGGATGCAACTAAGATTGAAATTACAGCGAGGGCTTTGGAAGTTAAAGGAAATATGGAAGATTGCAGCAGCTCGGGGATGTTTGATAGATGGTGAGGTGTGGAAGAAACTGGAGGGACTTCCGGAAATATGAGGATGGCAGAAAAAGGAGGTTCTATAGATGTGCACTGTTGCAGAGAGATTGAAACAACGGAAATGCTGCAGAAGTTTTGTTTTGATTTTTTTGATTGATGTAATTATTTGGTTGATTGATGAGAGTCTGATTGACTTTTTCAAGGAGGGGATCTTGTAGGTTTCAAGCATATGACCGAGATAGAAAGAACCACCTGGCCAGAGGAGATGAAACATACATTTGCATTGGTAACAGAGCAGCTGGTAGTACAGTCTAGTACGGAGTAGCCGTGGAAAATTGTCAAAATACAAGCAAAAATGAGCTTATTTAATTCAGCATAGGGAGAAACAGAAGCCTGGGTGCATGCAACAAGCAGACGGACAGCATTACGAATTGGGAACTGTGCGACTTCAGGAATCGGCAGCTGCAGTTTTGCTAACGATTAAAACCTTCATAAAATATGAAATGAGTGAGGACAAGGAGAGTTGTATTGTAGTAGTCGAGTCGGTGTACTGCACTGGAATGGGTAAAATCGTCAGGCTGACACAGGAATGGACATTCGTGACGTGGTATATTTGAAAGCGACAATGTTGATCATCGAACGTTTACCCTAGGCACAAGTGTGAATTGCCTGTAAATGCTTCATCCTGAACCCATTTACGGGGTGGATCATGGAATGAGAAATGACCCGTCAAAACAAGCGTGCGTGTTCATCAGACCTTGTTCTGAGCTTATGACTATTCAATCTTGTCCCCTGTTCAGGAACCAACTATTTCACGCCGAGCTCCTCACCTCGGTTTGTCAACATTGGACCATCACATCGCTTCACATCAAATTATCAGGACCTGACTTGTCAGACAGGAATGAAAAGCAGCAGGAGCAGAAAGAATTAGACTCACAAAATCTATTTCGCAATTAAGAAGATGTTTCGCACATTGCACATCATTTGCCTTCATAAAAAGGCGACACTCCTGAACGGACGTGAGGAGCCGGATATCGAACCAGTGGAGGTGGATGAGAGCTTATCAATCCTACTACATTTTCTGCACTACAGGAAACATGGTGGCTGCCCACTGCACCTGTTTACATCTGATCATCCAAAGGTTTGTTCTTGGGCCTTCTTCAGGCTTGCCATGCATGACTCGTCTTCTTAATTTCAGCTCCCCATTAATTTCAGTTCTACACAGAAACTGACCAATATCCATAGCTTAAGCAGGACAACAGATTAAGCATGGTGCAACATAATGATTTCGATGCAATTGATCAGCTCTGATCTCTCTGACTTACATAGTCGGCTCCAGGAGCTAAATGGCGCCATGCTCCGCAGATTTCTCACATTCATTTGTTCATCTCGGCCTCCCCATATGTCGTCTTGCACCTATAGTGCAGTTCTTTGGCGTGGAAGGATATTTGCTTCATTCCTGTCGCAAGGATTGATTTTGATTGGCTCTCTACTTTATAGTATCCAACAGCCACTGTCGACGTCGTTCTATTTTGTAATTTTATGTGAAGTAATCCCAATTGTTAACATCTCTTTAGCATTTATGTCTTCCTCCAATATATCGTTTGTAAACCCTGATCCACAAACTCTCGCAGTTTCAATATTGCTCTCATTTGTTTAGTTGGCATATTAGGTGAACATTTTATGTAAAAATAGCTTCCAATGGGTTCCTGAGCTTCTCGCGGAACCTCGGAAGTGATGCCACATAGACAATGGCGCTCGTGCAGCAATTCAAATTCCGCATCATATATGCAACTTGTTTAAAGATATACTCACCATCACTATCTAAAGGGTCATCAGCATCAAAGTAGTATAAAATATACCACAGCCACATAAATATGAAGCTGCCAGATATGGCGAATAGTAAAACCACACACTGCCTTCTACTCTCCATCTCTCGATCACTCGAAGTATCACCTTTACTCTGACACTTCAGTCCCTGACGAACACGACTGGCGACTACAATGTGTCTTACTGTCAGAGCATTGAGGAACAGAATTAAACCAAATGGAAGTATTGGGGTTAGAATCTTCTCAAAATTGTTAAAACCTCTCCACACAGGGTCATCATTATATGCATCGCTGTTTGAACAGTACCATGGTACATTATTAACGATCTTATAAGGTACAAATCTAAAATAGATAGGAATATTTTTTAAACACAGCAGAGTGCCCGTTGTTGCCAAAACCACAGTTGCAGTTTTCTCAGTGCAGTATTTGGCTTTGAGTTTCTCACAACATATGGTGACATATCGATCAAAGGTGAATGCGATGGTGAACCAGACAGAACAGTCTATGACTACACGGCGCAGGGCATAGCGAACACTACACACAGGAGTGATGTCCAGGAACGATTTTGGGAAATAATCATTCTTGATTTTACTCAGTATAATCTCAATGATAACGACCAAAAGATCCACTGTTGCCATAGCCAGGAGATAGCGAGTGGTGCAGGTCGAGATTCCACATCTTCCCCGAGCCAGAATTGCAATTGTCACTAAATTGACTGGAAGAGAGAGAATGATAGAGAATATAAAAATATTTGGAAAAAACAAACAGTCATCATTTTGAGACTTTGAGGTAAGGCTTAGAGCTAATCAACACAAATGTGTGGAATATTGTGAGAACAACAATAATCGCAATTAACACACTTGTGACACACACTGTTCTTTCAGGTGAACGCAAATGCGGACATGACCATGAAGCAAACTGTTTAAACAGGAAATAATGCAGGTAAGACTTTGATAGAAAAACAACATCGCGAGTGGATCGTTAATATCCCACTGGATTCAGAACAATTCCCGTATATGTTATGGCCATTATTAAAATTGTGCCGGGGATCCAAGATGGCGGCGACCCAGCAAGTCTGAGTCTATAGTGCTCCTCCCAAGACTTGGGCAAAGTGGCTCACCCACCCCCACCACACTCACCAAATCATTTAAAATAGCTGTTTAATTTAATTAGTTGTTTAGTATTAAATTTAAACAATCTAATTTTCAGTAAAAACGACGAAAGGGAAGGGAGCCCGCAGCTCTCAGCACGTAGGAACCCCTCCCCACACTCTCCAGCTGCAGCAGAGGCATCCCCAGCCGCCCCGGGGGAATTACCTACGGTGGCGAGCCTTGTGGAAATCATCTCTAAACTGGATGCGAAGATCGACACTTTTGTTGAAGAGTCCCAAAGCCGATGGGGCTCACTCTCGGCCGTGCTGCAAAATCACGACCGAGACATTAAAGAAACCGAGCGCCGAGTCGGACGGGCGGAGCTAAAGGCTGCGACCTCCGAAACTACAGCGCCATCGGCCGTGGTTCGGGTTCGGACTCTATCAAGTAAAGTACGGATATTTTGACTCATGATCATAAAAAGATTAACGCAATCTTTAGAAAATTTTATTCTGATTTATATAAATCGCAGGATTATGAAGACAGGACTAGGAGGATGCAATAAGTTTTTAAAAAGTTGACCTTTCCTGGCCTAACTCCGGAACAGGTATCGGTCTTAAATGCTCCCCTAACAGTCCAAGAAATACTTGGCGCAATCAGGCAAATTCAGAGCGGTAAGGCACCTGGCCCAGATGGTTTTCAAGCTGAATTCTATAAAGAATTTAAAGAAATATTGTCTGGTCCACTTATGGACATGTATATATATGCATATAGTCAGGGCTGTCTCCCGCCTTCGCTGAAAGAGGCAACTATCTCTCTTAACCTAAAAAAAGGAAAGGATCCAGAAGATTGTACGTCATACAGACCAATATCCTTGCTAAATGTAGATTTTAAAATCCTTTCTAAAACGTTAGCATTGAGAATAGAAAGGGTACTGCCACATATCATAAAGGAGGATCAGAAGGGGTTTATTAGGGGCCGTAGATCATCCAATAATATTAGAAGGGTTTTGAATATGATTCAAGCCTGCCATCAGGAAAAGATACCAGGAGTAGTAGTTTCATTAGACGTGGAAAAGGCATTTGATAGGGTTGAATGGTCATATTTGTTTTACACATTGGAAAGGTTTGGCGTTGGAAAGGTGTTTACCAAATGGGTCTCAACATTGTCTCGTGATCCCAAAGCTGTTGTGGTTACCAATAGATTAGGATCGGATAGCTTCAGTGTGGGTATGGGCTGCCGTCAGGGATGTCCTCTCTCGCCATTGTTATTTACGCTCATAATTGAACCACTAGCAGAAGCTATATGGGCTGATCCAATATAACGGCCCCGAGGAATAGTACAGGTAAACATAAAATTACCCTTTATGCAGATTATGTTCTTCTATTCCTCAGTAATCCTCTGATGTCCGTACCTCGCTTAATCCAAGTTATTAATACATTTAGCGCATTCTCAGGCTATAACATTAATTTCTCAAAAATCGGAGGCTATGCCAATGGGTGGCCTTGTTATGATACCCAACTTAGTGGACGGATCCCATTTTCCCTTTCGTTGGTCCCTGGAGGGTTTCTTATATTTAGGCATTTTTATTACCCCAGTATTTGGTCAGTTATACAAGGCTAACTGTGCATTTACTGGAAAGGCTAAGGCAGGACTTCCAGCGATGGGGAGACCTTCCAATTTCCTTGCTGGGTAGAATAGCACTAAATAAAATGAATGTCCGGCCTTGTTTCCTATACCCTATGAGAATGCTTCCGGTGATGCTGCCGAGGCTGGGACTACGTAAATTATATGGCTGTTGGGTTCCTTTATCTGGAATCATAGACAGGCCCTCATTAAGCTGAAGAAGCTACAGCTTCCACAAGCAAGGGGGGCATTGGACTTCCCATATTTTAGGAAATATCAGTTAAATTCCCTCTTACGTTTCATAGCTGATTGGGTCTTGTCTGATCCACAATCAATCTGGCTGGACATCGAGGCTTCTCAAGTAAAATACCCACTTATTAACCTTTTATTTTCAGACAAGAGGAAAATCATTACGGATCACTGTAAAAACCCTATAATACTAAACACAATTAAAGCTTGGAATATAATGCGGCAAAATGAGGGCAACTCACATAAAACATCTCCTTATGCGCCGTTAGTGGGAGCATGGGGATTCTAACTGGGGTTTACAGATGCCACTTTTAAACTCTGGAGATCCAGGGGTATCTCATGTCTAGGGAACCTATTTAAAGATGGGTTCCTGATGTCTTTTGAACAGCTGCGTCAGAAAATTGGGATTACCTAATGGAGACCTCTATCGATACTTCCAAATTCGAGACTATACACAGAAGAAGACTACGTTATTAGATAGTCTTTATAAATCAGCTAGAGAATGTAGAGTACTACGACCAGTGGGGGTATCCTCGATCAGTACTATTTGTCATTTACTACATGATGAAGTATCAAGATATATGGACAATCTGCTTAAAACACGGGAACAGGAATTGGGACGAGAAATCTCTATAGAACGTGGACTGACATTTGGGAAAACGCCAGAAGAATCACCATCTGCAACAGAACTCAGGCTATCCAGCTGAAGATACTTTATAGGGCCCATATAGCACCGGAACGATTGGGAAAATTTAAGGCAGGAGCATCTCCAATGTGTCCCAAATGTAAAATAGAGGTAGGCAGTCTTGTACATTGCCTATGGACCTGTCATAAGATCCGTAGATACTGGACTAAAGTAGCAGGTACCCTGACAGAAATTTTAGGAACGGAAATTAAAGTGGACCCTGTATCTCTCCTTTTGGGCTTTTCGAAATTTCCCTCCCTGGGCATGCACGGGAAGAGACTATTTTCTATTCTCTCTTTCTGTGCAAGGAAAAAATATTTTGGTAAACTGGGTGGCTGAGGGCACTCCCGGACTTTCAAATTGGCACAGATTAATTATGGAATGCATTCCCCTTGACGTCCTTACAAATATGGTGCACCGAAAGACCGAATTATTTTATAAAATATGGCAGCCCTTCTTGAATTATATGAATACTGATATTTCGGCTATCCTAACAAGAGAATTTATTTAATTGAGATTACGAACCTGGCTGGTCCGGGGCCCCTTAGGAGAGGAATCCCGCACGAATAAGGGTTTTGTTACATTTGATGTTAACACATTCCGAGCATGTATCTCACTAACCAATTTCTATGTTATCCGCTGTTTTTTATCTCTTACTCTTATTTGAATAATGTAAGAGACTTAAATATACATTCTGGTTAGTTGTAGGTAAGATTAGTAGTTAGTTGAGTTTTGATTTTTTTTTCGTTCTCAGTATTTTTCTTTTGTTAGATTTTGGTTATTATATTTTTAAGATTTAATTGTATATCAATGTTTGTACTTGAGAGTTTTGTTTATTTTTGTAAACTTGTAAAAATGTTAAATTTCTAATAAAAATATCTATTTAAAAATCGTGGCAATTCCTAGAAATGGAGAGCATTCTTCGATGAGAACATTCCCTCAAATGTTTATACCCATTACACGTTAAACATTCTATATGATTTATGCCACTCAGGGCATAAATCACTGAAGGATTCCAATTTAAAAAATGTTTGCTGACACAATGGAAAGATAATGAAAATGTATTGGACAACTTCTGCTGGATAACAAAGAGAACTGTGCTTGGACCAACAAAAGTAATTACATACTTATGTGACGCTCAGTACACAGTATATAGTAAGGGATTCAACTCGTAAGTAATCTGGATAAACTGTTGAAGGTGTCTCTTATAATTGCAAGAGTCTGACATTACATCGAACATAGGACATAGAACAGTCGAGTACAATACCGACCATTACGCCCTCGAAGTTGTGCCAACCTTTTATCGTGCTCTAAGATGAAACTAACCTATATACCTACATTTCACTCTAATCAATGTATTGACCCAAGAACCCTTAAATATCCCTCATGTATCTGATATTACCACCGCTACTGTCAGTGTATTCCACACACCAACCACTATCTGAAACCCCGCTGAAACCTTCCGCCATCACCTTCAAATTGGCGCCGTCGTGATAGCTATTTCACTGGATCACTTCCTCTCTTCGTCATGTACACATCGATCAAGTCATCCATCAAACTTCTTCGCTACAGTGAGAAAAGCCCCAGTGCCCCTAACTATCTTCACAAGACATGTCTTCCGGTCTAAGCAGCATCCTGGTAAATCTCCTGTGTATAATTTCTAAGGCTTCCACATCCTTCCTATAATAAAGCGGTGAGAATTGAATACAATATTCCAAATGGGGTCTCACCAGGGCTTTATAGAACTGCATCCAAATGTCGCGATCCTTGAACTCAATCCACCGCTAATGAAAGGTATTATTAACAAATCTATTAACTTGAATGGCAACTTTGAAACGAAGGAGTTAGTCCAATTTGGAAACATTATATGTGCATCATTCAGAGAATAAAACGATGAAGTACAACGCAGTGAAATCTCTTCAAATTGTTTAGGCATTTGGGAGCTCGGCCTGTCCAGCATATGTGATCTTTGGAAATACTAGCATACACAAGAGTAGGTACTAAAAACGGGCTTTCCGAAACAGTTCAAAACGGAATATCATTTGCTCTAAGGCTGTGTAACTATCACTTGAAGTAGGAGGAATGAAAGCATTTTGTCACAAGAAAAATGAAACGAAAAGTGCCTGAATGTTGTAAAGAAAAACCAACAGCAGTTATTTCTGGAAAAGCCCAGGCGGTCTGGCTACATCTGTAGAGGGAGATCAGAGTTAACCTTTCACATTCAGTTACCCTTCATCAGAATTGAGGAGTGCGGATGTTGATCATGAAGCATACTGAATGGCAGGATATGTTGGTAAGGTTGGAAGAGCAGGAATGGAGTTGGAGCTCAGTGAAGCATGAAGATAGTCAGAGCCCTGTTCATTCAAACACCATGTTTTATGTTCTGAAAACCGTCACATCAATTTTCGACATGAAGAATCATGCATAATTTATTCTGTAATAAGTGGTATCATTCGTGGCTTAATGGTTACCAGGTCTTTGAACAGGAAATTAGGTCACACAGCATCACGACCAAAATGTGACTGTGCTCAGTGTCCGTACAATGTGGTGCACCAAATCGATGCGAACAAATGCCGAAGGATTGTCCACTAAACATACAGTCACTGGGATCAAGGATCATAAACCATTCAGGCACACAGCTTGACAGTTAATGATCCTCAAATTAAAGTGGTGTGGTAAACTAGCGCATTATCAGTTGTGAGGCATGCTGTTCTGATGCAGCTGATGATAATGCTTAAAACGTCGGTCCTTAGAGCCAGAACTGTCTGAATAGATCACAGGTTTTATTTTTCATTTTCGGTTTTACTGTCGAATCAGTCAGCGGGTGTCCTCACAATAGGCTGGCAATGCACGTTCAACAATATAACACAACGGACCCTTCCACAACAACAACAACAACAAAATACGCTTTGCAAGTACCCTTTTCTTGAAATGAACACAATGTAACTGTTCGGGGAAATTCTCAACACATATACAATGCAATGTCCCATTCAATGCCCAATGGTCTTTGTCGCGTCAAATTCTACAGATATTACAGACACCTTCACCAATTTTTATAGAATTCTTCGGATTTGAATCATTTCCTACAGACTGTGAACTAAGCATCGCGTAAGTATATTATCACCATCGTGGAAACAAACACTACAACCTCAGTGAAGACTCAATGCCGTTTACATGCTGAAGCGTTTTGTTCATCTGATGTGTTCACAAAAGAGTACCATTTTGTAAACGTTACTCAAAAACCCAATGCTATTTTCCACTGTCATCCACTGAAGTCCTGAATTGGGCTGCAATTAAATGAGCAAACGCTCCTTCTCCTTCTATTTTTAACAGTGTCGAATGTGTAGTCTTAGCAAATATCAATTCTGCTGTTAAGAACCTCGTCTCACTGCCTGGCCATGACTTTGTTTGAATGATCCTGTTTATCTCCTTATATGTACTTTCTAAATCTCAAGAAAACAAATAATGGAACAGCCATCTTCTTACTTAAATTCTCCAGATTTTGAACTTTTTTCTTTTTTATGATTTTTGTTGCATGAATCTGTTCGAAATATATTTCTCAGCCATCAGGAACTCAAAGACACAATCAAAAGTTTTGCTCAGTGCAATCACTGTACGCTTCCTCGTCGTCCTTGCAATAATATTTGCTTATTTTATTTGATTGACTGCTGATAGATTAAGCATTACAACCGTAACTTTGGAGAGCTTGAAACAGTTGAAGCAACAGAAAATAAGCACAGAAATAGCCCAGGGACATCTGAAATGATACGATGTTTCAAGAAACGTTATTATTCATAGGGTAATGCTACAGACTACGTTATACACAATTGACAGGATGGAAGTTCATTACAACATACCGGGAAAACCAATTGCGCCTAGAACAACGTAGAAAATTTTCCTCACTGTTTGAATTGGAAGATGCATGTTGAGTTTGAATGGACTTGTGCCTTTCTTCTGCAGACAATCCCGCTAACTTTGATTCTGAGATGGGCGATTTGCAAGGCCTTAAGTTTATACCAGTTAGCAGCTCCGCAGGGATATTAGTGTTGCAATGTTCAAGTGTTGTTTGTCTTGAAAACCTGGTTAAAAAAAGCATATGAGAGCAGATGAGATAATTCCCTCGATGTTGGAATATGTTTACTGAGAGGAGTAAATTCTAGGAAAAAAATAAACCCTTCACGAATGGATAACATTGGTCCCATAATGTAACTAACCAGAAATGGAAGTGATGTTAAAAAATGCTAATGTCCCTTTGCACACTTGCATTTCGAAGTCGGAACAACGTATTGTATCAGTGATAATCTTCACACAATGACAATTGAATGAGTGAATTTCTACCATCAGAGAGACGCGTGAGGCTCTTTACTGAATTCAGGAGCGTCACGGCTCTCTTTAGCTGTCGAGAGTCAATTGAATATTTCAGAAAGTCACAGTCAGCAGGAAAGAATGCACGGTCTTATTCAGACTTGTGTTTGGCAACTCAACCAAATTCTCCCCCGCGAACCCTACCACACACACCCCTCCCCCCCCCCCCCCCCCCTCACCTTTCCAACATGAACTTGCTACCTTCTCTTTACGTTTATGGCTCACTTCAAAGTGATTCTATATAGCTTCGCCTGAAAATTATCTGGAAATTCATTCTGAATTCTCAGCATGTGATTCCACAATATCAGCTTTCCATCATATCGCTGTTGACTCTTGCTAATCTTTGCAAGACCTCTGCCTTAAAAAATTGAAAGGAAGAACTTAACTAGAGTCGGAAAATCCAGAATCTGTGTGGGTAAATTGAACGCCTCGCAGAGGAAATTACACGCTGATCAGAGGTATTCACAGGCTTCTACCAGCAGCCAGTTTGTGGCGAAGATAACAAATCAGGAGACAGGAAAAGCATACATGGAAATAAAATATCACAATAATCATAGGTAGCTTGAACGTGCAGGTGGAGCACAAAAATCAGTTTGCTCGCCAATCTAAAGATAATGTATTTGTGGAGTAAATATGTGTCTACGCCTGGAAAACCTTTTGGTAGAAACTGTAGAAAAGACGGAAATCACGATTTGGCATGAGAAATATCAAATTAGGAATACAGCTAAAGGAGCACAGATTGTGTAGTGGCCATAAGATGATCGAATTCAGTCTGAGACAGGGAAAGGTCTCCGATATAACAGTATTACATTTGAGTGAACACATCTTCGAATACATCACTGAGAAGACAATCGTAGTTGTTTGGAAGAGAAGCTCTGCAGAAATGAAATGGAGAGAAGAGCTGTATTGGCATGCAATTGTGTAATAAATTTTGATAAACTAATACGAAGGAAGAAGAAACAAACTAAGGTCAGGACAAGTCAATCATATCACACAAAGGAAGTCAAGGGCAGTAATAACAAATGAAGAAGTACACGTAGTGTTAGAGATTAGTGGGAAGTTAGGCAATTGTGAAGCTTTCAAAACCAGTAGAGAGTAACGGAATAGCAAAACAGACAGAATAACATGATAAGTGAGCAAATGCTGCTTTCTAGTGGAAAAGAGAATTCCAAGAGTATTAGATACCTGAAAGGAAAGTTACAGAGTGATGAGAGTGAGCTACTAGCAATTGAGGCTGAGCACATCATCATGGGGCAAAAGAAACAGCAGAAGAAATGAACGGGCATATTGAGTTAGTTTTCATGGTGGAAGACTCCAGCAGCAAGAATCTGAGAGAGCTGGCCTGTGTGCAGGTTATCACTAAAGAGACAGTTCTTGTCAGCTTAAATGTCTGAAGGAGAATAAATTCCCATAACTGGACGGAATGAATTACAGAGTTCTACACAAGACAGCTAATGAAGTTGCTGAGGCATTGCTGGCGATGTATTAGGAGTCGGTGAAGTGGAGGAGAGTGCTAGATGATTTGAAAATGACTAATGTAACAGCCTTGTTTATGAAGGAACGTCACTAGAAGGCAGAAACTGATGTCGGGTAGCCTGACCTTGAGTTGCTAACGTTTTGGAGCCTCTTCTTAAGAATAAGATGGGGAGAACTTGAAAGAGACGAGTGAAATGTCGCTAAGCTGTTACTTGGATGATTGGGTGAATCTCCAACAATGCATAAATAATTTCCACAGAATCCATTTCGAATCAGGTCTCCATGATTGCCAACACTTCCAGGAAAACTCATTGCCACCACGATTGATTGTACAATTTCGACAAGTTGTACCAAATTTAAGGTACACTGCAAAAAGTCATCACGGTTCCTCAGCCTGCATATTCTAAAATGAAAGCCACTATGCTCTCCAGGGGCAGCGACTCTGTTACTTGAAAATATCACGAATACGAATTCTCCACCTTACTCAAAATCCTTACTTTTTATTATTATGTCGCTCCTTCACTTTTGCTGTGGCAACATCTGGGAAGCTTTCCCGTGAGAACAATGTGGTTTTCTGTACTCCACTTGGATAGACAATTTTATAAAGACTACTCTCACCATTACATATTGCAGGCAACTAGCGACAGGCAATAAATCCTGGGCCCACCACTGATGTCATATCACAGTCACCATTCAACTACCATGACTATTGAGGAAGAACTGGCCGTTTTTTTTAATGTCTGGGATGCTTATTTAGACTGCGATTGATAACAGCGAAGGGCCGTTGTGTTGGTGAGGGCATGTTGACATTTGGCAGTTCATGAGTGTTGGGTGATAACGTTTGGATTTGGCAATGCTGTGTGGCTCTGAACGTGCTTGGGAACGTCGAGATTGGTCATCGTAGAGCTCTAATATTTTGAAGCCTAATGATCTCAGTACATAATTTGCGCACATAAGTAAACTACCTGAACTTTGAAAAATAAAGTAACTTAAACTTTAAAGACTCAGTCATTTGACGGTTATGTTCTCAAACCTTCGACAAAACTTCACATATGTAAGCATTATCTTTCCGTGCTGTATGTCAGCTGCTATGGTGCCCTGGTGCACCTCTTTGTCCTATGCACTGACAATTCACCTGCTAAAACATAGTAACTTGTGATTAAGGATCCGCCTCTGCCAAGTATTGCTCAATAACGAATATTCAATAGAACAGAACGCCTACTCTATGGAAGCAATTTATTCAGCCCAAGAAGTCCACATCGATCCTCCGAAGAGCATCCCACCACATCTATTCCGCTAGTATTTCACTTACATTTCCCAAAGTTAACCCAGTTAATCGACAAATCCATGAAGACTAACGACAGTTAATCATTGAAATCTAGCCAACTTGAACAACTGTAGAGTGAAGCAGGAAACCGGATGAATCACCAGAAATTCTCAACGACACAGCGGAACGTGTGTAACATTTGTGGTGTGTCAGATAATTCACAGAAATCTGAGTGACAAAGTACACATGCACTTGGAAAGATTGGATTTGATTAGAATTAGTTTGCATGTCTTTATCCATGGGAGATCATGTGTCACAAATATGTAAGAGTTCCTTGTTGAAGTTTCTCTGAAGATCCACAGTGGCTTGGCAGGAGTTATAATCTAGGGATTTTTATAAGGCATCTGATATAATTCCACATATTAGGACGTTATGTAAAGTCAGTTTGCAAGGAAATCATGTCGAGCTAGAAAATTGGATAAACAATTAGCTGAATGGAACATAGCAGAGGGTGATCGTGGAAGGATGCTTGGCAGACTGGAGGCCCGTGCCTCGTGGATTATCTCAATCGTGGGTGCTGGGACCATTGCTGTTTGTTCTGTAAATCGGTGAGTTGGATGAAGATGTGCAAGTCACTGAGTTTACTAATGACACTTAAAGAAGCAATACCGCGAACGGTAAGGAAGGTTGTCGTAAATTGCAGCAAGACCTTCATCACTTGTGATTCGGGAGATGCCAAATGTAGTTTACTGTACATAGTGTGAGGACTTGCATTTTTGAAAACACACAATGATGTAAAAGTTTCATGGTGAATGGCATGACCATAACGATTGTAGTGGAATAGAGGGACCTTGGAGTTCAGGTCCAGAGTTTTCTGAAAGTGGCTTCACAGGTATCCAGCGCAGTGAAGAAGGATTTTGGAACACTGGCTTCCATTCGTCAAGACATTGAGACAGACGTTGAGAAGTTTAGTTAATTTGTGCAGGGCGTTGGTGAGGGTTCACTTCGAGTATTGTGTTCAGTTGTGCTCACCTTGCTAGAGGAAGCATGTTATTAATGCAGAACAAACGTCGAAGTTGCCAGGACTCAACGGTCTGAATTATAACGGGAGGTTGGACAAGGTGCACTTTTTTTCTTTCGTCCGTTGGAGACTCATGGGGGCTTTATCCAAGTGTGTAGGACACGGTGGCACAGTGGTGAGCAGTGCTGCCTCACAGCGCCAGAGACCAGGCTTCAATTCCCGCCTCGTGCAACTGACTGTGTGGAGTTTCCACATTCTCCCCGTGTCTGCGCTGGTTTCCACCGCGTGCTTCAGTGTCCTCGCACATTTCAAAGATTGGCCATGCTAAAATGCCTGTAGTTTTAGGTGACAGGGTCAATGTAGGGAAATGGGCCTGGGCAGGTTGCTCTTCGGAGGGTCTGTGTGGACTTGTTGGGCCGAACGGCCGGTTTCCACACTGTAAAAAATGTAAATGTATAAGATCATGAGAGGCATGGAGAGGATGAATACACTCAGCTACCCCCCCCCCCCTCCCCGCCCCCCATGATTGTAGAAACAAAGACTAAAGAGCAACAGATTAAGTTTAAAGTGGAAAAATTAAAAGAGAACCTGTGGGGCAACTTCTTTTTCCAGTGCATTTGCAAAGTCCTGCGAGCAGAAGTAGTTGAGCTGATATCATTTAAAAAACTTAAAGGTCGTTTTCTTTATAACTTGTAAAATACTGTATTTTCTTGGAATTGTGTGCGACTTCGTTCTGAACGAAGATATAATTCCTCATGGCCATGGAATAAATGGTTGTTAATTCCTCAAATCTCCTCTCCTCACTCATTAATATCTTTTTTTTCCCAACAATGGTATGGGACAAGCAGGGGAGATCGCGATAAGCGCACTTTTACTGTTAGTTACGTTGGTGTGGAGTTGATGATATCTGCAGAGTAACAAGTTGTGAAACTACAAATCTAGGAATACGTTCGAAATTCATGTCCAAACCTTTCATATAGATGACAAGAAGTGATGATACAAAAACCAATCCTTCTAGAACACGACTGCACACAGCCAGCCAGTGCCAAACAACAACCATCTATGACTACTCTTTATTTCTATCTTCAGGCCAGTTTTGCATCCAAATGGTCACCTTACTTTGGATCATATGTGATTTAATCCTGCTATACGATCGGCATGTGGAATCTTGGCAAACGCTTTGCTGAAGGCAAGAAAGAAAAATATAGTATTCTGCCTTCATCAATATTCTGAGTCACTTCTTCAAAACACTGCTTCACATTGTGAAGGAGCAAAAATGATCCTTAGGACAGTGATATGCGCTTCTTCGCAGATATGGCAGTTCAAGGAGAGTTTACCGCTTACTAAGGATTATATCTTCAATAAATGCTGCTGGTTGCGATTCCTGTCAGAGCGGATGGATCGGTTGGAGAGATAGAAGCAATAAGGAATTTGCAACTGCAACAGTATATGATGGGTGGCAGTTATAAGAAGGGGGGAAAGTCTCAGATACAGTCACATAGATGGGTTAAATCCAGAAAACGTAAGAAAGGTTGGCTGTTAGTTCAGGAGTCTTCTGTGACTATCCCCATTTAAAACAAGTATGCAAATTCGAAAATTGTAGAGACTGATGAATTCTCGGGGAACATAGCACGAACAGCCAAGTTTCTGCTATGAGATTAGCTCTAATGCAATGAGGGATACGTCGGGTTCCAAGAGATCAACTGTGTTAGGGCTCTGTCTAGTCCGAGGTACAGACAGACGTTTCTGTGACCAGCAGCATGAAATCAGAATGGTGCGTTGCAACTCTGGTGCCAGGATCAAGGATGTCTCAGAGAGGGTGCAGAATGTTCTCAAGGCGGAGAGGGGGCAGCAAGAGGTCACTGTCCACATCGGAACCAACGATATAGGAAGGGAAAACCTTCACATTCTGAAGGGATATTACAGAAAGGTAGGCAGGTATTTAAAAAGAAGATCCTCGACAATAGTAATATCTGGATTCCTCTGGGTGCTACGAGCTAGTGAGGGCAGAAATACGAGTATACAGCAGATGAATGCATGAATCGGAGAAGGACTAACATTTGTGGATCATTGGTACGTCTATTGGCGTAGAAGTGACCTGTACATGAGGGACTGATTGTATCTAAATTGGAAGGGGACTGATATACTTGAAGACAGATTTGCTAGAACTGCACTGGAGGATTTAAACTAGTAAGGTGGGGTGGGGCTAGGACTCAGGGAGATAGTGAGGAAAGAGATTAATCTGAGACTGGTAGAGTGAAGGACTAAAGCGAGTAAAACTGTCAGAGCAAGCAGGGAAAAGGTAGGACGAACAAATTAAACTGCATTTATTTAAATGCAAGGGGCCGAACAGGGAAGGCAGATGAACTCAGGGCATGGTGACGAACGTGGGACTGGGATATCATAGCAATTACAGAAACATGGTTTAGGGTTGTACAGGACTGGAAGCTTAACGTTCCAGGATACAAAGGCTACAGGAAGGAGAGAAAGGGAGGCAAGAGAGGAGGGGAATTGATGTTTTGAAAAGGGATACCATTACAGCTGGTACTGAGGGACGATATTCCCTGAAATACATCCTGCAAATTTATTTGTGTGGAACTGAGGAATAAGAAAGGGATGCTCACCTTATTAGGATTGCATTATAGACTCCCCTATTCGTCAGAAGGAAATTGAGAAACAAATTTGTAAGATCTCAGCTATCTGTAAGAATAATAGGGAGGTTATGGTCGGGAATTTTATCTTTCTAAATATCGACTGGGGCTGCCATAGTGTTAAGGGTTGAGATGGAGAAGAATTTATTAAGCGTTCACAAGAAAATTTTCTGTTTCAGTATGTGGATGTACATAGTAGAGAAGGTGCAAACATTGAACTACTCTTGGGAAATACGTAAGGGTAGGCGACAGGCTTCAGTGGGGGAGAAATTTGAAGCCAGGGACCATAACTCTATTAGGGTTAAAATACTGATGGAAAAGGAAAAAACAGATCTGAAAGTTGAATTCTAAGTTAGAAAAAGGCCAATTTCGATGGTGTTCGGCAAAATCTTTCGAAAGCTGATTGGGGGCAGATATTGACAGGTAAAGGGACGGTTGGAAAATGGGAAGCCTTCAAAAATGAGATGAAGAGAATCCAGCGAAAGTATGTTCCTGTTAGGGTGAGAGGAAAGGCCGGTGTGTATATGGAATGCTGGATGACCAAAGAAATTGAGGGTTAGTTGATAAAAAGAAGGAAGTTTATGTCAGGTGTAGACAAGATAGATCGATTGAATCCATATGAGAGTAGAAAGGCAGTAGGTTTATACTTAAGAGGGAAATCAGGAGGGAAAAAAGGGGACATGAGATAGCTTTGGCCAATAGAATTACGGAAATTGCAAAGGGTTATTACAAACATATTAAGGACAAAAGAGCAATTAGGGAGAGAATTAGGCCTCTTAAAGATCAGCAATACGGCCGTTGCATGGAACCGCAGTAAATGTGAGATACCAAATGAATATTTTGCATCAGTATTTACTGTGGTAAAGGGCATGGGAGATCCAAAATGTAGGAATATAGATGGTGACATCTTGAAGAAATGCCCATATTGCAGAGGAGGAAGTTTTGGATGTCTTGAAACGCATGAAGGTGATTAAATCCCCAAGGGCCTGATCAGGTGCAGCCGAGAACTATGTGGAAAGCTAGGGAAGTGATTACTGTGCCTTGTGCTGAGATATTTGTATCATCGACAGTCACAGGTGACGTGCCGGAAGACTGGAGGCTGGCTAACGTGGTGCCACTGTTTAAAAAGTGTGGTATGGACACGCCAGGGAACTATAGACCAGTGAGTCTGACGGTGGTGTGGGCACGTTGATGTAGGGAATCCTGAAGGAGAGGATGTACAATTATTTGGAAAGGCAAGGATTGATTAGGGGTGGTCAACATGGCTTTGTGCGTTGAAAAGTATGTTTCACAACCTGATTGGGCTTTTTGAAGAAGTAACAGATGATTCATGAGGGCAGAGCGGCAGAAGTGATCTATATGGACTTCAGTAAGGCATTCAGCAAGTTTCCCCATGAGCGACTGGTTGGCAAGGTTGGATCTCACTGAATAAAGAGAGAACGAGCCACCTAAGGGGCAAGTTTTTCATGCAGAGGGTGGTACGTGCATGGAAGGAGCTGCCAGAAGATGTGGCGCAGGCTGGTAAAATTTCAACATTTGAAAGATATTTGGATGGGAGTATGAATAGGACGAGTTTAGAAGGATATGGTCTCGGTGCTAGCAGGTAGGACGACATTGGGTTAAGATATCTGGTTGGCATGGACAGGTGGGACCAAAGGGCCGATTTCTGTACTGTACTTCTCTTTGACTTTTTGACTGTAAGTGAAGCGTGATTTCCGACGCAAGAAATCATATTGACTGCAGTCCTTGTTTTTCGAACCTCATGAAAAATGTTCCCCTCAGAATCTCCTTCAATAATCGATCTATCACTGACGTCAGGCAGAGATGGCTGTCGTTCCCCACCATTTCCTTGCAACCTTTCGGAAATAATGGCACAGCATTACCTGTCCTCCAGTCTTCCAGCACCTCACCCGTGACTGTCGATAATACGGATATTTTGGCAAAGGATCCAGCAATGCCTTCCCTGGATTCCCACAAGCATCTGCGATACAGCTATTGCAGACCCGAAGACGTATCCAATTTTATGCCCAATGAACCGACTAACACTAAATCGTCTGTAATGTGGATTCTTCTCAAGACCTTACTATTAATTTCGCAACGTTCTAATAACTTCTATGCCGTTCTGCACATTAAAAAAATAAGTGAAATAATCATTTAGTGTCTTACCCATCTCCCGTAGTTCAGCACGTAGAAAGACTTGTTGATCCTTACACAGGCTATTGTCTCCATATTTACTGTTTTCCCCTCCTGTATTTGTACAATCTCTCTGCATTCTCTTTAACCTTATTTTGCATGGAAACCTTTTATCACCCTTTTACTGCCACTGTCTGCAATTTTCCCATAATGTAATGCCAGGAATTCCAAAATGGGTCAGTGGCTAATGCGCATTCATGCAAACTATTTCGTGATAAAGAAAACATATATTGTCATTTAATGAAATATATTTACCAGAATCCGTTTCTCTCCATCAAATGACCGAATAAAAAGATGTGACCTCATGACTGATGGACCAGTTATAATATTGTAAGTTACCTCGATTTGGGAACCCTTTCTGAAAATTATGATAACAATTAGCATGTCATGGCGGCTCAGTAATGAATTATTAGTTTTTCCAGTAGTGCACTCTGGGAGTGAAATTCTATCAATGCATGGGATGGTAACCCTAGATTTAAAAATAACAGCAATTGTACAAATGCCAGTGAATGTTGCCTCAAAACGTATTGGCTGATTTGAAATGGAACAGAATTTATTGGAGATCAAAATTGCTAGACAACAATAAATATTAAGAAATAAGAACAGGTTATTTATAGAGTAAATATCAAAGTAGACTGAAAACATTGATAAAGTTGTTTGTGAAATAGTGCCAGTAGATTTGAAAGAATCAGTGAAGGTGTGGTTAAATGAACTCCTGAAATCAAAGATACGCTTCAACCCAATCGAAAAAGGTTTCCAAAAAGTAGGAGACAGCAATCACAATTAGAAAAGGGGGTGGCGATGGTTTAGTGATATTATAGGTGGACTGTTCATCCAAAGACAAAGTTAATGTTCTGTGGACCGAGAGTTAGAATTCCACCTTAAAATGAAATCTGACTTCAACGATCTGGAATTAAGAGTCCAATTATGTCCATGGATTAATTTTTGACACTCGGAAGAAAAATAATGCTCTGGTTGATAAATAGCGTTTGGTGAAGTATAAAGCTAATCTTACCCGCTCTGGCCTACACGTGAAGTCAGACTCATAACAATGCAGTTCATTCTTAGCTGCCCTCTGGTTAATGAGGGATTTGGAATAAATAACAATCTGAAAAACCACACCCTCATCTGGTAAATGATTAAAAAAGACACTGAAGGGGGCACACTGACACTTTCACTGGATTGACATTGTCTTGATTCGAACTGAAATACACAATGCTGAAATAAGGCGAGAAGCGATATTTTTCATCCCCGCTTGAAATCAATTGATATCAATTTCGTTTGAGTCAGAATAATGCAGAATGAGTCCGCGCTCATTTTAGAAAGAAGAACGGTAAAATGAAAAGCTGTGCTGTTGCAGTGATGAGCACTGTTGACTGATTTAACTCTCGTCCCAAAGCTGGTAGAGCTTGTACGTTACTGGATGGTCAGCATTCTTCCAACAGGTCAGTGATAAGAATATAAAGTGATTTGGCCTTGCTTAATTGGTCCGGAATATAGTGTGTTAGGTTGGTTAACTATGTAAATGTCAGTATTTCATAACAGGGTGGGATGCTTCTCGGATTGTCGGTGCGGATGTATTGGGTCAAATGACCTATCTGTGCACATTACAGTAACGGTACACCTTCAGGGATGTTTTGTCACGCTTGAGGAAATTACTCCTGCTTGTTAACGACAGCTCAATGCAAAATAAACTGGCTTGAACAAACCGACCAGATTCTGGTAAAGCATTTGCAAGATAACATATGAAGGTTGTTTTATGGATGTGGGGGGCAGGGGTAATTGTTCTTGTAGTGGGATGCATTGTCCCCTGTAATAATAGATAATTAGCATCAAGGCTTGATCTTATTTAAGACAGGAGATTTCCCGTTGCAGATTTCTCAGATCATACTTGCCATCAAATTATTTTTATGCGTTATAACATGGTATCAATCAAGTCGATATCACACAACTAAAAATGTGTAAACAAGATGAACAATATCAAATAGATAAGATTGCTGTGAGGAAGTAGAACATTTATCATCCACATTTTTATGTTTGATATAACAATCAATAAAATCCATATTGACCTATTCCACAATGATCAATACCATTCACTTTGCAGAATTATTTCTGCGATGAGTACGAGTGAATTCGAAGCCTGGTTCCTCTCGTGTCATGCAAAAATCTTCAATCAATGATTTCACAAATAAATTGAATGATAAATGAATTTCTACTCCTCACAGGTCAAGTGCGAAGTGGAAAGTGATTCGAATACTTCACAGAGAATCAGCTTAGACATAATGGGCCAAGACACTTCCTTCTGCAGCATAAGTGAGTGAAAACCATGACGTTTGTTCTTAATCTGTAATTTTCTTAACAGTGGTGAATAATATAGTTCTTTTCTCATCCACCCAGTCTCTCAAACAATAAATTAAAGTAACGTATGCAATTTCCCACCTCTCAAAACTAAGAAAATAGAGTTCAAAAGGCTAATATTTGTTGTGGCAAAGAAATCCCTGGACAATAAGGCTCATTTTAACTAGTTGTTTATATTGAAAGTACATTCAATTTTTCCGAAGCGAATTGCACCGACGTGACGACTGATGTACCAGCTCGCACAATGTTTTAAGTTGAAATTAATCTTAAAGATACATTCAGGCAAGAACCATAATGGAAAATTAAGCGTGGAATTGTTTCTTATTTCTCATACAATACGTGCTAAAAGATTCTTCCCATTTGCCTTTTAGGAGGTGTTGAGTTGCGACTGCAATATTCGCAATATTTGGGGTGGCATAGTGGTTCAGTGGTTATCTCTGCTGCCTCACAGCACCAAGATCACAGATTCGCTGCCAGCATTGGACAACTGTCTGTGTGGAGCTTGCACATTCTCCCCGTGTCTGCGTAAATGTCCAGCTGGTGCTCCGGTTTCCTCCCACAGTCCAAAGATGTGCAGGTCAGGAGAATTGGCCATGCTAAATTATCTATAGTAATAGGTGCGTTACTCAGAGGGGAATGGTTTTGGGTGGGTGACTCTTCGGAGGGTTGGTGTGGACTGGTTGAGTCGAAGAGCATGTTTCGACCCGATAGGAATCTAATCAAAAATGCATTCAGCAAGATCTTCGCAAAAAAAACGAAATACGTTGACGCCATCATAGAATGTGTTGAGTTCGAGTCAATAGTCGAGTATAACGTTTCCACTTGTCTAACGTCTCGAGAGCTTATTGTAGTCATATATTAGTCCGGAATTTGATTCAAGACACGTATGATCAAAAATGATTCAGAAAACTGGATAATAGCACATCGAAAAGGAAGCAAAACCAAATAATTCTGAACTTGAATGTATTTCAGTATTCACGTTGTCAGAAAAATTCTAATATACAGAAAGATGAAAAATTCACGATGAGCACTTTTCTTGAAAAAATTGATTTAGTTTTCCCTTTTTTCTGTATTTATTTTCTCATTTATTGTCTTCATGTATCGCAATGGAGTTGATCATACATTTCAGTTATTCTCTGAACTTCTTTTGGGTGGCTGCATCGTAAATGAGTTTCGAAAACAACTCCAACACTTTCGAAAAGCTGCACATTTACTGGCGATATAATTAGGGTTTTTGTGGTCAGCCTGGTAATAATTCGTGGTGACAAATCTGGTAATCACATAATTCACAGCATTTGTCAACCAGAGCAATATACAACTTATTGGTACAGAGAGGAGGAATATGTTGGATTTCCTTCCGTCCTCAGTCTCTGGGTTACTTTGATTCTCATTTCCACAAGACCGACACCAGTGAGATTTCTATTGGTCTTTAATGATTGTCGAGCAGTTATTGAAGTAAACAATTAGATCAGACAAAACGGAAACTAGATGACTGAGGTGGTGTAAAGCCACACAAACGCTATTTCTGCGGGTGAAAGGTAATAAGCAGATCTTTGGCGACAAACCCACTGCACCGTATTAATTATTTGGTAAGGTACCAGTTGAAATAAGATTGGTATTTCTTTAATATACTCAGAAGACAAAAGGTGACTACAAATGTGATTGCTGTTATTTGGTGAAATACAGTGTTTGAAATTTCTGGCAGCTGATTACGACAAATTGCTCACATGTGAAGGACAAAAAGCTCCAAACAGGTAAATCGAGTGAGTCAGCATTCAGATATTAATTGACACTGCACACCGATGTGCAGGACAAGAACGAAAATGAAGAGATGGTACACCATAAATTTGATAATAATGACGAGTAGATACGCTATTGTCATTGCCACCAATGAAATAGAGATACACTTGGAAGGGCCACAGATTCGTCTTGTCAGAATCAGGATTGTCATCAAGTTGTCTGTAAGAGAGATGGAGCAGACAATTGATATTCCAGTGACAGATAGTCGGTAACTATTGACAGTGCATGAATCCACTCAGTGTAACTATCAAAATGAGCGAATGATCCACATATCGAATAAGATAAATAAGATACAGGAGACATCTCCCTGCACTGGCTGACAAGATGGTCGCCAAATCCTGTATATCCTTCGTCCAGGCACTTTAAAATTTTAAATATCAAATCTACTTAAAGAGTGATGTGGATATTACAGAAACAGAATTGATGCGTTTATTCCACTAATAATTCACTCATGTCCAAAATGAAGAGTGAACAAGAAAACATTGAGACAGTGTAACAACTTACATTTTAAAATATCTCACCAGGAAGTCCACCCGATACAAGAACTGGGTAATAATTCACTTTCGCCTGAACAGTAGCTTTGTATATTTCTTTGAGAGAAAAAGTGTTTTTTTCCTGTAATAGCAGAAGGACTCTGATTGATGCATGCCTTAAGTAAAAGAATGATCTCTGTATTTGTGCCAATGTCACACCTATCGGGAATCAAGCAAGTTGATGCAGCCTTGACATTATTAATGGCATTTAACAAATGTAATCGTGGAAATTATGTCCACCGAGGAAGACAACACTGGATTTGATCTAACAGTGTTGAATAAAATATTACATTCAACTCAAAAGAGCAGTCTCGCGGTATTGATTGGCAGTCTCCTTCTTATGATTGAGCGATGGGAGGTCCTTCCATCACTTTACATATGGTAAATATCCCACTTTTATCACGTCAAATTACAATCTTGTACGTATAACACTCTCCACTTCAAAAATTTTAGAGCTTCTACACACTTCATTTCCTGCTTCTTCAGTTGTCGTGATCGTAATATATTTTCTTCACTGGTAAGTCTACGACTGCCTGAGTGTTAATCATTAAATTTGGCTGAGCTTTAATTTGGAAGAGGAGATGGTTCGAGTGCAGGCAACTTACAATCCCTCAAATGGGGTAAAAAAAGAAAGGAAATCCAGAGTTCCTTTGACGAGGAAGAGATGCTATCAGTCCAACAGTTGCAGTGTTTTGCGATTGGCAAGAGTTCACACGTTATAGTGTTCCTGACCATCGTCTCGACCTTTCTTCTATCACATCTTTGCAAGTGCTTCTGTGCCGACTTTATTTGACCACAGATGGATTGGTTGGAATGTGGTACATCGAAGTTCATGAAAGTTGCTCCATACTTGCAGTCAAATGTTGTCGAATGAAATTCTGCCATCTTTGCAGATCCAGTGTGAGTGGGAACAGCAGTGGAGGTAAGGCGAACCAGGAAGACTACAAGTAAGGTTAGGGAGATTTTTAAAATTACTTACCGGTAGTGGCCAGCGGTGTTTTACCTCCACAGTAGGAGTAGGAGTAGCGGCAGAAGTGACGTGGACGAGAGAGTCTGCCGGGAAGGAAAGGAGTGAGTATAAGTACTTCCCCTTTGACGCCAGCGACGCTTTTGAGTGGGAGCAGCAGCGGAGGTAAGGCGAATCAGGAAGGCTACAGCTAAGGTAAGGGAGATTACTTACCGGTATGGCCAGTCGTGTTTTTCCTCCACAGTCGGAGCCGGAGCAGTGGCGGAAGTGACTCGGTCCAGCTGGGCTGCTGGGCAGGAAAGTAAGAGACCATATATATTCGCAAGGCGGCTAAACCCGTGGCACTACAACTGTAGTGTCTCCAACGCTCCCTCCTCCTCTAACCAACTTAATTAGGTACGGTTCATTTCTAAACTTCCTTTATTGAATATAAATTTATTGCATAATTTTATAACAATTGAATTAAGATTTCTTGTTTAGTATTATATGGGCGTTCAGATAAGTGGAGTATGCATGCTAGGGCAGTTGCTTGCTTCTCGTGCAGCATGTGGCAGTTGAGAGTCAAGTGCACCCAACTCCAGAACCTTCAAAACCGTGTTAGGGAATTGGAGCTGGAGCTGGATGAACTGCAGATCATTCGGGAGGCGAAGCGGGTAATTGAGAGGAGTTACCGGCAGTTGGTCACTCCTGAGGCTCAGGATAAGGATAGATGGCTTACAGTCAGGGGGAGGAAAGGGGACAGACAGACAGACAGACAGACAGACAGTGCAGAGATCCCCGTGGACATTCCGCTCAGCAATAAGTAAATCATTTTGGATACTGCTGGGGAGGATTACCGACCAGAGGAAAGGCTTAGTGGACAGTTATGTGGCACTAAGCTTGACACTGTGGCCTAGAAGGGAAGGGGGCAGAATAGAAAAGCGCTAGTGGTAGGAGATGCGATTGTTAGGAGAATTGACAGGAGATTTTGTGGTCAGGATCGGGATTCCCGGAAGGTATGTTGCCTCCCTGGTGCCAGGGTCCGAGACGTCTCCGATCGGGTGTATAAGATTCTGAAAGGGGGGGGGGGGCGAACTGCCAGAAATCGTGTTACATATTGCCACCAATGAAATGGCCAGGAAAAGGATTCCGGATACAAAAAGTGATTTCAGGGTTTAGTACCGGTGCCACGAGATAGCGAGGCGAGGAACTGGGGGCGGGCGCGGCTTAACACGTGGCTGTGCTAATGGTGTAGGAGAGAGGGCTTCAGATATATAGATAATTGGGTTGCCTTCTTGGGAAGGTGGGATCTGTATGTGAAGAACGGGTTGCAACTGAACTGGAAGGGGACCAACGTCCTGAGTGGAAGGTTTGCTCGAATGGTTCAGGAGGGTTTAAACTAGTATGGCAGGGTGGTGGGAACCCGAGCTATATACTGGTGGTGAGAGTTCATGGAGATGAGGCAATAGCAAGAGGTAGCGCAGCCAGTGGGAAGGAATTTCTTGGGAAAGTACCAAGGGATCAGTTAGAGTGTGTTGCTTTAATGTAAGGAGTATCAGGAATAAAAATCATTTGCTTCGAGCATGGATCAGTACCTGGTGCTATGATGTTGTGGCCAAAGCAGAGACGAGGGTTTCTCAGGGGCAAGAATTGTTCCTGGATGTTCCAGGGTTTTGAACATTTAAAAAGAATAAGGACGGGAAAAAGAGGAGGGATGTGGGACTGCTAATCAGAGAGGGGTATCACAGCTACAGAAGTTACCATTATCGAGGAGGGTCTGCCTTCTGAGTCAGTATGTGTGGAAATTAGGAACAGTAAGGGGGAAATCACCTCGTTAAGGGTTTACTACAGGCTCCCAATAGCAGCAGGGAGATTGAAGAAAGTACAGGTCGGCAGATTTTGTTAAAATGTGAATGTACTAGACTTGTTGTAATGGATGACTTCAAATTTCCCATTATTGATTGGAAACTCCTTCGAGCAGATGGTTTGGAAGGAGCGGTTTTTTTAAGGTGTGTTCAGCAGGGTTTCCTAACTCAGCACGTTGACAGGTCGACAAGGGGAGAGGCCATTTTGGATTTGGTGCTCGGCAATGAGCCGGGGTAGTTGTCAGATCTTGTGGTGGGAGAGCATTTTGGTGATATGACCACAACTGCGTCATAATCAACATAGCTGTGGAAAAGGAGAGAATCAGGCACAATGGGAGAACATTTAATTGGTCAAAAGGAAACTATGATGCTATCAGATGTTTGTTGGGAAGCATGGACTGGGAGTAGTTTATCCACGGAAAGTGCACTATAGACATGTTGAGATTGTTCAAGGAACAACTGTTGCGAGTGATGCATAAATGTGTTCCTCTGAGATACGCAATAAGGGGTAAAATAAAGGAACCTTGGATGACGAGAGCGCAGAAGTTTCTCGTCAAAAGAAAGAAGGCAGTTTTCTTCAGGTGGAGGAAGCAAACTCAGCTCTATAGGATGACAGACAGGCGAGGAAGGAGCGCAACAATGGTCTGAGGAGAACCAGGAGGGAGCACGAAAAGGACTTGGCAGGAAGGATTAGGGAGAATCCAAAGTCATTTTACACGTATGTGAGGAATAAGAGAATGATCAAAGAAAGAGTGGGGCAGATCAGGGATAGCATAGAAAACGTGTGTACATAGTCTGAGGAGGTCGGGGAAGCCCTCAATGAGTTTTTTGCTTCTGTCTTTACTGAAGAAAAGGAACTTGCAGTGACTGAAAACATTGAGGTGCAGGTAAGCATGCTGGAAGGATAGAGATTGAGGTAGCTGATGTGCTGAAAATTTTGACAATCATTGCAAGTCGCCAGGACCAGACCAGATTTGTCCTCGGCTGCTTTGGGAAGCGAGAAATGTGATTGCTTCGCCGCTTGCGAAGAGATTTCCATCCTCGCTCTCCACCAGAGTCGTACCTGAGGACTGGAGGGAGGCAAGTGTAATTTCTCTCTTCAAGAAAGGAAATAGGTAAATCCTCGGCAATTACATACCAGCCAGTCTCACGTCTGTCGTCTGAAAGGAATGAGAAAGGATTGATGTATAGGATTTATGACCATTTGGAAGAGCCTGGCTTGATTAAATGCAATCAGCACGGTTTTGTGAGGGGCAGGTCATGCCTCACAATACTTATTGAGTACTTTGAGGATGTTACTAGACAAGTTGATGAGGATCGAGCGGTGGGTATGGTGTATATGGACTTCAGCAAGGCATTTAGAACATAGAACATAGAACATAGAAGAATACAGCGCAGTACAGGTCCTTTGGCCCTCGATGTTGCGCCGATCCAAGCCCACCTAACCTACACTAGCCCACTATCCTCCATATTCCTATCCAATGCCCGCTTAAATGCCCATAATGAGGGAGAGTCCACCACTGCTCCTGGCAGGGCATTCCATGAACTCACGACTTGCTGAGTAAAGAACCTACCCCTAACATCTGTCCTATACCTACCCCCGCTTAATTTAAAGCTATGCCCCCTTGTAATAGCTGACTCCATACGAGGAAAAAGATTCTCACTGTCGACCCTATCTAAACCCCTAATCATCTTGTACACCTCTATCAAGTCACCCTAAACCTTCTTTTCTCCAATGAAAACAACCCCAAGTGCCTCAGCCTTTCCTCATACGATCTTTCTACCATACCAGGCAACATCCGTTGCAGTGCCTCCACATCCTTCCTATAGTATGGCGACCAAAACTGCACACAATACTCCAGATGTGGCCGCACCAGAGTCTTATACAACTGCAACATGACCTCAGTACTCCGGAACTCAATTCCTCTTCCAATAAAAGCCAGTACGCCATATGCCTTCTTCACCGCACTATTTACCTGGGTGGCAACTTTCAAAGATTTGTGTACATGGACACCAAGATCACTCTGCTCATCCACACTACCAAGTATCCGACCGTTGGCCCAGTACCCCATGTTTTTATTACTCTTACCAAAGTGAATCACCTCACACTTAGCCACATTGAACTCCATTTGCCACGTTTCTGCCCATTTCTGCAGCTTATCTATATCCCGCTGTAACCTGCCACATCCTTCCTCACTGTCTACAACTCCTCCGACTTTCGTATCATCCGCAAACTTGCTCACCCAACTTTCTAACCCCTCCTCCAGGTCATTTATAAAAATGACAAACAGCAATGGTCCCAAAACAGATCCTTGCAGAACACCGCTAGTGACGGCACTCCAAGATGAACCTTTGCCATCAACTACTACCCTCTGTCTTCTTCCAGCCAGCCAACTCCTAATCCAAACCTCCAACTCACCCTCAATGCCATACCTCCGTACTTTTTGCAGTAGTCTACCATGGGGAACCTTATCAAACGCCTTACTAAAATCCATATACACCACATCTACTGCTTTCCCCTCGTCCACCTCCTTAGTCACCTTCTCAAAGAATTCAATAAGGTTTGTGAGGCACGACCTGCCCTTCACAAAACCATGCTGACTATCCTTGATCACATTATTCCTATCCAGATGTTCATAAATCCTATCCCTTACAATTCTCTCTAAGATTTTGCCCACAACAGAAGTGAGACTCATCGGCCTATAGTTACTAGGGTTATCCCTACTCCCCTTCTTGAACAAGGGAACCACATTTGCTAGCCTCCAATCTTCTGGCACTACTCCTGTAGACAACGAGCACATAAAAATCAAGGCCAATGGCTCTGCAATCTCCTCCCTTGCTTCCCAGAGAATCCTAGGATAAATGCCATCAGGCCCAGGGGACTTATCTATTTTCACCCTTTCCAGAATTTCCAACACCTCTTCTCTACATGCCTCAAAGCCATCCATTCTACTTAATTGTGACTCAGTACTGACATTGACAACAATGTCCTGTTCCTGATTGAATACTGACGAAACGTATTCATTCAGTGTCTCCCCAATCTCTTCAGCCTCCACACGCAACTTCCCACTACTATCCTTGACTGGACCTATTCCTACCCTAGTCATTCTTTTATTCCTGACATACCTATAGAAAGCCTTAGGGTTTTCCTTAATCCTACCAACTAAGGACCATTCATGTCCCCTCCTTGCTGCTCTTAGCTCTCTCTTCAGGTCCTTCCTGGCTACCTTATAACTCTCAATCGCCCCAATTGAACCTTCACGCCTCATCTTTACATAGGCCGCCCTCTTCCATTTAACAAGGGATTCCAATTCCTTATTAAACCACGGCTCCCTCACACGACCCTTTCCTCCCTGCCTGACGGGAACATACTTATCAAGGACACTCAATAGTTGCTCCTTGAACAAGCTCCACATATCAATTACACCCTTGCCTTGAAGCTTACTGTTCCAGGCCACACATCCTAAGTCATGCCTCACAGCATCATAATTTCCCTGCCCCCATCTATAACTCTTGCCCTGTAGTGCACACTTATCCCTCTCCATCACTAGAGTAAAGGTCACCGAATTGTGGTCACTGTCCCCAAAGTGCTCACCTACCTCTAATTCTAACACCTGGCCTGGTTCATTACCCAGAACCAAATCCAGTATGGCCTCACCTCTTGTTGGCCTATCGACATATTGTGTCAGGAAACCCTCCTGCACACATTGGACAAACACTGACCCATCTAACGAACTTGAGGTATAGCTTTCCCAATTAATATCAGGAAAGTTAAAGTCCCCCATAACAACCACCCTATTACTTTCACTCTTCTCTTGAATCATCCTCGCAATCCTTTCTTCTACGTTTCTAGGACTATTAGGAGGCCTGTACAAAACTCCTAACAGTGTGAGCTCACCTTTCCTATTCCAAACCTCAGCCCAAACTACCTCAGATGGCGAGTCTTCATCCATCGTCCTTTCCACAGCTGTAATACTATCTTTGACAAGCAATGCCACACCTCCCCCTCTTTTACCCCCACCTCTGACCCTACTAAAACATTTAAACCCTGGAACCTGCAACAGCCAATCCTGTCCCTGTTCTACCCATGTCTCCGTAATAGCCACAACATCGAAGTCCCAGGTACCAACCCACGCTGCAAGTTCACCTAACTTATTTCGTATACTTCTTGCATTGAAGTATACACACTTCAAACCACTTTCCTGTTTACAGGCACCCTCCTTTGAAATTGATGCCATGTTCCTAACCTCCCTACACTCCAGGCCCTGCACCCTAAAGCTACAGTCTGGGTTCCCATGCCCCTGCAGAGTTAGTTTGACCCCCCCCCCCCCCCCCAAGAGCACTAGCAAACCTCCCACCAAGGATATGGTGCCCCTCAGGTTCAGGTGTAGACCATCCTGTTTATAGAGGTCCCACCTTCCCCAGAAAGAACCCCAGTTATCCAAATACCGGAATCCCTCCCCCCTGCACCATCCCTGTAGCCACGCATTTAACTGTTCCCTCTCCCTATTCCTCGACTCTCTATCACGTGGCACGGGTAACAAACCAGAGACAACAACTCTGTTCGTTCGAACTCTGAGCTTCCAACCTAGCTCCCTGAAAGCCTGCCTAACATCCTCAGCGCTCCTCCTACCTATGTCATTGGTGCCAATGTGGACCACGACTTCGGGCTGCTCCCCCTCCCCCTTAAGGACCCGGAAAACACGATCAGAGACATCACGTACCCTTGCACCTGGGAGGCAACATACCAAACGTGAGTCTCTCTCGTTCCCACAAAACCTCCTATCTGTGCCCCGAACTATCGAGTCCCCAATTACTATTGCGAATTGATTGCGAATTAATATTGATAAGGTTCCCCATGGTCGGCTCGAACAGAAGGTCAGAAGAAATTGGATACAGGGAAATTTAGCTGTCTGGATCCAGAATTGGCTGGTCGACAGAAGACAGCGAGTGGTAGTGGGAGGAAAGTATTCTGCCCAGAAGTCAGTGGTGAGTGATGTTCCACAGGGCTCTGTCCTTTCGTCTCTACTCTTTGAAGTTTTTATTAATGACAAATGCGGAGATTGAAGGATGGTCTAGCAAGTGTGCAGACGCCACAAAGGTTGGAGGTGTCGTTGACAGTATGGAGGACTGTTGTAGGCTGCAGCGTGGCAATTTCAGGATGCAGAGATGGGCTGAGAGGTGGCATATGGAGTACAACCTGGATAAATGCGAAGTCATGCATTTTGTTCGGTCAAACTTGAAAGTTGAGTACAGGATTAAAGATGGAATTTTTGGCAGTATGGGGGAACAGCGGGATCTTGGCGTGCAGGTGCATGGATCCCTTAAAATTGGACAGGGTTGTTAAGAAAGCACATGGCTTTCATTACCAGTGTGATTGAGTTTAAGAGCCGTGAGATCTTATTGCAGCACTATAAAACTTTGGTCAGACCGCACTTGGAATACTGTGTCCAGTTCTGGTCGTCCTATTAAAGGACAGATGTGGATGCTTTGGAGAGGATTCAAAGGAGGTTTACAGGATGCTACCTGGAATGGAGGGCTTATCTTACGAGTAGAAGTTAACTGAGCTCGGACGATTTTCATTGGAAAAAAAAAGGAAGGGAGGGGACCTAATTGAGGTGTACAAGATAATGAGAGGCAGAGATAGAGTTGATAGCCAGAGACTTTTTCCCAGGGCAAAAAATGTTAACACGAGGGGTCATCGTTTTAACCTGTATGGCGGAATGTATAGAGGGGATGTCAAAGGAGGATTCTTTAAGCAGAGAATTGTGAGAGGATGGAATGCGTTGCCAGTAGCAGTTGTGGAAGCGAGGTCATTGGGGATTTTTAAGACACTGCTGGAAATGCATGTGATCACAGAAATTTGAGGGTTCGTACATTAGGTTTTCCTTACATGAGGATCAATGGTCGGCATAACATCGTGTTATGTGCAGTTCTGTTCCACGTTCTATGTTCTAAAGATTATAGCTGTTACATGCTATCACTTGCACGTACATTGAGCATTCTCCGTCTTTAATCTTAGAGTGTGATATCGTCACAGACATAGAGATTTAAACATATAAAATATTCCTTAGGTGACCTCGTTCTTGTTGATTAGATGTCCTAAATTAATCGACCCACATTTCCCTGCCTCAAAGTCTCTCAACTCTTTCTATTCTTGGATTAGAGTGGTGACAGAAAAACACAGCAGTTCAGGCAGCATCCGTGGATCAGGGAAATCGACGTTTCCGTCAAAAGGCCTTGATCAGGAATACAGACAGTGTGCCTGAAGGGTGGAGAGATAAATGAGAGGGGGGGGGGGTGTGGGGAGAAAATAGCAGAGAGTACAATAGGTTAGTGGGGTTGGGGATGAAGGTGATAGGTCAGGGAGGATGGTGGGGGAAGGTAGCAAAGAGTACAATGGGTGAATGGGGGTAAGATGAAAGTGATAGGTCAGAGAGGAGGGTGGAGTGGATAGGTGGAAAGGAAGATAGGCAGGTAGGACAAGTCATGGGGACAGTTAGAGCTGAACTGGAAGTTTGGAACTGGGGTGAGGTGGGGGAAGGGAAAATGAGGAAACTGGTGACGTCCACATTGATGCCCTGGAGTGGAAGTGTTCCGAGGCGGAAGATGAGGCGTTCTTCCTCCGAGGCGCCGAGTGGTGAGAAAGCGGCGGTGACGGAGGCCCAGAACCTTTCCTGTTCATGTACTTATCCAGTTGCCGTTTAAATATATAATTCAGCCTGACTCCAGTACTTCCTCTGGCAGGTAATTCCATGGATGGACAAAAATCTGCGTGTAAGTGTTGTCCCTAAGGCCCCCTTCATGATTTCCCAGAGCAACTTACAGCAAGGCCCTCTAATTTTGGCATCACCTACACTTGGAAAAACAAGACCTCACCTAATCATTGCATTATGGGCCAGGCCAGACGTCCTCAAATCATTTCAAGAATGGACCCGAGATCCAAAATGTGCTCGTTCTTCGAAGCAAGCATCAGTGGATATTTCACGAGTGATGCAGCTGGCCCAACCACTTAGATTTTAACAAAACACAATTGATTCGAATCGAACACAAAGAAAAGAGAACAGAATGTGGAATAACTTAAGCTATTCGAAGACCGAACTGAAGATCACAAATTAATGATGTTGTCCTAAACTTCTGCAACATTCCCCGTAAACATACCTTAGAAAAAAGGTAAAATCAAACATAGGGTCTAAGAGGAGAGAGATGTCACAGAGATTCAGCATGGAGCAACTTCCGCAATGTATTTTTTTCATTTGTTTAGCAGCCGCAAAAAAACAACAACTGACGGTTTGTGAAAACCAAACCAAACCAAACCAGAATAAACCTGAGATGGAGGAGCTGTTAACACCACTGTCAGAGTGCATTTTTATTTTAAAACTTTCAAACGTGTTTCCTGAATCAGAACCTGTTAGCTATAATGAAATTGGCTTAAAAACCCTCCAAACTACATACTCCAGAGACTGTGTCTACACGAACGTTCTCAAACAAAGCAACAAGAACAACAAAAACATATTAAATGATGTCACAATGCTGATCTTGTTAAAGGTGACTTTGTCCTTGAGTTTTTCTTTTCAAAAAACGGGTAATTGCCCATTGCCCGTTTTGTTTGAAATTCGAATTCTTCATTGTGGCCTTGCTGTTAGCGAACAGGTAGAGTTTCAGGCCAGAAGGTTAATTCGTTCTTTTCAAAGCTGATATCGACAACGTGGCAAGGCCAACTCTCCAACTGTGCAATTCAATTCAGTTCGAGTGTGAGTTCAATAAAACACACGGGGAAACTGGAAGTCTTCCCTCTGTGCTTCTGCCTTTCTGATTTCGAGCATTATGATTCCTGTGTCATTTTAATTACTGTTTGTGCTAATGTACTTCGAACCAGCTAATGTACTCCGGGAATGTCCAATATTCTCCTGTTCACTGGATGCTGCCTGACCTGCTGCGCTTTTCCAGCAACACATTTTCAGCTCTGATCTCCAGCATCTGCAGACCTCACTTTCTCCTCAAAGATGTCCAATATGCACCAAGCTGAAGGCAAATAACAATGTTACGGTCTGGGCTACCTGCTTAAAAATGTTTTGAGAGGTCAGTTCTGGTCGAAAAAGATTGAGAAGCCGCCCAGTATTGTAACAGCGAGTAGGAGATGTTCGAGTTTTTAAAAAATATTTTGGCGTTGATTTGGTTCATTTAAACAGCGCGCGGAGAGCAATGACTTTTAATTTTTGGAGTTTCTGGACGTGGTAGAAGTGACCTTTGGAAGAGAAGTAGGTAAACCTCTGTCTCACCTGGAATGACTGTTTGGGACTCTGGATTGAGGTGAGAAGTGGTGTACCGGTCGGTATTACAAAAGGCTAACAAGACCAAGCTACGAAAATTAATAGACAAGCCGTGGTTGATTTTACCTCTTACCTTGAGGGAAGATGAGATAATTTCAGCAGTAGATTGGCATTTAGGTTTGCTGGAAACGCTATCAACACCTGTACAGATGGCAATAATTCAAATGCAAATGAAACAGGTTGAGTTAGAAGAGAGAGAGGTATAAAGGGCAGCAGAAATGAAACAGCGTGAGTTATGATTAAAATCGGAAGAGAGAGGAAAGGAACGAAGAGAAAGAACGAGAGAGAACTTGAGCTTCAAACATTGAAGCGTAAAAAGGTAAGTCAGCTTAAAAAGCTTTAGATAAAGGCTGAAGGGATATTTATTGTGGAAGAGCAGAGAGCTAAAATGGCATGGTTAGCAGAGAACAGGCTGATGTCAGTGGGTTGGTCCATAAACTACGATTTGGCTTCCCGAATCAATGTAAATCCATGTGAGATAGAAGTTAGGCAAATGGGAAATCGTCACGTGGGAAAGGAAACCTGGCTCTTCGTGAAGATCAAAAGGAGAACGCACCACAAGCGAAAAAGGAACTCCTTGCAGTGGACAAAGGAGGTAAAATGTTCTGGTATTTTCCTTGCAATAAAGTAGGCCACATGAAATCACGGTGTTGGCAGTCATGAAAAGCATAGGAAAGCCAGGCATGACAAGTCAGGATACGTCTGGAAGTCTTGGTGGAGTGGGAAAATAAGTCACATTGGAAACCATTGTGAGAATGCACAAGCTTATCAGCGGTCGTTTCAGGACGAAGTGCGAGATCTGCTTAAAAATATACCCACAAAGGAAAAAAATATTTACTTAGACCAGGATTAGCAGGGATAGAGTTTACAATATTAAGGGACATACGATCCTCTGAGTCTGTGATGTTGAAGGATGAAGAGACATGCATTCCTAAAACCCTTTTGCCAGAAATGGTACTGGTAACAGGAATGCACGGTGACACAGAAATTGGCCAATTATGTAAGGTGTTGCTAGTGTGTCCAGAAAAGCGTGGAAAATATTTGGGAGTTGCACTGGACAAACTCTCAGTCCCAGGAAGTCAATTTATTCTTACTGAGTCATTGTCTGAAATCTGAAGTGGATAGAGACTTCGGAGTTCTACTTCAGAATTCTCCCAAGGTAAATTTGCAAATGCAGTCAGTCGTTTGGAACAAGAGATTTAAAGAAAAACTGCAGATTGCCGGTCTCCAAGGTCGAAAAGGAGGAGACTAATAGAAGCAAACACGCCAGGGATTATTTGGAAGTGGAGATGTCAACATGTCGTATGTAACCTATCTTCAGGAATGGGGTTGGGGTGAGTGGAGCCGCACCAAAGAGGGCATGTGAAGTAGGGAACGGGGTGTTGAAGTCAGGATTGGTGAACACAGGTAGAGAGATGTCTGGTTGGTTTCTGGAAGGACGAGTCGATCAATAGAATTGAAGAAAGGAGTATGTGTGCGAAAGAGAGGCGGGGAATGAAAAGGAAGGTTATATGAATTTTGAGTACTCAATGTTGAATCCTCTAGGCTGTAGGTTGCCCAGGCAGAATATACGGTGTTGTCCACCCCTCCCGACTCCACAGCCAACACATCATCCTGAAACGCTTCCACCAAATCCAACTGGACAACACCACCAAGAACATCATCTAGTTTCCACCCCTCTCTGCCTTCCTCAAGGACCGGTCCCTTTAGCCACTTTTTTGTTCACGCCGCCCTCCCCACCAACTTGCTTGAATCCCAAGGTACCTCTCCCCACAACTAGAAAAGATGCATAACCGACAGGTACACCACTTCTCACCTCCATCCAGAGCTCCAAACAGTCATTCCAGGTGAGACTGAGGTTTACCTACCTCTCTTTGAAAGTCGTTTATTGCATCATGTCATTCTGACGTGATCTTTTCTGCGTTGGGAAGACCAAACATACACTTCGAGAACGGTTCGAAAAGCAACTCAGCCGAGGCGGCAAGGGTCGACCCGACCTCCCATTTACCGTTCATTTTTGTTGCGCCACCCACCTCCATTCAAACATCTTTGGTTTCCTCCATTGTGTTCTGAAGGTGCATATGAAACTGTACCTTTAAGAGCTTTGATAGGCTAGCAAGGACTCAAAGGAGAACACAGTACTGGAAAACATAAAATGTTAAATTTGTTCGAACAGCTAGGTTCTTGCTCTGAGACAAAAACAAATTCAGCCAATCGGTTTAAACTCTGCCCGAATATACCAACCTCCAATCAAGTTTGAATTCATTATTTTGCAACATTAAAACCAATTAACCGATCCAATGTTTTGTGACATAAATATCAGACATTTTGAACAGTTAGCCAGAGCGGTAAAGAGAACTGCCAAGCACCAACGAGTAAAGAGAGACTGCTTTCAGAAATGTCTGCTCCCTCAAAGGTACATGTATCTATCAACGACCTGTCAAACAGAGTCCCTATGAAAATAAAAAGAAGACGAAGAAGAAATAGAGAGGAAACTCGGCAAGCTGACTGGGTTTTAACCGTGTTTATGCCTTTTATAAATCGGAATTTAAAAAAGAATCCGAGCAGTAATGTAAAGGGAAAAGTAAAGGATAGGTTTGGCGAAATGAATTGTAAATAATAGTTAGTTAATTGTATTTGTTGAATTAAAAAACAAAGTTGTTAATTTTTATTTTAAACATGAATATTCGGGGTAGATCGATGCCTCTCGAACTTCAGCAGATTACAGCTCGGTGTGGATCTTTACTGTGCATGCTGCTTTGAATTAGCAAAGAGGTTTACCCGTGTCATAACAGTTTGCAGATGCGTCGTCCGAGACTTGGACAGTTTGAGTCTCGGATTCGTGACTTGAACACATTTCGAGAGATCCAGTCTGAGATTTGTACAGATTTGAATAGATGTCGGTGATGAAAAAGCCCAGTAGTTTTTAAAACCTGCAAGATCGTGTCCTAGATCTTTAAATGGAACATAATTGAGACAAGTTGTTTAAGTTCGGTGATTTGTGGTTGATTAACTTAAACATGATTTTAATGGTTCGTAAAATTCCGGAAGAGGTTATGGGGTTTAAAGATGATTCTCAAATTTGCCAAGAATTTTTAGGAGGAAAGAAAATAGCCAAACTTCGAGAATTACCAAAGAAGTTCGATTTGATTTTAACCAAGGAGAAAACAAAAGCTGAAATTATATGGAAATAACTCGAAAACATAGGCGTATCAGAGAAACAGACAAGTGCAGTCGGAACAGAAAAGTTTAAATTACAGTTGAGGAAAATGTAGTTAGAAGATATACTGGGGGAAAATAAAAGAAAAGAGAGAGAGACACAAAGATAATGAGAGAGAAGAAAGGGAGAGAAGAGTTATGGGGGAAGGGAAGAAAGAGTGAAGGTCCTTAGTGGGGCAAACAGAGAGAGAAGAAGGGGAGAGTCAAAAGCAGAGAGAATTTGAAAATGAAAAAGTGCAACTTTTCAGTAAACTTAAGGTAACAGGATAGAGATTAAAAGAGAAGGACGTGACATTTTCAAATACGTCAAACCTCTGTCTCATTTTGTTGATAAAGATGTTTAAGCCGTCTTAATTTCATTTTTATAAAATGCCAGGTAGATGGAGTGGTCAGATGTGTAATGCTAGTTCAGTCTAAACTGGCAGATGGAACACATTATTTATTTGATGCACTCTCTGCTGAGGGGTCAACAGGTTATGAAGAGATCAAACAGGATATTTTAAGTGCTTATGAATAGGTGCCATATGGGAACAGACAGCGGTTCAGGAACACAAAGAAGGATTTCGAAAGACTGAAACAGAGATATTTTGATAGAAGGTGCGTGCTCCAAAGGTAGCTAAGCATTTGAGGCTTCAAGAGGGATTATCCTGCTGGAAGATTTTAAAATCTCACGTCCAGAGATCGTAAGAACTCACGTGGAGGAACAACAAGTTTAGGAATTGATACGGCCAACAGAAGTAGCAGAATGAACACGTTTTAATCAAAAGACAAGCTTCCGGCCAAAATATCGTCCTGTCAGTGGTGCGAGGTGGGAGAAGGGGATATCCTATACTTCCAAACTAAATGGAGAGAACACTGGCAAGTGTTTACCAAAATTAAAAAAAAAGAATCTCAAGAGGGTGGAAAAGAAGTGAAACTCCTCAGGTTTTTTCAATGTAATGGAGTGAGAAACAGAAAGTTATAGTACCAGTGGTTTCAGAATGGCGCTGAGAAAATGTGTTTTCATTGCCGGCAGGTGGGACACGTAAAGTCACACTGGTGTTCGTTAAAAAAAAGGAGCTGTGCAATAAGATGTGCTGAAAGAAGCTAAACCAGTGGCACGAGTGCAGGTAGTAAAGGAAACCACAAGAAGAACCGAGGAAATGCAGGAGAGTGCAAAGTTGAGGCAGGGGCTAAGTATGAAATTATTACCCGGACTCTACAAAGAGTTCTAATATCTGGGTAAAGATAAATTAGACAGAATATGTGGAGAAGGACTGGAAGATATAATTTTGACAGATACAGGATCAAAACAGTCGCTGATATGAATGGATGAGCGAATATATGCCCTTTTTGATCCGACACACGAAAGTGTGGTAATTATTTGGATAGATGGACAGACATTCAGTGTTCCTTTATCGAAGATCAGGTTGGAGTGCCAACTCAAGACTGGGGCAGTTGCAGTTGGAATGATTGACAGAATGTCAGTTCAAGAAATTCTGTTTGTACTTGGGAATGATTTGGCAGTTTCCAAGGTGGGGGTGACAGCTCTTGTTGTGGAGAAGCCAAAGAATGACACACAATCGGAGGCGGTAAAACACAAATATCCTGGTATTTTCCCAGACTGTGTCGTAAACAGATCCGCGATCCTAAGTCACAGCACGAAAAGAAGACGAAAGTGAAAGATGAAGGAATCCAGGTTTAGTCAGCAGACACCCGGCTGGTGTAATGGTGCAGGAAAATCTTGGACATCAGAGGGTTAGAGAAAAGGGTTTCTTTCTGAAAGGCTAAGAGACTTGCAACACCAAGACAAGACGATATTGAGGCAATGAATATTCCAGCCAGTCATTATTTGAATGATAGAATCCTAAGGTGGAAATGGAGAGCATGACAGTGCAGAGGAGAAATGGGCTGAAGTGCACAAGTTTGTGTTGCCAGTAGCATACAGGTATGAGGTGTTACGCTAGCGCACAAACTGCCTGGAGGAGGTCACCTAAGGGTACGACTGACTCAGGCTTAGGGTCCAAAGTCACTTATATTGTCCAGGAATGCACAAGGTTGTAGTTAATTTTTGCCATACGTGTCATACATAAGAAATGCTATGTCAGCCACAGATGGTAATACAAGGAGCACCTTTGTTGCTAATTACCACATTTGAAGAACCGTTCACTTGGGTTATAAGTGCTTATGTAAGTTCCCTCCCGAGAACTAAGTGACGGAACGAGAACATTTTAACATAACGGAGATGTCTACCACATTTACGGAGGAAATTCCATTGCGGAGTTCCAAGGCAGGAAGGGTTCTCCAGGAGTTAGTAGCTCTCTTTCCACATTATCAGCTACCCAGTGGGATTCGTCGGAACTATGGTCTATTTTTCCTGCTCGGTGGTTAATGACGTGTTGGGTAGCTAACGTTTCGAGCACTGGAAATCCAGTGCATATGATCCTGAATCCCAGGGAGCTTTAGAAAGATGGCATCAGACCTTGAAGACGATACTGTCAGGATTACTTGAATGATTGGTATAAACGTATCCCATGCCGCAAATGAATCTACTCAGTTCACTTCCTTTCAGTTAATTATCGGACATCAAGTGAGAAGACATTTAGAGTTAATTAAAGAAAATTTGATAGGACCAAAACCAGAGATTTCACACTTAATTTGTGTATCAGAGGTGAGGAAGAGGTGAAATCAAGTTATGTGAGTGAGCTAAACAGGACCTTAAAAGGACACAGTATAGAATGAAGCAGGTGGCAGTAAAAATATCTGAGACTTGGAAGATTTCCCAAGGTGGTGACGTGTTCGTACTGTTCCAAGTGACCAGAGATCCCTCCAAAGCCAGGTTTCGTGGTCCCTATCAAATTGAGAGAAAGATCAGTCAGGTGAACTATCTTGTCGAAAAGTAAGGCATCGGGTAGATCATGTGAACATGTGACAGCATATTGTACTAGGAAGAAAGAACTAAAGATTCTTATGTTAGTTACTGTCCCGCAATGTGAAAAATCAAATCTTGATGATGTTGATTTTGCAGTATCTCAAAATAGTTTTAAAAGATGAAGTCCTTGAGGAGTGGGATCGGATAGTCAGCTAACCATTTCATGAACGTAGAATGCATTTGAAATGTTCGTTAGTGCAGTATAAGAACATATGTAAATATCAGATCTGGAGGACTAATTCTATTGTTCATAAGGTAGGCTTGTGGAATACTGCTACAATAAAAGAAAGATTTTATCAACTTAATCTTTCCAAGCCAGACGGGTCCAGAAGGATGAGGCGGCCATCCTCGATAAGGTTATCATGGAAACAAGCTGGAGCGAGTTGAGGTTGCTGATCGTCTTAGTTCACAAACTGAACAGTACTCAACTATTCTACATGGATTATTGGAATCAACGCCGAATCAATTCCAATGCGTCGATCAATGCAGTTACAAAATCGGACTCCTATCCAAATTCAGGGATTGGAGGACTGTACCGACAAAGTCACACAAGCCAATTACAATACGAAGTTGGATGTATTACCTAATTACTGGCAGGTATCTTGAGCAGAGGCAGGAAAGTAAGTATTTGCATTTGTAACCCTAAATGGGCTATATCAGTATAAATTGATGTCCTTAGGAATGAAGAACTCATCCGGCACATTTGAAAAACTCATAAACAGAGTTGCGGCTGGGTTTAAAACTGGGCAGTCTATTGGGATAATGTCGTGATCTTCAGCAAGTCCTGGAAATATCACATGGTACAGTTGGCAGAGATCACTAAACGACTTTGAGAAGCAAAACTGATACATATCGTTAACAAAACTGAATTCGCAAAATCAGAGATGATATTCTCGGGATATAACATCGGCGATGGAAGGTTGACCTCACAAAACGCAAAGACGAAGGCCATCGAGGAATTTCCATGACCAACCTCGACGAAAAGGTACTTCACTTCTTCCTACTCAGTGGATTCAATTGGACGTGTGCTCTAAATGTCGGCAGTAAAGTGACACCGTCAAGGAATCTGCAGAAGATGAACACACAGTCTGTTCATTAAGTGAACATATGAATGCCAGTCGGTCTTTGACCGTTTAAAGGCGATATTAACCATCTCAGTAAATGTAGCTGCACCAAACATTTCAAAAAGTTTTAATGATGCCATCGATGCCAGTGATATCGAAATTGGAGCTTGACTGAAGAAGATTAGGACATGATATTATTGAAAGTTGGTTACTTTTTGAAGAAGCTCAACAGCCACCAGAAGAAATACTCCACGATCTAAAAAGATGTATTGTGTTTGGTACTGGCCTGACAATATGTCAATGTCATGGACAATGTGTTAGAGACAGTTGTGCACACAGATTACAACACGCATACATTCTGAGAACGGTTCGAAAATAAGAATACGAGACTCTTTCATTGGAGTCTTCTGTTGCAGACTTTTAATGCAAAAATCATACATGCCGCGTGTCGTAAGAATGTAATTGCAACTGTGTTATCGTGGATTTAACCGGTAAAGTTTAGATGAGACTTGTACTTTTCTAATGTTTTTTTTAAAACACACACAAATGCACACACACACACAGACAAACAAATTAAGATGGACTTATATTTAAGTTATATGCATGTTATGGTAATGTATTTGAAGAACAGAAAAAAAAATAAAGGCCCCTTTTCATTATCTTGTTTCATATTTTCATAAGGCGGGAGATCGTCTCAAGATTGTAAGGGAAATTGTGCATTTAAGAGAGTTTCAAGGCGGGCAATGACTTGGAGAAGAACACAGAATACTGGAAAATTTGTAATGTAACATCTGGTTGAACAGTTAGCAGTACCTGTGTTGCGATGAGACAAAAACAAGTTCATTTTTGTCTAATCATTTCAAATTATGCCCCACAATAAAACAATTGTTTGAATTTAGTAATTTGACAATATTAAAACCAATAAACAATCCGTTGTTTGGGTACACAGATCAGACATTTTGAATAGTTACCCAAAGCAGCAAAGAGAACTGCCAAGCACCAAACACCACAGAGAGACTGCTTGCAGAAATATCTGTTTCTTAAACGAACATTTATCTATCAACAGACTGTGAAACAGAATCGCTATGAAAAAAAACATAGAAGAAAATCTACAGTGAACAGACGACTAGCTGACTGGTTTGGAAGCGTGATTATATTTTTCATAAATCGTAATCGGGATTTTTCTTTTATCGGACCAGTATTGCAGAGGTGACGGGAAACTACAGTTTTGAAGTAATGGCTTGTAAATAGTTGTGAGTTAATTATTTTCTGTTAGACTTTTTAAAAAATGCAGTTATTATTTTTTCCTTGAAATAATGACTTTTTTTGTGATAGATATATGTTTCTCAAATTTTAACAGACGAAAGCATGGGACGAATGCATCCTGTGCTGCTGAATTAGCAGGTTTAAATTAGCAGAGGAGTCCAACCCGTGTCATAACAATTGTCAAAACAAACAAAACCGCAAACTGGAGAAACATCATCGCATCGTCTGCCTGGGCAACCTCCAGCACGGAGGACTCAACACGAGTTATCCCATTAAGTGTAACCTCGCTTTACTGTCCCCTATTCCCCATTAGCTCTCTCCTTCCCTTCACTCCGCCAAGCCAACAGCCGAATTAATTCCTCCCATTGTACAACTCGGTCATGCGCTCTACCTCTGTTCTCCTATCCCTACTTCACCATCCAGCCCCAGCACCCTCTTTACCTGAAGCAACTCCCAACCAATGCCCAGTCCTGAAAAAGGGTTGTACCAGAAGCGTTGACTTCTGCACTTCCTGATGCTGCCTGACTTGCTGTGTTCTTCCAGCTTACTTCTTGTCTAACTTAATAGTTATGAATGGAAATGCAAAGATGGTTTTAATGTTGAGAGGCTCTCATATCTCAGGAAAGATGTACTGGCCATGTGGCGAATTCAGAGGACATTCACGAGATTTATCACTGGAAAGAAAAGTTTAACACATGAGGAATGTTTGAGGGCTGCGGGTTTATATTCGAGGGACTCTTGAAGGTAAAGGAGCAATCTAAGTACGACAAATAGAGCAATGAATTACCTGAACAGAGTAGACTTAAAGAAGATGTTTCCATTGGTAGGAGAGACTGGAACCCATGGGCATAGTGTCAGAGAACATAGGAGACCATTTTGAACAGAGATAAGGAGAACCTTCTGCAGCCAGAAAGTTTTGAATCCATTAAATTCATTACCAGAAAAGGCTGTGGAGGCCAGTTCATTGTATATGTTTAAGATTCCGATAGTTGGTTCTCAGGTGTGATGGGGAGAAAACGGCAGAAAGGTTTTGAGAAATTCTTCCAACATGTTTGAATGGCGGAACAGACTCAACAGGTTAAATGACCTAATTTCTGTTCCTGTGTCTTACGGTCTGACAGGCTTAAGTCACTTAAAGCAGAGTAGATTCAAGAGGAAGTGAACGCGACGGTGCAAGAAGATATAATCAAGCCGAATGAAAGTGATTGGAGTTCGCCGATCGTGCTTGTTAACAACGTGAGTGATACTCAATGATTCTGCTGAGATTATCGGAAGGGAAATGCAGTGAACAAATCAGTCTTATACCCAATACCAAGGCTGCAGAATTGTTTGGAAAAATTAGGATAAGCTACTTCCATCGCAATGTTGGAATTACTTTCCGGTTTCTGTTAAGTACTTTTGTTCGAGTGAACAAAATAATTTTCTGCTTTTGTAACCCCAAACGAACCGCATCCATTTCGGGCAGGTCAGGCAAAATCCAAAGAACAATAGAGTCGATGTTTCAGGCATAAGGACTTCAGCAGGAAAGTTTCGTATTTATGCCCGATATATCGACTTTCATTCTTCTCAGATGCTGCCTGACCTGCTTTGCACTTCCACTACCACACTTTTCCACTCTTACTCTCAAGCAGGTGTAGTCCTCACTTTATCCTGTATCATTATAAAGTAAGTCCTTTGGAACGAAAAACGCACCAGCTATTTTTCAAAGACTTATGAACACTGTTGTGGTAGGATTGACTTGCTGTGTTGTCTACATATATGACTGAATGTTCTTTAGCCATTTGTGGACACATGGAGTATATCACAGAGCTCTTTGGGAGACTACAGAAGAGAATGTTGTTCAGATACATCGCTGGAACGGAATTGACAAATGTGGAATCGACATTCTCAGTTCGCAACGTCAGACACGGATAGATGACACTGAGCATCGTGAATAAGAAGACCATATTGGAATTTCCAAGACCATCACTAATGAAGGAAGTGCGAGAATTTTTGGGATGAAGAGGATTTTACCAGAAGTTTGTACCAAACTGTAGAGGCATGTTGGCACCACTGACGGACTAGTTTTAAGGAAAACACAGCACAGTTACTTTGGATAGAACAATTACAGGAAGCATTTGATAATGTGGAAAAACTGTGAGCCACTGCATCAGTTTTAGCCATGCCAATTTCTTGAAACCCTTTAAATTCGCAATTGACGCCAGTGATTTTTGGGTTGGAGCTGTGTTGTTACAGAAGGATGAATGTGGTTTTGCAAGGCCAATAGATAAATATTGAAAACACCTCAACATTCAACAGAAAATAAAAAAAACCTACCACTGAAAAAAGTTGTTGAATTTTCTAATGTCCTTTCATCATTTTAATATTTACTTTGCAAATAATGCACCAGCAATGGTCATGTACACTCATCATAAGATTTTGACGTTTCTGGAACGATTGAAGAACAAGAAAATCACATTATTCCGTTGGAGTCTTACGCTACAAGAATACAACTTACATATTGAATATGTTGCAGAAAATAATATTGTGCACACTTCAATCACTGCTTTAAACGAAAAGCAAAGGAGCTTTGCATTAGAAAGAAGTGGTAGAGTTCAGTGTTAGATGTACATAGAATAAGCATGAAATGCGTAAATCTAGATTAATGACCTATGGATCTCGCAACAAATGTATTAAATTTTAAAAAATTAAAATAAAATGAAGCCATGTTTTCACAATAATGATACTATGTTTAAGGAGGGGAATGTTGTGATGTTGCGTCCTGTACTTCTGGACTGGGAGGCAGGACGTTAGAATTTGGTGATTATAAAAATATTGATGTTTTTAAATTGCGGGGTGGAAGCAGCGTGCTGCGCCTTTAAAAGATGAGGTGTTTTTTCGATCCTTAGTGATTCAGAAAGGATGTAGGTTTGAAGGTGCACAGAGAAAAAAAGACTGTATAGTTAGCAGTGCAAGCCAAAGTTTTGTTTTTTTTGGAAGACATCACGTGTTGAATTTAGTCAATTGATTAAAACCAGGGGCATTGAGGCTAAAAACACATTAAATGTAGATCTGATAGATTTCACAATGTTGCACCAATCCCATTGTATGTTATCAAAGGAATAAAAGAAGAGGCAACTGGACAAAGAGCGGAGAGCCACTGCCATCCGCGAAGTGAACAGCTTTCAGCTCTTAGAGAAAGACTAACCGAAGCCAAAGGTCCCGATCAATTAGGCATTTCATGTTTCTGACAAAATGATACGATGGAGAAGATGTTCCTGTCAGAAAGATTCGAGGAGAAAGGCACAGAACATGCTGCAAGACGTAGCCTGGCTGCAATTTAGAGAGATTAATTTCCCATTTTTACATTTATGTTATAGCTAATGAGTGGGACTTGCATCTATTGAAACAGCATACCATTAGATTAAATTACTTACAGTGTGGAAATAGGCGTTTCGGCCCAGCAAGTCCACACCAAGCCGCCATAGCGCAACCTTCCGAGGCCCATTCCACCACATTTATACCTTCACCAAACACTACAGGCAATTCCAATGGCCCATCCACCTAACCTGCACATTTTTGGACAGTGGGAGAAAACCGAAGCACTCGGAGGAAACCCACACAGAATGGGGAGATTGTGCAAACTCCACACAGTCAGTCGCCTGAGGCGGAAATTGAACCCGGGTCTCTGGCGCTGGGTGCTAACGACTGTGCCACCGTGTTTTAGTTGGGAGCATAGTTTGAAGAAATTTATTCGGTTTGTTAAGACTTTAGTTATTTTGTTCTCTGTTATAAATAAATGAAATTTATTTATCAAATGCAAAGTGAGTGTCGTGGTTTATTATAATTGCCAACTTCTTTCTGCCAGTTTGGGAACTGTTTCCACAGGTTTCAGGTTGAGGTGTTCCTCTCTGGGTGTTTCAGTTTCAGGCTTTTGTGAGGGAGAGGGTTTCGAACTGCTTTATAACAACGTTTGAGAAAGTGACACTGATATGGAGAGTGTTTAAGGATTGCAGGAAGTTAGAGAGATTTCGAAAGGCTTGCATTCAGGCGAGAATTACAGAGTTAAGAGTGGGATACTGGCTGGAGGTGACAACAGAAGTATGAAGGAATATACTGGCTGGAGCAAGCATCACTTATAGGAAGAAGTGTCGATGTTGGAGAAGGATAGAGGAAGATGTACCGCTATCAGGCTGCTGGACGTTACAGAGACAGAAAGAGCCTGAACATGTTACATTCATAGGGAGGTCTGGAATAGCCGGTGGAGTTCACAAAAGTCGGTGTGTCAGGGTTGTAAGATGTAAACAAAAGTTAGGGAAGGCTATAGGTACTGGAAGGATTTACAAAGATCGGGAGGCTTGTTGCAGGTGGATGAGGTTACAAGGTTAAAGTAAATTGTAGGAGCTGGAGAATATCATAGGCATCAAGGGGGCTGGAAGAGCGTTTGCGAGTTAGAGTAATACAAGGACAGTAAATGCGAGAAGAAGTTACAAAGATAGGAAGGAGAAGAATGGGCGTGAGGAGGTCACAGATTTAAAGACGGTGTAGGAGCTGGAGTAGTTTGTAGCGACAGGGAATGAGGTAGATTTTGCAAGAGGTATGGAAATAGGTCAGGATGTAGCTGCTGGTTAATGATACTGAGGTAAAGATAGGTGTAGTTGCTGGAAGAAGTCAGAGATATATGTAGCTGTAGTTGCTGGCAGAGGCTGCAGAGACAGGGAGGAGTTTCGGGGTTAGAGGAAGTTCCAGGAACATGGAAGTGGGTGGATGCTTGAGACAATTACAACGATACAGACGGTACATCGGGGTTGGGATTAGAGATATAACAGGGGATATAACTTTTAGAGGAAGTTACAGAGTTAGGTAGAGAGCAAATGGTGGCGGACGAGGGAGGTATGGAGGGCTGTACATGTCAAAGCATGTTGCGAAGGTGGGGGGTATAGGAGCAGCAGGAGATGATAGAAACAGTGATGTACAAGTGCAGGAGGAGGTTACAGAACGAGGGAATTGTGTGGAGTCTGGAAAGTGTCTGGAAATATGGAGAATGCAAAAATGTTTTGAAGATACGGAGATAGTGAGGTATGTCTGGGCTGGAGAACAATACAAAGTTGGAGAAGGTTATACGGTCTGGAATAGTTTTCGGGAGTAGGGAGCGCTGTTCAGACTGGAACAGCCAGGAAGATATGGAGTGGTGAATGGGCTGGAGGAAGTTACAGAAATAGGGTTGATGTACATGCTTATGGATATTGCAGAGGTAGCGAAGACTGCAAAACCTGCGAGAGTTGACAGCTATAGGGGTATGTATCGGCCTGCAAGATGTAACAACGTCACGGAATGCCGTAAGATCTGGAAGAAGTTATGGAGATCAGGTGTATGGATAAAAGGAGGTGACAATGTTAGCGTGAGTGTACAGACTGGAAGAGTTTACTGACGTGGAAATGGGACATGGACTCGAGACAGTAGAATAAATAGTGAGGAATGCAGATGATGGAGGAAGATAAACAAATAGGATGTGGCTGGAAGAGACTCCAGATGTAAAGAAGGGTATTGTTGCTAGGGCAAGGATACAGAAATAGGGACGGGTCTAAGTTATTGCAAAGATTAGAGTGATAGGCATGCGTGTGGGGGAACATGAAAGTTACTGAGATCCGAAGGGGTGAAGGTGCTAGGAGGGCATTCTTAATGCATTAATCGAATATTTGCATGGCCTGCTCGCGTCTATTCCCTACCACTAGCTGTTCCATGAGAAGGTAGTGGTGAGATTGAATCACTGCCGCTCTGCATTCTCCTCCCTCAAACGATGGACATTACAAGATCGATTGAAAAGAGTGACTTGGCAACAGCACAACTGGTTGCGGTATTTTAGTTCTGAAGGACATAGCTGCAGGACTGGGGTTGAAATCTATAGTTTTTAGGAGGTGTGGGCAGGACGGCAGGAGATGACCTATAAATGTGGTGAAGTTACCGAAGTGGCCTTCTGACACATCTGAAATCATAAGCAACAGAAGACAGATCGATGAAAGCGAACCCACAATTTACGAGTCCAATCTAATTGATGCACCCCTGTCCCATAGAGTCATGAATGTTGGTGGGCAATCAATCAACTTGCTGGAGGTGGTTCCAGAAACATAGCTCTCCTCAATGATTGAAGAGCACAGGACAACAATAGAAAAGATAAGGCTGAAACATTCACAATAATGTTCAGACAGAAATTTCGAAAAGATGATTTAATTCAGGCTCTTCCAAAGATCTCCTGCATCACAGACAGCAGTCTTCAAATCATTTGATTAATTTCGTGTGATATCTCCTAATGGCAGGAAGGATTGGACAATGCAAAGGCACACACACACACACACACACACACACACACACACACACACACACACACACACACACACACACACACACACACACACACACACACACACACACACACACACACACACACACACACACACACACACACACACACACACAGCCTTATAAATAATTACAGCTCCATCAGTCCAATCTAGCTCATTAAAAAAGTGGTGAAACATGTATCCTACAGTGTTATCAAACAGCACTTCTTCAACAACAATCTGATCACTATAACTCAGTTTGGACGCTGCCAAGGCGACTGACCTCATTGAAGCCTTGGTTTAGAAGTGGAGAACATGCAAAAAAACAAAGGCACATTCCAGTGTTGTGGTCAGAACAATTGCAGTTGTCATTACAGATGCATTTGATCTAGTCTGGCATCAAGGAGCAATGTAAAACTGGAGCAAATGGCAAACAGGGAAATGTCTGAACTGCCTTAAATCACACGATGTTCAAACAATAATGTCGGTGATTAAATGAGTGCAGCCAGCTCAGCTCCAGGCCTGCCCTTCAGCTGTTTCTCAGAGAAGGTGTTTGTGAGAAAATTGTGGATGAGAAATGAAAAGCTGAGGCACCATAGTCCTAGATGATGATGGGATCGACCTCTGGTTAGACAGAGAGGAGTGGCGGTAGTTTCACTGGAGAGTAACGCCGCTTCACGCAAAGGAATATTGTCAGATGGACAGTCTTTTATATTCACCCCAGTTAGTGGAGGAAGTGAACCCACACCCTTGGCATTACTTTGTATTATCAACCATCCATCCAACTGACTGAGATAATCAAGCCTGAGAGCAGCTACTTTCGGTCAATCATTTTCAATCTGTCCAGGGATGTTCTTGCGCACAATTGGAACAGGTGGAACATGATTGTACATAGTGGACAATTGAAAAGTGGGTATTGTCAAAGGATGTCGAACATTCAATAATGACTTAGATTACTTTAAGTGTGGAAACAGGCCCTTTGGCCCAACAAGTCCACAGACCCGTCGAAGCGCAACCCACCCAGACCTATTCCCCGACATTCACCCTTTCCCCCAACACCACAAGCAATTTAGCATGGCCAATTCACCTAGCCTGCGCATCTCCGGACTGTGGGAGGAAACTCACGCAGACACGGGGAGAATGTGCAAACTCCACACAGACAGTTGTCCGAGGCTGGAATTGAATCTGGGACTCTGGTGCTGTGAGGCAGCAGTGCTAACCACTGAGCCACCGTGCCGTATGGTACTTGACTGTTAATAGTTAGAGCAATTCTGAAAACATTAACAAAGAATTTTCCGTCTCGAGTCTCAGCCATGGATGAGAAGGGCGATCAATGCAGTTGGACAATCCTGCTTGAATACTGACGTTGTGGAGCTGGTATACAATTAATATAGTTTATGAAAGATTGAGTATAAGATGCTTTTGCTGCACGAGTCCATCAACTTTCTTAGAGCTTCTGTCAGGATCAGGTCCTAGGTGCAGAATTAAAAAGCTTATGTGGCATACCATAAGTCATCAGCAAAGATAAACGTATGACGCATGATTGTTGGGCGAATCATTTGTACAAATGTCCAATTGCATTTGGATCAGCCCTGAGCCCTGTGATCATCCATTGACCAGTTTTCCCCATGCATTCCCTATTCTTTCCGAGCTGATTACAACTGGACTGTTTTTAGTAATTGTGGGAATTACTGCTCAGGTCCAGTTTGAAAGCTCTCTTGCCAGGTTTTGGAAGTAGTGATGAGGTTTGGCGAATTATGTATGAATTCAGCCTTTTAAAAAAGCTATTTGGAACAGATTTGATGACTGCAAGGTGGTGTGTTTACGGATCTGAACATAAATCAATTGTTTACTACAGTTGCTGAATTGTGTAATCGGCGTGTGCACCGCTCATGTAATCGTTCACTTCAATTGTTTTCAGCTGAAAGGCAATGATGTTCAGTTTATTTTGAATATTTAAGAAATAAAGTGATAATAAGTTTTTCTTGTGCAATATGTAAATGTAACCTGCCGTATATTTCCAACAGACTAATCAAGCAAGAGTCAGGCACTTTCTGTAAAGCAGGATTTTGTTAGCAGGACTGTGTCCCAGGCAACATCATCATCTTTCCTGGTAGGGTCCGATTGACAAGACAGAACTCGGAAGATGGGGAGGGGAGTTCCTTGGTAAATATTCAATACAGTGCTCGGGATTGACGTTGGATCCTGTGGTTGCTGGTCGGATCTGCGGCAGATTATGTGGAAATCAATGTCTGAATCAATAAAAATACCATTGAGTTTATCATCGCCAATCCGCCTGCTGCAGATACACCTCTCCAGTTAATAGATCAGATAGAGTGCACACTGCACAGTTCTTGTGGGGAGGATGGGCCATCTTCACGTTTTGTCGACTATCCATCATGTTATGTAGCAACTCTTGTGCTGAATGCAACAGATGTTAAACAGGCAGAGCAACGAATGACGAGGTGTCCATGAGGAGCAGTGAGCCATCATCAGCAGCAGAACCGTGCTCTGCATACTTCATGCAGTTTACAACCTCACGGCCGGACATATCTTCCACTTTACTGGAACTATCAATTCAAGGATCCAAACTGGTTCAATGCGGAATGCAGAAAATCATGTCGGGAGAAATATCAGACAGGCCGAGGTATGAGGAGTCGGCGTGGAAAATCTTTTATTGCATTCAGCGACAAAACAGAATGACCCGCTCAGTAAACAGCATCAGCAGTAAGTGAGGAGAGCACTCAGTGATCCTACAACGAATGGTTCAGAACTATATCTCTCATCTTGTCACATGTAGCCAGAGAAAATGTTGGACAATTTCTGAGACAATTAGAGGAGGTTGCTGGGCAGCGAAAATGAAGTACAATTGATCAGAAGTTCATCTAGACTCACCACATAAATGCAATGCTTACAGGAACAGGTTATTTCAGCGTGGAAATAGACAGTCTCTTTCTCTCCCACTCATAGACACATACCCTCACATGAGCAGGCACGCACACACACACTCACGCACGCAGGCACTCACACATTCACATGCACACACACACACTTTCACAGATGCACACTGTGACTACTCTGTCACAGACACATGCGCACACATGCACGCACGCACAAACTCTCTGATGTACACTGTCTCTCTTTCTCACACACGCAGACACACATGCACGCATACGCACACAACATACATTCACAGAAACACAAGCTCTCACACACTGCTATGACATGGGGTAAATCCTCCTGCTTAATTTAACATCAGCAAAGCAGAAATGCTTTATACCGTGCAGGAATCTGGAAAAAAATTCTGAGTGTCCAAGATATATTTAAAATAATAATGATCAAATTTATTTCTTAAATTATAGCAGAGAATAACTAACGAACAACTATTCACAAGTCCTTAGTCTAACTTATCTTTTGTTTTCCCTACTATGACACGACTCTGAAAAACTCCCTGTAAGATTTTAAAAAGAAAACGTCTTATCTCAAAACCAGGCAGCTTCTGTTTCTTCTATTTGCATCTTCCTGTGACTTACTTTCTTTTTCTGAGGAATTCAACTTCACAGTTTACTGATTGATAAACGTGCTTTGAAGAGAGATAGTTTTCAAACTGATGCGCCTAATTTGATTTTTTTTTGTTTTTTTCAGCTACTCCAGTTTGTTAAGTTTTGTCTTATTGCGTGAACTTGGTTCTATCACTGTTAGCTTTTAACTTTCTTAAAAGGTATTATTTACTCACATATCCATAACACTGACCTCTTAAGAATCAAAAGAACCATCATAATGAACAGAACGCTTCATTTTGTTCTCTACTTTTTAAACATAACGATAAATTTAATATAAGTTTGCCCATCTGCTTCCCACCTGCATATACATAAAATAAATAAAGACAGATTTCATCTAAACTGGATCAGTGAAATCTGCGATAACGCATCTGCAATTACATGATCGACAGCATGAATGATTTTTAAATTAAGAGTCTGGAACATCACACTCCAATAAAATAATATCATATTCTTATCTAAAAGCGTTCGAAGAATATATGCAGATAGTGGTCAGTGTTCACAACCGTGTCTGACACATTGTTCGTGACATACACATTAACATGTTATTAGGCTAGTACCAAAGTCCATCGTTCTTTTTCGATTGTGGAGTATTTTCTCTGGTGGATGATGACCTTTTTCGAAAAGCAACCAACTGTCAGTTCAATCCCGTCCTCGTTTTCATGTCGTAGTGGGCTCCACCTCCATTGTCACTAGCATCGATGGCGACTTTAAAAGGTTCTGAACCATTTGGTATAGGTAAAAATGGTTTGGTAGTTAATATTGATTTCAAACGGTCGAATGCCACCTGACATGGTTCAGTCCATCAGAACTTTGTGTTGTTCTCAGCAAATCGGTTGACGGTTCCACTACACTGCTGAGGTTTGAAACAAACTTCCGATAGAATCCACTGAGTCTGAACAATTGTGCCACATCTTTCTGTGAGGTTAATCGTGAACATTCCTCGATGGCCTTCGTCTTTGCCTTCCTTGGGGTCGACCTTCTTTGACAGATGTTATGTCCCACAAAATTCAACTCTGTTTTCGTGAAATCTGTTTTATTTAAGATTATCACCTGTTTTACTTATCGTTGTACTTCAAAGAGCTCTGCAAACTGCACCATTTCATTTTTCACGGACAGAGCAAAATCACTAAATTATCCAAATAGACAGCACTGGATGTCAACCCAGCCGCAACTTTGCTCATGAGTCTTTGGAATTTGTTGGGTACGATTTTCATTCCAAATATTTTCACTTGAATCTGATATGACCCGTTTGGGGTCACAAATGCAGAAATTTCATTCTCAGTCTCCGATAAACCTGCGTCCCAGTAACCTCACATGTAATCCAAATTGATGATATAACTGGCTTGTCCGACTTTCTCGATACAATCCTGCAAACTCGGAATGGGATATGAGTCCGAATTTGTAACGGCATTTACCTTCCACTAATCCACGCAGAATTGTTGTGTCCCGTCCGGCTTGGGAACTAAGTCGATGAATGAACTTCACTTAATCTGACGTGGATCGATAATGTCCTCTTCAAGCATGGCTTCCCGCTCCTTCTGGACCTTTCCGGTTTTGAAGTATAATCCCGATAGGGGTGGTATTTTATTGGAGCAATACATCCTTCGTCTACTTCATGTCCAATGGCATTAGTCCTCCCCACGTGATTCTTACATACGTGTTCAGCAGTAACAAATCATTCAACTACGTTCTATGCTCCTGTCACAGACAGCTTACTAACCTATCGGACTCGTCAAGAACTTCTTCATTTTATAAATCTATTTTGAAACGCTGCAAAGTCCATGTCGTCTCAATTTGATTCCTCACGCTTCGGGGCAGTAACGAACACATGTTTCTACAGTCCTTTCTCTCTAGTATAATATGATTTCAACATGTTCTCATGACATGCTCAATAACTTTTTTTTAAAATCTGGAATCTTTACTAAATCGTTCACCTGACTCATTTTATTCACTACTTGATAGCGACCAGTTAACTGGTTTTGAAGGGATCTCCTATTACTGGTAACAGCATTAACACCTTAGCCGCTTGGCAAAAAGTCCGAGTCTCAGAGCTTTTATCTGCTAGCTGCTTCATTCTACACTGTGACCTCCTCAGGTGCAGTTGAGCTAACTCATCTACTCAATTTAATCACACCCTCAACTCCATGTTAACAAAAGTGTGAGATCTCCTGCTTTGGTCCTGTCAATTTTTCTTTCAATAATTTAAAAACGCCTATCACTTCATGATCGAATATTCTCTCAAAGGGAGTAAACTGAATAGATTCGTATGGGGCACTTCTATTTGCAAACAATAATAAATGGGATGCGTGTATTCCAATGATTCGAGTAATCCAGACAGTATGCTATCAACAAGCGCGCAGCTCCAAGGCCGAGGCCTCACTCTCTCAGCGGAGCAGATAAGGGTTGTTTGGCAGTGGCTGCTTGAAGGCTCGGTGACGTTTTTTTAACGGTTAAAATTTGAAAGTTTTTTTTAAAGAAAAGCGCGGAGCAGACCCGGAAGCTGGTGTATCGGCAAGCTTACCTGGGTAGGTTTTTTTCCCCTACAAAAGCGCGCAGCTCCAAGGCCTAGACCTCACTCTCTCAGCGGAGCAGGTAAGGACTGTTTGGCAGTGGCTGCTTGAAGGCTCGGTGACGTTTGTTGAACGGTTTAAATTCGAAAGTTTTTTTAAAAGAAAACGCGGAGCGGACCCACAAGCTGGTGTAGCGCAAGCATACCGGGGTAGGATTTTTCTGTATAAAAGCGTGCAGGTTTCAGGGTTTAAAGGTTTTAGTCGGGTCAGAGGAGGGGGTAAAAGAAGGGAAGGTGTGACATTGCTTGTCAAAGATACTATTACAGCGGTGGAAAGGACGATGGATGAAGACTCGCCATCTGAGGTAGTTTGGGCTGAGGTTAGGAATAGGAAAGGTGAGGTAACCCTGTTAGGAGTTTTCTACAGGTCTCCTAATAGCCCTAGAGACGTAGAAAAAAGGATTGCGAGGATTATTCAGGAGAAGAGTGAAAGTACTAGGGTGGTTGTTATGGGGGACTTGAACTTTACAGATATTGACTGGGAAAACAATAGTTCGAGTTCGTTAGATGGGTCGGTGTTTGTCCAATGTGTGCAGGAGGGTTTCCTGACACAATATGTAGACAGGCCAACAAGTGGTGAGGAATTTTGAATTTGGTTCTGGGTAACGAACAAAGCCAGGTGTTAGAATTGGAGGTAGGTGAGCACTTTGGGGACAGTGACCACAATTCGGTGACTTTTACTCTAGTGATGGAGAGGGATAAGTGTGGACTGCAGGGCAAGAGTTATAGCTGGGGGCAGGGAAATTATGATCAGGTGAGGCACGACTTAGGATTCGTGGCTTCGAAAAGTAGGCTTCAAGGGAAGGGCGCAATTGAAATGTGGAGCTTGTTCAAGGAGCAACTATTGAGTGTCCTTGATAAGTATGTACGTGTCAGGCAGGGAGGAAAGGGTCGTGTGGGGGAGCCGTGGTTTAATAAGGAATTGGAATCCCTTGTAAAAGGGAAGAGGGCGGCATATGTAAAGATGAGGTACGAAGGTTCAATTGGGGCGATTGAGAGTTATAAGGTAGCCAGGAAGGATCTGAAGAGAGAGCTAAGAGCAGCAAGAAGGGGGCATGAAAAGTCCTTAGTTGGTAGGATTAAGGAAAACCCAAAGGCTTTCTATCGGTATGTCAGGAATAAAAGAATGACTAGGGTAGGAATCGGTCCAGTCAAGGATAGTAGTGGGAAGTTGCGTGTGGAGGCCGAAGAGATTGGGGAGACACTGAATGAATACTTTTCGTCATTATTCACTCAGGAACAGGACATTGTTGCCGATGTGAATACTGAGTCACAATTAATTAGAATGGACGGCTTTGAGGTATGTAGGGAAGAGGTGTTGGAAATTTTGGGAAGGGTGAAATTCGATATGTCCCCTGGGCCTGATGGCATTTATCCTAGGATTCTCTGGGGAGCAAGGGAGGAGATTTCAGAGCCATTGGCCTTGATTTTTATGTCTTCGTTGTCTCCAGGAATAGTGCCAGAAGACTGGAGGATAGCAAATGTGATTCCCTTCTTCAAGAAGGGGAGTAGGGATAACCCTAGTAACTATAGGCCGGTGAGTTTCACTTCTGTTGTGGGCAAAGTCTTAGAGAGAATTGTGTGGGATAGGATTTATTAACATCTGGATAGGAATACTGTGATCAAGGATAGTCAGCAGGGTTTTGTGAAGGGCAGGTCGTGCCTCACAAACCTTGTCGAATTCTTTGAGAAGGTGACTAAGGAGGTGGACGAGGGTAAAGCGGTAGATGTGGTGTATATGGAGTTTTGTAAGGCGTTTGATAAGGTTCCCCATGGTAGGCTACTGCAAGAAATACGGAGGTATGGCATTGAGGGTGAATTAGAGGTTTGGATTAGGAATTGGCTGGCTGGAAGAAGACAGAGGGTAGTAGTTGATGTTAAAGGTTCATCTTGGAGTGCAGTAACGAGCGGTGTTCCGCAAGGATCTGTTTTGGGACCATTGCTGTTTGTCATTTTTATAAACGACCTGGAGGAGGGACTAGAAGGTTGGGTGAGCAAGTTTGCGGATGATGCAAAAGTCGGTGGAGTTGTTGACAGTAAGGAAGGATGTATCAGTTTACAGCGGGACATTGATAAGCTGCAGAGCTGGGCAGAAAGGTGGCAAATGGAGTTCAATGTAGGTAAGTGTGAGGTGATTCACTTTGGTAAGAGTAACAAGACGATAGGGTACTGAGCTAATGGTAGTGTGGATGAGCAGAGGGATCTTTGTGTCCATGTACACAGATCTCTGAAAATTGACACCCAGGTAAATTGTGCTGTGAAGAAGGCATATGGCGTACTGGCTTTTATTGGTAGAGGAATTGAGTTCCGGAGTCCTGTAGTCATGTTGCAGTTGTATAAGACTCTGGTGCGACCGCATTGGAGTATTGTGTGCAGTTTTGGTCGCCATACTATAGGAAGGATGTGGAGGCACTGGAACGGGTGCAGAGGAGACTTACCAGGATGTTGCCTGTTATGGCAGGAAGATCGTATGAGGAAAGGCTGAAGCACTTGGGGCTGTTTTCATTGGAGAAAAGAAGGTTTAGGGGTGACTTGATAGAGGTGTACAAGATGATTAGGGGTTTAGATAGGGTTGATCTTGAGAACCTTTTTCCACGTATGGAGTCAGCTATTACCAGAATGCATAGCTTTAAATTAAAGAGTGGTAGGTATAGGACAGATGTTAGGGGTAGATTCGTTACTCAGAGTCGTGAGTTCATGGAATGCCCTTCCAGTTGCAGTGATGGACTCTCCCTCTTTATGGCCATTTAAACGTGCATTGGATAGGCTTATGGAGAATAGTGGGCTAGTGTTGGTTAGGTGAGCTTGGATCGGCGCAACATCGAGGGCCAAAGGGCCTGTACTGCGCTGTATCTTTCTATGGTCTATGTAGCATGGTCTTCAAGTTCTGATGCCACATTTCTAAAGCTCCCCGGGGTTCCGGATGATTCCACAGCGGAGTTAAAGCATTGTATAACTAAGCTATCCATAACCTCCTTTCACATCCAAGCAGAAGAAAACCTTCATTGGTCCGACTGAAACTTGCTGAGTAGCCCATACCCTCGTGAAGAAAGTTGCGAACTCCACCACCAGCTTTTTCACTTTGATACTCCGTTATGTTACAGTTAACAAGTTAACAACGTTCAGTTCTCGGGAGAGGACCAACACAATCCATTATAAATCGAGTGAAAGGTTCTTCAAATGCAGAAACTGGCTACAAATGTGCTGGGTGTATTACCGCCTGTGGCTTCCTTACCATTTGGCATGTATCAACCTTACAACAAAATTCAAACAAAGTTGTGCAGTCTCGGCCAAAAAAAAAATGTACGCTAGTCTGTATATTTCGCACCCTTAGGTGATTTCCTACATGTAGTTCATATGCTACCCGTAACACCTCCTGTCTGCATTCTACCAGCAACACAATCTGGTGCACTTCGGCCCATTTCTCCTCTGCACTAATCTGCCGTGGTCTCAAGTTCAGACTTGGGATCTTACCTTTTAGAAAATAACCCTCCAGACGACACTCTGCCTCCTTTTCGAAGTACACATCCGCATTATATCTTTTCTCATCTCGTCTTGCTGTTGCAAGTCTGTTAGCATTTCAGGACTAAACACCTCTGTCTGAACATCTGCCTGTTCACGTTTTTCCTGCGCTATTGCGTCAAAGAGGTAGTGCACTAACTGAACCTCAACACCTCCCTCTTTCTTTATAATGTTCGCCTTGTCCTGTCACTTCTGATAGTGCAATCTATTAACTGCACAGTCTGATTTATATCTGCAGTTTTATTTATCCCTCTTCATCGGGATTCTCCATAATAAGGGGAGTCACTCCCATCTTGCATCCTGACAAATCATTCCCAAGAACAAACTAAATTCCTGGAACTGACACTGTCTCATTCGCTCCCACAGTAACTTCCCCAGTATTGAGCTGGCACTCCAAATTACATAAGGAACTGCAAACTTTCTTTCCATTTATCCCACAAATTACCAGACTCTCAGGTACCAGGTGAAAAGGTGTGCATATTCAATCATCACTTATTAACAGCGACTGGTTAGATTTTGGCTCTCAAAATTATAACTTCTTGCCCTTCTCCCACTGTTCTTTCTGAGCAAACGTTTCACACAAGTGCGAATTCTTTTCGAAATCAGGGACTAATTCCAAAAGTCCCTGCCTGGACTGTGGCACTTTCCTGCAGCACCTGGGCTATTCTTGGGGTCTCTTTTACGACCAAAACTAATGGGCACTGCCTTTGCTACCGTTAGCACATCTTTTCCAAAGATCACTTTCTTTAACGATCTTCTGAAATCAGCAACACTGTAATTTTATGTGAAAACAGGAAATAACACCACGAAAGGAAATAACATCACCAACCCAAAGAAACCCAAACACATAAAGAGAAAGCAGGAATTTTCACTGAATATATGATAGTAAGGTAACGAAACGTCAGCGAGAAAACCAACACCCAAACTTCAACCTGAGCTATAAATCTTCTCAAAACTCTCTTTATGTGTAAACACCTGAGGCCTTTCACCGCCTGTCCATACTCTTCGGTTTTTTGTCATTTTGTGCTTAAATCTGATCAATACTCTCGACTCTTGATTTCATAGCGTGGCAACTGCCCTTCTCCCAACTTCTATCCTTCATAGGACAACATTCTGTCCAGAAGCTTGTCTTATGCGCCAACATATACTCACCTGCTAATTCTGCTACCCTTCTCACTCGCTGAACTTTCTGTTCTTCCATGTGAATCTTACCCGCGCTGAAAGTGAGTTTTTAAATTCGTCCAGCAGAATAATTTCTCTTCAAGCCTCAAACGATTTCCCTGTTATCAAAGCACGCACGCATCGATCAAATTAAATATGTTTAATTCTTTTGAACTCAACATATGTCTGAGCTGGTTACTTCTTTGTGTTTCTGAACCGCTATTATTTGTTTCCAGTGCCAATTCATAAGCATTTAAAATACCTTGACTATCCTCTTCATCACCGCTTGCAACTGCATCTGACAATGCGTTAAGTGGTTCACGAGCTGTGCCGATCATTTTAGTCTGAACTAGCAGCTCCCAAAAATCCTCGGACCACTACATCTTCCTAGCCAACTTTTCAAATGGAACAATGTAGGCTTCAGCATCTTTCTGATCGAAGTGTGGCAGCGTTTTGACATACTTCATTATATCAGTGCCTTCTCTTTTAATCTACATCCTGTTAACTTTACTTTGCTGTCAAAGTCGCAACTTCCCAAGTTCAAATCGTCTCTCGTAATGCACAGCTAACAACTTTTTATCTCTTTCTTTTTCCTCCCGCTCTCTCTCTCTCTTTCCTCTGTCTCTCTTCCTCCCTCTTTCTTCTCTCTCTCTTTGTTCAGCCAAGAACCTTCTCTCTCTGTCCTTTCTCCTCACTCTTACTCTCTTCTCTCGTTCGTTCTCTATCACTTTCTTCTCTCTCTCTCTCTCTCTCTCTCTCCCTCACCTCCCCACCCCCCCCCCCCCCCCCATCTATCTCTCCCCAACCCACCATTCCTCTCTTTGTTTATGCTCTAACACGATTTTCCTCAACTGAAATTTAAGTTTTTTACCTCGGCTGCACTCGTCTCTTTCTCTGACACACTTAAGTGTTTGAGTTACCGCTTTGCAATTTCAACTTTACTTTTGACCTTGGTTACACGCAAATCTAACTTATTGCTGATTCTAAAACTTATGGCCGTTTTCTTTCCTTCGAAAGTTTCATGGCAGATTTGAGATTCATCTTCAAATCGCAGAACATATTTTTAGCAATTTTAATTTAATCAACCACAAGTCACCAAAATTAAACAAACGTTCTCCCATACATTTTATTTGAAGATCAAGGACCCCAGCATGCAATTGTTTAAATCTCCTCCGATTTTTCGGACTCCCAAATCTAATCAACTCTGACTTAACCAGTTCAAATCACGGACGTGAACTCCCAAAGCTCTTACAACACGGAGTAACCCTCCTTCTTAATTTAAAACCAGCAATGGAAAAAAGATATATCCCATGCGGAAATCTGTGAAAAATCGATTGGTCATGAACTATTTAAAATAAAATTTTCCACTTTATTTCTGAAATGATAACAGGGAATAAATAACTAACAATTATTTATGAGTCCTTACTCTAACCTATGTCTGACATTCCCTTCGATAATACCATTCTGAGAAAACTACAATTAAGGTTTACAAAACAAAACTTCTGTCTCAAAAACAGATAGCTTTCAGTTCTTCTGTTTGGAATTTCCTGTGCCTTCTTTTCTTCTTAGCGATTCTGTTTCTTAGGTTCCTGGTCTATAAAGGTATTTTTAAGCGAACGATTTTTCAGGCAGTCTTTTGCATGATGGTAGCTGGGCAGTTCCCCTCCCAATGTTCAGTTTTTATTTTTAACCTGGCCATATATCACACAGCATCCGATTGTGTCATTGGCTTTTAAGCGACTGTAATTCCACTCTAATTCTTACAGAATTGGGAGAGAGATTGAGGGACAGAGCCAGAATGTGTGAGAGAAGAAAATTGCAGACAGATCGGACATAGGTAGAGAGATATACGAGAAAGGCAGAAGGAAAACAGGCAAGGAGAGAAATTGAAAGTCTGAGTGAGACACAACGGAGGAGGGAGAGACTTGGAAAGGACTACAGATTGAAAAGCCCTGACCCTGAGACAAAGGTTCGCAGAAGGACTGAGTACGTCGGTAGGGAATAATGCAGAGACAGCACCACAGTCAGATAGGAGAAAGACCAAGAGAGAGACGCACAGAGACCGACGGCAAGTTAGAAAGCGAGAGAGAGAGGGAGATTCACACGGACATAGACAGAAACAGACAACGAGAACAAGAGTCCCAGATAGAGATAGAGGGACCATCAGAGAGGGAGAGGGGCGGAAAGAGAGACACACAGACAAAGGCAGTCAAGAGATTAGCAAATAGGCAGAGACAGATGAAAAGCCAGAGGGGAGCTGGCGCAAAGGAAAGAGAGTGCGACAAACATATTTGCAGAGACAGAGGGAGAGCAGCAGAGAGCACGTGGACAGTCAGATATGGAGTTGGAGAGAGAGATGAAAACACAAAGAGACAGAGGTATCGTCAAAAGGGACCCACACACACACACACACTCGAAAAGGGACAATCAGACAGGGAGAGAGGCAAAGACAAACCTGAAGAGAGTCAGAACAGAAGAAGTAGCCTTCGAGAAGGAGAAAAAATAAGAGACAGCTTTATGTGTTGAGAGACAGATAGCAAGAAATCAAGTTTGAGTGGAGTCGAGGTAAGAGAGTGCTGAAATAGAGACGCAGGCAAAGACAACATAACGTAAAGTCAGTAAGTCACAGAAACAGAAGGGCACAAAGAATGAGGGAAATGGAGGCAATGTGGAAGAGAGAGAGAGAGAGAGAAATAACGATAAATAAAGACTAATTTAATTGGACAAACACAAACAATTCAAAGACGATAAAATAACTGGAAGAAGCGCAGAGTGAGAGACACCATGTGAGAGTGGAGATCAGACAAACAGAAGAAGATGGACAGGTACAGAGGGAGAGTGGCAGAGGAAAGCGTGGAATAGTTAATCCTCTAAATCACTGCCAGAATATGACACTATCCACACAACCCAGGACACAGTAAGCTTCCAGAGATTCATCTATTTATGTCACAGTGGTTTGACTTCTGTAGCCTTTTGTGGAGGGGAATTCCACAACATCATCATGCTCTCAGTGAAGACAGTTTGGCTAACAATAAAATTTCTGTCAGAGCATTACAAAAATTTAGACTCACTGAGTAAGAAGACTGTTCGTCCATCATTCTCGATTCCAACGTCATAGAAACATCTTTGCACTTAATGGTGTTCATAGGTTAATCTTAACAATGGATAGGAATTGGAAAAAACCATAGAATCCTGACAGTGTGGAAATAGACCATTCAACTAAACAAGTCCGCAGTGACCCTCCAAAGAGTATCTGATCCAAAACCATCCCTCCTTCCCTGTCATCCAACAAAAAAGGATCCAATCCAAAACCAACCCGCCACCCTATCATCGTGCGCTTTCCCATGGCGAGCACAACTAACCCGAACTATCCCGTATTTGCAAATTAGCAAGGTCAATCGAATTAACTTATACATCATTGGATAGTGGGAGGAAAAATGTTGTGTTGGAAACGCATAGCAGTTCAGGCAGCATCCAAGGAACTGTATTTCTGATGAAGGGCTTTTGCCCAAAACGTCGACTTGCCTGCTCCTCGGATGCTGCATGAACTGCTGTGATTTTCCAGCACCACTGTAATCTAGAATCTGGTTTCCAGCATCTGCAGTCATTGTTTTACCAAGCATCCAAGGAGAGAAGAATCAATGTTTCTGGCATAAGTGCTTCATTAGTAATGAGGCTTGTAGGCTGGAGGGCAAAACTTCTAACTTGGCACCGCCATGTTGACTTGTCTGTTCACCCTCATTCCTACTGTCCGACCTGTCAATTTCTCCCGAAACTTCATCTATATATTGCATTCTCAACTACGTTCTCTCCAGCACCACCCACCTCCCATTTGCTTTTCTCTTATAACCAACACCCTCCCTTCCCTGTCCGAGAAGCCTCATTCCTGGCAATGGGATTTTGCCCGAAACATCGATTCTCCGTCTCCTCGGATGCTGCCTGACCTGGTGTGCTTTACCAGCGTCAGGGTCTCGACTCTGATCTCGAGCATATGCAGTCCTCATTCCCCTTGTGCATGGAAGCCGGAGCACCCAACGGTAGCGCACACAGACACGGGGAAAAAGTGAGGACTGCACACAGGCTGTCACCAGAGGCTTGAATCAAAGCCACGTCTCTTGTATAATGAAGCACCAGTGCTGTAACTGAGTCATACTGAGTCAGTGCTTCAATGTTGGGAACGTCAATACAGAGACAATGATGCACTGTTGGAGGGTCAATAATAACGAAACGCCACATGATGGACATTCTGTACTAAGGGAGTGACGATCTGCTGCAGGGTCGATACTGAAGGAATGCTGCACTGTCGCAAGTTCTGGACTGAGGCAGTACTGCATTGAAAAAGGGCAAGTATTGAGGGAGTATTGCACTATCGGAGGGTCGCACTGAGTAGCGCTGCACTATCAAAATGTCCGTCATGAATGATTGCCCTACTGGCAGAGGGTCAATACTGAGGGATCAGTGCACTGTCGGCGGCTTAGCACTGAGTGAACTGATGGGCAGTCAAACTAAAAGGGAGGTCAGTGATGCATCTGCATTGACATTCACAGTTTCCACATCTGCATTTTCGAGACATTCTGCACTATGCGGAGGTGCTGCTTTGATTATGGGTGTGTATCTGTATGATATTAAGGTTTAGTTCAGACGTTTTTTCTTAGGACGATTGTAAGAATCTGTTGCAGAATGGATGTGTTCGTCGGATGACCTTCCTTTGTTCTAGAATTTATATCATGCGATGTGTTTCTGTTTATTTTAAGTGATGACCTGACTTTGACTTCGATTAAATGCTGAAAATGAATCCGTTAACGTTTTCGAAGTAGTGAAGGGTGCTAAATTAGTTTACAGTTAAAAAAAGCAATGCTAGCTGTGTGGAGAGTGGCATTGTCATATTATTTTTTGGTTATTTTCTTGTAAGCTCGAGGCTAGTGTTCTGTCGGTGTGGGTTCAAATCCACCACAACAGGTGCTGACATTCAAATTCCAATCTGCTTTAAATACAAAAGTCTCATCCATGTTTCCATTGTTGGTAACCCATCACGTGCAGTGGGTCCTCTTCCCTCAGGATAGACGGTATGTTCGCTTCACTTGTCCCTTCATCTGATTCTAGATTCTGGGAAATTGGCGATGGGAAATAAGTGTTGACCACGACAGCAAAGCACACAATCATTGTGTGAGAAGAAGCACATTTCAATCAGTGAATGAAATGTCCTTACTTGAAAAGGGCAGCTCCTCCCTGAGAGTACAGATGGACAGGTCTGAGACATACTTTCAAACTTCTAATAAACTGCACAGGTGCAGCATCGGTAGAAATAATTTTGGTCGGAATAGGGCTCATGGTGTTTGCATGGACTATGTTGTCGCTGGCAGATTCCAAATAATGTTTTTGTTAGTTCATCATGAGATATGAACAGTTACATTCTTTTGTAATTGTGATTAAGGTTGTTATTGTACTAAATTTATTGATTGACAGCAATTTGAAAATAAAAGTAACAAAACTGAGAACTTTTATTACCTCGATCTCCCCAAGGAGCTTCCACACAGTATAATGCGACGTCTCTGGGAATACATCAGCTCAGTGTTTCAAACAAGGAGCTTCTCAGCTGCCTGCAGGAACAGATTACCGCGCACAGAAAAATGCACCTATCAATTCAACACGTGGAGAAGGTGTTCTACACCATCCTTGCTTTTATTGGCCTTCCTTGTATGGCATTATGGCAAATGAAGTTGTATTAATCTGCCAATGATCTGCTCTCTTTTTTTTTAGCTTTTCAACAATAATGTCTCCATGTACTGGCTGGTCTGTCTTATACAAGCACCAGAACAGTGACAGCAATTCACGCAGCAGCATTCTCAATACAACGGCGACTCCCAGCTTCAGTGATACTGCGGCATTTTCTGATTTCAGTGTTCTGTCATCGGTTCTGTTATCATACGGTTTGAAGGTATGAGGACAGATCATGCAAATTAGCTCTGCAGAATGGTCACTGGCACAGAAGCGTTAACTCTGCTTTCTCTCCCGTGGATGCTGCGGATCTGCTGGGAAATTTCCAAGTTTGATATGCAAGTTAGGCCAGTTTTCTCTAGAATTTTGATGAGGACGATATCGTACAATTATTGAAAGGAAATAACAGGAAAACGTGAACTGTTTCCATTGGTTGTGCATTATAGAATGAGGGAGCTTAGTGTGCTAATTAGGTTCAGAACGACCAAGAGAGATGATAGGAAGCACTTCTGCACGGAAAGGATGGTTAGATTTGGAACTCTATTAAATCCTGGCATAAGATACTGGATCAGTTATGAATTTTAAAATGGATCACACATTTTTGTTAAATAATAGGAATCGGGGCAACGGCGCTATTTTGATTTTTAAAGCTTCATCTAACTACCATTCCTTCCGAAAATTCTCTCCTCCCTACCGTCCATGATAAGTAGATTATAGTCTTGTCAGAATAACCTCCTGACTTTATATAGAGATGTATGTCATGGACAGATGTGTAGGTTTACAACGTAAATGTCACAGCAGTCCTAACACTCATACATTGTCACGAAGGGAGCCCCTGCATCATCAGTTATGATGTCCTTGTGTAAAACAAATTGAACAGTCTTGTTTAAGATGCTGTGCATATTTTGATGACCTGTTTCCTAGTCCTATTGAGACTCGGATCGGGATTTGGCCCAATGAACAGGGAATGACCTGATCTAAAGAGAGAGAAGAATTAGTTTCAATGATGTTTCAATCACCTGGTCGATGACTCAGTTGCGTGCGAGATTCCTAATGGGTTCAGCATCTGAAGGACTTGGAACTGAAAACTGTCAGAATCGACTATACTCATTGGAATGTACTTTTGAGAGTAGACAAAGAATTGAGATGGAAAATAATATACAGCAGGTCATGCAGCATCAGAGGAGGAGGGAAGTCGACGTTTCAGTTTGAAATATTTCAGAAGGACTCAATGGGGTAAGGGGACACAGAAATAAATGGGTGGTGTGCGGCTGGTGGAAAGATATGTGGGGTGGCAATATGTGGAAGCAAGTAGGAGGTGTCTGTGATTGGTCAGTGATAAGACTGGAATGTATGGGTGGTGAGGAAGATGGACAAATCGAGTCAGGTCAAGGCAGTGAGATGGAGAAGGAGGGTTGGGTCTGGGATGAGGTGAGTTGTTGGAAGATTTGGAAGCTGCTAAATTCTATTTAAAGGCCATAAAATCTTAGTGTTGCTGTCTGGAGCAGGCAGGGTGAATTTATGATCAGTAATTCAACGCTTCTGTTACCATTTGTCTTCCACAGTTAATTTGCTGGCAATTGCAACTCTTTCCGGGGTAAACTGCGGTTTTTCTCCATATACTACCTGCTACCTGGTAGTTATGGCAGCTTCTGATCTGATGGTCATTATCACGAATGTTTTCCTGTTGAGATTTCGTTCTTATTATGATGGACGAACTTTCCTGGACATCATTCCTGTGTGTAATGTTATTGGTTCCTTGTGTCGTGTCGCCACTGACTGCTCTGTCTGGTTCACTATCTCTTTCTCCTTTGACCGATTTGTTACCATTTGTTGTCAGAATCTGAGAACAAAATATAGTACTGAGAAAACTGCAACTCACGTTCTATCAGCAATCTGCACTTTGTTTTGTTTGAAAAACATTCCCTATTATGAACCATTAAGGATAATCAATTTTGTGCCATTCTATTGTAGCACAAGGTCAGGCTACTTTACTGAGACTTGGTGGGTAGCATTCGATTGGATTGATACGGTTTTAACACCTTTACTGCCATTCGTTTTAATTCTGTAAATTAATGCTGTGACAGACAGACATATTATATTGACCAGTCGTGTCTGGAAGAGGCTGAAGGGTGAGAGCAAAGGAAAGAATCGCAGTGATCCAAAGATGTCAAGCAGAAGGAGGTCTGTGATATTACTCTTCACCATATCTGGGACCTTCATCCTCCTGTGGTTAATCAGTGTTGTAAAATTCTTCTATTATGCAATTCACAAATTCAATCCTACCGATTTTCCGCCTTTTCTATCTGACTTCAGGAGAGCTAGTTATATGCTGCGGAACCTGAGTTGTTGTATAAACACGTTTATTTATTTAGCAGCATTGCCTAGGTTCAGCACGACGATTAGTTACGCAGTAAAATACCCGATTACACGAATTTCTTGCTTTTTAAATAATAAATAAGACTAAATATCACAAATGGTGTCATTACTTTTTTTTAATCATTACCTGGCCCATACCAATGGCTGCTACTCCAATGCAGTCAAAAGAAGAAATTGCCTGCCATGCATTGAAAAGTCACAATTGGTTGATTTATTGTCATGTGTAACGATGTACAAAGAAAAGTTGTTTTTACGAATAGTACTGTCAGACTATGGTAAGTTAAACTGTGAAGATCAAAAGACTTAAACCGAGACATACAGGTTACATTGCAGACATTATGCACTCGGTGACATCAACGTTAGCAAGATAAGTATTACTTGAGGCTGGAGTGCGAATATTGCTGCAAAGCTCCCTCGTGTTGAAAGTGATACAATGCCACTCTCTGCTGGCCTCCCCGCGCCACTTTATAGGTCAAGGATTCAGTTGTAGAAGGAAAGAGGGAGGGTAGCCGTTCACAGCATTACAAGACCATCATCAGATCCCGACATACTTCGATTTAAACTTCGACTCAGCAGTCTTAGGTCAGAAAGTAAATTGGAAGGGGGACAAAGCACAGGATGTTACTCTACTCGCTCTGCCAACATTTAGGAAAACAAGTGCCCCCAGGTTTAAATAGGGCTTGACATGGGATAAAGAGGAAAAGGTAACACATTATTGGAAGTTTGCTTTGAAAATCAGTTTTACTCTGGGATGTATTCATTTTACTGAACGCAATTCCAAATCATGTACATTGTTTTAACGTGTTGAAGTCATACATTCGACTGCTTAAGATTCTCCTCGCCTCCCTACTTTGATAAAAACTCCACTCTCTTTGCCCCATTCAAAGAAAATATTAATATCGTTTTATCGTTTCATAGTCGTTCTGGTTACAATGCTACCTGTATAGCACGAACTGATCCATTAAGAAAACGTAGGAGTGCAGATGCCGGAGAGGCAGTCAAAGAGTGTGGCACTGGAAAAGCACAGTAGGTCAGGCAGCATCCGAGGAACAGGCGAGTCGACGTTTCGGGTGTAATCTCTTTAACAAAAATGCAGAGGGTCAAGTGGTATTAGAGATAAAAGAGGTGTGGAGTGGGGCTTGTGGGTAAGATAAGATATTTCGAAAGCCGATAGTTGGATGCAGGTAAGGACAACTATGATAGGTCTGCGACCATGGTGGGTAGGAAGGAAGATAGACAGGTAGGAGAGTTCCAGATATCTGTGCCAAGTTAGAGAGTTAGATATGGGATGAGACAGTGGAAGGGGACATTAGACAGCTGGTGAACTTAAGTTTGATTACATGATGTTGGAGAGATCTGAGGCGGAACATAAGGTGTTTTCCTCCACTTGGAGGGTTGATTTGACTTGGTAGTGGACGGGGCCCATGACCTACATTTCCTTGGGGAAATGGGAGGGAGAATTTGCTGTGGCTGGCACTGGGCTGTAATGTTGGTTGCTGCATGCATCCACAGATGTCCTCTGAACGTGGCATCCTGTCTCCAAGATATAGTGGCAACCACAGTGAGAGCAACAGATACAGTAGATGAGGTCGGTGGATATGGGAGAAAATCTCCGCCGAATTAGAAATAACCCTTCACAGCCTTGAAGAAAGGTGAATGGGGTCTCTTTTAGGACAATTGGCTGTAGGTTCATAAAGTGCGGGGAAGTAATTGTTTACCATTGTTTCTCTAAACAGTCACTTTAACAGATCCAATCTCCAATCTTTCACCTGGGCAGTAATCTAGGTCTTCAAACCAGTTCCTGAACATCCACCCTTCGACCCCAACCGTCATTTTGAGTGCGAGTAGCAGCAGAGTTTAAACGAACCCGGAAGGCTACAGCTGAGGTGAGACAGTTTGTTTTAAAATTACTTACCGGTAGCGGGCAGCGGTGGGGTTTTTTTCTCTTCACAGAAAAAGCGGGAGTAGCAGGGGGAAGTGACAAAGACCAGAGGGGAAGCCGGGTAGGTATTTTCCCTTTAAAAGCGCGCAGGAGAAGAACCCGAGGCACTGCAGTGGTAGTGCCTCCTACCCTCCCTCCTCCTCTAACCTAATAATAAGTCCCGTTGTGGTAAGTAGGTAAGTGCTGCATTTTGCTTGTTCTATTCTTTAGACCCAGTTTTCTAAAAAAAGGTTACTTTTAGAGGGATTGCAGTGAAGGCAGTGAAATGTTCCTCTTGCAACATGTTTGAGGTGAGGGATGCCATGGACGTTCCTGCTGATTACACTTGCAGGAAGTGCACCCATCTCCAGCTCCTCCAAGACCGTGTTAGGGAACTGGAGCTGGAGTTGAATTAACTTAGGATCATTCGGGAGGCAGAGGGGGTCATAAATCGAAGCTTTAGCGAAGTAGTAACTCCAAAGATTGCAGACAGATGGGTGACAGTGTGGGGGACTGGGAGGAAGCAGCCAGTGCAGGGACCCCCTGCGGCCGTTCCCCTCAAGAACAAGTATAACTTTTTGGATACTAGTGGGAGGGGGACTTACCAGGGGTAAGTAACGGGGCTCAGGCCTCTGGCACGGAGCCTGTCCCGGTTGCTCAGAAGGGAAAGATGGAGAAGAGCAGAACAATAGTAATTGGGGACTCGATAGTTCCGGGCACAGATAGGCGGTTTTGTGGGGGCGAGAGAGACTCACGTTTGGTATGTTGCTTCCCAGGTGCAAGGGTACATGATATCTCTGATCGTGTTATCCGGGTCCTTAAGGGGGAGGGGGAGCAGCCCGAAGTCGTGGTCCACATTGGCACCAACGACATAGATAAGAAGAGGGCTGAGGATGTTAGACAGGCTTTCAGGGAGCTCGGTTGGAAGCTCAGAGTTAGAACAAACGGAGTTGTTGTCTCTGGTTGTGACCCGTGCCACGCGATAGAGAGTCGAGGAATAGATAGAGAGAACAGTTAAATGCGTGGCTACAGGGATGGTGTAGGAGGGAGGGATGCCAGTATCTGGATAACTGGGGTTCTTTCTGGGGAAGGTGTGACCTCTAGAAACAGGATGGTCTACACCTGAACCTGAGGGGCACCAGTATCCTTGTGGGGAGGTTTGCTAGTGCTCTTGGGGGGGGGGGGGTGTTTAAACTAACTCTGCAGGGGCATGGGAACCTAGACTGTAACTTTAGGATGCAGGACCTGGAGTGTAGGGAGGTTAGGAAAATTGCATCAATCTAAAAGAAGGATGCCTGTAAACAGGAAAGTGGCTTGAAGTGTGTATAATTCAATGCAAGAAGTATACGAAATAAGGTAGGTGAACTTGCAGCGTGGGTTGGTACCTGGGATTTCGATGTTGTGGCTATTACGGAGACATGGGTAGAACTGGGACAGGATTGGCTGTTGCAGATTCCAGGGTTTAAATGTTTTAGGAGGGTCAGAGGTGGGGGTAAAAGAGGGGGAGGTGTGGCATTGCTTGTCAAAGATAGTATTACAGCGGTGGAATGGACAATGCATGAAGACTCGCCACCTGAGATAGTTTGAGCTGGGGTTAGGAATAGGAAAGGTGAGGTCACCCTGTTAGGAGTTTTGTACAGGACTCCTAATAGTCCGAGAGACGTAGAAGAAAGGATTGCGAGGATAATTCAGAAGAAGTATGAAAGTAATAGGGTGGTTGTTATGGCGGAACTTAACTTTCCAGATATTGACTGGGAAAGCTATAGCTCGAGTTCGTTAGATGGGTTGCTATTTGTCCAATGTGTGCAGGAGGGTTTCCTGACACAATATTTAGACAGGCCAACAAGAGGTGAGGCCATACTGGATTTGGTTCTGGGTAACAAACCAGGCCAGGTGTTAGAATTGAAGGGAGGTGAGCACTTTGGGGACAGTGACCATACCTCGGTGACTTTTACTCCAGTGATGGAGAGGGATAAGTGTGGACTGCAGGGCAAGAGTTATATCTGGGGGCAGGGAAATTATGATGCGGTGAGGCACGACCTAGGATGCGTGGCTTGGAAAAGTAAGCTTCAATGGAAGGGCGCAATTGATATGTGGAGCTTGTTAAAGGAGCAACTATTGAGTCTCCTTGATAAGTATGTACCTGTCAGGCAGGGAGGAAAGGGTGGTGTGAGGTAGCCGTGGTTTAATAAGGAATTGGAATCCCTTGTTAAAGGGAACAGGACAGTCTAAGTAAAGATGAGACACGAAGGTTCAATTCGGGCGATGGAGAGTTATAAGGTAGCCAGGAAGGATCTGAAGAGAGAGCTAAGAGAAGCAAGGAGTGGACATGAAAAGTCCTTAGTCGGTAGGATTAGGGAAAACTCAAAGGCTTTCTATCGGTATGTCAGGAATAAAAGAATGACTAGGGTAGGAATCGGTCCAGTCAAGGATAGTAGTGGGAAGTTGCGTGTGGAGGCTGAAGAGATTGGGGAGACACTGAATGAATACTTTTCGTCAGTATTCACTCAGGAACAGGACATTGTTGCCGATGTGAATACTGAGTCACAATTAATTAGAATGGACGGCTTTGAGGTATGGAGGGAAGAGGTGTTGGAAATTCTGGAAAGGGTGAAAATAGATAAGTCCCCTGGGCCTGATGGCAATTATCCTAGGATTCTCTGGGAAGCAAGGGAGGAGATTGCAGAGCCATTGGCCTTGATTTTTATGTCCTCGTTGTCTACAGGAATAGTGCCAGAAGACTGGAGGATAGCAAATGTGGTTCCCTTGTTCAAGAAGGGAAGTAGGGATAACCCTAGTAACTATAGGCCGGTGAGTCTCACTTCTGTTGTGGGCAAAGTCTTAGAGAGAATTGTAAGGGATAGGATTTATGAACATCTGGATAGGAATAATGTGATCAAGGATAGTCAGCATGGTTTTGTGAAGGGCAGGTCGTGCCTCACAAATCTTAATGAATTCTTTGAGAAGGTGACTAAAGAGGCGGACGAGGGTAAATCAGTAGATGCGGTGTATATGGATTTTAGTAACGCGTTTGATAACGTTCCCCATGGTAGGCTACTGCAAACATACGGAGGCATGGCATTGAGTGTGAGTTGGAGGTTTGGATTAGGAATTGGCTGGCTGATAGAAGACAGAGGGTAGTAGTTGATGGTCAAGGTTCATCTTGGAGTGCAGTTACTAGCGGTATTCCGCAAGGATCTGTTTTGGGACCATTGCTGTTTGTCATTTTTATAAATGACCTGGAGGAGGGACGAGAAAGTTGGGTGAGCAAGTTTGTGGATGATACGAAAGTCGGTGGAGTTGTTGACAGTTAGGAAGGATGTGTCAGGTTACAGCGGGATATAGATAAGCTGCTGAACTGGGCAGAAAGGTGGCAATTGTAGTTCAATGTAGGTAAGTGTGAGGTGATTCACTTTGGTAAGAGCATCACAAAGATAGGGTACTGGGCAAATGGGCGGATACTTGGTAGTGTGGATGAGCAGAGGGATCTTGGTGTCCATGAACACAGATCTCTGAAAGTTGCCACCCAGGGAAATAGTGCAGTGAAGAAGGCATATGGCCTTCTGGCTTTTTTTGGTAGAGGAATTGAGTTCCGGACTTCTGAGGTTAAGTTGCAGTTGTATAAGATTCTGGTGCGGCCGCATCTGGAGTATTGTGTGCAGTTTTGGTCGCGATACTATAGCAAGGATGTGGAGGCACTGGAACGGGTGCAGAGGAGGTTTACCAGGATGTTGCCTGGTATGGTAGGAAGATCGTATGAGGGAAGGCTGAGGCACTTGGAGCTGTTTTCATTGGAGAAAAGTAGGCTTAGGGGTGACTTGATAGAGATGTACAAGATGATTAGGGGTTTAGATAGGGTTGACCATGAGAACCTTTTTCCACGCATGGACTCAGCTATTCCGAGGGGGCATAGCTTTGAATGAAGGGGTGGTAGGTAGAGGACAGATGTTAGGTGAAGATTCTTTACTCAGCGAGTCGTGAGTTCATGTAATGCCCTGCCAGTAGCAGTGGTGGACTCTTCCTCTTTATGGGCATTTAAACGGGCATTGGATAGACAGATGGAGGATCGTGTGCTAGTGTAGGTTAGATGACCTTGGATCGGCGTAACATCGAGGGCCAAAGGGCCTGTACTGCGCTGTATTGTTCTATGTTTCTATGTTTATATATACTCAATTGTTTTTCCCGGAGTAATAGAGGACATTTAGTACATTCCATAGTGATGTAATTGCTCCTTTTTAGTTTGTTTTTATTTACTTTTAATTGGATAATTTCACTTGAGGAAATTCCTCATGTTTTATCATTCTGTACACGTGGAAATTTATCACTGATCGATATTATGACTTGCTCTCCGATTTTTACTGCTTCTCTGTATCGCTTGCAGCCTGTACATTCTGGAAAATTGACCTACCCATCCATCTGCTTGCCTTCAGTGACATTAATGACTTCAATCCCTGTCTCTTAACTTGTGATATCAAATCCTTCGTCCTTGTTCTTCAAACCCCTTGCTTGAAAATATGCATCAGTCAATCTTAACAATTTCAATTCCGCTTCACCGTTTCTGGCTTTCTACTTATTAGAACCTCCTAATGTATTTCCGGACTGTCTTTTCTCGATCTTACTCTGTATCTCCCCCTTATGACTCATCCCTCGGGATATCTCCCCCCCTTCAATCTTAGTTTAATCCTGCCCTAACAGAATGAGCAATCATTACCGGAGGGATTCAGTTCTCATTCTGCTTAAGGTACAACCAGTATGGCTTTGTTACTACCTGACTAACAATTGTCACAATATCCCAGAAAGCAAATTCATCAAGATAAATTTCATGCAGACTAAAAACAAAAGTATGGTTTATTCTTATCGAGGTTTGCAAAACAATTTAAGAGAAATATAAATAAAATCCATGAGTGGTACTCAGAAATGCAAAGTACTTGAGAGATAAGAGGGGGTTTAATGAGAATGGTCGGGGGAATATTCATCCTCGGAGAGAATAAACCAACTGGAGAATCCTTATAAAGATGATTCTTGAATGAGCATCAGAAAAACCATAACATTCAAGTCTATGGATCACATGCTCAAAAGTAGGAAGAGTTGATAGACTGTAGTTTTGGCAGAGTAGCCTCGATGGTCCAAAGGCCTTATTATTTAGTGGGTGATTCGATAATTATGTGCAGTATGACACGAGGTAACCCTCCCCCACCCCTCCGCACCGCTAACGTAAACGAGCAAGACAGATAAGATTTACCCCATGGGGTAATATGAAAATTTGAGATGCAAACAACTATCCCAAAAGTCACTATTTAAAGTAAAAATTAGCATATTTTTAAAAGTCTATCAGGGAATATTAACTAACAACTAATTACAACTCATTTATCTAACCCTATCGATTACCTTCCCCTCTACAATACTGGATGATAAAACACCTGATTAAGGTTTGCTGAAAAATTCAAATTTCAAAAAACAGCCACTGTTGAATCTTCTCTTGGCATCTTCCTCTGTAGGTTTGCTCTCCAGGTCGGTGTCGATCTTCTTTTACTGTGCAACCTCCTTCTCCAGACAGGTAACTCTCAGAGAGTTCTGATGAGCAGCCTACATTTATTAGTATTTTGGCAATTCTCTCTCAACTGATCAAGTTATTTTTTTCTCTCCTGCTTTTATACCACAAAACATTGATCGCTTCATGGTTTTGATATTGTCAAAATACCAAATTCAAATTTGATTAGAATGTGGTGTCTTGGGGCACAATGTAAACTGACTGGTTGAATTTGCATTTGCTTTTGTCTCACAGCAGCTCAGCCAGTACTAGCTGTTCTGACCAAGCGTTACATTGTAATGTTGTTCTGGGCTCTGTGCCTCTCAATTTTTTGCTAGCTTTCAACTGTCTTAAAGTTACAGCACCCCTTACGTCATCAACGATTGCAAAAGGATAAAAATCGTTACAAGTCCACTATATTTTCAGAAATGTGGAAAATCACAATATTACTCGCTGACATCACAGAAACCCAAGCTCACACGGATGTTATGTATCATACTTCATATTTAATATAGCACATAATTTATTCAACATGTAATACATATCACACAGTTTACATTACAACATCTTGCAAAGGTGTCCAGCACACTGGCCAGCATCTTGGAACAGCACACTACGTTTCAGTGATGTTGTGAATAAAACATATCAAGTTACATTTCAGCTTGATGAATCCCCATTAGAACTGGAAAATGATTGAGATGTCCCTTTTTTAAATGTGGAAATGGACGCACGAAGAAACTAGTAGAACAAAGGCAAGAAAAGGGAACAAGGCTCTGGTAGGAAGAATGTTGCTGGTGATTATGTGTGGTGAGGGATGAAAACACAACAAAAATATCTGGACAAAGTAATATTTTCTGGAATAGATCAAATTTGCAGGATTCTTTCCTGGAACTACTAAAGGGTGAAGTGAAATTTGTTATGTCTAGTGATCATCTGTGTCACAGGGGAACTTGTCTCATAAGATTTGTCTTATCGAGAAAATGGCATTGTATCCATCATTACATCTGTATCATTGATGCACATCAGAATTGAAGTATGCATACAGTGTGCCTTATGAGACTTGACAATCCAAAAATCCAGTTTCAAAAACACATTTTTCATAACCTTTGGTTTTTTACAAATACCATGTAGTCACTTGGCAATAATTCCTCCGTTTCATCAAAGTTTTCGTCATTTCTTTCCCCAAAAAATTTCTAAGTTCTGAAACAAAACAACAGATTCATGGCCTATTCCACAGGAGAATATAAAGCTTAGAACTTGAGCTGGCATTATGGGTCAGGGGTTAGCATTGCTACGTCACAGTGCCAGGCAGCTGGGTTCAATTCCCGTCTCGGGAGACTATTTGTGTAGAGTGAACACATTCTTCCTGAGCCTGCAAGGGTTTCCTCCCGAAATCCAAAAGATGGGCAGACCAGATGAATTGTCCATGCTAAATTACCTATGGTGTGAGGTGCATTAGTCAGGATTAAATGAAGGGAAATGGGTCTGGGTGGGTTTCTCTTTGGAGGATTGGTGTGGGTTGTTGGGATAAATGGCCTATTTCCACACTAATGTACAAAAATACATGAAGGCCCTTCAGCCCACTGTGTGCGTGTTGTCCATGTCGTCGTAATAAACATACACCATTTGTCTGCACATGGTCCATTTGTCAATTCGATGGCTTTTCATGCATCTTTCTGAATGCTTCTTTGGTGTCTCTATCGTATCCATTTAACCTGGCAGCATACTCCAGGCCTTGTTCACGTGCTGTTTAAAAAGAATTTTTGTTGCAAATCCCCCTTAAACTCTTTACCCCCCCACCCCTGGCCCCAACTAACATCAAGCTATGCAGCCTGTTATGTGACATTTCCACCCCGGGATAAAGGCTCTGACTATCGAATCTGTTAATTCATCCCACCACTTTGCAATTCTATCAGGTTTTCCCTTGGCCTCTGAACCCTCTTGAGGTCATTGATCCAAGTACATCCCTCTTCTGCTGATACCTAATGGATTCCGATCCATGAAATATCCAGGTAAACCTCTTTTGCACGCTTTACAAAGACGTAATATCCTTTCCTATATTTGCAAACAGAACTGCACGCAATACTCCAATGTGACTCAAATTTAATATGCTTACAATATGACTGGCCAACTATCGCAGTGAAGGATCATACCGATGTCAAAAAACATAGCATTTTCCTTCTTTACCACCTTATGCACTTTTGTTGTCACTTTCGGGTGCAAATGGTATTTATCCCATTTAATACTTCATCGAAAATGAAAAAGAAATCTGAAGTAAGTTTGGAAAGCGTCAAATTGAATTCTGTAAAATCCACAATTAAGTTTAGATTTAATTAAAATTAAATTAGTTTTATGGATATTCTGTAACTATTTAAACAGCTGAAAATAATATCTAGTTTACGAACATGCTTCTAGAAGGAAATTTGCCTGTCTTACCGGGCGTAGTCTACATGTTATTAAAAGATATAAACAATCCGGTTGATTCTGAAATGTTCTTTGAAGCAGATTCGGAAGCCAATCACGCATGTAGATAAAATCGCGAAGTAAAATAGGTTTTGAATTACTCATTGAGAATTACATTATTCATTTCTCTTGTGTGGTAATGTATACATATCACCTACGCATATACACAGAAAAATCAATGTATTTCTCGGTCACAGTTAATTGTCAGAATCAACATAGTGGTATGATTAACCATCGTAGCCCCAACTTATTTTCAATAGTATTTCGAGCATCATTGGCTTCGTCGGAATGAATTTTTTTCTGACACTTTTATCGTGTGAAATTCATTTGAAAATTATCACTTCTAATCTGGAAGTTGAGCAGCTCATTCTGCACGCGGACATGGTTGATTAGGGTTCTGTGATGTCACTAATATCGTACAACCTTTGAACATCATTGGTCGAGATGGACAAATGTGGTAATTCCACATTTATTAAGATGTAATGCATCACTTGGTATGTTTGGACTGAGCACATTGGGCTGAGGAACACCTGAATTGGCAAGGTGTGATAATTGTAATCCCTATCAAACATAACAATCTTGTATGATTCCTGCTTTGACAGTCCTGAGACTTCCCGCTGGCTGCAATTGATTTCAGATGCATTTGGATTCTTCGATGTTGTGATTATTCAATAACTTACTCCAGGTCATGGGTAGTTAGCCATAGTATGTGCATTTCCTGATCTCGCTCATCCATATGAGTCAAATGGAACAGAATTTGTTCCTTTCAACAAGTTCTGCAGAAATTGAGCATAGTTGAGAGGATGGTACGTCAAATCAGTTTTGCTGAGACCTCCTGTCAATGTTACTAACTGGAAACAATTGGACAAACTGATCTTGTCACGTTCTTTGTCAAGTAATTGTCATCTTTCCCCAACAATGCACTGGTGCAGATTTGGGCAGTATGCAAGTCACCCTGAACAATACTTTAGACAATGGGATTGATTCAAGTTTCTGCTGTCAGGTCTAACGCAATTGGAAGATTGATCTCTGCATTGGATGACATGCCTGCACTATTTATAACGTCTGGATTTGCACAAGCTGTTCGGAGGACTGGGTTTGTTGACGGCCATATGTCTGTTGAACATTATCCCATTGTTGGAATTTTTACATCACAGATTCATGTCAGGTGGATGTGAAGGTGGTTCAATTTCAGTTTCTTTGCTGAATAGTTTGTATCATTGAAGAACCTCTATTGTTTGGTGAATCATTACAGATTGGGGGATACTCTGGAGTTGAACATCATGCACTGGTTGGAGAATGACTGTTTTTTGGATGATATTACACAATATATATTAGATTGGGGGAATGGGCATTCAACTTACAATATGATCTATTGGGGTCATTTGTGTTAATTGTACTTATTTCAAAAGTCGAATAGGCTGTATTGTTTGCAACATGTGCTTCTTGGAACTGAAGTTCATTTGAAATGTTTTATTGCCTCGAACCTCCGTCGAATTCCTACACTGTGGAAACGGGTCATTTGGCCCAACACATCCAGAACGACCGTCTGGAGGGTATTCCACTCAAACCCATTTCCCAACCCCATTTATGTACATTTCCTCTAAAGCACCTCACCGACACATCCTGAACATTATGGGAAACTAATCTGATCTGCACATCTTTGTGTTGTGGTAGGGGATTGGAGCACATAGGGGATATCTGTACAAACACAGGGAGTCTGGTCCCTTGAGCTGTGAGGCAGCAGTGCTCACCACTGAGGCTCCATGCTGCACGAGGTAGAGATACTGAATGAGTTGAAGTCATAGAAGTCGATTCAGATTTTCATTTCGTGTCTGTTTCTGTGTGTGCATATGGAGAGTGTTTGTTTTGTGTGGTTGCAATTGTCTTGCACAGTTGTGAAAATTGCTGCCTCAGAGGACAAATTGCTGGAATGAACAGAACTTGACAGGCCTGGAGACAGTGTTTCAATATAGGTTTGTGAAATTGCGAAATAATTCCACCCGTCCACACAAATTGTAAATATATTCATATCAAAGAGGAGGCTGAAATGTACTTTATAAATCTGGGATATGAAGCAGGCTTCAGTAATATTGATGACAATGGTATTACGGAATAAAAATCGATTTTACAAACTGTGGATGCTGTGAATCAGAAACAAGAAGCACAGATATTGCTGGAAAGGCTCAGCAGATCCGGCAGCATTTGTGGAGAGAAATCAGGTTTTACATTTCGTGTCGACTGACGCTTCCTCAGAACTGTTGACTCCTAGGTCAGCTTAGATGCAGAAGATAGTCTGAGGGAGGGGGTAAGGAGTAAGGGAATATAATCCAAAGAAAGAGAAGGAATGTTCAACAAATTGATATGGCCCAGGAATGTGACTTGCAAATTTACAAACCTGCCTCGCCAGGTCAATCAAGCAATTCTGATAGATGTTGAAAATGTTCTTTGCTTGTGTGATTAATGATCATCAGGTCGTCCATACACACCAGACAACCGAGTAATCCAGAAACAACTTCCTTGGCAAGTCTTTAAATTGTGGTGGAATCAATTTTCATGCCAGATGGTATGTCTTTAGATTGGTATAGTCCGTTATATGCCACAAATGCCAAATTGCCGTTTCTCTTTAAGATGAAGGTACCTGACAGTACCCACTGAGTATGTCCAGATTGTGTTGCCGATAGAATGAAGAGAGGAATTATTGCGAATTAAATGTCGTCAGTCATCTAGGATTAAGGATGATTTAGGCCAAGAAATAGAAGCATTTTATTGTTTTGGATTGTGCAAAGACGCCGTTGAATTTTTCTGTACCTTCATTATGTACCAAGAAAGCCATAGGTAGAAATAAAATCATAGCCTTTGATGTCAATTCCCACATTTCAATAACCTTTAGACGGGTTATAATATATTGTGTACGTCCCCGAACTAAAAACAAAAGTGGGAACCAATTTTTTCTAATTATAATGGGTGTGTCTACCAGGCTTCCAGAGACAATTCCACGATGGAATGTCAGGGCATAAAGGTTGTGGCGGAGCTGCTTGCTTTACATAGGAAGATTCAGTCAGACTAAAGGCTCAATTTTACTGCCGAACTATTCAAGGAGTTTATGGACAGTTCAGGCATCAGTCACTTTACGTCAAGTGTGCACCATCCTGAATCTCAGGGAGTATTATAAAGATTGCAGCTGGCGCCAAGGCTCACTTGAGCACTTATTGCCAGGATTACCCAAATGATCCTATTTATATTATTTCCATTAGGGATGCTTCACACGAAGGGATTCTGTTTACACCACTCGAATTGGCATTCAGACAGAATCAAGAGGGCATTTAAAATTAAATATGGAAAAGTTGGCAGGTCCGAAGTCAGATAGCTTGAGGTTGGATTACATTTCTGAGGTGAGAGAAAGATGCAAAAGAGTAGATGAATTAGCGAGACAACATTGGACGGTGGCACAGCACCGAATGAAGCACGAAGCAGGTAACAAATCTAAAATCCGTATGTTTGACGATGAAGACAAATAATTTGTGCTGTTAGCAGTGGTAGGAGATTCTTTCAGAGCAAGATTTAATTATCCCTATCAGATTGAGAAAAATGTAGCTCAGATGAATTATCTGGTAAAGATACCAAATAGGAGAAAAGACTGTAAAGGATATTGTTTGAGTATGGTGGAATTGTACTATGGTAGGGAAAAGGAATCAAGGAAGCAGGTATTATTTCCTGCACTCAATATGAGTAATCAAGTCGTGATGATTTGGATTTTGATGTGCCACAGAAAAAGGTTGAAGGATGAAGAAGTCCTTAGGGAATTGGATAGGGTAGAGCTCTATCTGTCCCAGGAGAAGAGAACTATATTGAATGATTTTTGTTACCGTGCTATGGGCACCTATGCATAAATGGAAGAGGGAGGACTATGGCCATAGTCGATGAGGCTGACAAATGGATAAAACAACATCCATACAGGTTCAATCTTTTGAAATAAACGCAGCTTCAGAAGGAAGTGGAAGTTCATTGAGATGAATTAAAGCAAATGTAGTTTGCCAAACCTGTATACGAAATTTGAAGTTACTGACCTATTCTGGATTGACTGTCGGTAGATCAACGCTATGACTAAATCTGACTCACAATAAATTCCCAAACTGAAGATTTGTGTGGAGAAATCTGGACATGACATCACAAAGTTAGACTTCTTTTGTGATTCGGGTCAAAGTCAGAGAGAAAAAAAGATGTTTCTGCTTTTGTGATCCCAAACGGGCTATTTTAATTTAAAGTAATGCCCTTTGAAATTAAACCTGCAACAGCTACTTTTCAAAGTCTTGTGAACAGACCTGTTGTAGAGTTGACCAATTGTGCTGACTTAGTGATATTTAGCAATTCGTGGAAATATTACATGGAAAATTTGGTAGAGTTCTTTGAAAGACTATGGCAGGGGACGTTGATCATAAACTTGCAAAACGAGGAATTGTGAAGGTGGAAGTGGCATTCTTTGGGCACAGCAACGGAAGTGGGTGATAACACTGAGGAACATGAAGGTGAAGGCCATCGAGGAATTCCCAAAACCATCCTCAAAGAAGGAAGTACAACGAGTTTTACAACTGAGCGGATTCTACAGGAAAATTGTTCCAAACATTACTAAACTTTTAGTTCGTAGTTAGGGGGACAACCTCCACTTCATAAAAGCGTGGATTTCACTCCTGAATACATTACATCTTCTGTGACATAGCTACCGTTGAATACAGCTGCAGCATCACTTTCACGCTCTTATTAACAAAGGCAAGTATACCATATGCCTTCTTAACGAGGTCACCCACCTGTTCTGATCACAGACTTCTTATGCAGCACCATTCAAAGCAACGACGTTGACAATCTGGCAGCATAAGGGCTGTCTCACGTTGAAACACTACTCTCTACAATTTCCCCACCACGCCAATATCTAAAACTTCCGTTATTCTCTTGAATTGTTTCCTGTGTTCTGATTTGGTCTATCTTTGCTTGCAATTGGGTTGCTGGTTCATCATCATGTTTTGGTATACATGGTGAACTGTAAACTTATGCTGGACCAGATAGCCTTATATTTATCTGTACAGTAATTGCAGAAGACAAGTTGGATTGATTCATGTGCTAATCCATGTTTGTACTGGTCCAGGTTCTAATTAGCAAAATAGAAGGACTATACGAAATCCTCAGAGAAACTTGGCAATACTTGTTTAATTGACTGCCAAGACTTTATACGTAATATTGAGTAGTTATTTATTTTGCATTTGAAGAAGATAATCTCATTTCAGACACAAAAGAATGCAAGCCTTCTTTCTCAGAACCACTGTCTCTCACACACATGTATGCACATGCACACATGTTTTCACACATACTCTCACACAAACTTTTGCAAACATTCTCATTGTATCAAATACACCAACTCAAAGTCACACATGCAATCTCTCTCGTTCTGTCTCACTCTCACACACAAATGTCGTCTCTTGCGTGCACTATCAGACATGCAGAAAGACTCGCTCACTCTCTCCCACAGTCACTGACGCACATGAGCAATTCCTGCCTCGCATACATACGCTGGTCTTTATCCAGGAGTTCGTGTTTTCATTTTAATACTTATATTTTAACGGTTCATGAAGACTTAGGTGCAGCTACAGGTCTTTAATTAATTCTTTGCGGTTCAGGCATCTGGTCTGCTCTCTGTGTCGAACGAAGTCCAATTGATCAGTGAATTGAGACAATTCGTGCAGTCAATGTGCAATTCAATGACAATTTTCTGGAATAACGGGACTTTCATTTTCAACGTTTCTCTCTCTGAGGGGTAACGATACAGTACTTTACTAAGGATTGTGGACTATCGTGGCTGTTCGGGCCAGGTGTCCTGTCAGCAGAGTGTTCAAATCTCTACCCACAATCCTTCACTTCTGGGCTTATTAGTTGAAGGGACTTTCGCACAAATTGACAAAATATTTAATTTGTATGTTGATTCCCAGAATAGTGAGGGCCTTGTGGGAAATCATTGAAATTTGAGGAAAACAAATGCTATGTCTACGTCATTTCAAACCCAATGAATGAAAATATAACCTGATGCAAAGTAGGTTAACAGGTGAAGCACATAGATTATATCCTTCACTATCAGAAGAGTTTTTCGGTGCAGAAAACAGTGCAAAATATAATTACTTATCAGTGAATGCCTCAAGGCATAGAGGGAAAGGAGAGAACCAGGGCAAACCTATATCAATAGGTTTGCCCTGATGCATGTGTAACTGCTTAGCAGGAAAGTAACCCCCTGCTGGTTATGAGTTATTCTCTGAAACTAAATACTTTAGTTTCATGTCCAGCTCATAAATTGGAAACGAAGCTGGGTACATACAGTGAATGATTGGCAGTTGGCTTTTTGCAATACGAACAAAGGAACATTGTAGTTATAAGTGGGAGTAGGGAATTCATTCCTCTGCCATTCCTCTGCTCGCGCTGCCATTTAATTTTTTCAAGGCAGATCTTATCCTGACCTCACCTCCACTATCCTACCAAATGCCTATAGCCCTTTATGACACATTTAATCAGAAACACATCTATTTCTTTCTTGAATCTGTTGATTGATTCTGTCTCCACTGAACTCTGGGGCAGTAAGTTCCATATTAACAAACCCCTGAAAAAGTAGTTTCTCCACATCTCAGTGTTGAAGGTGCCTCCTCTAAATCTATCTCTATGTCCTCATTTTCGAGACTCTATCACAAGGGGGAAAATCTGATCAACATATCCAGCTTATAAATGCCCTTTAGTATTTTAAATACCCCAATCAAATCGGCTCAATTTATTCTGAACTGGATGGAGTACAAGCCCGAGCTATTTAAACCCTCATCGTTTCACAACCCTTCCATCCCTGGGAAATAACCGGATGAACCTCCTCTGAACGGCATCCAATACTACCACATCCTTCCTCAAGCGAGGAAACTCATTTCTGAGTTGATCATTATTAATGTTATCTGAAGGTCCAATATTTGCTTCCACTATTCACTTCCTGTTTATACGCTTATAGAGGCTTTTGGTATCAGTGCTTACGGTTTCTGCTAACTTAGCTTCTCTTAGCTCGATTGATTCTGCTCTGAGTGAATCCTTGCTGACGTTTACAATACTCCCACTGCTCCAGAGCTTCACTAACCTTCACAGCATGAAATGTTTAGTGTTTATGCTCTCATTGACTTCCTGGATGATTTTGAACTATTTTACAATTCATATACTTCAATTGAGATATATTTAGCAACTCCCTCAGCATTTGCCACTGTTCTTCAGCTCTTCCAGAGCTTCATTTTTTCCCCAAGCTCCTCCAACCAACTCCTGCCTTAGCCCTGCAAAACTGCTTTTTCCCAACACTAAAACTCTATCACAAGGGGGAAAATCTGATCAACATATCCACCTTATAAATACCCTTTAGTATTTTAAATACCCCAATCAAATCGGCTAAAACTCTCATATAGGACTCTGTCTTCACTCGAGTATGACGTGGTCACTCCCTCCAAGTGGATTGTAAACGACAAGTTCATTTACCAATGTTTCATCGTTTCATAATATCAAATCAAAAAGTGCCAATTCTCTAGTTGGCTCCGAGACATGGTGCTTTAAGAAATAGCACCTTGCACTCTGAACAGGCCTTCGAGGCTCCCCTAACCACGTTAATTAATCCTATCAATACCTATGTTTAAGTCGCTCATAACGGCCATTGCGCCTTTCTCACAAGCCATCCTTTATTTTCCTGTTTTATGTCATGCCGTACTTCATACGTACTCTTCAGGATTCTGTTAATTATTCCTATCAAGGTGTAGGAGTACCTTGCTTTTTTTATTTCCATACAGACAGATCAACCATTTTTGTCCCTCATGTCAATATCAAATCTCAATACAACCTTGATCATATCCTTCATCAATAAAGCAACTCCCCCTTGTTTCTTCTTGTCTATCCTTTCAGAATGTTGAATATTCTTGGATATTTTACTACCAGTCCTGATCATCCTGTCACCATTTTTCAAAATCCCAACGAGGTCGCACCTAGCTGTCTCTATTCGTCTCGTCAGCACAAATGTCTCCTTCTGTGCTGCATAAACAAAGCCCTGGGTAGTTGCGGCTTGGAATACTGTGAATAGATGTGGTCAGCACATCTTGGGAAGGACATATGGAACTTGCATGGAGTACAATATACACGTATGAGTCAAAACTAGCCATGTAACTATTCAAATCCCGTGTGCTCATCCATTGGTCCACAGTCTTGGCATTTAAGTGCACATCTGAATACTTCCTCAATGTTGTGTTGTTCAGACATCTTAGAAGGAGTATAGCATAGACTTATGACGATGTTTCTTAAACTTCATGGATCAAACTATTTCTGGAAAGCATATCGAAATTTTATCCTTTCCCTGCGAATTTGAAAAGTTATGTTGTGATAGATGTGCTGTAAAGTTTCAAGATATAATACGGAAAAGACTGGGAATTTAGAGATAGAACATCTCCACATGATTCTCGAACTAGGGAGCATGGTCTGAGATTTCGCACCAGACAATTCTGGGGAGACATTAGAAAATGCATTTACAAACAAAAGGTGGTAGGTGTTCGCAACTCAATTCCACAAATGGAAGGGAATAGAATATAGAACATAGAAAAATACAGTGTAGAACAGGGATTTTGGCCCTCGATGTTGCGTCAACCTGTGAGCAAATCTAAGCCAATTCCCCTACACTATACCATCATCATCCACATGCTTATCCAAGGACTGTTTAAATGAACCTAATGTCACTGAGTTTGCTGCATTGGCAGGCCTGGAATTCCATGCCCTTATCACATTCTGAGTCAATACCTGCCTCTGCGTCTGTCTTCAATATATCCCCCTTTAATTTGCAGCTATGCCCCCTCGAACAAGCTGACACCATCATCCAAAGAAAAAGACTGTCACTGTCCATCCTATCTCATCCTCTGAGCATCTTGTATGTCTCTTTTAAATCCACTCTTAGCCTTCTTCTCTCCAAAGAGAACAGAACCAAGTTCCTCAGCCTTCCCTCCAGCCCAAGCAACATCCTTGCAAGTCTCCTCTGCACCTTTTTCAATGCCTCCACGTCCTTTCTGGAATGGGGTGACCAGAACTGTACACAATGTTCCAAGTGAGGCCGCAATAGCATTTTGTACAGTTGCAGCATGACATCATGGCTCTGGAACTCAATCCCTCTCACAAACTAACACACCGTATGCCTCTTAACAGCGCTACCAACCTGGGTGGTAATTTTCAGAGATCTATGTATTTGGACACCAAGATCCTTCTGCATAGCCACACTACCACGAATATTTCCATTGACCCAGTATTCTGCCTTCCTGTTATTCTTCCCAAAGTGAATTCCCAAAGTGAGTCATTTATCTGCATTGAATTTCATATCTACATTGAAATCCATGGCGTTGGAGATTACTGAACTTGATTTTGAATCCTGAAGACGTGAGTCTCCAAGAGGAAGGCTTTGCAGATGTACCAGCACTATGGACTATAGAATGTTGGATAAGTTGTTAATATTAAATCTGAGAGAAGGATTCAAATGTTGCTCAAAGTTTAAAGGGGTCTCAGCCAAAGACACTTGCCTTTGGCATATGGAGTTAGCGCAAAATGCTGAAGAAACACTTTAGGTATGTCAACACCTCTAGAGAGACAACAGCGTTAACTTTTTGAGTGCAGTGATGCTTCTTCAGAACTAGACGCAGCTTGGAAAATGAGGAATTTCTGCTGTTGATGCGTCGTTGGATGCGGGTCTGGTGGGTGGGAAAAGGAGCGATCAGATAATTAGTGAGGGAGCCAAGAGAGAGAGAGAGAGAGAGAGAGAGAGAGAGAGAGAGAGAGCGAAATCAAACGACAGGTCGGCCAAGACAATTTTGATGGTAAACCAGGCAAGAAGACAAACTGTACTGGTTACAATAAGCTCTCTGAGTTGGTAACAATGAGTTGATACCAATGAATGTAACCCATTTCATGCTAGGGTGCGTAGTGTTGTTCTACCAAGGAATGGAGCATTAGCACTTTGATATTATTGAACTCGATTTTGAATCCTGAAGTCTTCAGGGTCTCCAAGTGGACGGTTGTTTGCAGCTGTACCAGCACTATGGACGATTAAGAAAATTAGCTTTGACAGAAATAGGTTTTTTAAAGCGGTTCTCTGATTGTTTCCAGGTTGGTTGACATCTTGTGGGTGTGCACGATGTTGGCAGAACTCTTCAGTCCTCCAGTAACCAGCGGGATCAGAGTCATTGCACGTTGTATGCCGGCCAGCCTGTGCCTCCTGCAAGGAAGTTAGATTATCCTGAAGAGGTGACATTAAAGAGAAAGACGCACTGATAAGCAAAAGAATCATATTGGTAAGGCATGTGGACTGCGGCCAGTGAAACGAATTCTCCTTTATACCACACCATCCAATATACTGAATGATTTTTTTCTGTCTATTTTCCATCGAGCCATATAAGGTAATGGCAGAGGAAAAGCCTCTTGAAACAATGAAGTTGCACCAGTCGAGAGCAAATACTGAAGTATTCTCATCCCATATTCCACCAATTTTATCCCTGTCCATTGCCGCCATTACTTCAGCTGAAAACTCAATTAAGTTGTCAGACACGACCTGCTCTTAACACAGCCATCTCTATTATCTGGTATTAACTTACCATTTTTCCAAGTGGATATTGTTTACCTTGGTATCTCAAGTCACATCTAAATGCTTCTTAAATGTTTAAAGGGTTTCTGGCTCAATCACCCTCACAATCACTGTCATGGTATTACAGAAGTAAGTAGGTCAGACGAGGTCCTTCGACCCAAATCTACTAAACTGACAAGAAATACTGACTACAAATGTAGCCCTTGGGCTACACAAAACTTCATTCTCAAAACAAAATGTGTAAGTCGACACTTGCCCCACTTTCATGCACTAGGCCGATAATTGTGAACTTTGTGACATTTCAAGTCTTCATCTGAAATACTTTTTAAAAGATTTTGTGATTTGCATTCTCAACTACCTTGCCGGAAAGTGCATTTCTGACCAGCACATAACCCTATATATTTTGTAACATCTACCGTCATTCAAGTTCACCTGACGCTCTCTGGTGCAATTTATCTCCACCACTTTCCCAGGTAGTGCATTCCAAATTGTGATAACTCATTGTGTAAAAACGTTTTGCTATTACGAGGGGGCATAGCTTTAAATTAAGGGGTGGTAGGCATAGGATAGATGTTAGGGGTAGGTTCTTTACTCGACGAGTCGTGAGTTCATGGAATGCCCTGCCAGTAGCAGTGGTGGACTCTCCCTCTTTATGGGCATTTAAACGGGCATTGGACAGGTATATGGAGGATAGTGAGCTAGTGTAGGTTAGGTGGGCTTGGATCGGCGCAACATCGAGGGCCAAAGGGCCTGTACTGCGCTGATTTCTTCTATGTTCTATGTTTCTCATCAACTGGCTCTTGCTGACAGACTTCATATTGTTATCAGCATGTTACTAATTATAATTGGAAAACGATATCACTCTTTACACTGTCAAAATTGATCTTAGGTTTAAGCATTCCAAATAGGTCACTTTTTAATGTTCTCTGCCTCAAGGAGAAAATGACTATTCACTCTATCCTTTCATTGGATCCAGAATTCCTCCATATTTCTTCTAAAACTCCCTTTCACTCTCTCCTGGGCATTAAGATGTTCCATACTGAAGCTGCCCACAGCTGAATATAAAACTTCAAATGCGTCTTCCAGATAGTTTTTCGAGGTCTGTCACTGCTTCATTCGTTTTATCTTCCACGCCTCTCTGTAAAAACCGTAGTATTCTATTCCTTTCTCAGTAACTGTTTCACAGTGCCTCACAGCACCAGGTACCCAGGTTCGATTCCAGCCTTTGGCGACTGTCTGTGTGGAGTTGGCACATTCCCCTCCTGCCAACGTGGGTTTCCTCCATGTGCCCCGGTTTCCTCTCACAATCTAAAGATTAGGTGAATTAGCCATGCTAAAGTGTTCAGGGATGTTTAGATTAGGTGCATTACTCAGGAGTAAATATAGGATAATGGAGTAATGGGAATGGGTATGGGGGGATTTGTGTTCCGAATGTCAGTGCGGACTCGTGGGGCTGAAAAGCCTGTTTCCAAATTGTAGCGATTTCATGATATTCTATGATGTTTCAACTTCTCTGGCAACCGTCTGAAATGCAAACACATTAACCCTGAAGTCTCTCTGCTACTATACGTCCAGCGAAGTTGTATCATTCAGTCTGTATTGCCTCTCTGTTCTTTCTATCAAAAAGCATCGTCACCTGTACCTATATATTGCAATTTATCTGTCAGGTGTCTGCCGATTCTGCCAACATACGAATATTCATTCGAAGATGCTCAGTGTCATCCTCATTACTCACTCTTCCACAAACCACCTTATCAGTTGCGAATCCATATTCGAGTATTATCCTCTCTGTTGCGTTTGAGATTCTCTTCCTGATTCTGACAGCTATTATTATCGTGGCAAGCATCACATGTCATTCATTTCCTTCCTTATTTTCTCATCAGTATCCTTAGTCATTCAGATTCCTACCATTTTGGATGCCTCAAATTTATTTCTGTTGGGCATGTAGTAAGCATGCACACTATCCAACTATATTTCAACTATATTATCCCATTTTCATGCATTGTTTCTTATCAACGTGCTCCAATTTAGATTTTAGACCCATAACATCGTTCATTTTCCAGATGCAATATTAATCATTGAGTGATGTTTATATACTTTGAACTGAATATCGAAAATGATTAAGTTGTTATCGCTATTGCCTAACTGCTTCTCCACTCTGATGCTCCGCACTTGGCCTGTCTCAGTTTGTCGGATCAGATACAGTACTGCCCCGTTCTTTGTAGGACTAGAAATGCTCAGTTCTCGGAAGTTCTCCCGCGCACTTTACAGAATTTCACCCCTTCTGACAGCGCACACCCCTGTAATCTATCAGCCTCCAAAACAGCCATCCAAGCAGATGGAATGCCGGCTGGCGCCAGTGCACGAACTCGTTGCTCCTCACCCCCGCAACAAGTTGGTCCACAGCAGAAGACAGTTTATTGATCCTTCACGTCCTCAACATTACTAGCCAAAACACCATCTGCACCAAAACCTAGAGAGACTTCCAGACCGACCACTTGAGAACCCATAATGGTACCTACGCATTTTTTGGCCACAAAGCCTACCCATCATTTCCTGACCCAGGAGCTGTTATGTTGTATATGTGGTGTAGTGCCATTTGCATATCGTTTCCAGTCTGTCCCTTTACGACGCCACCATATCACTGGAAGCGAAGCCTCACCAATCTTGACCTGGTTCTCTCTATCCTTTCACCCAAATATGCAACCACTCGTTCTAAATAAAAAGTCATCAGCTGGCCTCCACATTGGAGGAGGTAACCAACGACCAGCTGAATGCCAAAACTGTTGGCATCCCCAATGTGACCCTGCAATACTGGATGATCCAGGATTATCTGCTGTTTGAGAAAGTGGGCGCTTGCACCCTCATCGTTTCCGATTGCTGCACTTACACACCTAACCCCAGTGAGGACATCAGTAACCCAGCCTGGCATATCCAATACGCTACCGCAGTACTGCTCAACCAAAAACCAAAATGGGACCTATGGAACTGGGCAAGAACTGTGGCAGTTTTCCTGAGGCACAGCCTTGCTACAGGGATTCATTTTCGTCATTACTATCATCGTCGATATCGCACTTCTTGCATGGCTCTTAAAATGTGTTTAACTCGCCAGCGTTTGTGCTTCAAGGTGCTACCCCCGTCCCCTTACTATGCATCAATGAAGGCCCACTCGAACAATAACTTTGGAACCGACGCGGAATAGGCAGCTTTGGACTCGGACTTCAAATACTACCCAACTGATGCTGGCCCGACCGCGTCAGATAACCCCCTAGTTCTTGGGACACACCCGCTTCACCTCAAACCCAGTTCTCAGAAAAAAACAAAAAAAAGGAGGAATTGTCGGAGAGAAAAAAAAACTTCTCTGCCTGCCCACTACTTGTTTGCAGAAGCCATGTCGGTTATTAACTAAACACAACATACGCAAAATGCCTCAACTTGACCACAATCAGCTCAGTAACAAAACAGCAAAACAAGCCATTTTCTAAACAGCTTCCAGACTCAATGAATAAATTCCTTAGATGATCTGACAACAGTATTCCTAGCTCACAATAGCACCATCTCTATCGAAGTGATGCAAGGACATCCCCAGTCTCCTCAAGTACTGAACCACACAAAGCCTACCTAGACTGAGTGACACCTGATTCGACTGAAGATTGAATACCAACCTGCATAAGCATTGAAACGGTGATACTGGAGATGGGCACCTGCACTAGATGAGGAACGGACATCCCTGTTACAATTACATTCTTTTTTCCATTCAATATAATTTAATTCATATTGTCTTGGAATTAACAATGCACGACTGGAACACGGACGTAACACTATGCACACTATTTGTATCTACAACACGGGATAGAGAAACCTGGAATTATCTGTGCAGTGTGTCCATGCTGTACCATTCCTATCAATTTCTCTTGCCCATGATATCGTCAGAAATAAACAAGTATTTGTCTATTTCACAGATCTGTGTGTGACTTCTTTTTGTGAGTGACGGTTCTCCATCAGTATTGCTTAGCCATACTTAAAATACTCCGTTTACCAGTTTTTTTGTTCAGTGCCAATCAATAGATGAAATTACATATTCGCATTTATCTGAACTGAATCTCATCGGGACACTCCCAGTCTACAGTCTGGCCAGCTTAACCTGTTTCCAGGACGGTTTCTGGTTGGACTCTGTTCATTTAAGCCTTATTGTCCTCAACAACCCCATTGCATTTATTCAGTAACTGTGCTGGTGTCAAAAAACACAGACTCTTCAAATTTTCTGTGCATTTGTCTACAATGTGGTTTGACAATAGATTTCATAGCAGACAAGACAATTCATTCGGCACGAAGACAAATACGTTCCTTTGGAACAAACAAGCTCTGAAAATGATTGCTGGCAGCCTTTATTATATTGTTGGACATCAGCAGTACATGCAGATTATTGTCTTCTACAAGCTGGAGAATGTATTCATTCTATCATTTACAGTGGTGATATGTATCAATCAGACAATGCCATTGGTTTGATATGAAGCGATAGAAATGTGCAGAAATTGTTATTTTTTCACTTTTTAAATTTGCAGCAGACAATTAAAGCAATGACCTTGAATGAGTCAGCATTAACAGAAATAGTCCGGTTTTTCATTCAGCTGGAATTGATGAAGCTCTGTCTTATCAGTTGGCTCATTACACGACAGGGTACCGCACAAAACTGGCAATTTCACAGTGATTCCCTCTATCCTTGGCAATTTTGATGTACCCTTCTTCACCCCAGTCTGTTCCCCAGCTGGAAAATATGACAATTGATTGGTGTTGGAATCAAAACGCTGATAAAAGAGACATGTTTGGAGAAGCAACTGTTTTAACTCTGGTATATAATTGAAATTATTTTAGGGACTGAATTCTGGAATTACTGAGCTAGATAATGAGTTGTAAAGAATAAGTTGCATCAGGCTGGAAAGAGTCAATTGTTTTCTTTTACAACAATTGCTGATCTTTACAGTCCGTATGGACTCACTACAACATTTAAAATGGCATGAGGTGAGATCCTTATCAGGGATAGGTCTGCAGCTGGAGTAGATATGAAGGGAAAAGTGAATAGGGACGAGTGAGAGCAGTATATATGCCCTCCTGGAAATTTCCTTCTTGCCTTATGCAGGAGGGGATTTTCTCAGAGTTTTTTTTTTTACCTTCACCGTTCTGAGATTTCCTGCCACAGGATAGAGTCTGTGCAGAGCATGAGTTGATTTGGGCACAGGTTACTCAGTGTCTCCTGAACTGCAAGGATACGTCGGCCTTAAAATTTGTTCCATATACGGTTACCCTGCCCAAGTCACATTTCCAGCTTTACAAAAGTATTCCAGCACCCATTACACTGTAATACTATCTACCTTATCAAACAACAATGCGTATGTTTTTACTACCCACATACTGTTTCCTCTGGGAAATCATGTAGAAGTGTGTGTGTGTGTGTGTGTGTGTGTGTGTGTGTGTGTGTGTGTGTGTGTGTGTGTGTGTGTGTGTGTGTGTGTGTCTGTGTGTGTGTGTGTATTCACCCGAACCACATGACTTATTTAATCAAACATTTTGTATCCAATCTGGCCCTGAGGATGGGACTGCTTCTTCCAAACCTGACTGCCGTGATTGTAATAACGGCAGCCAGCGACGCCTCATCGAATAAATCGCTGAAAGGAGACAGACGGTGGTCGTTGATGGAAAATATTCATTCTAGAGTTGAGTTACTAATGAAGTACCGCACGCATCAGTTTTGGATCCACTCTTGTTCGTCGATTTTTATATAAATGAACTGAATGAGAGCACAGAAGGATGGTGGATTAATATGCGGATGACGTTAAGTTCGTTAGAGTTGTGGACAGTTACTAAGGATGTATGGATTGCAGAGATAAGTAAATAAGCTGCAGAGCTATGACGAAAGCTGGCGAATGCAGTTTAACGCGGAAATGTGTGAGGTGATTCAGTTTGGAAGGAATCCAATGTAATGGGCTAATGGTCAGATTCGTGCTTGTGACGATGAGCACAGAGATCTCGGTGTCGAGGCACATCGATGTTTGAATGTTGCCTCCCAGGTTGATAGGATTATTGAGATGGCATATGGTGTGTTAGCTTTGATTGTTAGGGGAATTCAGTTTCGGAACCAGGAGATCATTCTTCAAGCCGTACAAAACTCTGTTGCAACCACATTCTGGTTAATGTGGACAGTTCTAGTCACCATATTAGAGGAAGAATGTGCATGCTTTGGAACGGGTTCAGATGAGATTTACTGGGAAATCGCCAGTTTTGGAGGGAGATATGAAAAGGAAAAGCTGAGGGAGTTAAGGCTGTTTTCGTTAGAAAAACGTTTGAGAGGTGAATTAATTGAGACACATAAGTTCATTAAAATATTTGATAAATTGGACAGTGAGAGGCTTTTTTCCTTGAATATCGATGGCTTGCAGGAGGGCTTTAAAATCAGCAGAGATAGATATTGGACAGGTATCAGAGTTAGTTTCTTTCCTCAGATTGTTGTATGGGCTTGGAACTCTGCCTGCAACAGTAGAGGCATTGCCACATTTCAGAGTATTTAAATGGTCATTGGTCAGGCATATGGACGAGAATGGAATAGTGTTTGTTACATAGGCTTCAGATTGGTTCAACAGGACGGCGCAACATGGAGTGTCGAAAGGCATGTAATGGGCTGTGAAGTTCTATGTTCAACGTTCCAGAATTGGGGCTGTTAATCTGGTCCCATCAGTGCCCTGGTGTCTGGTGAGACGGTTGAGTGATTCGAGCTTTGTCTTTGTTTCCCTGTGAACAGGTTGTACAGTTGGGTTTGAGGTCTGGCTTCCCCGCCCATTGCCCCAGTAAATTGCTTTTTGTTGTGTATAGCTGTTAATTTTAACCGTACGTTTGTAATTTGTATTGGAAAGTTAAAAAAAGGTTATGATTCAGGGATAATGGCACTCTGATGCCTGCCTCTGTACGAAGCAATACTTCAGGCAAGAACCGTACACTTGTAAGTGCAGCGTTACTTGGTGATGGGATACCTGCCTCTGACGTTTTTTTCAGATATGATCCCAGACAGCACAACCATTGAGCATTCACTTCCAGATAAACACAGTGTTACGTCCTCGTTGAACAGATACACAGGTGACAGCACAGAGACAGAAAATTCACGCCATCTCACTATCCATTCTCCGTCTGTGATCAGATGTTTGTTATTTCATAGAGCACGGACCTGTTTTTAACCAGCCAATAGCTCATTCCATCCTCAATTCCAAAACCAACCACCAGCACTTCATTGGTTACATATCCATTGCAATTTTCATCATAGTAAACTCCTGTAAGGAGACACATATTAAACGGTTCATCCGTGAAATATTTAATTAGTGTAAATTTAGCTTTGATTAATGAGCATTGATATGTCTCTTTTTACAAATTGTCTTCAAATTGATCGTCCTCACTCCGCACCATTACTTCTGTTGACTTTAATCAATGTTTCCCAATGACATCGCCTCCACCATTCTCACTTCCTCTAGGCACATCCTTCGGAATCATAGAGTTTTATAGCGTAGAAATGCTTCGATCCTTCGATCGAACTCGTCCATGCTGAGCACATATCCTCAACCAATCTACTCCTATTTTCCAGCACTTGGCCAATATCCCTGTAAACCATGCCTGTTCATGTACCCATCCAGATGTCTTTTCTAATGCTGTAATTTCATCACTCTCCACCACTTCCTCTGGTATGTCATTCCAGACACTTACCATTCTGTGTGAAAACATTGCTCCTCAGGTAACTTTTAAATCCTTCCCCTCTCACCTTAAACGTATGGTCTATAGTTTTGGAGTCCCCTCCTCTTTTTTGTCCAATACCCATTATTGTTTATGAACCTCCACAAGCTCACCCTTCAGTCTCTGTCGTACCAGCGATCAAGGCTGCAGGCTTCTCAGCCTCGGGCAGAAGTGAGGACTGCAGATGCTGGAGATCAGAGTCCACATTAGACTTATGCTGGAAATTAACAGCAGGTCAGGCAGCATCTGAAGAGCAGGAAAATCGACTTTTCAAGCACAGGAAGGGCTTTTGCACAAAACTCGATTTTCCTCGTCCTAAAATGCTGCCAGACCTGCTGTGCTTCTCGAGCAAACCTCTAAGCTGGACACTATTCAGCCTCACTCTACCCCTCAAATACTTCAACCCTTGCTAAGTCCTTGTAAATATTTTCTGGATCCTCTCAAATTTAACAAAATCTTTCTTATAACAGGAAGTCCAGACTTTAGCATGAAATTCTAAAACTGGCCTTACCAATGTCCTGCGCAGCTGGAACACGACATCCCAAAGCTGACTAGTGCTGCTTCCACTACCCTGTATACGTGTGACTCCAAAATCATGGAACTGTGCACGCGGGCCCTGAGGTCTCTTTTTTTTAAAATAACACTCCCTCAGGCCCTGAAACCTGCTGCTATACATTACTTTCTTTAATTGTCTCCTTTCCATTCCTGCTGGCACTGGACCACCATCCCTTTTCTTATTTAATTTCCTTGTTCCACCCAATCACAGACTATCTGTTTTCCAATTGAAGGTCCGACCTTGATTACATTCTTCCAGTTTTTATTATTTTTGCTGTTGTTTTTGTATCAATGATTGATATAGTATCTTGCTGAGACTATTTTCGGTGTAGAGATAATTTATCAGACATTGGCAGAACACACTGACCATGGTATGTGACCGTGTGAAACATTAGTTTGGTGCCATGTGTGTTAACACATTCTGTTAACTTACAAAATCCTACACCTGGGGCGATGAAGGAGCTCCACTCTGCATTCAGTATTTTCCAGTTTGTCTCCAATTGTGGGTTGTACAGTAGAAGTGTTTTGTGATTTGAAATGTTGATGATGTCAATACGGAATGGGCCTGCACATGGAGACGACCTGTGTCATCATCACAAGGAAGCTGTGCAGGCGTCGATCTCCCTGTTCAGACCACCGTCTTTGCAAGTCATCTCGAGTTGCCACACGAGAGGAGATCAAGAAAGGAACAGAAACAGCTGCTGACAGAAAAGGTGGAGCAGAGAGTGAAGGACTCTCAGCAGGAGGCCAAGAGATTTCATGTCGAAGGTCTCGCCCTTCCTCTTAATCCAGATACAGTGAGTGTAGCGTCTCCATTTTACAATAAAAAACGCTGACTTGTGCAGACACTCAGCAGCACATCAGGACAGTTACACCTCACTATCAGTTCTCTTAACTCCAGCACAACGTTTTGAGCTGTTTGCATCACTCCGAATGGGAGCAGGTCCATTTCTCATTACCATTCCTGAGCTCAGTTTGTAGTATGCTCTAGCTTTAACTCGAAAATATCTGACAGTACTGGACGGCATGTTACACGGGGGGAGACTGGGCAGGAACAAGGGTAAGAGTCATGGTCCATGGTAAACTTTGCAGTAATATTAATACCAAAATAGTGACAGTAAATGTGTCAGTAGATGTATGATTTCAAATACCTTTTCTTGAACAGTCGATAATCTGATTCAACGACATCATCCAGTGCTCTGCGACTTACCTCCTTTATAATGTTGAAAAGATTTCAGACTTGCATTAATCACAACAGCCATCGGTCCTATCTCTCTCACTGCTTGTTCCAATGCTGCCTCGCCTCCCCAAACCCATTTGCTGTCAGTGATTTTAGCAGCAATTTTATCTGGTTCAAATCTGCAATAGCGTCCCACCTAAATTTTAAATAAAATGTTAAAAAGGAACACTCATTCGGATCATGATAAAGCTATTTTTTTCTTTTCTTGACACTTTTCTGCATTCCGACTTTGGCAGCCAATTTATTTTCCCAAACCTGTGTGATATTTGTTCACTGTTTTATAGAAAAAAGTTCATTTATAATGACTTAGCACGAAAACAAACCGTTTGTTCCAACTCGTCCACGCCGGTCACATATCCTGACGTATTGTAGTCTCATTCACGACCATTTGGCCCTGAACACTTCTAATCTATATACCCATCTGGATACCTTTTAAATTTTGTAATTGTATCAGCCTCCACCATTTATTCAGGCAGGTCATTCCATACATACATGAGCTGAAAATGTGTTGCTGGAAAAGCGCAGCAGGTCAGGCAGCATCCAGGGAACAGGAGAATCGACGTTTCGGGCATAAACCCTTCTTCAGGAATGAGGAAAGTTTGTCCAGCAGGCTAAGATAAAAGGTAGGGAGGAGGGACTTGGGGGAGGGGCGTCGGAAATGTGATAGGTGGAAAGAGGTCAAGGTGAGGGTGATAGGTCAGACTGGGGTGGGGGCGGAGAGGTCAGGAAGAAGATTGAAGGTGAGGAAGGCGGTGCTGAATTCGATGGATTTGACTGAGACAAGGTGGGGGAAGGGAAAATGAGGAAACTGGTGAAATCCGAATTCATCCCTTGTGGTTGGAGGGTTCCTAGGCGGAAGATGAGGCGCTCTTCCTCCAACCGTCGTGTTGTTGTGGTCTGGCGATGGAGGAGTCCAAAGACCTGCATATCCTTGGTGGAGTGGGAGGGGGAGTTAAAGTGTTGAGCCACAGGGTGGTTGGGTTGGTTGGTCCGGGTGTCCCAGAGGATGCTGCCTGACCTGCTGCGCTTTTCCAGCAACACATTTTCAGCTCTGATCTCCAGCATCTGCAGTCCTCACTTTCTCCTCCATACATACATAATCCTTGGCCCGAAACAATTACAATCAGATAATTTTTAGGGTTTTCTTGTGTCAAAGTTAATATTTATTGCTCAATGTATTCGAAACATTCTACACTGACACCAAGCAATGGTATTGCAAATGAATTGAAATGCGAATACATGAAGAACATTGTTCTTTGCCTTGACAATTCAATATCCCAATCAAGCTCACCCTCTGGTTTGCTCATAGCGAAACTACATTAGAAAGAGTTGAGCCTCTTCACAGTTTTCGTCGACTCATCTGAAAATTGTGATCGTACATTAGTGAATTAAAATCTTCACATGCAGATAAACGTTTCCCAAACCGTCAATAATTGCAACATTAGAGTCGTTGGATTACATCTAATTAGTATTAGTCTCAGTACCTATTCAAATATTTCCACATTCATCTTAGGGCTCTGCTCTCTAGGTTTGGACTCCGATCCCATGGCTAAAACATTCTGCTCTTCACCCGATCCATGTACTTCATGATTTTATAAACCCTGATAATGTCAACCCTCAGCCTCTGTTCCTCCGCTTGGAGAAAAGCCCCGCCTATTCTTCTCTCCCGATAACTGAAACCCAATCCCAGCAACATCCTCGTCAATATTTTCTGCACCCTGTGAAAGTTAACAACATCCTCCCCTTAACAGAGCAACCAAACATGTGTACAGTTTTACAAAAGTGGCCTCGCCAATGTCCTGTACAGCTGCAATATGACGTCCCAATACCTGTATCAATGTTTTGAACAATGAAGGTAACTGTGCCAAGTGCCTCCTTCACCATCCTATCTATCCTCGGGTCCACTTCCAAGGAATTATGCATCTGCACTCTTGGCCTCTCTGTAAATTCCTGCAAGTTGGAAATGATGAAGTATATTGATTGTCTAAAGTATGGCCACTCTGCCCGTGTTTAAACGAAAATTGGAAAATTATAAATGTGGTAAGTGTTTGCAGAGTGTTGCTACTGTCTGATGGAGTGAAGATTCTGGTCAATAATTTTCAATTACTTCTCACCAATGTTGCAGTTACTTCAGCTTCAGGACACAGGGCAGAACATAATGCCAACTCTGGGGTGAGATTGATACTGGGAGTGATATTGAAATGGGTGGTTGTGTGTAACAGGAGGGATTGCCACATACACCCAGATTTAATTCCAAGATGGCTTAAAATGTAGTTGTGTCAGACTGTGTCAGCGTTCATTCAAACTTAGCTTGGAGAAGGTGTGATGATCTGCCTTCCAGAACATTTGCAGAATGTTTGATCGGTACTATTCTGTTCGAGAAGGAGTTCAAGGCTTTGGACCCAAAGTCGGTGACGGAATGACAATAAATTTCTGAGCCCAGATGGTGAGTGATTTGAGGGGATGTTGCAGGGAGTGGCGTTAACTGTATCTACTGCCCTCCTTGGCGGAAGTGGTCTTCGGTTTGGAAAATTCTGTCGACAGTCCATCAGTCAACTTCACAGCTGTAGCTCATGGATTGTATATACTGCTATCACTTTGTGATGATATTGGAGGGAATTAATATTTGTGGATTTGATGCCAGACAAATGGAATGAATGTCCTGGATGGTGTCAAACCTACTCAGTGTCAAAACATAGAACATTGAACAGTGCAGCACAGTGCAGGCCCTTCGGACCCCAAAGTTGTGTCAAACATTTATCTTAATCTAAGATCAACCTGAATACATACCACTCAAATTGCTGTCATGCATGTGCTTGTCCAGCAGTCGCTTAAATGTTCTGAATGTCTCTAACTTTACTACCAAAGCTAGCAGTGCAGGCCACGCATCAAATACTCTGCGGAAACAACCTACCTCTGGTATCTTCCCTTTACTTTCTCCAGTGACCATAACTGTATGACCTCTCGTGACAGCCTTTTTCCTGGGTAAACGTCTCTGGTGACCTTCCACTTCTTTATCCAAGCCATTTATAAAAAAAAAACAACAAAGAGCAAAGGCCCAAGAACAGATCCGTGCAGGAGATCACTGGTCTCCGAACTTCAATGAATGACATCCCATCCACGACCATTTCCTGTCTTCTATCAGCCAGCCAATTCCGTATACAGGCAGCCAAATTTCAATAGATCCTATAACCTCCTAACTTGCTGAATCAGCCTTCCGTGGGGAACCCATCAAATACCTTACTGAAATCCATATACATCCTATCCACTGCTCGACCTTCATCAACCTGTCTCGACACATCCTCAAAGAACGCAATAAGAATTGCGATGCATGACATGCTCCTCAAAAAGCCATATTGATTTTCCTTAATCAAAAATCTTTGTCCAAACAATCCAAAATCCTATATCTGCGAACTTTTTCCAGTACCTTACTGACCACAGACGTAAATCTACCGAGACAATAATTTCCAGTTTTTTTCACCTATTTAATTCCTTGAAGAGAATTAAAATATATGCCTCCCTCCAAACATAAAGAAGCACTCCTGTGAAGAGGTTGGATTCAAAGATCATTGCCAGAGGTGCAGCAATCTCACTTCTCACTTCTTGTCGGATATGTGGATAGATCTGATCCCGCCCTCGAGATTGAATCATACTCACGCTTTCCAGAATTTCTACCATATCCACATTCTTAATATCAATCTGTTCAAGCCTATTAAGCTCTTCCCCAGTATCATCAAGCTCCCTCTCTCTCATGAACACTATAGCAAAAAAAAAATCATTTTGATCCTTTTGTATCTCGCCACGCTCGATGCTTAAGTTCTCTCCATTGGCTTGGATCCAGCTTAGACTCTCTCAGATCATTCTCTTATCCCTAATGTACGTGTGCAAAACATTCGGATTTTTTAAATCATTCCCGCCAAGGCTTTCTCATGCCCCCAACCAGTTTTCCTTAGTCCATTTTTGAGTTATTTCCTTTCGACGCTGTAATCGTCAAACTTTTCGCCAGATCCCGCTTTTCTGCTCTTGTCATCCAGGGCTCCTTTCCTTTAAAATTCTGCCACGGTCTCATTGGGACAAAGTTATTCAACACAGTAAAAAAAAGCTCCACATTTCTGTTGTGCATTTCCATAGAACAATTATTCCTAATTTACACTCCACAGGTCCTGTCAAAGAGCAGTAAAACATCCCGTCTCCAGATTAAATTCCCTCTCATCCAGGAAAAAGTGAGGACTGCAGATGATGGAGATCAGAGCTGAATATGTGTTGCTGGAAAAGCGCAGCAGGTCAAGCAGCATCCAAGGAGCAGGAGAATCGACGTTTCAGGCATGAGCCCTTCTACCTGAAGAAGGGCTCATGCCCAAAACGTCGATTCCCCTGCTCCTTTGATGCTGCCTGACCTGCTGCGCCTTTCCAGCAACACATTTTCAGCTTCCCTCTCATACAGTCCGTTTCTATTCCTCCCCATGGCGACCACAAATTTGTGGCATTGATGCTCTCTGTCACCGAAATGCTCTCCCACCGAGATATCTGACACCTGGCCTGGCGAATTGCCTCGCAGCAAATCCAATATTGTCTCCCCCAGTCGGCCTATCTATTTATTGAATCAGGAATACTTCCTGGAAACACCTAACAAAATCATATCCATCCAGATAATCTGCACCACGGATGTTCCTATTAATATTGGGGAATTTCAAATCATCCTGATCAGCAATTCTGTTATATCTGCACGTTTCCGAGATCTACTGTCCAATCTGTCCAATGTCTATAGTAGACAACCAATAAAATAACTGTTTCTTTCTTTGTTGTCGGAGCTGCAGTCATCCAGGGAAGTGGAAGTATTCCACCATATCCTTGCCTTTTGTTTAGTTGATGGAAAGGCTTCAGAGGTGTTGATAGTGTGCGATTCAGTGATGGTTAAATTATCTCTCTTGTTGGATTTTGTCATTGCCTGGCACTTGTCTGGTGAGAATGTTATTTGTCATTTATCTTCGCAAGTGGAGATATTGTCCACACCTTGCCGCATTGGAGACAGATTTCTTCAAAATGTGATAAGAAGGGCTTATGCCCGAAACGTCGATTCTCCTGTTCCTTGGATGCTGCCTGACCTGATGCGCTTTTCCAGCAACACATTTTCAGCTAAATTCAAATGGTGCAGACAATTGTGTAGATATTCCCCCTGCTTACCTTTTGGATAGAAGGTCACTGACGAAGCAGCTGAAGATGGCTGTAGAAGAAGGCTACACTGAGGAACTCCGATCGAAATGTCCTGAGCAGAAAGACATCAAATAACTGCAAACACCTTCCAGTGTGTTCGATATAATTACAACCAAAAGAATTTTTTTCTTCCAATTCCCATTCACTCCAGATTTTCTTGGGCTCCTTCATGTTACGCCATGCCTTGATGGAAAGGGGTGTCATTCTCACTTTAACTCTTGAGGTCAGGTTGTTTCCCCAACTATGGAGTGTAAACTAGGGACTAAAGGTGTAATGAATCACAAGCCAAGTATTCGTGCTGGAGTCCAAACTGAGGCTGCCAAATTGGCAATTTATAATACTGAGCAGTTCTGATCCCAATGCCAATATAATTCATTCAGGGGTGAGTGAGGTGCTCAACATGAGAGGACAACGACATGCAAATGTGTTCAGCATTGCTTGTAGATTTAGGGGTCGGGAAAATATCAAGTAAAAGTTGAGGAAGGGTACACCTGCTGTTATCTGACCTCACTGCACCACATCCCACCCCAGCCAAACACACCCCAAGCTGTGTTGTGATCGTCACCTCCCCTCCTCTCACTCAATCACTTACTGTTGGTCTGTTACCCAAGATCAATACCAGCCCTCAGGTTGTTGTACTGAATGTTACTGCCTTCCTGTTGAGCAGGGCCACTGGCCTCTGGCTGTTCATGACCACTCCTTGGCGCTGTCATTTGTGCAAAGCCCTTCTCTTGTCCAGCTCAGTGCCCAAGTGATAATACCTACACTGTGGCTTCATGAAAAGAGGGGACTCTGTTAATGTTGACTCGCCAGCCAGTGAGTGAGAGGCCATCACCTCCATAAAACTTAGCCATATAATAGGTTTAGTTTAGAGTGATGCCCAGTCACCAGATCATGTACGCCTGTCACATGACGAGAGTGTTTATTTCATTCAGTTGTTTCTTTGGCCAGTGAAACGCTGGATTTTGGAGAGCAGAGTACGTGGGAAGACAATGAACTTAAAGTCTGCATTGCCTGTGGCCTCAGATTACCAGAGGAACAATTAAGCAGTGTTGACACAAACCGAAAATAAAAGCAACAGCTGTCCTGGATAGTAACGCACATGTCATCTACAATGAGTCCAGACATGAGAGTGTGGAAGAGCTGGGGTAAGAACTTGAAGCATGAACTGAAAAACAAGGTGAAACTGTGTGACATTGAGACAAAGAGCTGGGATTTGCTAGCAAGAGGCTGATCCCAATCAAATGCAATACTCGGGGCAATTGTGACGTGTAGAAAGACAACAACGGCTTGTGGAGTAACAACATCAACCGGAAAGCAACTTACGCAAAAAAGTCTCCTGAGTATAGATTCAAGCCAAGTTTCTTAATTACACCACAATATGCCAAATGTCAACCCAGCAAGTTGCACGGTAAATGCCATTCCTTAAGAGTAAACACCTCTCTTAACAAAGGATCATATTTACACACAGACCTACCAACGACATGAGCACGTAATTCGAAGATTTCTCATCAAATGTTTATAACTTCTTATAGCTCACACTCCAAACGTAAGTTGTTCCTTTTCATGTAAAATTGCAACTTATATTAGAGTGACTGACCAGCCCGATGGGGCATATGGGAGAAGCAGACAGACTAAAAATACTTACCTTTATTCCTGACTCTTCAGATCTGTCCATCGCGGTGTTAGGATGTGAACTGTTATAATGGATGGTGCACTTACCCGTCTGAAGGGCAGAACATGCTGAATGTTCCATTGATTCAGCTGAACGTCATATCCACATCCTAACTCACAGTATCATAGTATCCCCAGAGTGCAAAAAATGCCCATTCGGCCCTACCTTATCCCTGAAACCCTGCGTCTCCCATGGCTTAGACACCTAACCTATAATTCCCTGCGCACTATGGTTAGCTTAACATAGACAATCCCCCTAACCTCCACATCTTTGTGCTGTGGGAATGGTGAGCATTAATTCACAGAAATGGAAGTACTCTTAACTCCTCAGACACATTGGCTGAGGGTACGAGGTGTTGTGTCAAGATGGAGGAGAGCATTCCAAGATAAGGTTGAGATGACTGGGAGTGCTGAAAGATTATATTCTCTCAGCCTCCTTAATGCTACTTGTGCAGTGACACTTTCAGAAACCTGAGGGCAGACTCTCAGGGAAGGATTGACACAGATCCAGCATGGCAGCTCCCATTTGAAAAGCGCTGAATTCCACGGTCTATTATCATGGATGTTGGAAAAAGTCCGTGCTTTTGTAAAGTACCTAAGGATTATCATTTGAGTTATTTACTGTCACGTGCATATTCTTTGCACATACAGTGAAATGTGTTGTATAGTGTTGCCACGCTGCAGCACCATCTCAAAACACATTTAAAATCACAACATACAATATAAAGGAGAAAGAAATGGAGAAATAAAGAAAACGTCCAACTACATAGTACTTGCTAAGTACTCCATCATGGACATGCTGGTCAGGCATGTGTCCCCTTCTCTATCACCGTCGGAATGAAAGTCGCCCAATGTTTGGCAGCATCTTGACTCCGCTGATGCCTTGGTCAAAAGGAGGCCTTAATGGACCTCACTGATGCTGCCAGGCATGACATTGGTCCAAACACGATTCTGTTGTTACCACGAGGCTGCTTTAGACATCGGTTACTAATGCAATCACTGCCGTTGCTGCCCGTTCTTGTACTGTGCCGAAGCTCCATTGCTGCCTCCATTAATCTGTGATGGCGACCTGCACTGACAGGTACCCAAACTCAACTTCTCCCCATCTCCATGAATCTGTGCTGGATACAGATCATGACAGGAACCCGAAAACACCTTTCCCCTCCCTCCATGAATCTGCGCTGGATAGCGACACTGACAGAACCCAAACTAATCTTCACTAAATTATGATGGATGCAGGAATACCAGGAAACCAAACTCACATTTTCTGCCTTCATGAATCTGAGCTGGATACAGATACTGACAGGAAACAAATCTCACCTTCGCTCTGCCTCCGTGAACATCTGCTGGATACAGACACTGACAGAAAACTAACCCACTTGCACGCTACCTCCATGAATCTGTGCTGGATGCAGATGCTGCCAAAATCCCAGACTCACCTGCACAGCTAATTTTGTGAATCTATGATAGATACAGACATTGCCATGAACGAAAATAGAGCTCATCTGCTGCCTGCACGAAACTGTACTGGATATGGACTCTGCCCCGGACCTAGACTCATCACCGCCTGAGCAGCCATGAATTGGCGTCAGGGCAGGAGCCATCAGGAACCCAAACCCTCTCGGCTATCTCCGATGTGAGTCCACGCTGCTCGACACACTCACAGATTTCGCTGCTCTTCACCAAGAGGTAATTAAAATAAACTCCAAGAAAACTTGCAAGTGAACGCAGACAGGACAGAGAAATGAAATAAAACGAAATGAGAATGAACCCCGACTCCACCACAATCTTACTAGAAGTCGAGGGGATTTACCTTTCCTGTGTAAGGGTAAGTTTCCTCAGAGTTGATGCCTTGAAAATCAATCACTTGATGAAAGCCGTTCAATGCCGTTCCAAGAAAGCATCCGTTTCTTGGTTCCTTACAATCAATCAGATTCTGTTCACTGAGAGAAACCAAGTTTCCATGCCTTTTTGCCCACTGTCCTTCTATGGCACCAGTTGCACTGAAAGCCCAGTCAGAATGACATTGACCCGAGTGTTGACAGAAATATAACCACATTAAATCATATTGATCGAAAAACGATAGCCAGTTTGCATCTACATTCATTTGGAACACCGTCTCAGACTAATGTTCTTAGTCTAAATGTTTGTTCAGGTTTCTCAGAATTACACAACTCTGTGAATATAGGTGTGCCTGGGTTCGGATTTGATTTGATTTATGTCTTGTAACGTGTCACGAACAACAGTGAAACACTTTGTTTATGAGCAATAGAGGCACATGATAGTATGCGAGGATGAAGAGATCAAAAAAGACTTGGACAAATCTTACATTGTAGAGAGTGGGCACAAGGCAAATTCAATGTAAGCAAGACCAGTATGATTTGAGCTAGAGAGTCTCATAACCGTCTAATAACAGCTGGGGAAAAGCTGTTCCTGCACCCTGCTGGTGGATGTGTTCAAGCTTCAGTATCTTCTACCTGAAGGAATGCATGTAATGAGTACATTACCGGGGTGAGGTAGGTCCTTGATGATTTTGCCTGCCGTTTCGTGGCAGCGAGGTGTGTAAGTGAAGTTCATAGATAGAGTATTCGATTCTATGATCGTCTGGGACTCGCACATAACCTTCAGTAGTTTGTTATGATCCTGAGCTTCGCAGTTGCCATACCTGGCCTTCTGGACCCAGACAGTATGCGCTCAAAGGTGCAGCTGTCGAAGTTAGTGATGGTCGTTGTGCACATGCCAAAATTCCTGAGCTCTCTGAGGAAGAAGAGGTGTTGTTGCATATTTTCCAACGGCACAAACACATGATATTTTCCGGAAAGTTTTTCCATTATGGTCAGTCTAGGAAATTTGACATTTTCCATTCTCTCAACCTCATTCCCATTGATGGAGATGGAAGCGTGTTGTTCTCCTTTCCTTCTGAAGTCAAATATGTGTTCTTTAATTTTACCGAAATTGAGCGAGAGAGAGACGCTATTCTCTTTGCGTCACGTCAATGATCCCTCTATCTCCATTCTGTCTTTTCATTAATCGTTGTCAAATTCCCCTCCTGTTACAGTGCTGTCGTCAGTGAATGTATAGATGGTGTTCGTTCGGAATTCGTGGGTGTAACGGGAGTACAGTAACTGGTTGAGCACTCATTATTGGGGGGACGCAAGTGGTGAAGGTTATCCGGGGGAAGGTGCAGTTGCCTATCTTCAATGATTGGTATCTGTGGGTCAGACAGCTGCGGATACAGTTGCAGAGGATAGAATCATGATCAATTTCACAGGGTATTGAGTTCAATGTGGAGAGGATAAGAGTGTTGAAGGCAGAGGGGTAGTCCATGAGCAGGAGTCTGACAAAAGTGTCCTTGTCCAGATGTTCAAGGGGTGCAGGGCGAGAGGTATTTCACCCACTGTGGACCTGTTACATTAAAAGGCAAATTTTAAGTGACCGAGGCAGGCTGGGAGAATGGAGTTGATTTGGACCCTCACCAGCTTCTCGAAGCACTTCATGATTATTGTGCTCAAGCCACTGGTCGGTCCTCATTAAGGAACAATGTATGAGTTTTGTTTCCTCACTTACGAAAATGATGGTGGACTTCTTGAAGCAGGTTGGGACTTCAGCTTGTAGAAGAAAGAGTTTGAAGATGTCGGAGAATTTTTCGCTAGCTGGTCCACACTGGAGCTGAGTGCCTGGTGGGGACAGTGTTTGGGCCAAGCAGCATCCTTAGGGTTATTCCCAGGAGGACTGATCTGATTTCTACAGCAGTGACTAACAACTTGAAGCATTGACATGTAAGAGGATTATTTGATGATGAAAAGTCTCCTTACTAGCAAAACTTGTCTCATTATTCAATTTCCCCTCTCGACAAATTCACAAAATGCATTGGCTATCTAGGGGACATCGCATGGCTCTCAGAGAGGGACAGGATGAACGCTGTTTCCGATTTGTTACAAACGACCATGGTGTTCGATCAGACCAAAAGGCATCTCAGGGCAAGATGCACAGGCTCCTGTTGTATGGGCCTTGCCCATGAACTTTGGCATCTGGCATTTGCTAGTCCCCAGTCCAGGGATCGACCATAGTCTGGTGCGGGGGCGGGGGGGGGGGGGGGGGGGTGAGGTGGGGAGTTGTATTTGCGTCTGCAATCCAGAGACTTGGTTTCAACAGTCCTTTGGCTACAAAGTGACCAGTTCGGGGATTGGGAACTTTTGTCACAGGAAGAAGAGTTTGCAATTCTTCACCTCTGAGGGCTGTGCGTTGAGCGGTCTGGGAGATTGCAGTTGTGAGCGAGGATGGGTGTTAACACTAGATGCAATGGTGAATAAAGGATCGGACTCCTTGTTGCTGCCTGTTAGCCCTGCAGTGGTTTGTTCAGTCAGCCTTGCAGCATTTCTGTCTGGCGGGGGTGAGGGAGCTCTGACAATGCTGAGCAGAACTGGGCAGCAGTTTGCAGGTGGAGGCTCAGCCACTTCTATGATATCTTGAGTCTGGGTCTTCGGAGAGACCTGTGTGTGCTTCCTCCTCCAGCAGGGCACTGCCCCTATTACTTGTGATTAGAAAGTGGCACCTCGACTACAGGCCTGTGGAGCAGTGGGCGTTGGGGTTCAGCTTTGTGGCCATGGCCAGCAGACGCTGAGGGTGCTGGGTCTGCTTCTCCATGGAGGTTAGATGATTCATTGATTGGGATATCTGTGTCCCCACAGTATATCTGCATCCCTGTCGTCTTTCAAGTGTACATTCCTGTCTGCTGCATCTGCTGTTCCCTGGTACATGTAGATGTTTACCGACAACACGGTCTCTTCTGTCCGCACCGGGTCGCTGGCAGCCCTCCGAGTGCTGTGGGAAATGACACAGTGAGGGGCTTACCAAACTGTGCTCCCACACCCTCAATAGCTCACATTCCCAGGGAGCTGGTGGTGTGTGCTGGACGCAGCCTTACTGATATTTCCTCTGAGGCCGCAACACTTTCATGCTCAGAGAACGAGGAGGTGTCTTATTTCCCTGCGGAGCGAGAGTAGATGCTGACGGAACCGACAGAACACGAGAGACAGAAGTTTGTGGGACCAATGCAAAGACACACTGAAGAATTAATGAGACTGACAGAGCGCTAACAAAGGAGTGATGAGTGGTATTTACTCGCTTAGTGGAATGTGAGTGTATCATGTTTTCTTGTGAGAAACAGGAATCACTCCTCTCAGGTTGAGGAATCTGGTGTCAGACACCTCTCCACCAATCCAAGAGCTTTCTGTCCTCCAGTGTTCTCTCATCTCCTGGAATGACAGAAAGGGAAGGATTGGGTGAGAGATTTAAGTTTTACATGGCTGTTGGTGTTGGTACATGCAGAAGGTATTCCGAGGTAGTGAAGTGGCAATGCCGATGCGATGTTGCTTTTGAAGATGAGGAAGACGTCAGTGACAGCATGAATCTGGGTAGGAGGGGGTTCTGGGGCAGGGATAGAGTGAGTCGGAGGGAGAAGGTGAGTGGTCACAGAGATTCTGACACATAGCATTCTTATGGCAATGTTAGTTGCTTTTCTGTCCCATTTTCTGGCATGTTCGAAAGCATTCCTATCTGAGCAGGGCAAGGTTACCATGCTCGTGCTCATGTGGGTTCACAGCAGCCTTTTCATGATGGCTCAGCTCCCAGGATATCAGGCGCTAATCAGGATTATATTGAATTGTTTCGGGAAGAATTTGTGTGAAGATTAGACTCGGAGCGGATGTTATAGCTGCATTGACGTAGCTAATGAGATGGTTATGATAACGATAGTGAGAAATCTCACTGAGCCTCGTGGTGGAATCCCTCCCAAACATTCAATGCAACTGACACCTAGTGAATCACAGTATAATCCGATCATTTACAACTCCCAATTGTACACAATACTTCATATGCTTAAAAGCAGGATCTGCTCTCCTGTTGATTAAGGTAAAAACAATGACTACAGATGCTGGAAACCAGATTCTGGATCAATGGTGCTGGATGAGCACAGCAGTTCAGGCAGGATCCGAGGAGCTTCAGCAAAATGTCCTCGGATGCTGCCTGATCTCCTGTCGATCAGCCTTGCCCAGTTGGAAAGAATGATTGAGAGAGGTACAAGGCCCAACAGAAGTGAACTGTAAATGTGGTTTTAAAAGTTGGGGTATCGAGCATATGATCGAATATTCTTTGAATAAGACTGGACATGGTATCGCAAGGAAGCTTGGCTCTGCAGCTTGCAACATTACCATTGTTGAGTTGTGCCAATTTACATCTGAACTTATATTTATTACATCGGAATTGTACTGGTAGACTTCAATTTTACAATTTAATCTAACCATTGAATTTGATTTTGAAGTAAAAATTCTCTAGATATTGTGAGTAAAAGCACGAATATTACAATTGATACATGTACCATGCTCCCTTGCCTGACCATAGCCAATACCAGGAAACAAATGCAACAATAAAGCAGGAGAAGCAATTTAGATTAAAAATGATCTACTGAAACCTAGCCTTTCCTAACAATTCCTACAAGCTGATCATAACGCCCAATCCTGTTGAGAAGTTAATGTCTGCACTTAATAAACTTGAGAGCTTTTTCTGATTTTTACCTGGTTTTTCACTGGAGTAACTAATCCTTCTCTCCGCCAGTCAACAGTTGCAGTTCTCAATTGAATGTGACTTTCTTCAGAATCACTACTTTCATCTCTTTCATCAGTTTCAATTTCAGTCATGTTAACAGCTTCGATTCGGAGAAGTCCATTCATTAGCTGATTGAACTCTTCAGTGGTCTGAAAATTCAAACACATTGGTGAAATGATTTACTTTTCGTGGTGATTATGTAGGAGAAGTGTCAATCACGTAAGAGAGCTACATTCTACATATTCGCTGACTTTAGCATGAAGTGCGGGGAAAGCAATGAGGGCACTCGCTCCTCGTGTTTAATCTTTGACTGAATAAATGAGCAGCAGGCAAATAAGTGTCCATCCATTTCGTCCCAATCCAATATAAAGCTGTGTGAGAAACTTCGAGCAGCTCAAATATCTCTGCTCGATCTTTCAATTACCAAAATGGCAGGAGCTTTATACATGTGTTTCATTTTGCAAGAATCAGTTCGATAGTCGTCTCTGATCATTAAAACCTGACAGGTCAATGTCATCATGGAATGATAGGTTAAGTCACCTGAGATTGGTGGGATTTTTTGGTGTTTGAGATGAACCTTCCCAGTCAGGAGGATTTCAAATTTCATCACTTGCCTGACCTGATTTCCAGATAACACGTTGGCCTTGAGTTGGCCTCATGGCCCTTGGACCATTAGATTTAGATGCGAAACTCAGATTGTTCATTTTCATGAAGATACTGGGTTGGAATGGTTAGAAAATGACCAGATTTGATGCTATCCATCATCACATAACTTATCATCCGGAACTGTGGATGTCTGCATGTCAAACTGAGATTGCAGACTGGTATTTAATTATCTGGTGTCTCTTTTTGATTGGTAGGGAGGGGCACATGTCGGTTTGAAAGGGGATTGAATATGTCTCATCCTCTGAGTAATAAACTGGGCCCGAGGTCCATGCAAAAGTCCGATTTGCGCCTGCCTTTTTGCAGGCGATATTGAGCACGGCTTGTTCCACTCCTACTCTGACCCCTGTCAAAGTTCTGTCTCTGATCCATTGATTGTTGCTTCCTACTCTCACCCAGAATTAGAAATAGTAATCAATTTTACTTCGAATTTCCACCCTTGTCCCAACTTCACCCGGAATCTCTGAAAATCTTCCTTTCCTTTCTTGATTTTAATGTTTCCATTTAAGTGCTAGACCATCTACTGACTCCCACAGTTACGTTGAACTACATCTCCTCACACCCTGCTATCTGCAAAGATTCCATTCCATTTCCCAGGCTCTCCACCTGTACTGCATGTTCATTGGTGTCACCACCCACTGGGGTGTTTATCCTTACCTAAGGACTCCTCTCAATGCCGTTGACAGGCTGTCTTACTCAGTTTGCGCAATTGTTTCCTCACCCATAAGAACATAGGAAATAGCAACATGAGTAGACTAGTGGCCCCTCCACCTTGCTCCATCATTCCATTATGATTGACCCAAAATTGCCCATTTTCCCGTTCCTTCATTTTCATTGTAACATTTGATTCCCCTACCGCTTAAGAATCTCTCTCAGATTAGGCATACAGAGAGGCCGAGTGTCATAGAGATGTACAGTATGGAAACAAACCCTTCGGTCCAACCTGCCCATGCTGACCAGATATCCCAACCCAATCTCGTCACCCCTGCCAACACCCAACCCGTATCACTCCAAACCCTTCCTATTCATATACCCATTGCAAATGTTGCAATTGTGCCAGCCTCCACCACATGGTCTGGAAGCTTGATCCATCCATGTACGACCCACTGTGTGAAAAAGTTGCCCCTTAACTCTCTTTAAATCATTTCCCTCTCACCCTCATCCTATGCCCTCTCGTTCTGGATTCCCGAGCCCAGGGGAAAGAAATAAATTGTCTAATTATCCTCTGCATGCACCTCATAATTTTGTAAACCTGCATAAGGTCACTCCTTACCCTCTTACGCTGCAGAGAACAAAACCTCAATTTGTTCAGCCTCTCCCTATCGCTCAAATCCTCAGTCCTGCCAAAATACTGATAAATCTATTCTGAACCGTTTCAAGTTTCACAACATCTTTCCGAGTGGATTGAGACCAGACTTGCATGCAATATACCAACAGTGGCCTAACCAATGTCCTCACAACAGCAACATGACATCCCAACACCTGTATTCAATAACATGACAAATATAGGCGGGCATAACAAACGCTTTCTTCACTATCCTATCTTCCTGCAAAGACATTCAGGCCTCAGACAGAAGGATTTCCTCCACATCTCGATTTCAAAACGCTGTTATTGTGATTCGATGATGTCAATTCCGAGCCTCTCTCATTCGCGTCATCATCATCGATGCACTCACCCTGTCAAACCCAGTGAGAACATATAAATTTCAAAGGGATCACCTGTCATTCTTATAAACCCCATTCAGTAAAGTCCCAACCTGATTAGTCTTTACTCGCTAGACAATCTTTGGTGCAGTTGTTCCCCTCCATCCCAGAAGAAAAATAGGATTATTTCTGTCTTCACTTTCTGCCATCCCATTCTCTGTTTCTTTTTTTCGCGAACAAATCCTCTACCAATACCAATATGTTACGCAGTAAACCATAAGCTGTTATTTTGTTTAGCAACAGCTGATGTGGCACTGCATGACATGTCTTTTAAAACTCCAAGTGCACACAATATATCGGCTTTCCTGTGGTAAAAAAACGTTTTGTCTCTTTGTTCACTTATTAATATTTGTGTGCACATAGATCCAGCAAGTTATTAAAGAGGCAAACAAATATTTGTCTTTAATGCAGAGCAAAGACAGTATCAAAGTGGGGAAGTCTTGTTGCGATTGGACAAACACAGAAGGCACTGTGATGAGCATTGATTTCACTCGTTACGGAGGAATATTTGGAAGGAAATTTGAAGCAGGTTAATCAGAACTATTCCTACGAAGAAGAGGGTTATCACAAGAGAAACATTTTGACAGACTGGGCCCACTCCACAATAAAGTTGAGGAGAATGAGTGCTGATCATACTGAAACAAATAAGACTCGAGGGGGATTGACAGGGCTAATGGTGAGAGGATGATTTTCTTGATGGGAAAGGTGAGTACAGAACCAAGGCCTGGCGTACACATTGTCGCTATTATTTACTTATCTATGTGACTTAACTCTGTGATCTGCCTGTATTGTTCGCAAGACAAAGCTTTTCACTCTGCCTCAGTACACGTCACATTAATTTCAATTCGCTTCAATTCAATTCAGTTCAGTTCAGTTCAGCTCAGTTCAGCTCAGTTCAATTCAATCCAATTCAATTCAATTAATTTATTTTCAATTCATGGAATGCTGGTGTAATGCTGATGTCATTAGTCACATTTTTTTGAGAGGCCAAGAATTGGGGAAATGACCAACTGTTCTGAGGAGCAATAATAGAGAGCAGGATCATGTACTTCAATTTGTTTGGAATGCAGGTTACTTTAACTGCTGTGGGATAAAGTTCAGTCAGCGACAGATAGGGCGGAGCCAGAGATGCAGCAGACTCAAAAAGAATATTGTTGCCGAAGGGAGCAGCTTCCACAGTACAGAATGCAACTCCTGCTTCCAGATGTCATAATGGACACCGTCTGTGAAGACTCAACAACATAGACGTGTATCCATCGTGTGACTGCCGTCCATAGAGGGAGCTCAAGCCAGCCAGTGTTGTTTAATGCAATTTAGTTGTACAGAATCTGATCGTGCAAGTGAGCAGAAATTATCGAATCAGGGGATTGTTAGTCATGAGAGTTCTCTTCCGCAGAGAGAGATGGAGACTTGAGTCATTGAATATGTACAAATTTGAGAGAGATGTTTATGATTTCCAGAGGAGTTACGGGTTATGGAAACCTAGAATGAGAAGGAAGGAATCAACAATTTGGAGTAAAGTGAGATCCTTCATTGAGTGTACTGAATGAGTGAGTCAGCTTAGAGGACCAAATGTCCAAGTGCTGCTCCTGTAGCTGAATATAACTTCACAATTATATAGCTTCACAATTTCACAATGACCAGCATCAAATAGATCTCAGACGATACATCCTGTACACACCAGAGCTGCAAATTTGTTCATTCCCACTTTAGATGTGCGTTTTCTCAATGAGTGTTCGATGTTGTGTTGTTCGATGTATCTTATATTGTTCTCCCATATCATTCTCCTGTAGCTCTCCTCATCCTGAATAAAGAGATTAATATAATCAGGCTGCAGCATCTTTCATTTATAAAATTATACAGAAGCATTAAAAATCCGCTTGTGAAACCTGAAATAACATTTTGCTGTCAGGGTCCATCCTCCCACCCAGATCTGAAAATTATTAATCAGGTTCCCCTCACCCCACTCAAAATAACGCACCCGTAGCAAAGCCTGTCGAGCTGTCAGTCTGAGAGATTCATGCTGAAAGTGAATTAAGAATAAAATAGCTGAACAAGAGGATGGTTTAATCGACCGTCATGAATGACGTTGACAATAGATACGTTCTCTGTACTACCACCTGTCCCTGTCTAAAGTAAGATTACGCCAGTGGCAGGCGGGGAATTCAATAAGCCACGTCCTTGCGAAAACACCGAGGCCAATACATGGGCAATTACTGTGCATGTATATACCTTCTTAACCTGTTGTGTGAGAGACCTGCCTTAAGCTGCCAGCATAGTAAAGTCGGTGTCGGCAAAGAGACGCTTCATTGAATGGGCCGCTTGGGATGATCAGACGGCTTCCCCATCCCTCTGTCTCCAAGTTGCCCACTTACAATTGCCTCTTCAACACCATGAATGGATCTTAATCTTCTAGAGGCAGGTTTTTGGTCTTTGTAGTAAATCCAACAGGACTGCAGCGGGATCCTAGTAAATTAAGATACACCAAGTCGCTACTGATTCACTTTGTGTTTGGTCAGTTCTCTAATGAAGTTTGAAACTTGGAGAATACCCATTGAATTTCAAGATCAATATTTTCTCAATGTCACTTCACTCAACAGATACCTCTCATTTACTGTAGCTACATATTCTCAATCTCTGTCAATTGTGTGCAGACCATTCCTATTCTGAGTGAGCTTAACATTACAGACTCTCCTTTTACCTTGGTGTACTGGTTCCCATGTTGTGATTTCCAATTTTTCCAGTCTTCATCCAATTTTGAATCAAATGTGCCTGTTGAGGCTGCAGCCAGAATAGATACCGCCACACTGCCCAGAAAGAGCCAGAAGTTCATGATGGACAACCTAATAGGCAAAACCAGTGGGCCTTAGACAGGGAGTGGGTAATTTTCAAGTAAGCTGTTTCCTTATTCTGAGAAGGAACAAAATAAATTGTACAAATAATACAAACAATAAAATTCCAACAATTCATCCAATGCTGAAAGTTTAATGTAATTCACCTTCATGAGGCATCGTCAGTGGATTGGAATCTTCCAGCACTAGATTGATCAACTTAATGACGTTTTAAATTTAAAACCAATTATTGGAAAGAACACGGTAAAATGAAATCATACTTTTCCATAAATTGCCTTCTTGTGATGAAAATTATTTGACTCACGGTCCACAGGTTTAATCAGTCAACAGCTCATGTCGTAATGATTACATTGCATTCAACCTGACATTGAGCAATGAGTCCTCAGAAGGTATGACTGTAGGATCAGCAGCAGGAAATAAAGAACAGGTGGACATATTTTATATCGTTATCTTCTGTTACTTTAGACAATGCAAAAAAAAAAATCTGAAGACGACATGTAAATCGCGAGTTGAAAGGGAAGGAAGAAATTGAACCAATGCAATCAAAATGGAAAGATACAGGAAAAAAAATCAAACTGAAAAAACTCGTATGTCCTCAGTAAAAAGATAGAATTAATGATAGAATTCCGAAATTGAATGTGTGCAGCATTTTTAAAATGTTGATGTAAAAAGTCACAAAACAATGTGTATGACATGAAAGTTGTTTCAGACGAGTGGTTCCAAAATGGTCACGGAAGGGATCATTCAACTGAGTATTCAAGAATCCTTCATGTTTAAGAAGTAAACGAACAAGGCAGAGGGAATTTGGCCAGCTCGTTTGATAAGCTTCAATGTGAAAAGGGAAAGTTGAAACGAGAGGCAAGCATTTGTGTTTTTTTTACACAGAGGCTGGCACATTCCTGGAAAATGCTGCCAGTTGAGGTGCTCGAAGTAGATGCAATGTCGAAGTTAAGAGAAATTTAGACAGACACATGAACAGGCAGGATATGGAGGGTCACAGAACATGTGAAATCAGATGAGATTAAATTAGAAAAGCATCATGGTCGGCGCAACCATGGTGGTCTGAAGGGCTAGTTTATTTGCTGCACTGTTTCATGTTTAAAACCATCGGATATCAGTGAGATAGTTAGAAATGGTTTTCTGAATGACTATGTGTGGTGATGAGAAAGGAAAATAAGTCTCTGTTGGGTCTTATTCCTGCGTTTCTTAAGAGCGTAGATGGAGAGCACAAACCAAGGAATAGTGGGATTTTGTAAGTAAGGTATCGAAGAAGTCATTACAATTTTAAATTTCATGTTGATTGGATGAATCAAATTGACACATACAACCTTGTGGTTGAATTCATGGGGTGTAATTATAAGAGTTTTTCGAAGAATACGTTATAGGATCAACTGGAGAACAAGTTATTTTCGTCCTGGTATGTATGAAACGAGACAGGATCATCAATAATAATCCAGTAAATGATTCCTTCAACAAAAGTGGTTTCAGCTTTCCGGAAGTTCATATGCAATGTAAAATAGAAAATCTTGGATATCAAGCTAGTGCCTGAAACTGAAAGAAGATCAAGCACATGAAGATGATGACAGCGTTTACCGCAGTGGGAGATGGAAAAAAAGGTGAGGTAAGAGACTGGATAAACAGTGGGATACAGTTAAGGTAATATTTAAGCATTTCTCTCAAGGAACTATTCAATGGTGTAGATTGTAAGAGAAGAATGTACCATTTATGGCTAAATATCAAATTCACGTCTCGTCGAAAGAAATTAATCATCGTCTGTGCAAACATCGATTAGGAGATTAAAAAATAGGAACTGACAAATGACAAATATTGATGAAGAGAACAAGAATATGAATGTTAGTGACAAATAAAAAAAGAAAGTGAAAGCAAGGACTTTAATACTTATTTAAAGGAAGAAGCTAGCTGAAATATTGATTATTTCGATGGTGAGATTTGCCCATGAATAATGGAAAAGACGAATGTAGCAGGGAGTTTGAACAAATATCCAGTTTCATGTTAAAAACAACAAAACAAAAAGATTCAGAATCAAGAAGTAAAGGGAGGGAATTACCTTGATCACTGAAGGAACAATTATTCAGAAAGCAAATGAGTTTAAAGTCTGACATTCACTTGGATCTGACTGATTAGATCTGAACGTTTTAAATATAGTTACTGCAGTGATAATGGGTACAATAGTGGCAATATCATTGCGGTTCAGGAATTGTTTTCGCTGATGGAAATCTGCAAATAGGGCAATTCACAAAAAGGAGAAGAATAGAACATTGGGAAGATTTATGCAAGTTAGGAAATATGATGTCATTGCCTAAAATACAACAAAGAGTAACGACAGTTATCGCACAGCAACAGGCCTATCGGCCCTACAAGCCTGTGCTGACACATATTGCCCGACACCAATGAATTGTCTTCACTTAGAGGAACCATGACCCTCAACCTCCATTCCTATTCTTGTTTTCGATCAGGTACGTCTTGAATACTGCTATTGTGTCTGCTTTCCCAACTCTTTCAGAGAGCGCTCCCGGCACTCATCACTTTGTGTGAAATGCTTGCCTCTTTTAAAATGCACTCCCGCTACGCATGTTTCCCAAAGTAACTGACTCCTCCACCCTGGGAAAAAGGTCTCCTACTCACTATTCGATCCATGCCATTCATGTCCTATTATCTGACAGGTCACCCCAAAAAGCAAACCTAGTCTCCGTGATAATGAACATAACACATAGAAAATTACAGCACAGCACGGACCCTTCGGCCCTCGTTGTAACGACCTCTGGAACAAAAGTAAAGCACATCTACAATTACACAATAACAGATTCATCCGTACGTTTCCCAAATGACCATTTAAATGCCCTTAACCCCGGCGTGTCAGCTGCTGTTGCAACTTGTGCGTTCCACAGCCTTTCTACTCTCTCAGGAAAAAAAACTACCTCTCACATTCGTCCTATATCTACAGCCCCACAATTTAAAGATGCCCCGTCGTGCTAGACATTTGAGGAATAAAGGCTGTCAGTCTCCACCCTGTCTCCCTCTCTGATTATCTCTTATGTCTCAATTAAGTCACCTCTCAACCTTCTTCTCTCTGACCAAAACAGCCTCAAGTGCCTCAAACTTTCCTAATAATACCTTCCATCCATAATGTAATCTAATCTAATCTAAAAACCAGGCAACATTCACGTAAATCATGACTGAACCCTCTCCAAACCTTAAACATTTTTCTTCCAATTCGGTGAGCAGAACTGTACGCAATATTCGAAATGTGGCCACACCACAGTTTTGTACAGCTGCTATATTACCGCGTGGCTCCGAAACTCAATCCATCTGCCAATAAAAGATAACACAGCCGTATGCCTTATAAAGAAATTTCTTAACCTGGATAGCTATTTTCACGGATCTCTGTACATGGACACCGAGATCTCTCTGCTCATCTACACTAGCAAGAATCTTACCATTCGCCGAGTAACCTTTATTCCTGTTGCCCCCTCCAAAGTGCGCGTTACTTTTACGCGTTAACCTACACTTGGCACCACAGCCCAGCTCTGCCGATTGTCTTTCTCCCTCTGTACCTTGTAACATGCATGAGCACTATCCACAACTCCACCGACCATAATGTCACCCGCAAATTTGCTATCATATGCTTGTCCGCCCTCATCCATATTATGTATAAAAGTAACAAAGTGCAGTGGCCCTAAAACAGAGCCTTGCATTACAGCATTACTAAATGAATCCCACTATACACATTTCCCGTCAACCGCCTCCTCTGTCTTCTTTTAGCAAGCCAATCTCTGATCTCAACCACGAAATCATCCTGAATCCCATGCCTTCTTACTTTGTGGAATAACCTACCATGGGAAACCTTATCAAAAGCCTTACTGAAATCCATTTACACCGCATCATCTCTTTTACCCTCATCCAACTCGTTGGTCACCATTTTATAGAACTCAATAACGATTGTGCGGAATGGGCCTCCCCTGCGCAAAACCGTGTTGACTATCCCTAATCAATGGATTCTTCTACAGATGATCATAAATCCTGTCGCTTATAACCTGTCCCAACACTTCACTCATAACCAAGGTAAGGTTCACCGGTCTATAATTACCAGAGTTGTCTCTACTCACCTTTTGAACAAGGCGAGAACATTTGCTATCCTTCAGTTTTCTGGCACGATTCCCGTAGCCAATGTCAACATTACGAAAAAAAGCCAAAGTGTCTAAAATCTCCTCCTTGTTTCCCAGGAAATCCGAAGAGAAATCCCGTCCAGTCCAGGGGACGTATTTATTTTCAGACTTTCCAGAATTGCTCCATTTCCTATGTGTGAACCTCAGTCCTGTCTCGTCTCTTAACTTGCATTTCAGTATTCTCAACAGCCTTTCGCCATAGCCAAAATGTCCCCCATACCAGGCAACATGATGGTAAGCCTTTTTCTGTACACTCTCTATGGCATTGACATCCTTCTGGTAGTGTGGCGAACAGAACTGTGAACAATATGCTGAGTAAGGCCTTAAATAGAGTTTGGTAAAGCTGAAGCATAGTCTCTCCACCCTTACATTTTCTGCAATTTCAATGAAGCCAAGCATGCGAAACGCATTTCTTTAATTACCTATCTACCTACGCTGCTGCCTTCCATGATCTGCGGATCCAGAAACCCAGATCTCTCTCCATACTAACTCTCCTAATGATTCTTCCATTCACTATATAATATTCATCTGGACTTGACCTTCCTTAATGCATCAACTGACTTTCTTTCGAGCTCAACTCCACCTGCCATTTTTCTGCCCATGCAGTGACTCATTTATATCCTGCTATCTCCTCCGAAGGTCATCCTCACTGTCCACAAAACCACCAATCCTTGTCGTTCATAAACTTACTAATTTGCCCAGCCATGTTTTCCTCCAAATCAGTTATGTAGATCACAAACGACAGATGTCAAACCACTGAATCCTGTGGAATTCCACTTGTCAGAACCCACCATTTTGAAATAAATTGTGAATCATCCACAAAAAACCCTCGTTCTTCTACGACGAAGCAAGGTCTGTTTCTATCTTACCAGTTCACCCCTGAGACAGTGTGACTTTACCTTTTGTACCAATCTGCCTTGAGGGACCTTATCAAAGCTTTTACTGAAGTCAATGTCGACAGCATCAACTTTTATTCCCTTGTCTATTATCTTTCTCACCCCGGAATAAAAAAACGATCAATTTCGTGAAATGTGACCTTCCCCACATAAATATGTTGAGTCTATCCCTCAGAAGTCCATTTGCTTCTAAATGCCTACAGATATTGTCTCTGAGAATCTTTTCCCATCGTTTCTCGACAACCAGTGTGAGGCTCACAGGCCTGTAATTTCTATACAAATAACTGTGACCTTCCTTAAACAATGGGATAACAATGGCTACTCTCAACTCCGTTAGATCCTCACCTGTGGTTTCCCCTGGTGGAATCCATTACAGCACAAATATTAAGTAAGGTCGCAAAATGCCTGAGGACCATGGGTTTCCTCTCTCTCAGTGGACACAGACGGTATGTCAAGGTTAACCATAGGGGTCACCATACCTCAGGAATAGGCAGTGGTCGAGAATGTCGGACTTTCAAGGTAACCGTATGCGATATGGAAAATAAAGAATAACAGCACCTTTAAATATTACACGATAAGCAAGGTCGATCAACATCGTTTTCTGAAAGGAAATTGCATTTGTTCAAACGATTTTGAGGATATAACTACAGATTAGAACTCGTAGGAAGCAGGATAGTATTGTGTTTAGGTATCTAAAAATGTTCAAAATTGTGAGAGATGAAAGACACCAGAGCTCACACTGATGGAGTTGCATATCAGCGGAAATAGAGAGCGAGCGAACTAATAGGAAATAGGGAGTTGGGGTGAACAGATAACTTCTAAATTGGCAAGTTTCAATGCGTGGAATGCCGCAGCGAATGAACATGGAACATTATCTGTCTATCAGCAAACGCGGTGACACAATGAATGAAGAGAGCCTTTTTAAGTCAAATCTACGGATATATTGATTATTAGATTACATTACAGTGTGGAAACAGGCCCTTCAGCCCAACAAGTCCATACCGAAGCGCCGAAGCGCAACCCACCCATACCCCTACATTTACCCCTTACCTAACATTTAGCATGGCCAATTCACCTGACCTGCACATCTTTGGACTGTGGGAGGAAACCGGAGCACCCGGAGAAAACCCACACAGACACGGGGAGAATGTGCAAACTCCACACAGTCAGTCGCCTGAGGCAGGAATTGAACTCTGGTCTCCAGCGCTGTGAGGCAACAGTGCTCACCACTGTGCCACCGTGCCGCCCACAATTGAACCCGGGTCTCCGGCGCTGTGAGGCAGCAGTGCTAACCACTGTGCCACCGTGCCGCCCACAATTGAACCCGGGTCTCTGGCGCTGTGAGGCAGCAGTGCTAACCACTGTGCCACCGTGCCGCCCACAATATTGTTTGCAATATAAATTGGGAAGAGGACACAAACTGCTTTCAATGGCACGGAGAGAATTTCGCGGGAGGCAGATATTTAGCAGGTGGAATAAAATATGGCAAAGTGGTTGATTCTCCATTTCGTTGGGTACGCAGGAAAGCAGAATGTTATTAAATGGAGAGTAGAATGTAGTTGGACTAAGCGATGTAGGACAGCCCCAAATAAATTCTGCAGAAACTCAAAAAGTCTGACAGAATCTATGGAGTGAGAAACAGAGTTAATGTTTTGAGTCTGGTTTGACATTTTCAGAACTCATAAGGGCTGGATCTCCATGCCATGCAACAAAACATGCAGTCACAGAATTATATGTATTGAACTTAATTTGATATTTGTTTGTCAATTTTCCACATTTTGTTTAAAAAGTTCACCTAATTTACTGTTGCATACTTCGAAGCTGTCCTCAAATTTAGAAGTTGTGCTTTTAATTCCAAAGTACAATCTGTTAAACCAAAACTTGTGTGAAATGGCAATAACTTTAATTTGTATGTCCTGAAGAAGCTCTTCATTTCAGGCACAGATCTCTGAATCAATCATTCTGCAGAATATATTTTCAATCAGAGCTTATTATCACTGTACAAGGCTGTGGTGGAAGTCTTCGTCATGCCCCTTTCTGCCTCCCTTGTTCTGCTTCCTCGTATTTTCAGAGATATAGAGAGCAGGGGTATATACAATGTGTGCGTGAAGTGTTCTGGTGGCATTAGATGCGGGGCTAGAAAGGCACGTCAGGTGGAAGCTGGGTTTGAGGAATTGGCTCGCTGATGGGTTAGAGATCGGTGGGGATGGCTAAGAGTAAAGAGAGTGAAGGGTCGAAAGTCAGTCTGAAAATGACTAGAAAAGCTTGGAACTGCAGCATTTGGTGGTTATTGAGGGTTTAGGATTGTGACTTCAGGGGGTCAGTTGCCTCACAGGGAGGCGTTGTGTCAGTGTTAGAGATGGGGCGGGTGGTGCTGCGATGAGCTGCAGGAAGGATCGTTCTGTTGGGTTGGGTTGTTTTCTAACTTGGTAGATTTATGCCCGCCTGCATTCACTGGATAATGCATGAAGGTGAAATGCCTCGCTGATGTGTATAGAATTATAAAAGGACTCAGGATGCAATGATGATGTTTCCTCTGGTCTGGGAGTCCACAGAAAGTGGCCAGGGTCTCAGGATACACACGGGACACCATTTCCGACTGGGATGCAGAGAAATGTCTTCACTCAGGCAATGGTGACCATCTGGAGACGTTCTCCACAAATGGCTCTGGAGGCAAAGTCATTGTTTTTTTTTAAAGAAAGAAACATGTAGATTTCCAGAATCTAAAAGTGTCAGTGGGTCTGAGAAAAAAAAAACAGGTATGGGACTTCGTGATAAAGGGTCAGCCAGGATCATATTGGAAGGTGGAGCAGCGCTGATGGGAAGGTCACCCTTTCTCCCATCGCCCATTCTCTCCTATTCTTAGCATTTATTATCACATAATCAGCTTCTGATCTGCCCGCCCATTTCATATATTATGGAACAGTCCAAACTCTCTAAAAACTATCAAGGACATAGCCTAGACCCTAACCTGAGTGATAGGTGTTGCATTGCAGATGTCGTTCGATTGGTCAATCTACTCGGATTTAAGCAAAAGACACTTCATTCTTACCCCACAGTTAGAAAACACGGAAAACAATCAAGGTTGTATTGGAACAGTTCCTTATTAGTAGTTACTGTATCGGGTCTGTTAATGTGTTCCATCGTTAGTTTATTTTAAATTTCGCTTTCTTGAGTTCGTGTTTCAATTGTAGTGTTTTATTAACTTTTGTTCTACTTAAAGCCGCATGGTTTGACCAATTGCATTAAACCGGGAATATCCACTTTACATCTGCCTTTAAAATAGGAAGAAGTTAGAGTCTCGGCTACCTTCTTAAAATATTTTGAGGGGTTCTGGCCCAGTCCATAACAAAAAAAAAAAGCGACGTACTCTGCTTCTTCTTGAGAACACATCTCTTTGAAGAGAAACAGAACAGAACCAATCCCTCTTAAAGGCGCATGTTATCACACACAGCTCTCTCTCTCTCTCTCTTTCTCTCTGCTCCATCTCCACCTATCCGCTCAACTCTAACCTTCCCTCACACCACACTCTAAATACTCCTTATTCTCTGCTGCTATCAGTTGTGATGAAGGGGAAACAGACTCAAAGCATTAAATCTGGTTTCTTCCCACAGTTGCTGCCAGTGATTCGCGGTTCAGCATATTCATTTCAAAGGCAGTTAGGGATGGATAATGGTGGTTGTTCTAGCCAGTGAATACACCAGCGTGTGAAAGCTGAGGTTTTTCCACTGCGAACTCGGAGGTTCGAAAACTGCACTCCCCTGCAGACACCGTACTGTCTCTGAGCACAGACACTTCCAAACTGCAAATCAAGCTGAGGTTTATGCCTCCTGGAACACAATTTTCAGCTAATCACCCCCTCAATGATACATAAGAATGGACAAATTTCAGGCTCCATTACATTAGCACTGAGCTGTTGTTCGTTGACCTGCAGGCATTTGGTCTGTGTGATGTTGGTATGGATCACGCAGGTGTGTACCAAACTACCCACGGTATAGCTGGAAAATATCATTTACCATCCATCCAAATAATATTGTTATTGAAGAATTAGAATTCATCGGATTAAGCAGGACCGGGGGCGGCACAGTGTTTCAGTGGTTAGCACTGCTGCCTCAGCGCCAGGGACCCAAGTTCCATTCGAGCCTCGGGCGACTGTCTGTGTGGAGTTTGCACGTTGCTCCGGGTGCTCCGGTTTCTGCTCACAATTCAAAGATATGCAGGTAATGTGAATTGGCCAAACTAAATTGCCCATAGTGTTAGATACATTAGTCAGAGTAAATGTGGGAAATGTATGTGTGTATGTTACTCTTCAAAGGGTCGGTGTGGACTTGTTGGGCCGAAGGGCTTGTTTCCACACTGTAGCGAACCAAGTCCAATCATTACCTTGTGAAATCTGGTATTTGTAAATATACCGTTCTGACTTCAACTACATGTTTCAGACAGAGAGAGGCAAGCTGACAAAAAAACAGTGTGAGAGAGAAAAACAGACGCATAGAGAAACAGTGAGAGAAGGAGACGCAGAGAAAATGAGACAGAAAGACAGTTTGTGGGTGTGTGTGTGAGAGAGACGGAGAGACAGAGGCAAGGAGTAACACAGAGAGTAAGAGACAGAGAGAGACAATCAGACATGCAGAGTGGGATAGAGTGAGAAAGGAGGACAGACAGAGGTGACAGTGACAGAGAGAAAACGACAGAGAGTGAGAGGCAGAGAGGGAAAGAGCGAGAAAGAGATGGAGAGTGAGGCAGCAGGGAGACAGAGAGACATACATGCGGAAGAACAAGAAAGAAGGACAGAGAGAGAACGGCAGTGAGAGATCGAAAGTGACAGAGAGATGGTGCGAGAGAAAGACACTGTGAAGGACACGGACAGACAGTGAATGAGGGAGAGTCAGAGACAGTAGAAACAGAGAGATACACAAAGAGAGAGAGATCGATGGAGACAGAGACATGGAGGGGGGAAGATCAAAAAGAGGAAAAGAAACAGTCAGTGAGAAAGAAAGTGACTGTGTGTGAACAAGAGATACTGCGGGGGAGTGAGGAAAACAGTGAGATACACTGAAAGAGAGAGAGTGGGAGACAGTGGGAGAGGAAGGCTCAAAGGGACAGAGGTGCTGAGACAGACATAGTGAGAGGGAAAGACAGTGAGAGAGGTAGGGAGATGTATAAAGAAAGGAGACTGGGATAGAGGGAGAATGAGACAGACAATGGGAAACAAGAATAGAGGAGACATTGAGAGAGAAAGGGAGAGTTACAGAGAAAGAAAGACAGAGTGACAGAGAATGTGTGTGCGCGTGAGAGGGAGAGAGAAAGAGACCATGAAGGACAGCGATCGAGAGAGATAGAGAGTGAGAGAAAGAGCAAGTCAGAGACAGAATAGAAACAGAGAGATGCTTGAGGAGAGATAGAGATAGTGAGAAAGTCATGAGGGAGCAAGAAAATGGAACAGAACAAGTCAGTGAGACAAAGAGAGGCAACATGTCTATGAAAGAGAGATACTGTGACTGAGAAAGCAAGACAGTGTTATAGAGGGGGTTGTCAGATACAGTGAGATGCACAGAAAGAGAGAAAGTGGGAGACAGAGAGAGATAGTGGGAGAGAGAGATACAGTGGCGGGGGGTGGGGGGGGGGGGGAAGAAGGACAGGCAGAATGAGAGTGTGCGTCGGTTAGACCGAGAGAGGGAGAGGTACTGTGACAGAAAGAGAGAGAGGGAGAGACAGTGACAGAGAGAGAGAGAGAGAGAGAGAGAGAGAGAGAGAGAGAGAGAGACAGAAAGAACGAAAGAGAGAGAGACTGTAAGAGAGACATAGGGAAAGATTGAGAAAGATGGACAGAGAGAGATCGAGAGTGAGAGAGGGCCAGTTTGAGAGAGTGAGACGAGATACAAAGACACTGTAAAGGACAGAGAGAGAAAACGTCAGAGAGACAGGAATTCAGAAACAGAGGAGACACACACAGACACAAGGAGGGGGTGTGAGAGAGAGAGAGATAGACATGAGTGGAGGGAACGAGCAAGAAAAAGGAACAGGGAGAGTTATTGAGCGAGACAGTTGGTGAGGGAGACAAGACAGTGAGAAAGAAAAGAATAATGACACAGACAGTGGAAGAGAAAAAGAGCGAGTGCGATAGAGGGAGAATCAGGGAGAGAGAAAGAGACAGAAGAAGAGAGATGAGAAAGTGGGAGACAGTGAGTTACAGAGGGAGAGAGAGAGATTGAACCAAATGAAGACAAAAAGAGAGAGGCATAAAAAAGATTCACCAACCTGAATCAGCTCTTCTCTGAACCAGTTAAAGAGTCTGCCCTTCAGCCCTCAATTTATGTCACTGTCCCTGTTGGGCCACTCCTTCTTTTCATTCAGACATTTACATCTTGCAAAACATTCTCTTGGCCAAACGAACCACAGCAAGTCCATCCAGGTTACCAGGGATAGAATGTAAAGTGTAAAAACAATTTGATGTCATTTGCATGTTCCTTTGCTTCAAACCAATTTAATGCCAATACTCTGGTGGTTGTTTTCAAACTCTCCTCAAGGTGAGACATTTATTCAGCAACCAACAATTCAATGTGTGTGTTTAATTAAATACACTCTACAAAAGTATTGCATGCAATAAATACTGTCAGAAGCAAGTACTTCATCTGAAGAAATACTTTTATATTGAACTCTCCACTGAAACTTACCCTTCCCTCATAAAATCAGCGGCAATGTGCAATTTACTTAAACAAGCTGACATCTGGCAAGTGGACAACCTTACAGTGAAGCATTGCCTCACCACTGCTCCTGATAATGCGTCAGTCTGTATACTCTGTAGTTTAGTTTGCATCCATTTAAATCAAAGATTTTAAATATTTCATCGTTTGTAACAAATTTGAGTTCCAATCATGAGCAAAAGCTCAACATGATTTCATCATTGAATCCAGGGGAAGGTAAAGATTGTTGTCAATTAAAGGAAGCGGTGCGTAAAGCTGACGTTGGGTGGGAGGGGCATCATGTCGTTCAGTGGGAATGAACAGGTTTCTTTAAAACATGCTGATGTTAAACCCCAGGCCTGGGGATTCAGAACAACTTTTTGAATTCAGGACAGTAGGACTAAAAAAAAAGAATTAAGAGAGGAAACAACATGAAATTAAACCAGTGAGAGAGATGAAAGTGTTTGAAAAAGCTTTCTACAGATAAAGCGAAAGCTGATTAGAAAAGACAAATATGTACCAGAGTGGCAGCGAACGATCATGATCACTGCAACCAATATTCTGAGTATTTCGAAAGTTGATCTTCAGATGTTGGGATTGTATTAATTTTCAGTACGACTTCTGTTCACTAATGACCAATTCATGGATCTGCTCATTTTCACTAGGACATTGCTTCTGTTGTATTATTGAGAAGTGGAGTGAATGTTCCTCTCTGAAGACAGACCCAAAATATCATCTTTTTTCTCTGTTTTCCACAGCGTCACAATTGCAAGTTTTCCTGCCTCTGCCAGTTGTCGGTGCATTACTGTCTTTTCTGATGACCTTCTGCTTTATCTCCAGCAACCTATTTCAAACACTTGTTTAGGTCTCACGCCAGTTTAATTTCATATTGTTTTCGCTAACTGCATTATTTTGTTAATCCTGAATTACTGAATACAAAAGTGTTCCTAAGCACCAGACGCAGGCCTTAACGTCTGCTTTATATATATATATATATATATATATATATATATATATATATATATATTCTTTTAAAAAATAACTTTTTTTGAAAAATTCAACCTGTTCTGAGATGTTAATGCACAACTCTGGAGCATGTGTAGGGACATTACCACTGTACTACAAGATACCTCTTCCACCCAACATCAGCTTTACGCTCGTCTTCATTTAATTAACAACAATCTTTACCTTCCCATGGATTCCATGATCAGATTCTGTTGAGCTTTTGCTCATGACTGAAACTCAATATTTTTACAAATGATGAAACCGTTAAAACCTTTGATTTAAATGCAAGTGAACCAAACTACAGACTGTCACATTATCAGGAGCAGTGGGGAGGCAAGGCTTAACTGTCAGGTTGTCCACTTAACAGATGTCAGCTGGGTTGTGACTTTGAGTAAAGTGCACATTATCGCTGATTTTGTGAGGGAAGGTTATGCTTCCAGTGGAGAGATCAGTATAAAAGTATTTCTTCAGATGAAGTACTCGATTCCGACAGTAGAATTGGACACAAAACCCTATTTTCCTCATTTAAAAAAAAAGTAATGTTTATTTAATTACACAGACAGGAGTGTTCCCTCCCAGTTGGGGAATACTTCAGCGGTCCAGGACATTCGACCTCAGACATTTGGATGACCATCCTCCAAGGCGGACTTCGGGACAGGCAGCAGCGAATAGTGGCCGAGCAGAGGCTGATAGCTTAGTTCGGTACCCATAGTGAGGGCCTCAACCGGGAACTTGTGCTCATGGCACACGACAGATGCCCACCATTGCACTATACACACACACACACACACACCTATATACGCACACATAGACACGGACACACGTGGGAAGCTAGGGAAGTAATTTCTAGGCCAGTTGCTGAGATATTCGTATCATCGATAGCAACAGGTGAGGTGCCGGAAGACTGGGGTTTGGTTAACATGGATGGGAAAGATGGGAAGGAAAACCCAGGGAACTATAGACCGGTGAGTCTGACATCAGGGGTGGGAAGGTTATTGGAGTGAATCCTGATGGAAAGCACTTCCATGTATTTGGAAAGGCAAGGAATGATTCGGGATAGGCAATATGGTTTTGTGCATGGGAATTCGTGTCAACATTGACTTGATGTTTTGAAGAATTTTTGAAGATGATTGATAGGAAGGCATTTGGCATGCTTTCCTTCATTGGCCAAGCATGGAATATAGGAGTTGCGAGAACATATTGCGGCTATTCAGGACTTTGGTTAGGCCGCTTTTGGAATATTATGTGCAATTCTGGTCTCCCTCCTATTGGAAGGATGTTCTGAAACTTGAAAGCATTCAGAAAAGATATACAACGATGTTGCCAGGGTTGGAGGATTTGAGCTACAGGGAGAGGCTGAATCGGCTGGGGCGGTTTTCCCTGGAGTGTCAGAGGCTGGGGGGGTGACCTTGTCGAACTTTATATAATCATGAAGAGAATGGAGGGGATAAATAGACAAGGTCTTTACCCTGGGGTGGGAGAGACCAGAACTAGAGGGGATTGGAGGACGCGAGGAGAAAGATATAAAAGTGACCGAAGGGGCAACTTTTTCTCGCAGAGGGTGGTGTGTGTAATGAATGAGAGCCCCAGAGTAAGTGGTGGATGCTGGTACAATCACAGCATTTAAAAGGCATCTGGATGGGTACATGACTCGGAAGGGTTTGGAGGGATATGGGCCGGGTGCTGGCAGCTGGGACTAGATTGGGTTGGGATATCTGGTCGGCATGGACGGGTTGGACCGAAGGGTCTGTTCGCATGCGATACATCTACATGAATTTATGAAAAAAGAGCAGTGGACGTGATCTATATGGAATTCAGTGAGGCACTTGAAAAGGTTCCTCATGGTAAACTGTTTAGCAAAGTAAGATCATGTGGAATATCGGGAGAACTACCAATTTCACTGTAGAATTGGCTCAAAGGGAGGAGACAGAGGGTGTTGGTGGATGGTTATTTTTCTGTGTGGAGGCCTATGACTAGTGGTGTCGCACAAGGATCGGTGCTGGGTCCACAGTATTCAATCAGTTACATAAATGACTTGGATGCGAAGATAAGAGGCATAGTTCCGAACTGGAAGATGGTTAAAGTTGGAGGTGCAGTCGACAGCGAAGATGCTTACCTCAGAGTACAACAGGATCTTGATCAGATGGGCCTCTGGGCTGAGGAGTGGCAGATGGATTGTAATTTAGATAAATGTGAAGTGCTGCATTTTGGGAAGGCAAATTAGGGCAGGACTTGTACACTTTATGGAATGGTCCTGTGGAGTGTTGCTGAACAAAGGGACTTTGGAGTGCAGGTTCATAGTTCCTTGATAGTGGAGTTGCAGGTAGACAGGATAGTGAAGAAGGCATTTGGTATACTTTCCTGTGTTGGTCAGAACATTGAGTATCGGAGTTGGAAGGTCATGTTTTGGCTGCACAGGACATTGGTTAGGCCACGTTTAGAATGTTGTGTTCACTCCTGGTCTTCCTGATGAAGGAACGATGCTGTGAAATTTGAAAGTGTTCTGAAAAGATTTATGAGGATGTTGCCAGTGTTGGAGGGTTTGAGCTGTTGGGAAAGACTGAATCGACTGGGGCTGTTTCCCCTGGAGCATCGGAGGCTGAGGGGTGACGTTGCAGAAAGTTTTAAAATTAAGAGAGGCACGGAGAGGGTGAAGAGCTATAGACTTTTCCCCTGTGTGGGGGATTCCAGAACTGGAGGGCATAGGTTTAAGGAGAGGGAAAAGATTAGGGAGAGATCTAAGGGGGAAACTGTTCATGCAGATGGTGGTGTGTGTATGAAATGCGCTGCCAGAGGAAGTGGTGGATGTGTCTACTGTTACATTTAAAAGGCACCAGGATGGATATTTCAATAGGAAGCGTTTGGAAGGAAATGGACGAAATGCGAGCAAATGGAACTGGATTAATTGAGGATATTTGGTCTTAATAGACGAGTGGGACCGAAGGGTACTGATCAGCTCCATGACTCCTTGATTCTACTTGGAGCGTTGCACGGCAACGAGGCCAGTCGCATCCTTCACAACACCGGGAACTGGTAGAGTCTCAGTACAGAGTGACACTTGGTGTTTGTGTACCGAGGGTCTATGCACAGCTTGATGCAACCCCACATAAAGGCGGGGGGAACATCATGTTGAGGGCGATGGTGGGAATGTTCGCATACTACATTCGCTTGGCGCCTGCCCCATCCATTGTGCCGTCGCCACGTTGTGACCACTTCCGAAAACCCAAAACTTGAATCTGCACCAATTCACACGCAGCCGCCCTCACACGCTCCTGAACACTTTCCCCAATTCGAACCACTCCACCCCACTCCACCCCCAACAAGAGGACTACCGTTGGAATAATAATAAGAACTTATCCTGCAGTTAGAAACCAGGGGCTCTCGAGTTTAAGACACTGTTACCGCCACCTTTGTGTGGCATTGTATCTGTCTCTCTGTTCCTGTCTCTGTTTCTCTTTTCCTGACCCTCACCCCCCAACTCTCTCTTTAGTGAGTGTTAGTGGATCGTTCTGGAGGCTTATAAACAGCGGTGTCCCACAAGGATCGGTGCTGGGTCCACTGTGTTTTCTCAGTTACACAAATTATTTGGATGTGAACATAGGAGGCACAGTACCTTAGTTGCAGATTTCACTAAAATTGGAGGTGCAGTGGATAGCGAAGAAGCTTCCCTAGAGTTAGGGGGGATATGGGTGAAATGCAAGCAAATGGGACTGTATTAATTGAGGATACTTGGTCTTAATGGTGAGTTGGACAGAAGGGTCTGTTTATGCACTGAACAGCTCCATGACTCTGTGACTCTATTTGGAGCGTTGCAAGGCTACGAGGCCAATCCCATCCTTCCCAGAATCGGGGACAGGTAGAACCATCACTACGGAGAGACACTTGGTATTTGTGTGCACACAGCTTGATGCAGCCGCACACAAAGGGGGGCCATCAGGGTGAGGGCGGTGTTGGGTATGTTCATCCCCCCCTTACCTACGGTTTTGTACTTGGACTCCCTGCAGACACAGGCTATCTTAGGCTGCCAGATGAAGTGGATGTTGCCTCGGGTGACTGAAACAGTGCAGTTTTGGGGATTGGCCAGATCAGCGCCATGTCCAAGAACAGAGAGTGCATCACACCTGGTAACCAGGTTTTTACTCATAAATGGGGCGGGAGTAGTACTCCTAAAAGACCAGTGTCTGCTTCACTTTGGCCGTGCACTCCTCCCTAGATTTTATGCACACCCCAACCCCTCTGAGCTATTTTCCCAGCACCTTCAGGTAATCTGTCCTGATAGTTTAGCGAATGAAGGATCAGTCAGCCTAGTTCCCACAGAACATGGCCTCACTCTTGCCTCAATTTCCCTTGGTTCCCAAAGCCAGTGGGAACTGATCCCAGATGGTCATGAGTCTGTGCACTGACAGCGGGTCCCAGCAGAAAACGGCGTCAAAATCCGTGTGCAGGAAGGCGTTGACCTGCAGGCATCTACTGCCTGGAAGAGTCTCCCTTGTCAGGGTCACATCCATCCTGATGGACTCAGCAAAGGGCTCCATACAACACACAAACAAGGCCGGTGAAAGTGGGCAGCCCTGCCTAACCCTGGATCTGACGGGGAAGCTTCCAGATCCCACCCGTTTATTGAGACTGCGCGAACGATGTTGTTGTGGTGCAGTCGGATCCAATTGCAGACTCCCTCCCCAAAGCCAATTTTGGAGAGTAGGTCCCACATGGAGGTGTGTGTGATATTCTGTCAAAAGCCTTCTCCTGGCCCAGGCTGATGAATTCAGTTTATTGAGGACATGACAAAAATGGTTAGTGAGACAAAAGTGGACGATATTGACTTCAGTCCTCCTCATGACAGACTGGAACAAAAGCTTGCGATCAGGGATGAGATGGCAAGATGTATACAGAACTGGAGTAGTAGGAAGACAGAGGGGGCAGTGAATGAATGGTTTAAGAAATGGAGACTTGTGATTATTGGTGTTCTGCAGGGATCCGTGTTGGGAGCTCTGCTGTTTATGGTCGATTTGGAGGAGAACGTGGTTGGTTATTTAATAGGTTTGCATATTATACAAATATTGGTGGAATTGCAGATAGTGAGGAAGATTGTCAGAGGATACAGCAGTTGGAGTTGAGATTGCTTACAGTGTGGAAACAGGCCATTTGGCCCAACAAGTCCACACCGCCCCGCCGAAGCGCAACCCACCAATACCCCTACATTTACCCCTTAGCTAACACTACGGGCAATTTAGCACGGGGAGAATGTGCAAACTCCACACAGTCAGTCGCCTGAGGCGGGAATTGAACCCACGTCTCTGGCGCTGTGAGGCAGCAGTGCTAACCACTGTGCCATCGTGCCGCCCAACAAAAGGGAGGTGATCCATTTTCAAAGGTCAAGTGTAGATTTAATAGTGAATGGTAGAACCCTTAGGAGTATTAACTTGCAGAGCGCTGTGCGTGTGCAGGTTTACAGATCATTGAAGGTGGCAGCTCAGGCTTTTAAGGGAGTGAAAAATGCCTATGGCATGCTTGCCTTCACTGGAAGGGGCATTGAGGATATGGATAGATGAGTTACCGCGGGAGCAGCAAAGAACTTTAACGAGGCCACACTTGAGATACTGTGTGCAGTTCTGGTCACCAGAAGGATGGGGATGCTTTGGAGAGGGTACAGAAAATGTTTACCCGGATGTTGTCTTGTATTGGGAAGTTTAGCTGTGAAGAAAGGTTGGATAGACTGGGGCTGTTCTCAATAGAATGCAGGAGGTTGAGGGAGCTGATCGAGGTTTACAAGATTGTTACTGACGTGGACAGAGTGGACAGTATGAGGCTTTTTTCCCAGGGTTGAAGGGGTACAGGGGCCATAGGTTCAAGGTGCGATGGACGGAGGAAGGGAGAAATTTAAAAGAGCTGTGAGTGACAAGTTTTTCACAGAAAGGCTGCTGAGTGCCTGCAATGTGCTGCCAGAGGAAGTGGTGGAAACAGACACGACAGCAGCTTTCAAGAAACACCTGGACGAATACATGAATAGGAAGGGAAGAGAGGAATAGGAATCCTGTAAGTGAAGACAGTTGTAGAAAGTAAGGACAAAATGACTTGTCACAGGCTTGGAGGGCCGAAGGGCCTGTCGCTGTGCTGCGTTGTTCTTAGTTCTCTTCTTCTCTGTGTTCTACGATCTAAGACCTGAGCAGGCTGAAGCTCCATGAGAGCTATTTGAGATTGTGAAACAGCAGTAATTTTAGATTCTGGCATTACAGCAAATAATCAACACTTGACCAGCATTGCAGAGTAGAAAGGAATCATGATTTCGCTCCTGCTACATTGCTCAATATGGGATCTTGCTGTGCATCAATTGTCATCATGCCATCTTTGCACGCAGTGAGATTTCTCATCAGCCAACTCCTCGTTTTGGAAAGGTTTCAAAAACGTCTGGCCTGAAAATCAACTTCCGGTTGACATGTTTAATGTTTGATGTTAGTGAGAGAGACAATCCCTGGGATCTTGGCTGTGCCATCTCCAAAAAAGAAATCACTGTCTTTTAATTGATCCCGTTTCTTTTATCCCAGGGAATTATTATTCGCTTGGAAAATCCAAAGAGAGAGAGAGAGAGTTTGGGCAAGGTGAAATTTGAAAAGAGCATCCTCCAAGAGGAGAACACAATCCTGAGGCCTATTCCACAGGCCGCACTCCGTGGGGCGCCACTTCAGTTGTGTCTCTTTATTTTCCCAAAGACTGGTTTCATCTGTTGGACCCTAGTTTTTTTAACAGTCCTCTGGTTAACCGGGTCCTGTCAGATTATGGGCCTGTCATTTTAAAACAGGTTTGAAGCCTGGGGTTAAAGTAACCAAGGTCTTCAGATTTGACACAAAGCTTTTAACCCCCACGTCCCCACCCACAGCGAGTGTCTGACTGACAGAACTTCCCAAAGAGGAAAGTAAAATCCTAAATGTCAAATTGTCTCTTAAAGACTTGTTATCATGTCAGAGTAATAATGTGTGAATCTTCACATTGAGAGTGAGAGAGAGACTTGTAAATGGGAGAGAGGCAGGAGAAAGACAGACAGGGTGGGTGTGAGGGAGAGACATTTGAGATTGTGAAATAGCAGCTTTGTCAGTGCATGTAGTTGTAACAAATATTGAACATTTCAGCAGCCCCCATCAGAAATATCGAGCTGATCTTGCTGCTGACAGATTTCTGCCTGTGAGATCTTGCTGTGCTCTGACAGCCTGCGGCAATGCGATCGAAGAAACGAGCGTTTCAATAAACCAATAGCTTTAATGCTGCCCGGTAGGTCTGTAATTGAAATCTCTGAACTTTTTTCCCAATTTGATCGTGCTTGGGTTTGCTGAAGAATGTTTTGTGTGAAGGAATAACCTCTTGCTGTGTAATTTGTTTGAAAACCAAGCCGCCTTTCCAGTTCCAGTAACCTTTTTCTCTCCCACTCTCTCCACCCACCCCTTGGAGGAATTGCTATTTTGAAACTATGACAGGACTAGAAATCCTTCCCTTGGATAGAAGCTTCCTCCAGAAGGGAATGTCGGACATCAGCCTGAGGCCTATTCGACAGGCCGCACCCCATGGGGTCCGTGTAAGTTGCGTCTATTTGTTAGCCTGAGGTTTGATTTCCTCTGGGATGCCCTCGATTTTTAAAGGTCTCTGGTTAACTGAGATTGATTGTGACTCTGTCATTTTAATGCAAGTTTGAAGCCTGTGGTGAAAATAACCAGGGCCTTGGGATTTGACACAAGCATGTTAAGTATCTGACACACAGGACTCCAAAAAGAGGAAATTAAAACCCTGAATGTGAAACTCTCCTTAAAAACTTGGTTTCATGTCAGAGTAATGTGTGGTGTGTGGGCAGGATGGACGAGACAGGATAAATACAGAGAGAGAGAGGGGTAGAGAGAGAGAGTTATAGTTGGCAGTCACACTGACATCAGGAAAATCCCAAGAGGGCACCTCAGCAAATATCCCCACGGTCTGACCAGTTCTTCGAGGCTACTGAGGTGTCATTGTTTACTGTTTTCAAACTGCACAGCTAACCATTAGAAAGCATAAAAATGTTTAAATGTTTTAAAGGAAAGAAGGAATGATCAAGCTTTCCTGTGCTAGAGTTAACATGACAATTTTCACGGAGATCCAACGAAGTTAAATCCTGACATTAACATCTCAACAGGACAGGCAGCTCCCAGGGAGGGGATTGAGAGACATTGCAATGTGTCTGACACTCTGGGGTGGAGACAGTAAACCCCTCATCGAGAATAAATCTGCAGAAGAATATGTCAAATTAATTCTCATGTTATTTCTCTCTCTGTCGAGAGAGAGAGAGCAGCTCTCTCTGTCTGGTAGAGATTGTCTGTGGTGGGGTGGGGGTGTGTGTGCCGGGGTGGGGGGGGGAGAGAGAGGGACAGACAGATTGATGTACGTGTGTGTGTAGAGAGAGAGGGATAGACAGAGAGAGATTATTTGGTATCTGCAGCAACAGTTGACACTGAAACAGCTTCACACAGGAGAAAGGAATTAGATTCCCGGGCCAGCTGCTGCTGTCGTGCTGGGCTGGGAACAATGTCAGCTGGGTTGTGTCTTTGGGTAAAGTGGACATTATCGCTGATCTTATGAGGGAAGGATATGCTTCCAGTGGAGAGATCAACATAAAAGTAGTTCTTCAGGTGAAGTACTCGCTTCTGACAGTAGCATTGGACACAAAACCCTGTTTACCTCATTTAAAAAAAGAGCAGAGTTTATTTAATTAAACATACGCACAGTGAATTGTTGGATGCTGAATAAATGTCTCGCCAAGAGGAGCGTCTGGAACCAGTCACGAGAATGTAGTCATCAAATGGGTCCGAAGCAAAGGACATGCAAATAGAATCAAATTGTATTTGCACTTTGCATTTAAGACTGTTGACCTAAGAGATGGGTGAATGTGCTGTGGTTCGTTTGGCCATGAGATTGTTTTGCAAGTTGTACTAAATTGGAGGAAGGCAAATTTTGATGGTACTTGCCAAGAACATTTAATAGCTGATTGGCAGCAGATACCCGCAGGTAAATGAACAGCTAAAAAATGGGAAGCCGTCAAAAATGAGATAATCAGAGTACAGAAGTAAGGTGGAATACAGGGCGGGTAGGTGTAAGGTGGAGTAAACATTCCATTAGACACCCTGGACTAAAACCCTCTGAAATTGGGATATCAGATGGGGAATTCACATTTAAACGAAGAGTCAGTGAGATCTCTGGCTGAGACAGACGAGGCAATATGCAAGCTCAGGGGCAGCAGTCTGGAACAGGGGTAAGATAAAGGGAGGCCCCACAAATGCCTCAGCTAAAAGACAGTGAGGAGCAAGTGAGGGCTGTGGATGTGGCGATCAGAGTGGAAAAGTGCGGCGCTGGAAAAGCACAGCAGGTCAGGAAACATCCGAGAAGCAGGAGACTCAGCATTTCGGCCAACAGTCCATCATCAGGAATGTGGGGCGGGGGGAAGGGAGCTGAAAGATAAACTGGGGGGGTTGGTGGTGGGGCTGGGGAAGGGAGCTGGGAAGGTGATGGGTAAATGCAGGTGGGGAGAGGGTGATAGGTCGGAGGGGAGTGTGGAGCGGATTGTTGGGAAGGAAGATGGACAGTTCGGACACGTCAAGTGGCCGTTGCTGAGTTGGAGGTTTGGTTCTGGGATGAGGTGCGGATGGGGGAGATGAGGAAACTGGTGAAGTCGATGTTAATTTCGCGTGGTCGGAGGGTCCCAAGGTGGAAGATGAGGCGTTCCTCCTCCAGGCATTGGGTGGCTTGGATTTGGCAGGGGTGGCGTCCCAGCCCTTGCATGCCCTTGGGACTGTCAGAGTGGGAGTTGAAGTGTTCAGCCAGAGGGTTTGTTTGGTGCCTGTGTCCCAGAGTTGTTTCCTGAAACAATCCACAAGACGGTGTCCTGTCTCCAAATGTAGAAGAGACCACTTCGGGTGCAACGGACACAATAGATGAGTTGTTAGGATGCACAGAAATATCTCTGCCAGATGTGCAAGGATCCTTTGGGGCCTTTGTCAGAGGTAACGGGGGAGGTGTGGATGTAGGTTTTACACAGCTTGCAGCGATAAGGGAAGATGTCGAAGTGGAAGGTGGGTTGGTGAGGTGTGTGGAACAAACCAGTCAATTACTTTTGGAATAATCTCTGTGGACTCCTTCCACATTCACTCCGTGACTCCCTGGTGAGGTCCACGCGCCTCACCCCCCACCCCCCACCAACCGACCCGTCACTCACTGCACCTTCACCTGCCACCTCATGAAGTGTAAAACTTGCACCCACACCTTCCTGCTCACCCCTGTCCAAGGCCCCAAAAGATCCTTCCACATCTGGCAACGATTGTTTTGTGCATCTAAACACCTCATCTACTGTGTCTTTTGCTCTTGGTGGTGTCTCCTGCACATTGGCGAGACAGGACGACAACCGATTCGGGACACACAATATGGCTTTGTGCATGCGATTTCGTGTCTGATTGACTTGATGTTTTGAAGAGGATTGATGAGAAGGCGTTTGGTATGCTTTCCTTCATTGGACAGAGTATTAAGTATAGGAGTGGGGGATTATTTTGCAGCTGTACAGGACATTGGTTAGGCCACTCTTGGAATACTTTGTGCAATTCTGGTCTCCCTTCTATTGGAAGGATGTTCAGAAACCTGAAAGGGATCAGAAACGTTTTACAAGGATGTTGCCAGGGTTGGAAGATTTGAGCGACAGGGAGAGGCTGAATAAGCTGGGGCTGTTTTCCCTGGAGTGTCAGAGGCTGAGGGGTGACCGCGTAGAATTTTATACAATCATGAGGAGAATGGATAGGAGAAATAGACAAGGTCTTTTCCTTGGTGTGGGGGAGCCCATAACTAGAAGGGAAATGTTTAGGGTGAGAGGTGAAAGATATAAAAGTGACCGAAGGGGCAACTTTTTCTCACAGAGGGTGGTGTGTGTATGGAATGAGCGGCCAGAGTAAGTTGTGGATGCTGTTAAAATTACAGCATTTAAAAGGCATCTGGATGGGTACATGAACAGGAGTGGGGGTTTGGAGGGATATGGGCCGGGTGCTGGCAGGGGGGACTAGATTGGGTTGGGATATCTGGTCGGCAGGGACGGGTTGGACCGAAGAGTCTGTTTCCATGCTGTACATCTCTGTGATCAAATTAAGATCATGTGGAATATCGGGAGGACTAGCCATTTCACTGTAGAATTGGCTCAAAGAGGGTGGATGGTTATTTTTCAGACTGGAGGCCCATGACCAGCGGTTTCGCACAAGGATCGGTGCTGGGCACACTGTGTTCTGTCAGTTACATAAATGACTTGGATGTGTATATAAGAGGCATAGTTCTTAACTGGAAGATGGTAATAAAGTTGGAGGTGCAGTCGACAGCGAAGAAGCTAACCTCAGATTACAACAGGATCTTGTTCAGATGGGCCACTGGGCTGAGGAGTGGCAGACGGATTTTCATTTAGATAAATGTAAAGTGCTGCATTTTGGGAAGGCAAATTAGGGCAGGACTTGTACACTTTATGGAATGGTCCCGTGGATATTGCTGAACAAAGAGACTTTGGAGTACAGGTTCATAGTCCTTGCTACTGGAATTGCAGGGAGACAGGATAGTGAAGAAAGCATTTGGTATACTTTCCTGTATTGATCAGAAGGTCATGTTTTGGCTGCACAGGACATTGGTTAGGCCACGTTTAGAATGCTGTTTTCACTTCTGGTCTTCCTGCTGTAGGAATGATGCTGTGAGATTTGAAAGGGTTCTGACAGGATTTATCAATATGTTGCCAGTGTTGGAGAGTTTCAGCTATAGATAGAAGCTGAATCGAGTGGGGCTATTTCCCCTGGAGCATCGGAGGCTGAGGGGTGACCTTACAGAAATTTATAAAATTATGAGGGGCATGGATCGGATGAAGAAGGAAAGACTTTTCCCCGGTGCAGGGGATTCCAGAACTGGAGGGTATAGGTTTAAGGAGAGGGGAAAGAATTGGAAGAGATTTAAGGGGCAAACTACTCACGAAGATGGTGGTGTGTGTCTGAAATGCGCTGCCAGAGAAAGTGGTGGATGTGTGTACTGTAACACTTGAAAGACACCTGGATGGGTATTTCAATAGGAAGAGTTTGGGAGCAAATTCGCGAAATGTGAGCAAATGGAACTGGATTAATTGATGATATTTGGTCTTAATAGACGAGTGGGACTGAAGGGTCTGTTTCTGTACTGAACGGCTCCGTGACTCTGTGACTCTATTTGGTGCATTTAACCCTCTCTCTCTCAACGCACGTATAATTCTATTTAGCTCTGTCTGTATCTCTCTCTCTGTCTCCCCCCACACAGACAATCTCAACCAGAGGGAGCTGCTGTCTCTTACGACAGAGAGAGAAATTACATGCGTTGAGAATTACGTTGTCATATTCTACTAAAGATTTATTCTCCTTGAGGGGTTCACTGTCGCCACCCCAGTGAGCAGGATACATTGCAATGTCTCTCAGTCCCCTCCCAGAAAGCTGTCTGTCCCATTGAGATGTCAGTGTCAGGACATGAACTTCGTTGGATCTCCCTCAACATTGTCATGTTAATTCTAGCACAGGAAAGCTTGATCATTCCCTGTTTGCTTTTAAGGCTTTTTAAAGCTTTGTAATGTATATCAGTGAAGTTTGAAAATATTCAACATTGACCCCTCAGAAGCCTCGAAGATTCTCTGTCCCTAAATCTACACCAAACACAAAACTGGCCGGACCGGGGGTTATTTGCTGAGGTTCCCTCTTGGGATTTTCCTGGGTTCAGTGTGACTCCCAGATATAACTCTCTCTCTCTCTATCCCTCTGCCTCTCTGTCTTTATCCGTATCTCGTCCATCCCTGCCGTCACATCACATATTACTCTGACATTACACCAAGCCTTTGGGGAGAATTTCACATTCAGGGTTTTAATTTCCTCCAGTGTGTCAGACACTTAACATGGTTGTGTCAAATCCCAAGGCCCTGGTTATTTTAACCTCAGGCTTAAAACTTGCTTTAAAATGGCAGATCCACAATCAATCTCAGTTAACCAGAGACCCTTAAACATCCAGGGTGTCCCAGAGGAAATTAAACCTCGGGCTAACAAATAGACACAACTCACACGGCACCATGGGGTTTAGCCTGTCGAATAGGCCTCAGGCTGATGTCCGCCCCTCCCCTCTCGAGGAAGCTACTGTCTGAGGGAAGGATTTCTTGTCCTGTCGTAGTCTCAAAATAGCAATTCCTGCAAGGGGTGCGTGGAGAGATTGAGAGAGAAAAAGATTATAGGAACTGGAAAAGGGGGGTGTGTGATTTTCAAATAAATTACACAGCAAGATGTCATTCCTTCACATAAAACACCCCTCAGCAAACCCAAGTATGATCAAATTGGGAGAAAAGTTTGGGGATTTCAATCCAAGAACCATCGGGCAGCCTTAAAACGTTTAGTTTATCAAAACGGTATCAGAGCACAACAGGATCTCACATGCAGCAACATGTCAGCAGCAAGATTAGCTCGATATTTCTGATAGGGGCTGCTGAAAAGTTCAACTACACGCACTGACATAATTGTTATTTCACAATTTCAAATGCCTCTCCCTCCTTCCCTCTCTCTCTTTCTCCTTCCTCTCTCTCTTTCAGAAGTCTCTTTCTCACTTCCACTGTCAATTTGAACATTCACACATCATTACTTTAGAAAAAGTCTTTAAAAGTCAGTTTGAAATTTAGCGTTTTAATTTCCTCTTTGGGAAGTTCTGTCTCTCAGACACCCGCTGCGGGTGGGGACATGGGGGTTGACAAGTTTGTGTCAAATCCGAAGACCTTGGTTACTTTAACCCCAGGCTTCAAACCTGTTTTAAAATGACAGGACCTCAATCTGACAGGACCCAGTTAACCAGAGGCCTGTTAAAAAAACAGGGTCCAGCAGATTAAACCAGTCTTTGGGGAATAAAGAGACACAACTGAGGTGGGGTCCCACAGAGTGCGGCCTGTGGAATAGGCCTCTGGACTGTGTGCCATACTTGGAGGATGCTCTTGTTCAAAGTTCACCTTGTCCCAAACCCTCTCTCTCTCTCTTTGGATGTTCCAAGCGAATAATAATTCCCTGGGATAAAAGAGACAGGGTCAATTAAAAGACGGAGAAAAAAACGCTCAGAGAGATGGCACAGCAAGATTTCCAGGTATTTCCTCTCCTAGTCACATCCAAACATTAAACATGTCAGGTGAAAGTTGAATTTTCAGGCCAGACATTTTTGAAACCTTTACACTATGAAGTTTTAGCTGATGAGAAGACTCACTGCCTCTTAAGGTCGCCTGGTGTCAGTTGATGCACAGCAAGATCCCATATGGAAGCATGTAGCAGTAGCCACATCATCTGATTCTTTTCTCCTCTGCAATGCTGATCAAGTGTTAATTATTTGCTCTCATGCCAGAATCTAACATTACTGCTGTTTCACAATCTCAAATAGCTCTCCCTCTCTCTCCTACTGTGGAAGGGGTAATGACATTCACTCTGTGGACAAATTATAGAGCAAACTCATGGAGCTGCAGATTTCTCAGGCCTTGGATTCGAGAACACAGAACAACACAGCACAGGAACTGGCACTTCCACCCTCCAAGCCTGCGCCAACACGTTTTGTCATTATTTTCTAAAAGTATCTTCTAAAACTGTTTTTTTTTTCCTCCAGACGTCGGGTGGCTTGGATTTGGTCGTGGAGGTGGCCGAGTACTTGCATGTCTTTGGCGGACTGTTAGGGGGAATTGATGTGCTCAGCTGCAGGGCGTTGGGGTTGTTTGGTGCGTGTATCCAAGAGATGTTCACTGAAACATTCCTCAAGTTAGCGTCCTGCGTCCACAATGTAGAGGAGACACCAGCAAGAGCAACAGACAGTAGATGAGGTGGGTGGATGTGCAGGAAAATCTCTGCCAGATGGGAAAGGGTCCATTGGGGCCTTGTACAGGGAGGTGTGGCTGCAGGTTTTACACTTTGTTCGGTGACAGGGCAAGGTGCCAGGAGTGGAGGAGGGGGTTAGTGGGGACGTTGACCTCACCAGGAAGTCATGGAGAGAATGTGGAAGCAGTCTGCAGAGACTGGTCTCTCCGTGACTCACTGATTTTAAGTTCACGCTACCCTCCAATACATACTCCATTCCTAGTACCTTCCCCTGCCGCCGCAAGAGGTTAAAACCTGCGCCCACACCTCCCCGCTCACGTCCGACCAAGGCCTCAAAGGATCGTTCCACATCCGGCAGAGATTTTTCTGCGCATCCAAACACCTCATCTATTGTGTCCGTTCCACCCGATGTGGTTTCTGCTACATTCGGAGAACGGACACCGTCTTGCAGATTGTTTCAGGGAACATCTCTGGGACACACGCAGCAAACAAACCCAACTGACCTGTAGCTGAACATTTCAACTCCCCCTCCCACTCTCCCAAGGACATACAGGCCGATCCCGCCCATCCCCTCTGGAGGAAAGGTTTGTCCAAGGGAAGGATTTCTTATCCTGTCGTAGTTTCAAAACAGCAATACCTGAAAGGGGTGAGTGCAGAGAGTGGGAGAGAAAGACATGATTGGAACTGGAAACAGGGGGAGATTTTCAAACAAATTACACAGCAAGCGGTCATTCCTTCATACAAAACATCCCTCAGCAAACCCAAGTGCGATCAAATTGTGAAAAAAGTTCGGGAATTTCAATCCCAGATCCATCGGGCAGACTTAAAGCTATGGGTTTATCAGAACAGTCGTTGCTTCGATCGCATTGCCACAGGCTGTCAGAGCACAGCAGGATCTCACAGGCAGCAACGTGTCAGCAGCAAGGTCAGCTCCATTTTTCTGTTGGCAGCTGTTCAAAAGTTCAATCTTTGTTGCAACTACAGGCACTGACATAACTGCTATTTCACAATCTCAAATGCCTCTCCCTCCCTTTCTCCTGCCTCTCTCACGTTTACAAGTCTCTCTCTCTCACTCCCAATATCAATGTGAACATTCACACATTATTTCTCTGACATTATAAAAGGTCTTTCAGTGACAGGTCGACATTTAGGGTTTCAATTTCCTCTTTGGGATGTCCTGTCTCTCAGACACTTGCTGGGGGTGGGGACTTGGGGTATTAACATGTTTGTGTCAAATTCAAAGCCCTTTTCCCTTTAACCCCAGGCTTCACACCTGTATTAAAATGAAAGGGCCACAATCTTACAGGACCCAGTTAACCAGAGGCCTGTTTAAAAAAAGGGTCCAACAGAGGCATCCACTCTTTGGGGAAATAAAGAGACACAACTGAGGTGGGGCCCCACGGAGTGCGGCCTGTGGAATAGGCCTCAGGACTGTGTGCCCTCTTGGAGGATGCTCTTGTTCAATTTGACCTTGCTCCAAACTCTCTCTATCTTTGGATTTTCCAAGTGAATATTAATTCCCTGGGATAACAGAGATGGGATCAACTAAAAGACAGATCAAGACATTTTTAGAGATGGCACAGCAAGATCCCATAGATTGCCTCTCTCAGCAACATCCAAACATTAAACATGTCAGCTGGAAGTTGATTTTCAGGCCAGCCACTGTTGAAACCTTTCCATAATGAGGAGTTCTGGAATTCCCCCAACACCGGGGAAAAGTCTTTAGCTCTTCAACCTATCCATGCCCCTCATAATTTTATAAACTTCTGTAAGGTCATCCATCAGCCTCCGAAACTCCAGGGAAAAAAGCCCCAGACTATTCTGCCTCCCCAATAGCTCAAACACTCCAACCCTGGAAACGTCCTTGGAAATCTTTTCTGAATGCTTTCAAGTTGCATGATATCCTTCCTACAGCAGGAAGACCAGAAATGAACACTGTATTCCAAACATAGTCTAACCTATGTCCGATACAGCCGCAGCACAATGCCCACCTCCCTTACTCAATGTTCTGGCCAACAAAGGAAGGCATACCAAATCGCTTCTTCACTATCCTGAGTACCTGTAACGCCACTATCAAGGAACTATGAACCTGCACTCCAAAGTCTCTATGCTCAGTAACACCTCCCAGGACATTACCCTACAGTGTCTAAGTCCTGCTTTGATTTGCCTTCCCAAAGTGCAGCACCTTACATTTTCCTAAATTAAACTCCATCTGCCACTACTCAGTTTACTAGTCCATCTGATCAAGCTCCTGTTGTAATCTGAGGGAAGCTTCTTCGCTATCCACTGCACCTCCAATTTTGGTGAAATCTGCGACTTCGTAACTGTGCCTCCTATGTTCACATCCAAGTCATTTATATAACTGAGAAAACACATTGGACCCAGCACCGATCCTTGTGGGACACCGCTGTTTATAGACCTCCAGACCGATCCACTAACACCCTCTGGCTCTTCTCTTTCAGCCAATTCGACATCGAAGTGACTAGTTCACCCATTATTTCACGTTATCCAACCTTGTTAAACAGTCTACCATGAGGAACCTTGTCAAGTGCCTTATTGAAGTCCATATAGTTTACGACCACCACTCTGCTTTCATCAATCCTCTTCAAAAATTCTTCAAAAGACCAAGTCAGTGCGACACGAATTCCCATGAACAACGCCATATTGCCTATCCAGAATCAGTCCTTGCGTTACCCAATGCATGTAAGTGCTGTCCATCAGGATTCACTCCAACAAAATTCACACTACTGATATCAGACTCAGCGGTCTATAGTTCCCCTTGGTTTTCCTTCCAGTCTTCCCCATCCACGTTAGCCAACCTCCAGTTTTCCGCTACCTCACCTATGGCTATCGATAATACAAACATCTCAGCAAGTGGCCCAGAAATTACTTCACAGCTTCCCATAGAGTTCTAGGGTACACCTGATCACTTCCCGGGTGTTCATCATCGTTTCAGTGATTTAAAACATCCAGCACCGTCTCCATCTGTCATGTGGACATTATTCAAGATGTCGCCATTTATTTTTCCAAATCTCTAGTTTTTCATATCCTTTTCCAAAGTGAACACTGAGGCAAAATATTCATTTATTATCTCCCCATCTCCTGCAATTCTACACATAGGCTGATCTTAGAGTGGCCCTATTCTCTCTCCCATTCCCTCTATCTTCTCAATGTATTTGTAAAATTCCTTTGCATTTTCTTAAACCCTATAGCCAAAGTTATCCCATGTCCCCTTTTGGCCCTCCAGAATTCCCTCTTAAATATACTTGTACTGCCTTTATACTCTTCAAGGCATACACTCAATCCCTGCTGTCTATTCCTGACGTATGTTGCCTTCTTGAACATGACGAAAACCTGACCTTCTCCAGTCCCCCAGCACTCCCTGCACCTATGCAGGGAGAGAGGTTCAGTTTATTATTCAATAGCTCCTTGGTTCTGACACTGGGCTTATGTGGTGAGATGTGGTGTGGTGAAAATCACAGGAGGGAGATGCTTCAGAGGCAGAGGAAACTCCGTTTGTATTAAAACATTGACAAGAAAATAAATATTCAGAACAACCAGTGCGAGGCATCAAGTGAATTGAGACTTGTCTCACAGCTGTTAACTCCCAAGTTCACCGTTAAGGCTCTAACTTGGTACAGTGGATTTTGACTTACAGAGAGCTGTTAATTACTGGGTGACAGGGGAAAGGAGAGAGAGAGAGAATAAACACGAATCCCGGGGTCCTCTCGGGTTTCGCTTCCCTAGGCCCTGCCCTACACCGTCAGCCCTGAAACCCACCCTTCCTCCCCTCTCATACTGAGCTGGGAAAGAGGGTCTCGACAACCTTCTTCCAATCCCCAGAGTGGCTTCTGTTGGTTTGGAGAGTGGTGGATGTCCCTGGCACTACCCCCAGTTGGTCTCTCGGCTCTCCAGTCACATCTCACCAGTACATTGAGGGTTGTGGATGTGAAGATTGCTCACTCTCCTTCTTTTCCTGAGTCTGTGACTGGCTGTAGCCGATTTCCTTGATGCTAGCCAGACCACTTACTCAACAAACCCCAGAGATCAGGGTTCCCCACTTATACTGGCTGGAGGTTTCCAGAATCTCTCGCCAAATCTGGATTGGATCATTGAGCTATTGTCCTTCCTCTCGGGGCTGACTGAGCTTCCTGAGTATTCGATGAGTGTGAATGGTTCTCCAATTAAAGTCAGTGGGTGAACCATAGTTTTAAATGTCCATTATTTCTCTTAGATGTGTGTAGGTTAAGATGTTGCTGATAGTTTGATGGCCTTCCCATTTCAGACAAACAGATTTGTATGTCGTACAAAGGCGTGGAATACTCAGTATCTCTGCATTCAAGCAAATGATTAAAAGTTGAATGGTTGTGTAATTTCGCAAGCTGCAGAATGTCTCTGTTGTTTGGTCTGCAGGCTGGTGCTTATTGTCTTTTAAAGTGTGGTGCTGGGAGGGCACAGCAAGTCAGGCAGCATCCGAAGAGCAGGAGAGTCGATATTTGAGGCATAATCCCTTCATCAGGAATAGGGGGCTGGGGAAGGGTGCTGAGAGATAAATAGGAGCGTGAGAGTGGGGTTGTGTGAAGGTAGCTGGAAAGGTGATTGGTAGATAATGGCAGGGTGATGATGGTGATAGGTCGGAGCAGAGGGTGGAGTGAAAGGTGGGAAGAAAGATGAACATGTAGCACAGTTCATGAGGGTGGTGCTGAGTTGAAGGGTTGGATCAGGGATGAGGTGGGGTGGAGGACAAATGAGGAAACTAGTGAAGTTGATGTTGATGCCATGTGGTTTGAGGGTCGCAAGGTAGAAGATGAAGTGTTCTGCTTCCAGACGTCGGGGTCTTGGATTTGGCGGTGGAGGAGGACCAGGACTTGGCCACAGGGCAGTGAGGTTGTTTGGTGCGTGTGTCCCAGAGATTTTCCCTGAAACTTTCCTCAAGTTAGTGTCCTGTTTCCTCAATGAAGAAGGGATTCCATCAAGCGCAACAGACACAGTAGACTAGGTGGTTGGATGTGCAGGGAAATCTCTGCCAGATGTGGTAGGTTGCTTTGGGGCCTTGGCCAGAGGTGAGCAGGGAGGTGTGTGTGCATGTTTTACATTTCGTGCGGTGGCAGGGGAAGCTGCAGGGTGATGGTGGGGTGGGGGAGTAGATATCACCAGGGAGTCACAGAGCGAATTTGGAAGCAGATATTGTTCCCTCTATGACTCACTGGTTAAGTCTACACTTCCCACCAATCCACACTATACTCCCGGCACGTTCCCTTCTGACCACAAGAGGTGTAAAACCTGCACCCACACCTCCCCCTCACCTCCGACCAAGGTCCGAAAGGATCCTTCCATATCTGGCCGAGATTTTCCTGCGCATCCGAACAACTCATCTACTGTGTCCGTTGCACCTGATATGGTCTCCGTGACATTGGGAGATAGGACACTAACACGCAGATCATTTCAGGGAACATCGCTGGTACACACGCACGAAACAAACCCAATGCCCTGTGACTGAACACTTCAATTCCCGCTCCCACTCCACTATGAACATGCAGGTCTTGAGCCTCCTCCACTACTAAATCCAAGTGTCTCAACGTCTGGAAGAAGAACGCCTCATCTTCCAACTTAGGACCCTCCGACCACATGGCATCAACATCGAATTCACCAGTCTCCTCATCTCCTCTCCACCCAACCTCACCCCAGAACCAACCCTACAACTCGGAACCGTACTCTTGAGGTGTCCTATCTGTCCATCTTCCTTCCCAACTATGCACTGCACCCTCCACTCCGACCTAACACCCTCTCCTCCACCTGCATCTACCTATCACCTTCCCAGATAACACCCCCAGCCTCGCCACCAAACCCCCCGTTTATTTTTCAGTTCCCTTCCCCTCGTCCCACATTCCTGATGATGGGCATATGGCCGAAACGTCGACTCTCCTGTTTCTCGGACATTGCCTGAACTGCTGTGCTTTTCCAGCACCAAACGTTTCGACTCTGATCGCAAGCATCTGCAGCCCTCACTTTCTCCTTCACTGTCTTTTAGCTGTAACATTTGTGGAGGCCTTCCTTTATCTTACCCCTGTTCCAGACTGCTGCCCCTAGGCTTGCTTATTGCCTACTCTGTCTTAGCCAGACAACTCAGTGACTCTTCGTTTAAATGTAAATTCCACAAACCCATGTCCAAGTCTAGAGGGTTTTAGTCCAGGGTGTCTAATGGGAATTTTTACCCCATCTAACACCTACCAGCTCTGTACTTCATCTTGGTTCTGTATTCTGATTATCTCATGTTTGGCAGCTTCCCATTTTTAGCTGTTCCTTCACCTGCGAATAACTGCTACCAATCAAATATTGAATATTCTTGCCAAATACCATCAAAATTTGCCTTCCTCCAACTTAGTACAACTTGCAAAACAAGCTCTTGGCCCAATGAACCACAGCACATTCACCCATCTCTTCAGTCAATAGGGATAGTATGCAAAGTGTAAAAGCAATTAAATTCTATTTGCATGTTCCTTTGCTTCGGACCCATTTGATGACGACATTCTCTTGGCTGGTTCCAGACTCTTCTCGATGCGAGACATTTATGCAGCATCCAACAATTCAATGTGAGTGTTTCATTAAATAAAGTCTACTCTTTTTTTTAATGACAGAAATAGGATTTTGTGTGCAATGCTGCTGTCAGAAGCATGTATTTCATCTGAGGAAATACTTTCGTGCTGATCACTCCACTGGAAGCGTTACCTTCCCACACAATATCAGCAATAAGGTGCACTTTACTCAAAGACAAAAAACAGCTGACATCTTGCAAGTGGACAACGTGACAGTGAAGCATTTCTTCCCCATTGCTCCTGATAATGTGACAGTCTGTATACTCTGAAGTCTGGTTCGCTTGCATTCAAATCAAAGACTTTAACTGTTGCATCATTTGTAACAAATTTAAGTTCCAGTCATGAGCAATAGCTCAACACGATCTAATCATGGAATCCAGGGGAAGGTAAAAATTGTGGTTTATTAAAGGAAGACGTGTATAAAGCTGATCTTGGGTGGGAGGGGAGAATTATGGTCAGTGGCAGTGTCCCAACCCATGCTCCAGAGGTGTGTGTTAACATCTCCGAAGAGGTTGATTAGTAAAAAAGGTTAGTTTTTCTAAAAATCCATATAAAAAGCTGACGTTAAACCCTGCTTCTGGGTATTTGGAACTCTTTCGAATTCAGTAAAGCACGTTTAAGCAAAATAATGCATTAAGAGGAGAATAACAACATGAAAATAAGCTAGTGAGAGACAAAAACAAGTGTTTTAACAGCTTTCTCAAGATAAACTAAAAGGTAATCATAAAAGACAGATATGCACCGACAAGTGGCAGAGGCAAGGAAACCTGCAATTGTGACGGTATGAATAACAGAGAAATAAGAATGATATTTTGGGTCTGTCTTCAGAGAGGAACAATCACTCCACTTCTCAATAATAGAAGAGAAGCAATGTCTTAGTGAAAATGAGCAGATCGATGAATTGGTCATTAGTGAACAGAAGTAGTACTGGGAAATTAATATAATCCTAGAATCTGAAGATCTACATTCGGAATCCTCAGAATATTGGTTGCAGTGATCATGATCTTTCGCTGCCACACTGGTACATATTTGTCTTTTCTGATCAGCTTTTGGTTTATCTGTAGAACGCTTTTTCAAACAATTACATCTCTATCACTGGTTTAATTTCATGTTGTTTTCTCTCTTAATGTATTTTTTTCGTCCTACTGTATTGAATTTAAAAATGTGTTCTGAATCCCCAGGCCTGGGGTTTAACAGCAGCATTTATAAACCAAACTGTTCATTCCCACTGCACCACAAGACACCCATCCCACCCAACATCAGCTTTATACACTACTTTCATTAATTAACAACAATCTTTATCTTCCCCTGGATTCCATGATTAAATTTTGTTGAGCTTTTGTTCATGATTGGAACTTAAATTTGTTTCAAATGATGAAACAGTTACAATCTTTGATTTAATTGCTAACAAAGCAGACTACAGATTCCCCCACCTTACCCCAGTTCCAACATTCCAGCTCAGCAGTGTCCTCATGACCTGTCCTACCTGTCAATCTCCCTTCCCACCTATCTGCTCCACACTCCCCTCTGACCTATCGCCTCCATTCCCACCCCATTCACCTATTGCACTCTTTGCTACCTTACCCCACCTTCCTCTCTGACCTATCGCCTTCATTCCCACCCCCATTCACCTATTGTACTCTTTTTTACCTTCTCCCCAGCCTCCCCCCCCTCTTTATCGCTCCACCTTGGAGGCTTCCTGCCTCTATTCCTGATGAAGGGATTTTGTCCGAAACGTCGATTTTCATGCTCCTTGGATGCTGCCTGACCTGCTGTGCTTTTCCAGCACCAGTCTGATCTAAAGAATGCAGAGTATGCAGACTGTCACTTTTTCAGCAGTAGTGGGGAGGCAATGCTTCACTGCCAGATTGTCCAATTGCCAGATGTCAGCTGAGTTGTGTCTTTGAGTAAAGTGCTCATTATCGCGGAGCTTATGATGGAAGGGTATGTTGTCAGTGGAGAGATCAACATAAAAGTATTTCCTCAGATGAAGTGCTGCTTGTGACAGTAAGTATTGCATGCAAAACTATTTACCTCGTTAAAAAAACAAGTGGAAGTTATTTCATTAAACACACACATTGAGTTGATGGTTGCTGAATAAATGTCTCACCCTGAGCAGAGTTTGGAACAAGACAATGGTGCATTGGCATTAAATTAATTTCAAGCAAAGGAACATGCAAATGGAATCAAATTGTTTTAACACTTTGCATTCTATCGCTGTTGACCTTAGAGATGGATGGACATGTTGCGGTTCGTTTTGTCACAATGAATGTTTTGTAAGATGTAATTACCTGGCTGTATCAGAAGGAGAGGCCCAACAGGGACAGTGACATAAGTTGAGGACTCAAGGGCAGAGTCATTAACTGGTTCAGAGTAGAGATGGTTCAGGTTGGTGACTCTTTTTTATGCTTCTCTCTGTCTGTTTCTCTTCGTTTGGTTCGATTGCTCCTTCTCTCTCTCTCTTTCTCTCTCTGACTGTCTCCCACTCTTCCTCCCTCTCGCTATCATTGTCCCTCTCTCTCGCTCACTCTTTCTGTCTCAGTGTCTCTCTCCGTCTGTCTCTTTCTCTGTCACTGATTCTCTCTCTCTCTCGCACTCTGTCTGTCTCTCTGTCTCTGACACTGTCTCTCTCTCTTCCTCTCCCAATGACTCTCTCTCCCCCATTGTCTCTCTCTCTCTCTCTCTCTCAATGTCTCTCTCTTTCTCACTGTTTCTTGTAAATCTTATTTTCACTCTCACTGTTTTGTTGTCTCCCTCAATGAATCTCTCTGACTCTCTCTGTTCCTTTTTCTGGCTCGTTCCCCCGCTCTATCTGGATTAGTGGTGCTGGAAGAGCACAGCAGTTCAGGCAGCATCCAAGGAGCTTCGAAATCGACATTTCGGGCAAAAGCCCAGGATGAAGGTCTAATGAAGGGCTTTTGCCCGAAACGTCGATTTCGAAGCTCCTTGGCTGCTGCCTGAAATGCTGTGCTCTTCCAGCACCACTAATCCAGAATCTGGTTTCCAGCATCTGCAGTCATTGTTTTTACCCCCGCTCTATCTCTCATGTCTCTCTCTCGTTGTGTCTCTCTCTGTGCCTCTCTCCGTTTCTGAATTCCTCTCTCTCTCTGTCCTTCACAGTATCTCTGTCTCTTGTCTCTCTCTCTTTCTCTTTTAAACAGTTTCTCTCTTAACCTGTCTCTCTTTCTCACTATCCATCTCACTCTGTCCCTCTTTCTCCTTTTTTTCCTGTGTCACTCTCATTCTCTCTCTCTTTCATGCTTTCTGTCTCTTTATCTCCGTCACCGTCTCTCCCTCTCGCTCTTTCTGTCGTAGTAACTCGCCATCTCTCTGTCTAACTGGCTCTCACTCCTTCATTTTCTCTGTCTCTCTCCCTCCCTCACTGAATCTCTCCCACTCCGCCTCTCTCACACACACTGTGAGTCTTTCTCTGTTACTGTCTCCCACTCTCTCTTTCTGTGTCTCTCACTGTCCCTGTCACTTCCCCTCTCTCACATTATCTTCGCTTTCTCCCTCACAGTATCTCCTTTTGACATACATGCTCTCTCAGCGACTATTTCTGTTCCTCTTTCTTGCTTTCTCCCTCTCATGTCTCTCTTTCTGTTTCTCTTTCTTGCTTCACCCCCCTCTCTCATGTCTCTCTATCTTTCCTTCCTTCTGTATCTCTCTGTTTCTATTCTGTCTCTGACTCGCTCTATCTCTGAGGCTCTCTGTCCTTCACGTTACCTCTCTCTCACACTGCTTCTCTCTCTCTCCCGCACCCAGACACTTTTGGTCTCTTGCTGTCGCTCTCTCTGTCCTTCTTTCTTGTTCTTTCCCCATCTATGTCTCTTGCTTCTTTTTTTTCTGCCTCTCTTCTTCTAGCACTCTCTCACTGTCTCTCTCTCTCACTGCCCCTTGAGTCGCTCACTAACTCCCTCTCTCTCCCACACACACATTCTCTGTCTCTGTCTGTCTCTCACTCCCTGTCTGCCTCAGTCTCGCCATCTCTTTCTCACTCTTTCCCTCTCTGCTTCTCACACTCTCTGTGTCTCTTTCTCTCTGTAACTGTCTCTGTCTGCCTGCTTCTCTCTCTCTGTCCTTCTTTCGCACTCTTTCCCACTCTGCATGTCTGATTGTCTCTCCCTCTCTCTCACTGTCTCTCTCCATCTCTCTCTCTGTCGCTCTCACAAACGGTCTCTCTCATTATCTCTGTGTCTCTTTCGCTCACTGTTTTTGTATGTGTCTGTCTGTTTTTCTCTCTCACTCACTGTCCTTCAGCCTGTCTCTCTCTTTCTCTCTGGAGGGGAGTGCAGTTTTCAAGCCTCCGAGGAAGCAGTGGGAAAACCACAACTTTTGCAATTTGATGTATTTACTGGGTAATTAACCACCATTATCCATCCCTAACTGTCTGTGAAATGAATACGGTGAACCGCCAATCACTGGCAGCATCTGTGGGAAGAAACCAGAGTTAATACCTCGAGTCTGTTCACCCTTCATCAGGGAATAAGTGGTATTTATATTGAAGACTGGGTTGGATGTGTTTGGGGGAAAGGGGAGATCTGAGTGAATAGGTGGAGATGGAACCCAGATAGATGAATGTGTGATAACATGCACCTTTAAGAGGTTCTGTATCTCTTCAAGAAATGTCACAGAGTCGTTAAGATGTACAGCTCGGAAACTCGTCCATACCGACCAGATATCCCAAACCAATCTCGTCCCACCTGCCAGGCATTCTGCCCATATACGTCCAAACCCTTCCTATTCATATTCCCATCCAAATGCCTTTTCAATGTTGCAATTGTACTAGCCTCCACCACTTCCTCTGACAGCTCATTGTATACATGTACCACCCTCTGCATGATAAAGTTGCCGCTTTAGTCTCTTTTACCCGCTCACCTGAAACATATGCCCTCTAGTTCTGGACTTGCCCACTTTTAGACTTTGTCTATTTACCCTATCCATGCCCCTTATGATTTTGTAATTCTCTGTAAGGTCACCCCTCAGCCTCCAACTCTCCAGGAAAAACAGCCCCAGCCTATTCAACCTCTCCATATAGCTTAAATCCTTCTCACCCTGGCAACGTATTGTAAACCTTTTCTGAACCCTTTCAAGTTTCACAACATCTTCCAGATAGGAAGGAGACCAGAACTGCACGCAATATTCCAACAGAGGCCTAACCGATGTCATGTAAGCTGCAACATGACCTCCCAACTCATGTACTCAACACTCTGACCAATAAAGGAAAGCATAACAAATGCCTTCTTCACTGTCCTATCTACCTGCGACTCCATTTTCAAAGAGCTGCGAACCTGCATTCCAAGGTCTCTTTGTTCAGCGACCCTCCCTTGGACCTTACCATTAAGTATATGATTCCTGCTAAGACTTGCTTTCCCAAAATGCAGCACCTCACAGTTATCTACATTAAACTCCATCTACCACTTCTCAGCCCATTGGCCCATCTGATCAAGATCCTGTTGCAATCTGTGTAACCTTCTTTGCTGTGCACGAGACCTCCAATTTTTGTGTCATCTGCAAACTTACTCTCCATACCTCTTATGCTCACTCGAGAATGTACGTAATCCTACAGTTGTGGGCTCACCAACCTCGGACAATGAAGGCCAACATGTCGTTTGTCTTTCTAACATGTTACTATCCTGCAGCACCTTCATTTTGGATTTCAGTGACCTCTGGACAATGACATCCACAGAGTCATAGCTTCATACAGCACGGAAACAGACCCCTCGGTGCAACTCGTCCATACCCAGCAGGTTTAGCAAACTAAACTGGTTCTAATTCACTGCATTTGGCTAGTATCCCTCTGAAAATTTCCGAGTCATGTTTCAATCCAAATGTCTTTTAAATGTCGCAAATGTACCTGCATCTGCCTCTTCCTCTGGAAGTTCAATCCACACATGACCCAGCCTCCGTGCGATAATGTTGCCCTCAGACCCCGTTTAAAACTCTCTCCTCTCGCCTAAAGACTGTGCCTTCTAGTCATCAAACCTGGATATTTTATGCTTGATACATCCATCCAAATTGTTGAACTGTGTTGTGAATAACTGGACCTACACCAGGGTCAGTTTGTGATCAGTGCGTAATACTGGGAACCTGTGCAATATCCTGTGGGACATATAAATCCTTTATTGGTACTATTAAAGCACACATCATTGTGGACATTTTCTAGGTCCTTTTGTACTTGGAGTCTGAAGTTGGACTCCTCCTCTGCTGCGCTATTCCAGGAACACATTTTTCAGCTCTGATATCCAGCATCTGCAATCCTTACTTTCTCCTAAACATCTCCTCCACCTACCCCCCAAGAGAGCCGTGGACCAACTGCAACTATTCTGAAAGTTTGGCTAGGTCCTATAACTACTGGCAGAAACTCCAATCTTCACCTGTAAATCGTGCCCCTCGGAGATAACCAGACCTTCTGCTTAATTAATGGGCAAGTACCACCCAGGACGGTAGAGAGACATTTTCTGTTTGCCGACGTGTGTGTCCCTAGATGTCTGTCACTCTTTTGCCAATGTCGTATGAATTGATCAAGTTGCTTTTTTTCATACTTCTCAGTTTTTTCTGTGTTTTCGCTATAGTACAGTTAAAGGTTGCTGACAAATCTCAAAATGCAGCCGCTCTGCCTGTTCCTGTTGGTGCTGCTCACAATCCCCATGTCAGATGCGGCTGTACTGGATAACCGTGCCTTGATTGGCATTATTCACCGGTGAGTGTCAGTGAAACAGACCTTTGCTGACCAGCTTCGTAAGCTGGGGGCTGTGCTCAATCTGCGGTCAAATCGGAGCCTGGTTGCTTGGAACAGCCTGGTAATAAATGGAGAGAACACAGCAGGTGTAGGGTGTGCTCTGCAGCTGTGGGAAATAAGTCTCAATAAAATACCCATGATCTTTATTACAATGTGTGGAAACTATCACCAGATTTCCCGGGGTCACATCACTGAGAGTGAAATCGATTGCATCAGCTGACCCCGAAATAAAGGAGAGAGTGAAATAAATCGGAGTGAGGTTTGGAGAAAATGCCCAAATCCCAAACACAGGCAATATTTTACTGTTTACTGAATCATCTCACTCACCTCTCAGTTTCCCTTTGGCTCCTTCTGCCGCCTTCGCGATTATTCCTATTTCTTGTTGGTCTGCAAGTCAGTTTCTTCTCGTTGTCTCTTTCTTCTGTTCCCTTGCTTTTTAGTTGCTCTACACCTTGTCCATACGCCCCAAACTTTTTTCTGGTTTATAATTCTTCCAGAATATTCCTGTTAGGGTGAAAGGAAAGGCTAGTAGGTGTAGGGAATGCTGGATGACTGAGGAAATTTGAGGGTTTGGTTAAGAAAAAGGAGGAAGCATATGTCAGCTATAGACAGAACCGATAGAGTCAATCCTTAGAAGAGTATAAAGACAGTAGGAGTATACTTCAGAGGGAACTCGGGAGGGCAAAAAGGGGACATGAGACAGCTTTTGCAAATAGAATTAAGGAGAATCCAAAGGATTTTTACAAATACATTAAAGACAAAAGGATAACTGAGGAGAGAATAGGGCCCCTCAAAGATAATCAAGGTGGCCTTTGTGTGGATCTGCAGAAAATTAGGAAGTTACTAAACGAGTACTTTGCACCAGTATTTACTGTGGAAAAGGATATGGAAAAGATAGACTGTAGGGAAATAGATGATGACATCTTGAAAAATGTCCATATTACAGAGGAGGAAGTGCTGGATGCCTTGAAACATATAAAAGTGAATAAATCCCCAGGACCTGATCAAGTGTACCCTAGACTTTTGTATCTTTCCACTCTCACCCAAAACCTATGCCCTCTAGTTCTGGACTCACCGAATCCAGGAAAAAGACTTTGCCTCTTTACCCTATCCATGCCCGTCATAATTTTGTACATCTCTGTAAGATCACCCCTCAGCCTCCAACGCTCCAGGGAAAACAGCCCCAGCCTGTTCAGACTCTTTATGTAGCTCAATTCCTCCAACTCTGGCAACATCGTTGTACATCTTTCCAGAATACTTTCAAGTTTCACAACTTCTTTCTGATAGGAAGAAGACCAGAATTGCACGCAATATTCCAACAGTGGCCCAACCAATGACCTGTACAGCCGCAACATGACATCGCAACTCCTGTACTCAATACGTTGACCAATAAAAAAACATACCAAATGCCTTTTTCACTATCCTAATTATCTGCGCCTCCACTTTCAAGCAGATATGAATCTGCATTCCAAGATCTCTTTTTTCAGCAACACTCCCGAGGATATTACTATTAAGTGTGTAAGTCCTGCTAAGATTTGCTTTCGCAAAATTCAGCACCTCGCATTTATCTGAATTAAACTCCATCTGCCACTTCTCAGCCCATTGGCCCATCTGGTCAAGATCCTGTTGTAATATGAGGTTACGCTCTTCGCATTCCACTACACCTCCAATTTTCGTGTCTTCTGCAAACTGTATATGGACTTCAGTAAGGCGTGCGACAAGGTTCCCCATGGGAGACTAGTTAGCTAGATTTGATCTGATGAAATACACTGAGAACTAGCCAACAGGACATATAACTGACTCAAAGTTTGAAGACAGAGGGTGGTGGTGGAGAGTTGTTTTTCAGATTGTGTCCTGTGACCAGTGGAGTGTCACAAGGATCGGCGCTGTGTCCACTACTTTTTGTAATTTATATAAATGATTTGGAAGTGAGTGTAAGAGGGATCGATAGTAAGTTTGCAGATGACACCAAAATTGAAAGTGTAGTGGACAGCAAAGAAGGTTACCTCAGATTACAACAGGATCGTCATCAGATGGGCCAATTGGCTGAGAAGTGGCAGATGGAGTTTAAATCAGATAAATGCGTGGTGCTACATTTTGGGAAAGCAAATGTTAGCAGTACTTGTACATCTTATGGTACGGTTCGAGCGCTATTGCTGAACAAAGAGATCTTGGAGTGCAGGTTCATTGCTCCTTGGAAATGGAATTGCAGGTAGATAGGATAGTGAAGAAGGTGTTTGGTATGCTTTTCTTTATTGGTCAGAGTATTGAGTACAGAGATGGAAGGTCATGTTGCGGCTGTAGAGGACATTGGTTCGGCCACGTTTGGAATATTGCATGCAATTCTGGTCTCCTTCCTATCGGAAAAATGTTGTGAAACGTGAAAGGATTCAAAAAAGATTTACAGAGCTGTTCCCAGGGTTGGAGGATTTGAGCTATAGGGAGATGCTGAACAGGTTGGGGCTGTTTTCTCTGGAGTTTCTGAGGCTGAGGGGTGACCTTTTCGATGTTCATAAAATTATGAGGGTCATGGATAGGATAAGTAGACAAATTCATATTCCTGGGATGGGGGAGTCCAGATCTAGAGGTCATACGGTTAGGGTGAGAGGGAAAGATATTAAAGAGAGCTAAGGGGCAATTTTTTTCACACTGGGGGTGGTACCAGTATGGAATGAGCTACCAAAGGAAGTGGTGGAGGCGAATACAACTGCAACATTTAAAATGTGTCTCGATGGGAATACGAATAGGAAGGGTTTGGAGGGATATGCGCTGGCTGCTGGCAGGTGGAATTGTTTGGGTGGGATATCTGGTCGGCATGTACCGGTTAGACAGAATGTTCAGTTTCCGTGATGTATATCTCTGTAACACTCTGACGTCCCCTTCCAGCTGACTGTTCCTGAAGCTCTCATTCTGTCTCTCTGTCTCTCTCCCCGTCTCTATCTATTTCCACCCGTCACGTGTGGCATGGGGCATCGATGAGGGCATCAGTCAAAGGACATTAACATGAAGATACAGTGAAGAAGGCTAGTGGCATTCTGTGATTCATTGCAGGAGGATTTGTACAAAAATAAGTAACAATGTTCTGCTCTCTGTCACATTACCCTGATTCTCTCTTTAAACCTCTCGCTAATCGCAGAGTTTACTACAACACTGGGACAGGGAAATACAATAAATCAACATTGACCTTCCGATGCAAATTGTTGAAATGTGAATTGTTGACTTTTACGATGTGTCCAATATAATGGGCATTGTTCTGAGTAACTCGTCTCAAACTTGGCCCACTGACATTGCACAGAGAATGTTTCACCCAAGGTCCGCCCCTGAACTCACACCCTGACTTTACCCCTTCCAGTTTCCTCCGAGCAGGTAAGCACCGGGCTTTTGATTCTGGGAGAGGACATTTTGCCTTCCAATCTTCACCTGCAAATCATACCCATGGGAGATAATCAGAACTTCTGCTTAATTCCTGGGCAAGCACCACCGAGGACGATAGACAGACATTTTCTGTTTGCCGACACGTGTGTCCCTGCATATCTTTCACGCTCTCGCCAATGTAGTACGAATTGAACAAGTTTGTTTTTTCATACTTTTCAGATTTTTTCTGTGTTTTCCCTACAGTACGGTTAAAGGGTGCTGACAAATCTCAAAATGTGGTCACTCTGCCTGTTCCTGTTGGTGCTGCTCACAATCCCCATGTCAGATGCAGCTGTACTGGATAACCGTGCCTTGACTGGCATTGTCAATCGGTAAGTGTTAGTGAAATAGATCTTACCTGACCATCTCTGTAAGCTGGGGGCTGTGCTCAATCTGAGGTTAAGTCAGAGCCTGGTGGCCTGGAGCAGGCTGGTAATAAATCGTGAGGACACGGCAGGTATAGGCAGTGCTCTGTCGCTGTGGGAAATAAGTCTGAACCCATTATCTAGGACTCTTATTACTCCCAGAGGAAGGGACTTCCAGGGAAACTATCACCAGATTTCCCGGGGTCATATCTCTAACAGTGAAATCGATAGCACTCGCTGACCCCGAAATAAAGGAGAGTGAAATACATCGGAGTGAGCTTTGAAGAGAAAGTCCAAACCCCCCACACAGGCAACATTTTACTGTTTACTGAATCATCTCACTCACCGCTCAGTTTCCCTTTGTCTCCCTCTGCGTCCTTTGCTATTATTTCCATTTCCTGTCAGTCTGCAAGTCTTTTGTTCTGTTTGTCTCTGTATGCCCCAAACATTTTTCCGGTTAACAATTCTTCCAGGATTCTCCCGACCTCCAGCTCCCACTGATTGCACCTGTAGCCCTCATTCTCTCTCTCTCTCTCTCTCTGTTTCTCTCCCCGTCTCTATTTATTTCTAACCATCCCGTGTATCATGCGGCATCAAGTAGTGCATCAGTCAAAGTATTTAAAGTGAAGTTAGAGCGAGTTATCAAGAAGGCTTGTGGCATTCTCTAATTCATTGCAGGAGGATTTGTACAAAAATAAGTAACATTGTTCTGCTCTCTGTCAATTACCCTGATTCTCTCTTTAAACCTCTCACTAATCCCAGAATTTACTATAACACTGGGACAGGGATACAAAGTAAATCAACATTGACCTTCCCATGCAAGAACTTGAAATGTGAATTGCAGGGTTTCACATTTTCTTTAATATGATGAGCATTGTTCCAAGTAACTCATCTCAAACTGGGCGCACTGACACTGCAAACAGAATGTTTTACCCAAAGACTGTTCCTTGATTGATATCCTGACTTTACCTCTTTCAGTTTCTGCACAGAAGCTGGTCACCAGGTGACCTATTATAGGAGAAAATACTTCGCCTTCCTGTTGGCTTTACCTGCTTCCCAGTGCAGAAAGACCAACGGATATGTAGACTTGCACCCCGGCAGACCAATACATCCTTTCATTACCAATGATGTGAACGTAGTCCTGAACTACCCAGGTGGAAATGACCTCGGTGTCTTCCTGAACAGCGGCAGTCGTTGCCCAGAAAGTAAATTGCTGAACCCCACCCAGATCAACGGGAACCTCACCGCGGCTCAGCTTTTCCAACCTCTGCTGAATAACAGAACTCAGCACAATAACCAGCCAGTGGGCTGTATCATTCTCTACACTACCTACAGCCCATGTCTAGATCACTGTTTCAGTAACAGGGGGAATTGTGAAATCATCCCTGTCTTGCAAATTTCCCCATTTCGGGACATATGGACTGAACCAGACATTCACAAGTATTTTGTCTTCAGTAAAATATTTGCACATGATGCAGATCAGAGCCAACACCAGGAAATCCGGGAAAAGCTGGCTGCAGTGGAGAATACCGGGTTTCATGTCAGAAAGTGTGATGGAAAAAGCCTATTCATATGTAGAGAATGCTCCGCACCAGAATACTGCATTGAACAGGCTCCAAGAATTGATTAAACATAATAAGGGAATTGGGAATTTCTGTAAAGGGGTGCCGTGCCTGTCCAAATACATCTATCAAATTTCAAATCAGTATAATAATCTGAATTTACTAACTTACACTGATATCCTTTCTGCTTGTCATTCAATGAATCATACCAGATGTAATCAGAGATAAAAAGTCAATTATCCACTCAATAAATTCAAGAAACCCTCACAGTCAAAATCAATTGCACTCACAACGTATTTTTCCTGTCCATCAACACATCTTCAAATGCAACCCAATTCTGGTCCCACGTTTTCAGTGTCAGTCTAATTCTAAGCAGTCTTATTCCTGATGAAGGGCTCCTGCCCGAAACGTCCATTTTCCTGCTCCTTGGATGCTGCCAGACCTGCTGTGCTTTTCCAGCACCACTCTAATCTTGATTAGAATCTCCAGCATCTGCAGTCCTCATTTTCGCCTTATTGAAACCCAGCTGATCACTGCAGACAGATATGCTTGACAGCAATACTTGAAAGGGATCAGAAACCATTTCCAAGGATGTTGCCAGGGTTACAGGGTTTGATCGATAGGGAGAGGCTGAATAGATTGTACTCCATGTGATCTAACCTTGCGAGCCAGCCTACCATGAGGAACCCTGTCGAACTCCTTACGGAAATTAATCTGGTCCCCACCCATCCATCCATTAAAAGACATTTGAATGGGTATATGGATACGAAGGGTTTTAACGAATATTGGCCAAATGCTGGAAATGGGCCTAGATTTATTTAGGATACCTGCTAGGCTGTTTCAATGCTGTATATCTCTATAACTCTCTGACTGTGACTCTAATACGAAGGTTATACAGTAACATTCAAACCCAGTGGTGGAGTTGGATGTGAAATACTTGCACTGAGGCTGGTGTCCTTCTTCAAGTCCCCTTTATTTACACATGAGCAGCCCTTCCCTTTATCACTGTCTCATTCAGAGACCACGTCTCTGACACTGACCCTTCTTATCTGTCAGCCAGATAAACAGCCCCAGTCAGCGAACTCATATTCTATGAGATCCAGCTGGCTGTCTTGGTCTCAACGGCTGCAGTATGTCCCCTGGAAATAAAGCACACACTAAAGAGAAACAGTTACATAACCGCGGTAAAGGAAGGGATAAGGCCATGTGGGGAGGGAAAGGGAGCTACACATTTGGGGTGACTCAGAGAGTGGAAAACAATCTAATGGGAAGGATACCAGTAAAGAATGAGTAAAACAGGTTTTATCGCCTGAATGAAGCATTCCACTTACCAAATCGTTTAAGAGTTTGGGTGCAGCATGTCTTCAGTTTCCCCCTAATCGATCTGCAGTTTCTGCATCATTTCCAAATATTCTCTCTCCAATATTGCACTGTTGGAATGGTTTGAACAGCAGAAATATCATTTCTTTGCACAGTGAAATGAGTCACATGTATAACTACACGTGATATTTCTACTTTTGATTGATGCATATAAAATAAAGTTAATTCCACCATTGGACAGCAATCTGCTTGCAGTTGTATGATTTCTCTTTTGTGAAGAAATATGAACGAGCTGGAGAAAAAAAATGGCAGTGCCCAGGGTGGAGAGGCTCCAACGTTGCAGTTGGAAGATGGGGTCAGGGAGGGGGTTGGGGTTCACAAAAACTATTCAGGAGGGAAAGGGAGAGACATGTGGTGTACATTGTAGCACCAAGGCAGTGAGGAGAATGACATGCGGCCTGGAGGAAAATCTGGCTCCTTCGTCAAAGGCAGGGGCTAAGTAGAAAAGTACACAAATGATTGACTCACAGGAAGTAAGGATCAGGCGAGGTTGACTGTGAAACAGGCCACAGACACTGGTAGGAGGGTGAACAATACATGGTCACTGTGAATCTGTTGCCAGTCAAGATATAGTTACTGGGCCAAACATCAACTAAGCCTGGAGGACTGTTACCTCAGTGAACGATGCTCTTTGGTCTCCCTGAAACTTGTTGTTCTTCCAGAGCGAGGAGTTGACCCTGACTGAGTGTTGCAGACTGACACATCTCAAGGTCCAGGACTACGTGCTGAGGGATGGACTAGAACTTGGGGCAGCTGCTGCCACGGTGCAGTGGGGGAGACCACTATCTCAGGTCTTCCTGCTGAAGGGAACTGGGGGTTCGCTCAGTTATCAGACCCTCCCAGTGATTCCCGTAGGTATAATTTTGTGCGTGCAAGAGAGCGTTTTTGGTTTTTGGTTCAAGTCATTTCCAATGTTGTGTTTGTTTACTTGAACAGAATATTCTTTATTGTAATATCCTTTATTGTCACATGACATGCAACTGTAAAGGGCCAAACTGCATTTGTGACTATATGTATACAGAAACATATTTCTGATAAATAAAATATAATTTTGAAATTTAAAGAAAAGCCATGCTCAGTGAGACGGTTTACAGTCACCATATTGTAAATGGGTGGTGCATTAATCAGGCTAGTTTCACTGAGAGACTGTTTCACACTGATGTTATACTGACTGTGTAAATGAGGCCACACTCAGTGTGAGACTGTCTGCAGGCACTGTATAGTGACACAAAGGTGTGTAAATTAGGTCACACTCAGTGTGAGACTGTTTCCAGACACTGTGCAGATACTGGGAGGTCTGCAGTTCAGGTCAGAATCACCGTGAGATTCTGAAAAGTCAGCGTATAGATACTGGGACGTGTGTAGATCAGGCCAGATGCACTGTGAGACTCTTTACAGTCATTGTACAGTTGCTGGGAGCTGTGCACATCAGGCCAGACTCTTTACAGTCAGTGTTTAGTTACTGGGAGCTGTGCAGGTCAGCGCAGAATTACTGTGAGACTCATTACACTCAGTGAAAAGTTACTGGGAGTTGTGGAGATCACGCGAGCCTCAGTGTGAGACAAAAACAAAAATTGCTGAAAGACCTCAGCTTTTCTGGCAACGCCTGTGAATAAAAATCTGAGTTAACATTTCACGTCCGCTGTCCGTTCAACTCCACACCTCATTGTGGGAACAGTGTGCTCATATTTATTGGGGCTTTTGTATATGAGGCCAGTTTGCAGTGACTGTATGGTTACTGGGAGGTGTGTAGATGACGACAGGCTCTCTATGAGGCTTTTTGCAGTGACTGTATGGTTACTGGGAGGTATGTAGTTGAGGACAAAAGGCTAACCACAGAGAGAATAGGGCCCCTCAAAGATCAGCAAAGCGGCCTTTGTGTGGAGCGACAGAAAATGGAGGAGATACTAAATGAATATTTTGCCTCAGTATTTATTGTGGAAAAGGATATAGAAGATGGAGAATGTAGGGAAATAAATGGTGATATTTGCAGAATGTCCATATTAAACAGGAGGAAGTGCTGGATGTCTTTAAATGTGTAAACGTGGATAAATCTCCAGGACCTGATCAGGTGTACCTTAGAACTCGGTGGGAAGCAAGGGAAGTGATTGCTGGCCTCTTGCTGAGATATTTGTATCATCGATAGCCACAGGTGAGGTGCCGGAAGACTGGAGGTTGGCTAACATTGTGCCACTGTTTAAGAAGAGTGGTAAGGACAAGCCAGGGAACTATAGACCAGTAATCCAGACGTTGGTGTTGGGCAAGATGTTGGAGAGAATCCTGAGGGACATGATGTGCATATATTTGGAAAGGCAAGGACTGCTTAGAGATAGTCACCATGGCCTTGTGTGTGGGAAATCATGCCTCACAAGTTTGATTGAGTTTTGTGAGGAAGTAACAAAGAGGATTAATGAGGGCAGAGCGATAGATGTGATCTATGTGGACTTCAGTTAGGCGACGACAAGGTTCCCCATGGGAGATTGATTAGCAAGGTTAGATCTCATAGAATATAGGGAGAACGAGCCATTTGGATACAGAACTGGCTCCAAAGTAGAAGACAGAGGGTGGTGGTGGAGGGTTGTTTTTCAGACTGGAGCCCTGTGACCAGTGGAGTGCCACAAGGATCAGTGCTGGGTCCTCTACTTTTTGTCATTTCAAGAAGGCGTTTGGTATGCTTTCCCTTATTGGTCAGAGTGTTGAGTACAGGGGCTGGGAGGTCATGTTGCGGCTGTACAGACCATTGGTTGGGCCACTGTTGGAATATTGTGTGCAATTCGGGTCTCCTTCCTATCGGGTAGATGTTGTGTAACTTGAAAGGGTTCAAAAACGATTTACAAGGATGTTGCCAGGGTTGGAGGATTTGACGTATAGGGAGAGGCTGAATAGGCTGGGGCTGTTTTCCTTGGAGCGTCGGAGGGTGAGGGATGACCTTATAGAGGTTTACAAAATTATACGGGGCATGGATAGTTTAAATAGGCAAAGTCTTTTTCCCTGGGGCCGGGGAGTCCAGAACTAGAGGGCAGAGGTTTAGGGTGAGAGGGGAAAGATATAAAAGAGACCTAAGTGGCAACCTTTTCACACAGAGGGTGGTACGTGTCTGGAATGGGTTCCAGGGGAAGTGGTAAAGGCTGATACAATTGCAACATTTAAGAGGCATTTGGATGGTGATATGAATAGGAATGGTTTGAGGCATGTGGGCCGGGTGCTGGCAGGTGGGACTAGATTAGGTTGGAATATCTGGTTCGCATGTACGGATTGGATCAAAGGGTCTTTTTCCATGCTGTACACCTCTATGACTTATGACAGGCTCTGAATGAGACTGTTTGCAGTGACAGTATGGTCACTGGGGGGTGTGTAGATATGGACAGACTCTCTATGAGACTGTTTGCTGTGACTGCATGACTACTGGGAGCAGAGTCAGTGTGAGATTGTTTGTTGTCTTCACGTCGTTGCTGGATGGTCTGTAGATCAGGTCAGAGTCACGGAGAGACAGTTTCCAATCGCGGTATATTAACTGGCGGGTGTGTCGATGAGGCCACGGTCACTGACAGACCGTTTACATTAACCGTACAGTTACTGAGAATGTGTAGTTGAGGCCAGACTCACTGTGAGACTGCTTACAGTGATATCATACTTTCTGGGAGATGTGTCAATGAGGCCACGCTCAGTGTCAGACTGTTGAGGGTTCCCTTGTGGGGATGAGTCCAGCACATTCTGTGTTTTCACTGGAGAGTTGCAGAATAGCAGGTGCCCTGATTGAACGTACTCGGATTCTGTGAGGATGAGCAAGGTGTGATGCTGAGAGGCTGTGTCCCCAGTGGGAGAAAAAAGAACCGGGGGCACAATTTCAGAGTAAGGAGTCTCCCATCAAAGTCAGGGAAGAGTGAAAATGCATAGAATATTCTAGCGCAGTTCAGGCCCGATATCCCTCGATGTTGCACTGACCTGTGAAAATGGTCCAGAGCCCATCTATCCGACACTATTTTATTTTCATCCATATGTTTATCCAAAGACCAGTTAAATGCCCTTAAAATTGGCAAGTCTACTACTGTTGCAGGCAGTGCACTCCACGCCCATGCTACTCCCTGAGCAAAGAAACTACCTCTGGCATCTGTCCAACATCTATCATCCCTCAGTTTAGAGCTGCATCCACTCGTGCTGGCCATCACCTTCTAACAACAACTTCGATGTTGTGGCTATTACGGAGACATGGGTAGAACAGGGACAGGATTGGTTGTTGCAGGTTCCAGGGTTTAAAGATTTTAGTAGGGTCAGAGCTGGGGGTAAAAGAGGGGGAGGTGTGGCATTGCTTGTCAAAGATAGTATTACAGCTGTGGAAAGGACGATGGATGAAGACTCACCATCTGAGGTAGTTTGGGCTGAGGTTAGGAATAGGAAAGGTGAGCTCACCCTGTTAGGAGTTTTTTTTACAGGACTCCTTATAGTCCTAGAAACGTAGAAGAAAGGATTGCGAGGATGATTAAAGAGAAGGGTGAAAGTAATAGGGTGGTTGTTATGGGGGACTTTAACTTTCCTGATATTGATTGGGAAATCTATAGCTCAAGTTCGTTAGATGGGTCAGTGTTTGTCCAATGTGTGCAGGAGGGTTTCCTGACACAATATGTAGATAGGCCAACAAGACGTGAGGCCATACTGGATTTGGTTCTGGGTAATGAACCAGGCCAGGTGTTAGAATTAGAGGTAGGTGAGTACTTTGGGAACAGTGACCACAATTCGGCGACTTTTACACTAGTCATGGAGAGGGATAAGTGTGCACTACAGGGCAAGAGTTATAGCTGGGGGGCAGGGAAATTATGATGCGGTGAGGCATGACTTAGGATGTGTGCCTTGGAAAAGTAAGCTTCAAGGCAAGGGTGTAATTGATATGTGGAGGTTGTTCAAGGAGCAACTATTGAGTGTCCTTGATAAGTATGTACCTGTCAGGCAGGGAGGAAAGGGTCGTGTGAGGGAGCCGTGGTTTAATAAGGAATTGGAATCCCTTGTTAAATGGAAGAGGGCGGCCTATGTAAAGATGAGGCGTGAAGGTTCAATTGGGGCGATTGAGAGTTATAAGGGATCTGAAGAGAGAGCTAAGAACAGCAAGGAGGAGACATGAAATGTCCTTAGTTGGTAGGATTAGGGAAAACACTAAGGCTTTCTATAGGTATGTCAGGAACAAAAGAATGACTAGGGTAGGAATAGGTGCAGTCAAGGATAGTAGTGGAAAGTTGTGTGTGGAGGCTGAAGAGATTAGGGAGACACTGAATGAATACTTTTCGTCAGTATTCAATCAGGAACAGGACATTGTTGTCAATGTGAGTACTGAGTCACAATTAAGTAAAATGGATGGCTTTGAGGTATGTAGAGAAGAGGTGTTGGAAATTCTGGAAAGGGTGAAAATAGATAAGTCCCATGGGCCTGATGGCATTTATCCTAGGATTCTCTGGGAAGCAAGGGAGGAGATTGCAGAGCCATTGGCCTTGATTTTTATGTCCTCGTTGTCTACAGGAGTAGTGCCAGAAGATTTGAGGATAGCAAATGTGGTTCCCTTGTTCAAGAAGGGGAGTAGGGATAGCCCTAGTAACTATAGGCCGGTGAGTCTCACTTCTGTTGTGGGCAAAATCTTAGAGAGAATTGTAAGGGACAGGATTTATGAACATCTGGATAGGAATAATGTGATCAAGGATAGTCAGCATTGTTTTGTGAAGGGCAGGTCGTGCCTCACAAACCTTATTGAATTCTTTGAGAAGGTGACTAAGGAGGTGGACGAGGGGAAAGCGGTAGATGTGGTGTATGTGGATTTTAGTAAGGCGTTTGATAAGGTTCCCCATGGTAGACTCCTGCAAAAACTACGGTGGTATGGCATTGAGGGTGAGTTGGAGGTTTGGATTCGGAGTTGGCTGGATGGAAGAAGACAGAGGGTAGTAGTTGATGACAAAGTTTCATCTTGGAGTGCCGTCACTAGCGGTGTTCCGCAAGGATCTGTTTTGGGACCATTGCTGTTTGTCATTTTTATAAATGACCTGGAGGAGGGGTTAGAAGGTTGGGTGTGCAAGTTTGCGGATGATACGAAAGTCGGAGGAGTTGTAGACAGTGAGGAAGGATATGGCAGGTTACTGCGGGATATAGATAAGCTGCAGAACTGGGCAGAAAGGTGGCAAACGGAGTTCAATGTGGCTAAGTGTGAGGTGATTCACTTTGGTAAGAGTACTAAAAAGATGGTGTACTGGGCTAATGGTCGGATACTTGTTAGTGTGGATGAGCAGAGGGATCTTGGTGTCCATGTACACAGATCTTTGAAAGTTGCCACCCAGGTAAATAGTATGGTGAAGAAGACATATGGCGTACTGGCTTTTATTGGTCGAGGAATTGAGTTCCGGAGTACTGAGGTCATGTTGAAGTTGTATAAGACTCTGGTGCGGCCGCATCTGGAGTATTGTGTGCAGTTTTGGTCGCCATATTATAGGAAGGATGTGGAGGCACTGGAACGGGTGCAGAGGAGGTTTACCAGGATGTTGCCTGGTATGGTAGAAAGATCGTATGAGGAAAGGCTGAGGCACTTGGGGTTGTTTTCATTGGAGAAAAGAAGGTTTAGGGGTGACTTGATAGAGGTGTACAAGATGATTAGGGGTTTAGATAGGGTCGACAGTGAGAATCTTTTTCCACGTATGGAGTCAGCTATTACAAGGGGGCATAGCTTTAAACTAAGAGGGGTGTAGGTATAGGACAGATGTTAGGGGTTGGTTCTTTACTCAGCGAGTCGTGAGTTCATGAAATGCCATGCCAGTAGCAGTGTTGGACTCTCCCTCATTATGGGCACTTAAGCGGGCATTGGATAGGCATATGGAGGATAGTGGGTTACTGTAGGTTAGGTGGGCTTGGATCGGCGCAACATCGAGGGCCGAAGTATCTGAACTGTGCTGTATTCTTCTATGTTCTATTTTCTGTGTTCTCCCTGTCCATCCTATCTAACCTTCCGATTATCGTATATGCCTCAATTAAGTCACCCCCCTCTCAATATTCTTCTCTCGAACAAAAACCTCAATTTCATCAGCCTTTCCTCATAAGGCCTGCCCTCCATACCTGGCAACATGCCAATACATCTCTGCAAACTTTCCAAAGCTTCCACATCCTTCCTATAATGCAGTGATCAGATCTGTCCACAATACTCCCAAATGCGTCCGCACCAGATTTTCGTACAGCTGCAGCATGACCTTGCGGCCTTGAAACTCGATCCCTCTACAAACAAAAGCGAACACACCATTTGTCATCTTAACTACCCTATCAATCTGTGTGGCAACTTTCAGGGGTCTATGTTCATGGAGACCGAGACCTTTCTGTTCTTCTCCGCTACATAGATTCTCACCATTAGCCCAGTCCCCTTTATTTCTGTTACTCCTTCCAAAGTGAATCACTTCACACTTTTCCACATTAAACCCCATTTCCCATCTCTCAGCCCAGTTCTGCACCTTATCTATGTCTCTCTGTAACCAGCAAGTTCCTTCAGGAGTGTCCACAGCTCCAATAATAACCTTAGTCTCACCGGCAAATTTACCAACCCAACCTACGCGCTCATCAAGGGAATTTATAAAAATGGCAAACAACAGTGGCCCCAAAACAGATCCTTGCAGAACCCTACTAGTAACTCAACTCCAGGATGAAGATTTCCCCTCAACCACCATCTTCTTTCAGCTCGCCAATTTCTGATCCTATCCATTAAACCACCCCCAATCCCATGCCTCCGTCTTTTGTGCAATAGCCTACCGTAGGGAACCTTATCAAACGCCTTACTGAAATCCATATTCACCACATTAACCGCTTTGCCCTCATCCACCTGTCTGGTCACCACCTCAAAGAACTCAATAAGATTTGTGAGGCATGACCGCCCTTCACAATATCGTGTTGACTGTCCCTAAACAATGTATTTCTCTGTCAATTATGATAAATCCTATCTCTTCTCCAAAATTTTACCCACAAACGACGTAAGGCTCAATGGTCTTCAATTACCAGGGGTGTCTCAACTCCCCATCTTGAACAAGGGAGCAAGATTTGCCATTCTGCAGTCTTCTGGCACTATTCCTGTAGACGATGACGATATAAAGATCAAAGCCATGGACTCGGCAGTCTCCTCTCAGGCTTCCCAGAGAATCCTCTGATAAATCACAGCCGGCCCAGACTTATCCATTTTCACACACTCCAGATTTGCAAACGCATTCCACTTGTGAACCTCAATCCTGTCTTGTCGAGCCTCAGTATTCTCCTCGACACCATTGTCTTTTTCCAGTGTGATTACTGACAAAAAATATTCATTTAGCGCTTCCCTTATCTCCTCGGACTTCACGCACAACTTCCCACAACTATGCCCCGAATCTTTCTCTCGTCATTCTTTCATTCCTGATATACCTATAGAAAGCCTTAAGGATTCCTTTGATTCTAGCTGCCAACGACTTCTCTTGTTCCTTCCTGGCCCTTCTTAGCTCTCTCTTCAGTTCATTCCTGGCTAATTTGTCACTCTGAAGTGACCCAACTGAGCCATCACGTCTCATCCAAACATAAGCCTTCTCCTTCCTCTTGAAAAGAGATTCTACTTCTCTTTTAATCCTCGGATCCCTCACTCAACTGCTTCCTCCCTGTCTGACAGGTGCATACTTATCAAGGGCACGCAATAGCTGTTCCTTGAATAAGCTACACATTTCAATTGTGACCACCCTCTCCAGTTTCCTTTCCCATTCTATGCATCCTAACTGTTACCTAATTACATCATCTTGCCTTTTACCCAGCAATTTCTCTTGCCCGGCGTTATATACCTATCCCTTTCGATTGCTAAACCAAACATAGCCAAATTGTGGTCACTTTCAACAAAGTGCCCACCTACCGCCAAATCTAACACCTGGTCTGGTTCATTACCCAGTACCAAAGCCTATATGGCTTTGCCCCTTGTTGGTTTCTCTATATACTGTATCAGGAAACCATCCTGCATGTATTGTACAAAAACTGACCCATTTAAAGTACTCGAACTATTGTATTTCCAGTCAATATTTGGAAAGTTAATGTCACCCATAAAAACTACCCTATTACTCTTGCTCCTATCCAGAATCATCTTTGCTGTCCTTTCCTCTACATTTCTGGAACTATTTGGAGGGCTATAGAAAACTCCCAACAGGGTGACCTCTCCTTTACTGTTCGAAACTCAGCCCATACTACCTCAATTCCTTCCCATGCAGGGTTGTGGGGCTGTTGAATTCTCTTCCCAAGAGAGCAGGGAAGAATGGGTCACTGAAGGTATTCCCAGCTAAGTGGCTTGGGGGCCATGGGAAGGTGAAGTTAATGCTGCAATGAAGTGTCCAAAATGATCTTTTTAAAAATTGTAGATAATAAAAATCTGACCTGTGTTGGAATGGACATTGCCCTAAAGGAGAATGTGAATAACTAGGCACCACGACAGGGCTGGAGTCTTGCCTGGAGGGAAACCATGTGACTTGTTCTAAATCTCGTTCTCCTACAGCAAGAAGAGAGGGTTTGTTCTGGAACTTCCAACCCACGGAAGGACAGATGGGTTATTTTGTGCAGCCTTTGGTATGAGGCAACACAGGAAGATCCAGACCGTATGTTTCCAGGGAGTGTGCCCTTTCTCCCTCAGAGGAGAGACTCTCAGCAGCTCACGTACAGCACGCAGGCTGGGATTCAGGGAAGTGAGCGGTTCAGTAGAAAAGCAGAATGATCAGTTCTGCTCATTTTCGAGGTGGGAGTTTAATTATTTATCTTTTATTTTTAAGAAGTGTGTTTTATTTTGACTTCTCTTCATGCTCCTGAACAATCTCCCAGTCTGTATTATCTTAGGAACATTACTTTTTCTGCACCTACACTGCTGGTTTACATAAAGGAGGTATTTTCCAGAAACTCCCACTTGTCTCTCCCCGTGCACAGACAGAATGATATTACAAGGCAGGAGCTGGTGTGGAATGCACTTACTCACAGTGTGTGGTGGGATAACCAGCTGCAGGTTCACAGAGGGCTGGGAATAATTGTTCCCAATGTATCTCTTTAAACAGTCCCTTTAGCAGATTCAAACTCAGCTGCTTCACCAGGATAGACACCGAGGTCTCCATCTCAGTGCCTGCACATTGACAAAACCGTTTGTGAAATATCCAACATTCTCAAATCGAGAGGCTGCCACATTGCATCTGAGGCTTGGAGGATGGACAGGTGAGCCGGAGTCACAGCTTTCCAGAGAAATCACTTGGGATTTCCAGAGCAATGTCTGACCTACTCAGTTATTGACTGGACCGAGGCAGTACCCAGCAGTTTAACTTCTCCAATCATTGGAGCTGCACCATGGGTGGTTTTCGTTCAATTCATCACATTCAAATGATAACCGTGACTTTTAGAATAACCGTTCCCTGTCTGATATGAATACCCTGTGACACAGCTCGTTGAGAGCATTTACAAATTGCATGCTCCTCATATTTACAAATTTTCCTTATCATTTGGGTGGTCATTGCTCGAAAAGGGATTTATTGAGAACCTGTTTATTTGGATGCAGAGGAATTGTGAGCTGTGCTGCATTAATGTTTCCCCCAGTGTTGTTTTATGGTCCCATTTTCTACTCCACCCTCCTTCATGCACTCGCCTTCCTTTTAATTTGTCGAACGCCTGTTAGATTTTGAACATTTCTGCGGTCTGGTGGAATCACGCAGGCCTGAAATATTTCTGCCAGAAGTTAGCAGCACTTTCAGATACAAGTACGAAGATGAGACAGTGAGGTTATATCAGTGTGTGTAGCAAACAGTGAACTGACACTGTCCCAGCAATCCTACTTGAAATTATTGTCTGTTTGCCAGATCAAGAAAAACTGAGCTCAGATTAGGTCACCATTTTCTAAGCCATTTCTTCAATGCTTATTTTCACAGAATCTCTATGGTGTGGAAGCACGTCATTTGGTCGATCCCAGTTCACACTGACCCTCCGAAAAGGATCCCACCCAGACCCATTCCCCCCAGCATTTCCCGGTAATCCTGATTTCCCGTGGTTAATCCAGCTCGCCTGCACATCCATGGACACGATGGGCAATTTAGCATGACCGATTCACCTAAGCTGCACATCTTTGGATTGTGGGAGGAAATCGGAGCACCCAGAGGAAACCCACACAAACACGGGGAGAACGTGCGAACTCCACACAGTCACCTGAGGCTGGAATCGAACCCGGGTCCCCAACACTGTGAGGCAGCAGGTGCTGACCACTGAGACACTGTGCCACGCTGAACAGGAGCAGAATTTATTTTTGAACTCCAGGGAACTGAGTGTTGATAATTGAGCCCGAGGTGAGAGGTTAAAGTGTCTCAGAGTTCTTGACTTATTGTATGCTTTATTAATCAGGCTGATTGATAACTGAGTAGGAGACGGTGAGGACTGCAGGTGTTGGAGCTCAGAGTCGAGAGTGTGGTGTTCGAAATGTACAGCAGATCAGGCAGCATCCGAGGAGCAGGAAAATCGATGTTTCAGACCTCCTGAAGGTCTTAGGCCTGAAACGTCGACTCTCCTGTTCCTCGGATGCTGCCTGACCTGCTGTACTTTTCCAGCACTACACTCTCGAGTTTGATAATTGAATTGAAAGTAAATGGCACAACAACAAATTGAATGCAGCATTAGGGAGATTTGACAGGATTAGTACACCTCTCAGAGAATGTGAGGCCGAGTTGAAACGTTTGTTATGAACCAGATGAAATCCCCTCAAAGCATTTCAAGGAGTCAGTCTGGACTCTACTTTTTATTTTATTTCAAAGCAAGTGTCAGGTACTGCGTCCCAGATGTGATTTGATTGGTTAAACTACAGGCCTGTAAGCTTATACTTATACTGCAGTTCAAATGCAAACAAAGGAGCATTCGCAAAATAACTGTGATTTAACTGCAATTCAAACTGTTCCAGTGTAGCAGCATCCCAGAAATACACCCTTTGTAAAGGCCAATTCAGCAAAACTCATTTCCTTCACTTGTTCGAACAAAACATGAAACAGGTAGGACAGGACAAATACATACAATTAGCTGTATAATTGCATAAAATACTGATTACAGCTCATTCTGGGGAATTTTAATTCTTTCCTGGTTATGAGGAAAGACATCACGATCCATGAGGAGGTTAGAGAACATATTGATGAGAACGGTTTCAGGAATTTGGGAATTCAGGGAATGTCAGGGTGCTCTGTTTAGAAGAGACAAAAATTTACTGGCAGAATTCAAACTCCGAAAGAAGTGCAATAGTTTACACAGTGAGCTCTTGTCACCCATCAAGCACTGCAAGAGAGGGAAGTGGAAAGAGGTCTAATAGCAACTTCCTGAAAACAATTGGATTTAGGAAAAACCATGAAATGAGGAGAACTGGAAAACTCCTCCAAAGCCCAGCACAGTCACGATAAGGTGGAATGCCCCCTTTGCTGTATGGATCATTCTATGATTGTGAGATGGACTGAGTTATCTCCAATCCCCCGTAAAGTGGCATGATTCCAACCATGATGGCAATGCAGCAGCTCAGCTTCTCCTCGAGGAGCTCCTCATCCTGGGTCAAAGAGCAATCTCGACTCAGCAGCACCTCGTCACTCACCCTCACAGATCAGGAAACGGTACCCTTGATTGAACCCGAAATGATACAGCTCAGCAAACAAAGAACAAATGTCTAGCTGTAAGATGGAGCTTGAATAAACTCTGAATATGTTGTCCCAATGATCCCTATCTCTTTCTCACTGAGTCTTCCTTTGAGCTGGGATACGTATCCTGATCTTCGCAAGACACTTATGGCAGTGGGAGAAAGTGAGGACTGCAAATGCTGGAGAGTCAGAGTCGAAATATATGGCGCTGCAAAAGCACAGCAGCTCAGGCAACAGCCGAGGAGAAGGGGAGTCAATGTTTCGGACATAGGCCTTTCATCAGGAATCTGGAGGGGAAGGGATCTGAGAGATAAATAGAGGGGGTTGGGAGTGGGGTGGGGGAAGGTGGTTGGGAAGGTGGATGCAAGCGGGGGGGTGAAGGTGGTGGGTCGGTAGGGAGGGTGGAGCAGATCGGTGGGAAGGAAGATAAACCGGACAAGAGGGCGGTTCCGAGTTGGAGGGTTTGATCTGGGATGAGGTGGGGAGGGGTGCGTAATTCGAAACTAGTGAAGTCGATGTTGATGCTGGGTGGGTGAAGGGTCCCAAGGCAGAAGATGAGGTATTCTTCCTCCAGTTCTCGGGTGGCTTTGATTTGGTGGTGGAGGAGGCGCGGACATGCATTTCGTTGGGGGATTGGGAGGTGGAGTTGAAGTGGTTGCCTACATGGCGGTGGGGTTGTTTGGTGCGTGTATCCCAGAGATGTTCCCTGAAATGCTCTGCGAGTTAGTGTCCTGTCTCCCCGATATAGAGGACACCGCATCGAGAGCATTGGACACAATGGATGAGGTGGGTGGATGGGGTTCAAGGGCAGAGATGCAGGAAGGGAAGGCGATATGCTGGAGGATATTGTTGATCACATGGTAGAGGATGCAATTTCCCTCCTCTCTTGAAACTCATCCTTCCAACTGCAGCAAGGATAGAACCCCACTGGTCCTCATCTTCCATCCCACTAATCTCCGGTTACAGAGGATTATCCTCTGCCATTTCCACCACCGATAATCAGACATTTTTACCAAACATATATTTCCCTCCCTATCCCCATCTGCGTTCCGCAGAGACTGTCCCTTCCGTGACTCCGTCGTTAAGTCCATGCCACCCATCAACCCACCCACTCTCCACTCTCACCTCACAACCAAAGATCTTTTCACATTGGCACAGATTTTCCTGCACAACCAAACACCTCACCTACTGTGTCAGTTGCTCTCAATGTGGTCTCCTCTCTATCCTGGAGACAGGATGCCAACTCGTGGAACGTTTTACGGAACATCTTTGGGGCACATGCACCACACAACCCCACCGCCATGTCGCCGAACATTTCAATTCCTCCACCCCCCACCCCCCTCCCCATTCTGCCAAGGACATGCAAGTTCTGGGCCTCCTCCACCGCCAAATCAAAGCCACCCAAGAACTGGAGGAAGAACACCTCATCTTTGCGCCTTGGGACCTTCCAGCCACACAGCATCAACAGTGACTTCAATCGTTTCCAAATCTCTCCTCGCCCACACCTAATCCTCGATCAATCTTTCCACCTCGGCACTGCCCACTTGACATGGTCATACCTGTTCATCTTCCTTCCCACGTATCCGCTGCAGCATCGCCACTCACCGATCAGAATTACCTCCAACCTGCACACACCTATCACCTTAATCCCAGATCCAACCTCTATTTATCTCTCAGGTCCCTTCCAACTCCACATTCCTTTTGCCAGAAATGTCGACACTCCTTTTCCCCGTATGTTTCCTGACCTGCTGTGCTTTTCCAGTGCTGCATTACATATGGAAGTGGTCCGAGAAGTATTGGATGTATTTGTGGTCATCCTTCAAGACTGTCGACTCTCAAACAGTTCCCATGGATTAGCGGGCAGCTACGGCATCCTACTGCTTTAGAAACTGAAGCAAGGAGTGAACAGAATGACAGGCCGGTTAGTCTGACATCACAAGTTGGAAAAATACTGGAATCGATCATATAAGATATAACAGCAGAACAACTGGAACACAGTGCGAGAAGTGGACACTGTCAGCATGGATTGACAAAAGGGTAATCATGCTTGACAAGACTACTGCAATACCCTGGGATTTCCCACATTGAACTGGTCGGGGAGCGAGTGGATGTGGTTCACTTGGATTTTCAGAAGGCTAATGAGGACACATGTCAGAGTTTAGAAAGGAAAATTAATGCAGATGAAATTGGTGTAGTGTCCTGACACGGAGAGAGAACTGGTTGTCAGCCTGGAAACAAAGTGTTGGAATGAACGGGTCTTTTCCTGAATGGCAGCCAGTGGGTATCAGTGCTTGGGCCCCAGCTATTCACAATATAGGTTCACGATTTAAGAGGAAGGAATTAGATGTAAAAACCTCCAAATTGGCAGGTGCCACAATGCGGAGTGGGAGGGTGAGCTATGAGGAACGGACAGAGATGCTTCAGTATGACTGGGACTAGTTGTGTGAGTGGGTAAATGCATGGTAGGTGATGTAGAGAGGAGGTAAATATCAGTTTGTCCACTTTGAGATCAAGAACAGGAAAACGGCAGGGACATACCACTATAAACACTGGAGGAAATATCCAAGAAGCGCTTCGCAGGAGACTCCCAAGCACTGATGATGTCGCCTAGCCAGGGGACGAAACGTTTGCAACAAAAACTTCCAGCTCGGCGAACAGAACCACAACAAAGAACAGGAAAGTGATTATTCGCGGAATGGTGAGAGATTGAGAAATGGTGAGGCACAAAAAGACCCGGGTGTCCTCGTGCACCAGTCAGGGAAAGTAAGCATGAAGGAGCAGCAGGGACTGACGACGTGGTTAAATGTGTGTCCCCTTTGGGAAGGCAGTTTCTTGACTGAATGATGCTCGACTGGGAAAAGGAGGGTGTTTCAGTCAGAGCTGAGTGTCCTTGTACACCATTCGGTGAATGTCACAGGCAGGGGCAGCGGGCGGTGAAGAAGGCAAACGGTATGTTCGACTGCATAGCGAGAGGATTCAGGTACAGGAGCAGGGAAGGCTTGCTGTTGTTGTACAGGGCATTGGTGAGACCACCCCCGTGGAGTAGTATTATGTGCAGTGTTGTTTTCCTTTATCTGGGAAAGGATGCCCTGGCTACTGAGGGAGCACAACGGTTTACCAGATTGATGCATGGGATGGCACGGATGGTTTTGAAGAGAGATTATATTGGTTAGGACGATATTCACTGCTGTTGAGAAGAATGACGTTGGATCTCATAACCTGCAAATTTCCAACCTGATCAGACAGTGTAAACACAGGAAGGATGTTCCTGAAGACCAGGCAGCCCAGAAGCAGAGATAATAGTCTAAGGGAAGACGCTGGATCAGTGAGGACTGAGATGAGGAGAAATCTCTTCATCCAGTGAGCACTGAGCCTGTGATATTCACTGACACAGAAAATAGATGAGGCCATAGCACTGAAAGCTTTCAGACCAGAGACAGATACAATTCTTGGGGCGAAACGGATGTTGTAAAAGTAGAAAGGGGACTGAGTTGGATGATCAGCCATGATCACATGACATGGCTGAGCAGGCATTGTTGGGCTGAATGGCCAACTCCTGCTTCTGTTTTCTTTAATCCTCGTGGGCTGCCGCATATGTTCAATGAGCCAAAATGATTTAATGTTACATTTCTCATGATCTGAGTTTGAAATAAATTTAGGAAAATCGCAGACTGATGTTGGATACACTCTGCAAATCTGGCTGCATCTGTGCAGATAAAACCAGTGAACATTTCATTTGTTGGTAACTCTTCAAGCCTGTGGTTGGGTGTGGCTTTTTAAACAATATTCATGCTGTAACACCCTTTGAGAATCAAGGCACTTTTGTCATACTTGTTCTCACTTGGATCAGCACAGGGAGGGAGGATGATGCAGATGAAATTGGTTGGGTATGTTGCATGTCCGTAATCTGAGCTCCAGGACAACTCTACAGGAGCAGATTCATTGTCAGTATTTTTAATCAATATATCCAGAGATGTTATTATGCACCCCTGTAGCATGAGGGGCTTGAACACAAATCTTCTAGACCAGAGGTAGAGACACTACCACTGTACCACAAGAGCTCAAGTTTCCAACGGTAGTGTCCTAGGCATAAACATTTCCAGCTAATTCGTCGATGACCTTCCTTTCATGATAAGGCCAGAAGTGTGGATGTTCAACGATGATGACACAATATTCAGCACAATTCACAACTTCTCAGATACTGAAGCAGACCATGTTAAATTTAGCAAGATCTGGACAATATCCAAACTCATACTGAATCGTGGCAAGTAACATTCCTCCCACACAGATGACAGGCTATACCCATTTCCAGTAAGATACAATCTAACCACCTTTTAATTTATTTACCATGTTTTTATCTCTCCACCATGGAGTCTACATGCCTGCATTCCTGATGAAGGGCTTTTGCCCGAACCGTCGATTTTCCTGCTCCTCGGATGCTGCCTGACATGCTGTGGTTTTCCAGCACCACTCTGATCGCAACTCTGGTTTGAACTCCCGGCCGTTGGTTGTTCAGCGCCTAGGAGCTCGTGAGTGCTTGTCAAACCTACAACTCCCATCAGGCAACGCGATCCAAGCCTGTGGAAACCAAAGTAGCCGGCCCTTACTGCGCAGGCGCTGGCTACAAGGGCTGCACGGGTAATGTAGTCCACACAGTGTGTGCTGCGGAAAATGAATGGCTGAGGAATGTTGTGTGGAGAGAGAAACAGTTAGTGCCGAGAGTCTGATCTAACTCTTGGTCAGAACTGGAAGGAGATGCTCGAAAATTCTGGGCTTTGTGTTGTAGACCGAGGGAACATATAGTGAGAGTGCCCAGAGCTAAAGAATGTGCCTTTTTGTTGTATATTTGAGGCTGTCCCTTCCCATGTTTGTCCCTGATCATTTGCAGCCAGACATTTCACTGTTTCCCTGTTTATCTCAGGTAGTGCTCCCTCTCAGACTCAATACATGGCAATCTGTTTCTGGTCCCCAGTTATTGTTTGTCATTTATGGGGATCAATTTAAAACTATATCATGCCTTTGAATTTCACCTTATTCCCAATTTGCTGGAGGATCTCAGACTGTGCCATGACTCATTCAATCAGCTTCATGATGCAATGCTGGATCTGAAACTGGTACATCCTCAGTCATTGCACAATGTCGTTGTTCCAACACACACTGACAAAAACATTCTCCAAACTCCGCTTCAGGATCACTCTTGCAAATGCGATCGACTCGACTACATGAAGATTGAAGACCCCCACAATTATTATTTTGTGTTTTTATAAATTCCTGTAATTTCTTGCTTAATACAGTGCTGTTAGGCAGGCTAGAAACAGTTCTCCCACTTGCATTTCCGGGCATATCATCTTTCCAAATTGCTTTCATGATCTGAGGGTAAATAATTCGGCAATCTTAATTTTGTTATCTCTAGCTAACAGGTTCCTCCTCTCTGCATTCCAGTCTGCAAAACTGAGGAATCTTAAATATTCATGTCCCATCTTTTGTTCATAATAACCAAGTCTGACTGGTGATTAGATCAAAGGCATTCACTTCTTTATGTCCATATGCCTTCTTGCAGATACTTTGTCCATTGAAATAAAGAACACATAAATTACATTTTAATGACTACTTCCTGTCGCAAATTAACTGAACAATCTACACTTAAATTATACTTGTCCCTTCGTGTTCCTTTCTCCTTTTCTTCAACCACATTCTCATGCTTCTTCCATGTTTCAAACTTTGTCTTTGTATTTGAAAATATCCTTTCACTTGAACCTTGCTCCTGCCTCACTTTTGTCAGTTTAAACCACTGTCCAAAATTATATTCATATGTTTGGCCGTGATACTGGTCCCCGCACAGTTCCCATGTAATCCATCACAATGGAATACCCCACTTTTCCTGAGTAATGATGCAAGTGCTCCATGAATCAAAACCACTCCTTGCTCGGCTCGAATCGTCGACTTTCCTGCTCCTCCGAGGCTGTCTGACCTGCTGTGCTTCTCCAGCTACACTTCTATTGAATCTTTTTACACCATTGGTCGAATGTGCGATTTTCCTGCACTCTGGTGATATCGCTCAGTATCGTTGCATGTGGTATTCATCACTGTGTGGGTGCAGCTGCTACTTTCCGTTGTAACTACTTTTAGATCCTGAACCAAAAAAATTCTCCACTCTCGAAAGAAGAGCACAGAGATGATATTGCACAGGCCAGGAATGGAGACGGAGGTATTGTAGATCTCCCAGAGTCTCAGTACCATTCTAAATGTGTAATCATTACTATGTGAATTTCCTTTCTGCGTCTGCCTATTTCTGTGTCTCCTTTAGCAACTTGGATTTCTTGATGGAACAGAATTCTCATCTCATTTATCATCCAGTACCACATTGAAGACAGTCAACCAGCCAGAAAGAAGAAAGACAGTGAGATCCAAAGATGAATTGTCACACTAAATTGTTCAAGGTGTTAGGTGCATTAGTCGGAGAGGGTTGGGTTACTCTTCTGAGGCTCGGTGTGGACTTGTTAGGAGAAAGTGAGGACTGCAGATGCTGGAGATCAGAGCTGAAAAATGTGTTGCTGGAAAAGCGCAGTAGTTCAGGCAGCATCCAAGGAGCAGGAAAATCGACGTTTCGGGCATAAGCCCTTTGCCCGAAACGTCGATTCTCCTGCTCCTTGGATGCTGCATGGACTTATTAGGTCAAAGGGCCTGTTTCCACACTGTAGGGAACCTAATCTAACCTACAGCATTCAATAAATCTTGCAGGGGAAGGTAACTCATATTGGATAATGCGGGAGATGAATTAGAGAGCTCAAAGCTGTAGGCCCACAAACATATCCATCAGCTGCCACTCAAATGTTGCAATTGTACGAGCCTCCACCGCTTCCCCTGGAAACTCATTCCATACATTTACCACCCTCTGAGTGAAACAGTTGCCCTTAGGTCTCGTTTGTACCTTTCCACTCTCACACTAAACCAATGCCCTGTAGTTCTGCACTCCCCCAAAACAGGGAAAATACTTTGCCTATTTATGCTCTGCCTGCCCCTCATGATATTATAAAGCTCTATAAGGTTACCCGTCAGCCTCCGACACTCCAGAGAAAACAGCCCCAGCCTCTTCAACCTCTCCCTATAGATCAAATCTTCCAACCCTTACAACATCCTTGACAATCTTTTCTGAACCCTGTGAAGTTTCACAACATCTTTCTGATAGAAAGGAGACCAGAATCGCACACAATATTGCAGAAGTGGCCTGACCAATGTCCTGTCAAGCCGCAACATAGCCTCCCAACGCCTGTACTCAATACTCTGACCAATAAATGAAAGCATACCAAGCGCCTTCTTCACTATCCTATCTACGTGTGGCTCCACTTTCAACGAGCTATGAGCCTACACTTCAAGGTCACTTTGTTCAGCAACAGTCTTGAGGACCTTACCATTAAGTGTATAAGTCCTGCTCTGATTTGCTTTCCCAAAATGAAGCACCTCACATTTATTTTGATTAAACTCCATCTGTCACTTCTCAGCCCATTGGCCCATCTGGACAAGATCTCGTTGAAATATAAGGTGACCTTCTTTGTTTGCCACTACACCTCAAATTTTAATGTCATCTGCAAACTTACTAACTGTACCTCTGATGCTCGCAACCAAATTATTTATGTAAATGATGAAAAGTAGTGGACCCATCAACGATCGTTGTGGCACTCTACTGGTCACAGGCTCCACCACTACCCTCTGTCTTCTACCTTTGAACCAGTTCTGTATCCAAATGGCGAGTTATCCCTGTATTCCATGAGATCAAAATTTGCTCACCAGTCTCCCATGGGGAACCTTGTCGAACGCCTTACCGAAGTCCACATAGATCACATCTACCGCTCTGCCCTCATTAATCATCTTTGTTACTTCTTCAAAAAACGCAATCAAGTTTGTGATACATGACTTCCCACACACAAAGCCATGTTGAGTATCCCTAAGCAGTCCTTGCCTTTCCAAACACATGTACATCCTGTCCCTCAGGATTCCCTCCAACAAATTGCCCATCACAGACGTCAGATGCACTGGTCTATAGTTCCCTGGCTTGTCCTTACCACTCTTCTTAAACAGTGGTACCACGTTAGCCAACCTCCAGTCTTCTGGCACCTCACTTGTTAGTATCGATGATATAAATATCACAGGAAGAGGCCCAACAATCACTTCCCTAACTTCCCACAGAGTTCTCGGTTACACCTGGTCAGGTCCTATGGATATATCCACTTTTAACCAGCACTTCCTTCTCTGTAATACGAACAGTTTGCAAAATGTCACCATTTATTTCCCTACAGTCCTTATCTTCCATGTCCTTTTCCACAATAAATAATGATGCAAAATACTTGTTTAGTACCTGCCCTGTTTTCTGTGGCTACATAAAAAGGCTGCCTTGCTGGTCTTTGAGGGGCCCTATTCTCTCCCTAGTTACCTTTTTGTCCTTCGTGTATTTGTATTCTATTTGGATTCTCCTTAATTCTATTTGCCAAAGCTATTTCATGTCCCATTTTTGCCCTCCTGATCTCCCTCTTAAGTTTACTCCGACTGTCTTTGCACTTTTCTAAGAATTCACTCGGTCAATCCTGCCTATACCTGACATATGCTTCCTAACCAAACCCGCAGTTCCTTTCTTTGTAACTTGCTCCAGTCTCTACAGCATGCTTTATGTCAGCAATCTCGATGTCCAGTCACTGTCATAGTCACTGTCTCTATCATCTTCTCCAGTGTCTGGAAACCTCCTCCAATACCTCAAACCCTCCCCATCTGCACATCCTCCTCCAGTCCCTGCAACTCGGCTTCCTCCCTTCAACAACAATACACAATCTCTGTAATCTCCTACTGTTCATACAAATCTCACTAACTGCTTAAAGTTGTCCAGCTTTCCCTTTCCGTGTAACCTGCTCCAGTCTGTATCACCCTGTCTATTTGTGTGAACCTCTTGCGTCACTTTGACCCTCCTCGTGTCTGTTACCTCCTCCAGTCTCTACAACCTTCTCTCTCTCTGACCTCCTCCAATTGCTGAAATGCTTCCTCTCTCTCCTTCCTCCAGCCACTCTTTGGCTTCCTAACGCTGTAATCTCCTCCAGCAGCTAAAACTATGCATGTCCTTGTAACATTTTCTTGATTGATGTAACCACCTCCAGTCCCTCCAGCTGACTCGTTGAAACCTCCTTCAGTCCGACGAACCATTTCTATCTGTGTAAACTCGCCCAGTGTCCACAACCTTCAGTATCACTAACCTCATCCAGTCGGCAACCACTACTATATTTTTAATCACTTGAAACATCTGCATTGTTGTAACCTTCTTCCATCTTTCCAACCAACACTACTTAATTAAGCTCCTTCTACACTACATAATATTTCTGCTTCCTCCTCCTGTTCCTGCACCGTTGTGAACTCTGTTACCTCATCCAATCTGTACCTTTGTATCTTCGTGTCATACTGCACAGAAACAGGCCTTTCACCCCACCATGTATCTGCAGACAACAAACAGTAAATTACATTGAGCTTCTTTCCCGGCATTTGGTCCATGGTCTACCATGTCCTGGTATTTTACGTATTCATGCAGAGGCTTCTTCAATATTCTGAGAGCATCTCTCTCCACACCCTCTCAGAGAGCGCGTTCCAACTTCTACCACCCTCTGGGTTGAAAAAAAGCTTCTTTCTCAAATCTCCTCCAATTCACTTGCTTCTCACTATGGGGAAGAGATTCTCATGATCTACTTTGTCTATACCATAATTTTGTGTACATCAGTGACATCCCTCTCACAGCCTCCTCTGATCCAACGAAACCAGACTCAACATTTAAGTCTCCGGTCTCAAATGAACTTTATCATCCCAGGCCACATCCTGGTGAATCTTTTTTTTTCACCCTCTCCAGTGCAATTACTTTTTTTTTAACAAACAGAACTGCACACAGTATTGCAGATGTTGTCTCACCAATGCTTTCAGAAGCTTGCTCACTCACGCATTCAAATCTCTGATAATGAAGTCAAGCATCCTGAATGTCAGCTTTCTCAACCTGTCTACCTTCACTTTCCCCTTTATGGATGTACAGGCTTGTACATCAGGTCCCTTAAATACTCCCCAGGATTTGGATATTCATTGTGTATATCCCTAATTTCACTCTACCATTGTTAAACCCAATTTATCAGCTGATCAATATCAGACTGGGACCATCCTCCTGGCTGTGAAGAGCACCACCAATTTTTGTGCCGTCAGCAAACTTCCATATTCACACCCAAGTCATTAATATAAATATCAAACACCAAGAGTCCTAGTACTGAACAATGTGATACACTGCTGATCACATGTTTCAAGTTCCTAAGACAACCCTCCACCATCACCCTTTTCCTCACCTTTGCAAGGCAATTTCGAATCCAGTTTGTCAACTTGCTTTGGATCCCCTGGGCCCTTATCTTCTGTACCAGCATTCAATATGGAACCTTGTCTAAGGTCTTATGTCCATTTCAACTACATGAACTGCACTACCATAATGAATGGATTTTGAAGTATTTTCTAAAAAAACGTAATTAAATTAATCTTCCTCTGGTCTTGTCATCCGACTCTCTTTCACTTGGCCGAGGCCATCCTCCCCACATTCTCTCTGTAAATTGTACAATCCCTAAAATCACCTTGTTAATGCAATCTTCTCCGTTCCTTGCAACAATCCATATGACTGCAATTTATTCCCATTCCGAAAGAACTTAATGACTAACATTCGCCATTCATTACCACACTTCCCATCACTGTTACCCCCTTAAACTTCTCCAACTGTCCCTATCTCTGTAAACTCACCTAACTTGTACAACTCTCCCTTTGACGGTAACCTTCTCCCCAGTCCCTACAAAATTCTCTTTCTCAAAAATGTTATAATCTCTCACGACCCTCATGATCATTGTAAACTGCTCCCATGGCAATATGATTACCTCTGTCATCTCATCTCAACTCTCCAAACTTTGCTCTGTCTGTATCCTTCTTTAGCTGAAAATGTGTTGCTGGAAAAGCACAGCAGGTCATGCAGCATCCAAGGAGCAGGAGAATCGACGTTTCTGGCATGAACCCTTCTTCAGGAATGAGGAAAGTGTTTACATCAGGCTAAGATAAAAGGTAGGGAGGAGGGACTTGGGAGGGGCTTTGGAAATGGAAGGAGGTCAAGGTGAGGGTGATATGCCAGAGTGGGGGCGGGGGCGGGGGCGGAGAGGTCAGGAAGAAGATTGCAGGTTAGGAAGGCGGTGCTGAGTTCGAGGGATTTGACTGAGACAAGGTGGGGAGAGGGGAAATGAGGAAACTGGAGAAATCTGAGTTTATCCCTTGTGGTTGGAGTGTTCCTAGGCGGAAGATGAGGCTTTCTTCATCCAACCGTCGTGTTGCTATGGTCTGGCGATGGAGGAGTCCAAGGACCTGCATGTTCTTGGTGGGGTGGGAGGGGGAGTTGAAGTGTTGAGCCACGGGGTGGTTGGGTTGGTTGGTCCGGGTGTCCCAGAGGTGTTCTCTGAAACGTTCCGCAAGTAGGCGGCCTGTCTCCTCAATTTAGAGGAGGCCATATCGGGTGCAGCAGATGCAATAAATGATGTGTGTGGAGGTGCTGGTGACTTTGTGGCGGAATATCCACAGTGTAAGTAATTAAATCTAAGTAGTAACTAACCCACGTCATAAAGTCACACACATTGCTGATTTTTGATGGGCCCTATTCTCTCCTTAGTTACCATTTCGTCCTTAATGTATTTGTTGAATCCATTTCGGTTCTCCTCAACCCTGTTTGCCAAAGATATTGCGTGCCCCCTTTTTGCCATCCTGAATTCCCTCTTAAGTGTTGCCTTCATAGGATTCTCATTCCCGCAATCTCAAATGTCTTTCCCTTACATACACCTTACTATTTTGAGTAAAACAACAATTTGTGTAGTCATCTAGCATTCCCTACACCTACCAGACTTGCTGTTCACTCTAACAGGAGCATGTCACCTGTGCATTCTCGTCATCTCATTTTTGAAGGCTTTCCATTATGCAGCCATCCCTTTACCTGCAAATATCTGCCTCCCAATCAACATTTGGAAGTTCTTGCCAAATACCATTAAACCTGGCTTTCCTCCAATTTAAAACTTTACATTTTAGATACGGTGTGTGCTTTTATATCACTGTTTTAAAACTAATGTAGCATGATATGCAACTGTACAGAACCAAAATGTTTCTGTGACAATGTACACAATGTGATTTTGTATGAATAAAGTACATTTTTGAAATTAAAACAAAAGGCAGACTCAATGTCAGGGGATTGCATCCCTGAAGACCGTGAGATTCCCAGAGATGGCCCTGTCTGGTACAGCACACATACCTGACTCGCTTGGCGATGACCTGAGCCAGGATTTTGCAGTCTACATTGGTCGCCAATTTCTAATTTCCTCCCTCTCCATCTTCCGTTTGTCGATGAAGGAGATGTTACCTTTCTCCATGGAGTTGCTCATTGTACCTGTTAGAAGCATACTGTCGTGCACCTCTAGCATGTCCTGGCCAATCACTGCCCACTGAAACGAATACAGATCAGCATTTTAGGCGTTGGTTCGAGGAGCATCATTCTTTTCTAAGGACGAGAGGGCCTTTGTCAGCCCATCCAGAGATAACAGCTGGTCCAGTCCCTCCTGCATGCTGCTGTCTAAGACCTCTGTGACAGAAGACAGGAACGATTGGGTGCCAGCACTGTCTCTGATCTTAGTGTCAAAGACACTGGGATCAAATGATTTGCTGATCATCAGGATGTCAGACTGAGATGATGTTACTGAGCCATTATCTTCTTTCAAGCTGCTGAGCACAGAGCTCTCCTTGTGCACCTTCGGGAAGAAGAAACGCCAGCATGTCTCATCTTGCTCCATTGTTGGTAATCTGGCCCGGAAGATTATCTTCAAGGACTCCGAGGTAAAGAGCGAGACTTGCTGACACATTATCTCGGTGACATCGACCCCAATTGTCTACAGCAGCAGTTGGTTCTGCATGGTTTTCTGGGATTTGGATAGTCTTGCCCGGTTCTGTTCCACCTTCTGAAACCTTTTAATGATAAAACACCTCCAGATGTCCCCTTTGACTGTATTCCAGCAGTCCGCTTGGGACTTACATATGCGCTTCACGGTTCTCCAACCCATATAATCCCTCTTCATCTCAACATTTTCTGGGGTCAGCAGTTTCATGTTCAACTTTCACGTTCCCTTGCCAGCCCCCGGTCGACCTGAAGGTGACAATGAGCCAGCAAGAGGCAGTGGTCAGTGAAGAGCACCAGTTGACGTCAATGGATCTGACCGAGAATGGGTGGTACACATACAGGAAATCTATCCTTGAGCGGATAGACCCAGCTGGTTGTGACCAGGTGTATCGACGTTGCGCTGCGCCTGCAGGGAGTCCTGAAGATATCGTGCAGCTTGGTGACTCTACCTGTTTCAGCAGGAATCTGACCGGAGTCCAGTTCGCTGTCAGCCCCTCCGGATGTTCCATCCACATCGATGATGCAGTTGAACACTTTGGTCAGAACGACCGTCCTGGAGGTTGCCAGCAGCAGTGGGAGCTGCTGCAGGATGGCTAACCTCTCACTTTTTACCCCCATGGTAATTTGTCTCACTGGGGCATTACTGTATGTGAGCCTGCTCTCATCTGCATACCTCCCAGTAACTATATGGTGATTATTAACAGTCTCACAGTGAGCTTGAATTGTTCACACTCCTCCCTGTAACTTCGCAATATCTCTTGCATATTTCACAGTCAGCCTAGCCTGATCCTGTGTGTCACCCTTTTTGTCCTCTTCCATTTAGCTCCTGTCTTTAAGATTGTAGCCAGAGATCCCTACAGGCCGCATTTCATTCTCCTCACTGCCTTGGTGCTCCCCCGTACACCATGAGTCTCTCCCTTTCCCTCCAGAATAGTTCTTGTGACCCCCCACCCACCTCGCTGACCCCACCATCTAGCTGCAATGTTGGAGAATCCCCACCATGGGGACTGCCATTTCTTCTCCAGCTCATTCATATTTCTTCACAAAACAGAAACACGACTCAGCCACAGTAATCGATGGCAGGTGAATGAGAGTAATCATACATCTGAAAGGAGATTACCGTTGAATTGTGCGATTTACTTTATTTTATATGTATATAATAGAAGCAGAAATATTACATGGAACTCATTTCACTGAATTCAACTGTGCAAAGAAATGATTTCTCTGCTGATCAAATCATTCCAAAAGTACAACATTGCATAGAGTCCATTTGGAAATGATGCACAAAGTGTAGGTCAGTTAAGGGGAAACTGACGACATGCTCTGCATCCAAACTATTAAACCATTTCACAAATGGAAGGCTTCATTCAGGCGATTAAATCTGTCTTCGTCATTCTTTACTGGACTCCTTCCCATTCGATTTTCTGACGTTCTCTGGGTCACCCAAAATGTGTAGCTCCCTTTCGTTCCCATCAGGGCCTGATGCCTTCCTTACCCCGGGTACGTAACTGTTTCTTTTTAGCGTGTGCTTTATTTTCAGGGGAAATACTGCGGTGGTTGTGACCAGAACAGTCAGCTGGACATCATTGAGTATAGGTGGAAGGGACCCGGGTTCAATTCCCACCTCGGGCAATTATCTGTGTGGAGTTTACACATTCTCCCCGTGTCAGTGTGGGTTTCCTCCGGGTGCTCCGGTTTCCTCCCAAAGTCCAGCGATGTGCAGGTTAGGTGAAAACGGCCATGCTAAAATTGCCAGTCGTCGTAGGTGCATTAGTCAGGGTTGAATGTCGGGGAATGGGTCTGGTTGTGTTGCTGTTCGGAGGTTCGGTGTGGACTTGATGGGCCGAAGAACCTGTTTCCACACTGTCCGTGAATCTAATCTAATCTAATATGAGTTCCCTGATTGGGACTGATATTCTGGACCAAGTAGGGAGACTTGGCTGACAGATAAGAAGGGTCAGTGTCAGAGATGCCGTCACTGAATGAGGCAGTAGTATATTTAAGGACGGTTCATGTGTAAATAAAGGGTGACTTGGAGAAGTAAACCAGTCTTTGTGCAGTTATTTCACGTGCATCTCCAGCACTGGGCTTGAAAGTTACTGCGTATCCTTCCTGTTAGAGTCACAGTCAGAGAGTCATATGGAGTTTCAGCACAGAAACAGAACCTTCGGTCCAAAGCGTCCATGGCAACCAGATATCGAATTTAATTTAGTCTCATTTCCAGCATTTGGCCCATATTCCTCAGAATCCTTTCTATTCATATACCCATCCAAATGGTTTTTAACAGTGGTGGATGTGATCTGGATAGACTTCACTGAGGCGTTTGACAAGGTTCCTCATGGTAAGCCGGTTATTCAGCCTCTCCTGACAGCTCAAACCCCATAACCCTGGCAACAGCCTTGGAAACCTTTTATGAACCTTTCGATTATTGTTGTCACATACCTCAGTTTCAGTAAAGCGTTTGATAATGTTCTGCGTGGTAGGTTATCGCAGAAAATACAGAAGAATGGGATTGAGCGTAATTTAGCTGTTAAAATCAGAAATTGGCGAGCTGAAAGAAGACTGAACGCTGAAAGCTGAAAGGTGATTGTTCATGGGAATTATTCATCCTGGAGCTAGTGATGTATCACAAGGATCTGATTTCGGGCCGCTGCTGTTTGTAATTTTTATGAATTACCTGGAGAAGAGCGTAGAATGATGGTTAGTAAATTTGCGAATTACACTAAAGTTGGTGGAGTTGTGGACAGTGCTGAAGGATGTTACAGGTACAGAGGGGCATAAATAAGCTGAAGAGATGGGCTGAGAGGTGTTTAATGTGGAAATGTGTGAGGTGATACACTTTGGAAGGAGTAACAGCAATACAGAATACTGGGCCCACGGTAAGATTCTTGGAAGTGTGGATGAGCAGAGATCACAGTGTTCATGTTAAGGCCCAGAAAGATTCCACCCAAGTTGAAGGGCTGTTAAGATGGCATACAGTGTGTTAACTTTTATTGGCAGAGGCATTGCTTTTTGGAGCCATGAGGTCAGGTTGCAGTTGTACAGAACTCTGGTGTGGCCGCACTTGGAGGAGAGCGCACAGATCTGGTCACCCCATTATCAGAAGGATATAGAAGCTTTGGAAATGGAGCAGTGGAGATTTACCAGGATGCTGCCTGGTACGGAGAGAAGGTCTTATGAAGAAACGTGAGGGACTTAATGCTGTTTTCCTTAGAGAGAAGAAAGTTAAAGGGTGATTTAACAGAGGCACACAAGATGATCAGAGGAATACACAGGGCAGGCAGTGAGATCCTTTTTTCTCGGATGGTGATTGCTAGCAGGAAGGGGCATAGTTTAAACTGAGGGGCGATGCATATAGGACAGAATATCAGAAATAGATTCTTTACTCAGAGAGTAGGAAGGGCGTGGAATGTCCGGTCTGCATCAGTAGAGGATTCACTAAATTAAAGGGCATTTAAATGGTCACTGGATAAACATATGGAAGGTAATGGAGTAGCGTAGGTTAGATGGGCTTCAGATTGATTTCACAAGTCGGCACAATATCGAAAGACGAAGAGCCTGTACTGCGCTGTGTTGTTTTATGTACTAACACACCCTATCTCTGTAAGCTAGTTCCATCTCTCAAACATTATGTATCTATGTTCTGTCTCTCTCTGTAAGACTGAGACTGATAATGTGAGACCAGTATTGGGTTGCACTCGCAGATGCGTTGATGGACGGGAAAGCAAGGTTGTGAATGGAATTGATTTTTATTGTGAGGGATTCTTGAATTTATTGAGTTGATAACTGACTTTTTTTCTCTGATGACGTCTTCTACCGATCAGCAGAAACAATATCAATGTATGTTAGTAATTTTCTTTCACTGAAGTGAAATATTATTGATGTATTTGAATACGCACGGCACCCATTTACAGAAATTCCCAGATCCCATTGCATGTTCAATCAATTCTTGGAGCTTGTTCGATGCAGTATTCTGGAGCGGAGCATTCTCTGCACCTGATTGGGTATTCCACATCACACCTTCTGACATGAAACTCGGTATTCTCCACTGCAGCCAGGTTTTCTCGATTTCCTGATGTCAGCTCTGATCCGTATCATGTGCAAATATTTTACTGAAGACAAAATACTTGTTAATGTCTGGTTCAGTCCATATGTCACGAAATGGAACCTTTGCAAGGCAGGGATGATCTCACAATTCCCGGGTTACTGAAACAGTGATCTAGACATGGGCTCTAGGTGGCGTAGAGAATGATACAGCCCACTGGCTGGTTATTGTGCTGGGTTGTGTTATTCAGCAGAGTTTGTAAAAGCTGAGCTGCGGTGCGGTTCCTGTTGATCTGTGTGGGGTTCAGCAATTTACTTTCTGGGCACCGACTGCCGCTGTTCGGGAAGACAGCGAGGTCATTTCCACCTGGTTGGTTCAGGAAAATGTGCACATGGGAGATAATAAAAACATGTCTTGATATGCGGGAGTTCAGTTGTACATCTAAGCTTATCTTTCTGCACTGGGAAGCAGGTAAAGCCAGCAGGAAGGCGAAACGTCCTCTCCCATAATCAGACGCCCGGTGCCCAGCCACCATGCAGAAACTGAAAGGGGCAAATTCAGGGTGCGAGTCAGGGAATGGACTTTGGGTGAAACATTCTCTGTCCAGTGTCAGTGGGCCCAGCTTGAGATGTGTTACTCGGAACAACGCCCGTCTTATTAGAGACATCGGGAAAGTCAATAATTGACATTTCAAATTCATTCATGGGAAGGTCAGTGTTGCTTCACTTTGTATCCCAATATCAATGTTGTAGTAAATTCTGGGATCAGCGAGGGGTTTAAAGAGAGAATCCGGGTAATGTGACAGAGGGCAGAACAATGTTATTATTTTTGTACAAATCCTCCTGCAATGAATCAGAGAATGCCACTAATTCTGGATAACTTGCTGTAGCTTCATTTTAAGTTCCTTTACCTGATGCCCTACTTGATGCCACATGCCACATGTGATGATTAGAAATAGATAGAGACAGGGAGATAGAACGAGAGAGAATGCGAGCTTTAGGAACTGTCAGCTGCAACGGGAGGCCATAGAGTCATAGAGATGTATAGCATGGAAACAGACCCTTCGGTCCATGCCGACTAATATCCTAACCCGCTCTACTTCCACCTGCCAGCACCCAGCCCATAGCTCTGCAAACCCTTCCTATTCATATACCCACCCAGACGCCTCTTAGGTTTTGTAATTGTCCTCGCCTCCACCACATCCTCTGGCAGATCATTCCATGCATGTACCACCCTCTGCGTGAAAAAGTTGCTCTTTAAGTCTTCTTTATATCTTTCTGCTCACACCCGAAACCTCTACTCTCCAGTTCTGGTCTCCCCGATCCCAGGGAAAGGACATTGTCTATTTATCATATCCACGCCCCTCATACTTTTGTAAACCTCTATCAGGTCACTCCTCAGCCTCCGATGGTCAAGGGCAAACAGCCCCAGCCTGTTCAGCCTCTCCCTTTAACTCAAATCCTCCAAACCTGGCAACATCCTTGTAAATCTTTTCCGAACGGTTTCAAGTTTCCCATCATCTTTCATATAGGAAGGAGACCAGAATTACATGCAATATTCCAAACGTGGCCTAACCAATGCGCTTAACATGACTTCCCAACTCCAGGGCTCAAGACTCTGACCAATAAAATAAAGCATACCAAACGCCTACTTCACTATCCTATCTGCCTGCAGGTCCACTTTCAAGAAGTTTTCAACCTGCACTCCAAGGTCTCTTTGTTCTGCAACGCTCCCGAGGACCTTAAAATTAAGCGTAGGCGTCTTGCTAAGATTTGCTTTCCCAAAATGCAGCACATCTCATTTATCTGAATTAAACACGATCTGCCACTTCTCACCCCTTTGGCCCATCTGATCAAGTCCCCGTTGTAATCTGTGATATCCTTCTTCCCTGTCCACCACACCTCCAATGTTGGTGTCATCTGCAAACTTACGTACCATAACTCTTATGCTCGCATCGGAATCATTTATACAAATGACAAAAAGTTGAGGACCCCGCAGCGATTCTTGTGGCACTCCACTGGTCACAGGCCTCCTGTCTGAAAAGCAACCTTTCATCACCACTCTCTGTCTTCTATCTTCAAGCCAGGTCTGTATCCAAATGGCTAGTTCTCCCTGTATTCTGTGAGATCTAATCTTGCTAAACAGTCTCCCAATGGGAATATTGTCAACGCCTTACTGAACCCCATATAGATCTACTGCTTTGCCCTCATCAATCCTCTTTATGATTTCTTCAAAAAACTCAAACAAGACTGTGTGAAAGGTTCCTCAAATGCTGGAACAAATTTTAAACGTTCAGATTTTATTTCTGCCTGTGGTATTCCGTTTATCTGACAAGGGTGAAACACTTGGCAAAATGCAACTACATCCTTGTGTAGTGCGGGCCAGTAGAAATGTCATTGTATTTTAGCCTGTGTTTTCCTCAAGTAGTAGCGCATGCAGCACTAGCAGCACCTCCTTTCTATACCCGATTGGCAAAACGATTTGATGAATGTCTGACTATTATCATTTGCTTTAATGCATGATTGTCTGCATTTCCTCATTAAGATATCATATTTTAAGTAATAGCAGACAGGAATGCATTCATTTTCTTTCTCGGTAACTGCGCTTTGATATAAGTGTTCTAACTCTGCAACTTACTGCTGTAATTCAATCAGCTTAGTAAAGCAAAAGATGCTTGCATGTTAACCTGTTTGCTCCTTCTCTATTCCACTTTAGTGATCAAAACAGGTTTTGGATAACACGAAGTCAGTTTATTTATTTGTGCCTTTTGAACCCTCCTGCTTCAATTTATGCCTCTGTGATCTGTGGTCACGCAATCAGGAAAGATTCCTGGATAAACACTTTCCAGGTCTTCAGTTGCTTCGCCTCACGATGTCAGATCAAACACTGACATGGGAACCTCCTGTTGACTCGCCTCCCTCAGCCTCACGGTGTTAGATCAAACACTGATACGGAAACCTCTTGGAAACCCCTCTCCTTCAGTCCCATGGTGTCAGATCAAACACTGACACGGATACCTCCTGCTGTCTCCCCTCCCTGAGCCTCACGGTGCCAGATGAAACACCGACACGGGAACCTACTGCTGATTTGCCTCCATTACCCTCACGGGGTCAAATCAAACACTGACACAGAAACGTGCTGCTCACTCCCTTCCGTCAGCCTCACGATGTCAGATCAATCACTGACACATAAATCTCCTGCTGACTCCCCTCAATCAGCTACAAGGTTTCAGATCAAACAGCGACACAGAAACTCTTGCTGACTCCCCTCCCTCAACTGAAGGATCAGTGTTTCTCCATGTTGAAAAACACTTACAGGAAGCACTGAGAGAGTAGCGAAAGTGGAAACTGTATACTGGGTTGGCCATTTCAAAACCACCACCAAGAGGTGCTCAGCCTTTTGCCCAAAACGTCGATTTTACTGCTCCACGGATGCTGCCTGAACTGCTGTGCTTTTCCAGCTTCACTCTAATCTAGAATCTGGTTTCCAGCATCTGCAGTCATTGTTTTTACCTGCTTGATGGGGACCGAGCATCAAAGGGGAGGGAACATCTTTGACCTCAATCTAACAGCTGCAGACACATTGTTCAGTGACCATATTGATAACAGTGACGAGCGCATACAGCATTTGTCGAGACAAAGTCCCACTTTGACATTGTAAATACCCTCTGTCATTGTGTGACACTTTCACTGTGCTGAACGGGGCAGATTTCGAATAGATCTAGTAACTCAACTCTTGGCTGTATGTGATGATTCGGGTCAGTACCAACAGCAGCAGATTTTGGCTCCAGCACAATTTTGACCATCACTTTACACTGACCATTTAGCGAGTGCATTAACCCTTGCTCAATGGAGAATGGAGAGCGCCTGACAAGAGCAGTACCAGGTACACCTAAAAATGAGGTGAATTTACCAAACAGGACCGCATACTCACCAAATCGCGTAAACTGCAAGTCATACAAAGATTTAGCCAATGAATCACACCTAATGTCTGCAATCCTGTCACATGCAGACAGGTGAACAGTAGCAGACAATCAAACAACTCATTCGAGGAAGTGAATCCACAAATATTGACTTCCTCAATGGTGGAAGAGGCCAGCACAACATTAGAAAACAAAATACTGAAACATTCACAAAAATGTTCAGACAGAAGTGTCGGTGCAATTACCTAAATTAGTCTCCTGCAGATGACAGTCTTCAGTTGAATCGATTCATTTTTGCATGGTATCTGCAAGCGGTTGGAGAGATTGGAGAATGCAAAAGCACTGGGCCCCCAAAACATTCCATTCAAGCTGTTCTTGCTCGACTTCAGCACTGGCACCTTCGTGACAATGTTGGGAAACTGGACACACAGAGACAAAACATCAGACAATCAATGATTGCCCTATTGGTTTAGAACAAATAACATAGAGCAATACAGTAGAGAACACGCCCTTCGGCCCTCGATATTGCGCCGATCTGTGAACTATTCTCAGCTTACTCCCCCTCCACTCTATCCCAAAATCATCCATGTGCTTATATAAGGATTGTTTAAATCACCCTAATGTGGCTGAATTGACTACATTAGCAGATAGGGCATTCTACGCCTTTACCACTCTCTGCGTATAGAACCTGCCTCTGACATCTGTCTTAAATCTATCACCCCTCAATTTGTAGTTATGCCGTCTCGTACAAGCTGATGTCATCATCCTAGGAAAATCCTTTCACTGTCTCCCTTATCTAATCCTCTGATCATCTTGGATGTCTCTGTCAAATCCCCACTTAGCCTTCTTCTTTCCATTGAGAATAGACCCAAGTCTCTCATCCTTTCCTCATAAGACCTTCCCTCCAGACCAGACAACATCTCGGTAAATCTCCTCGGCACCGTTTCCAATGCTTCCACATCCTTAATGTAATGGGACAACCAGAACCGTACACAATATTCCAAGTGTGGCCGCACCAACGTTTTGTACAGTTGCAGCGTGATATTGCGGTTCCGGAACTCAATCCCTCTACCAATGAAACCTAACACACCATATGCCTTCTTAACAGCACAACTCACCTGGGTGGCAACTTTCAGGGATCTGTGCACATGGACTCCAAGATCCCTCTGCACATTTACACTTCCAAGAATCTTTCCATTGACCCAGTACTCTGCCTTCCTGTTATTCTTCCCAAAGTGCATCACCTCACATTTAGCTGCATTGAACTCGATTTGCCACCTCTCAGCTCAATTCTGCAGTTGATCCAACTCCCCCTGCAACCGATAACATTCTTCCAAACTGTCAACTACTCCACCGACGTTAGTGTCGTCTGCAAATTTACTAATCCATCTACCTATGCCTGCGTCTAAACAAATTTATAAAAATGACAAGCAGCAGTGGTCCCAAAACAGATCCTTGTGACTCACCACTAGTAACTGGACTACAGACCGAATATATTCCATCAACCACCACTTACTGCCTTCTTTCAAAAAGCCAGTTTCTAATCCAAACTGCTAAATTACCCTCAATTACATGTCTCTGCATGTTCTACAACAGCCTACCATGTATACCACGTCAACTGCCCTATCCTCATCCACATTCATAAACTGATGGAAGATGTCATCTACAGTGGCGTCATCAGCAACTCCTCATCACTAACCTGCTCACTGAAGCGCAGTGTGTGTTCTGCCAGGGCCACTCATCCTGTGACCTCATTCAAGCCTTGATTTAAAGACAGACAACAAGAAAACACACAGCTGTATTCTAGAGGTGAGGCAAGAGTCACTGCACTTAACATCATCATACTTGCATTCGACCACCTGTGGCATCAAGGATTAAGAGCAAATGGGAAAACAGAGAAAAATCTGCACTGGTTGAAGATATATGTTGTACAAAAGAAGGTGTTCGGATTTGGTGGGTTTGGGAAATGGAAAAGTAAGGCACCATACTCTTCAGGCTTGATAGGGTTGTTCTTTCGTTTGACAGAGACCTCTGGTGGCAGTTTAACTGGATAGTCATCATGCCTCAAGTAAGGGAAAGGTTATTTAAGACTTTCCTTCTAGTTATCTCAGTTAATGCTGGAATTGAACTCACACTCTTGGCATTAACCTGTAAGATAAACTAGACATCCACCTGATTGAGCTAACCAAGTCCCCACTCAGCTCCTTCGGGTAGATATTTGAATATTAATCTTTTCAGTAATGTTATTACACAGCTTTGGAGCAGACTGAACATGAAGCAAGCACGGTGGCTCAGTGGTTAGCACTGCTGCCACATAGCACCAGGGACCCGGGTTCGCTCCCAGCCTCGGACGACTGTCTGTGTGGAGTTTACACATTCTCCCCGTTTCTACGTGGGTTTCCTCTGGGAGCTCCAGTTTCCTCCCACAGTCCAAAGATGTGCAGGTTAGGTGTATTGGCCATGCTAAGCTGCCCATAGTGTTAGGTGCATTAATCAGAAGGAAATGAGTCTGGATGGGTTACTCTTCGGAGGGTCAGTGTGGACTTGTTGGGCCAAAGGGCCTATTTCCACCCTGTAGGGAATCTAAAAAAAAGCTTCCTAGATTTGATGGAGGGACACTATCAGTGAGATATAAGAGTGCCCTCTGTCCTTGGCCCAGCAGTTTTCAAGTGCTTCATAAATAGCCATTCATCTACCATAAACTCACAAGTGTGGGTGTTCGCCAATGATTGCACAATGATCACGATTTGACAATGTTCGCGATTATGCATGTATGCAAAACATGCAAGCGTGTGCACAAAAGTGACAAGTGACATCTGCATTACACACGATACAGAACTGAACCATCATCCACTACCAATACCCCGGGGATTAATGTTAACTAGAACTGGACTAACAAGATAACTAATTCTCCATGTTTGTGAAGCGTTTATCTCTGAAACGTCGACCCCCCTGCACCTTGGATGCTGTCTGACCTGCTGTGCTTTTCCAGCCCGCCACATTTTGACCTATATACATTCATTGATAACAACAAAATGTCAGGGGCTAGGAATTCGGCCGAAATAACTTACATCATGATTTTCAAAAGCCTGCCCACCATCTATAAGACACAAGTTGAATATGTGTGTTAATACACAATTCCCCCATTTGTCTGGCTGAATGCAGGTTCACTCCTCATCCACTGACACACAGTAGCAGCAGTGCCTGCCATCTCCGTGGTAATCTGCAGAAATTTACCAAGGCTCCTTACAAAGTCCCTCTGAAACCACGACCATCATAATTGGACAAGGGCAACAGATATATAGAAGTTCCATTCCAACGCTGATTTGGAAATACACTTCTGTTCTTTCAACTTCACTCACTTATGACCGACAGCACATCCAGCGGCTCAACGTGTCAGCTCAATCCCACTTTCTCAGGGGCAACAAGGGACAGGTAGTAAATACTGGCCCAATGACCTTCCATGAATAAATCAGAATGGAAAATGTTGCCGAAACATGATCAATACTGGACACTGTATTTTGTTTTTTGTGAGAGGAGGATGGTTTGTTTCAGTCAGTGTCTTGCCTGTTGTGAATTGCTAAAGTGATATTCTGTTTGAAACAATCTGTCAATTGTTCAGAGGCATGGCTTGCATACTAAGAATCACACAGACACTGACATTCACATGTCATATTGACTGGCATGGTGGCTCAGTGGTGAGCACTGCTGCCTCACAGCACCAGTGTCCCAGGTTCAATTCCTGCCTTGGGGACTGTTTGTGTGGACTTTGCACATTCGTCCTGTGTCTGCGTGGGTTTCCTCCCAAAGTCCAAAGATGTGCAGGTCAGGTGAATTGGCAATGCTAAATGCCCATCGTGTTTGTTGCATTGGTCAGAGGGAGATGGGTCTGGCTGGGTTGCTCTTCGGACAGTTGGTGTGGACTCTTTGGACTAAAGGGCTTGTTTCCACACTGTAGGTAATCTAATCTAATGTCACTGAGTTGTGAAATTGATAGAATCGTTTGAAAATGTATTCGTATGCGACTGTAGAATGTTCAAACACACAGTGTTGCTGTTCTGTGAATATGTTTGTGTGACTATTAACACACAATATTAGTACAAGCAAAATGTTCGGACATTTTCAAAGTCCTTGCACTTAAGAATAATTTACTCTTGGGTGTGATAACGAGACCCATCATTTGAAAGGCCCTTACTGTGATTTGTACACGACTTTCATCATATTATGGTCATAAAACGTATTGAGGGATTGTGTGAATAACTGTCCAGGTCCAGTTTGAAAGCTGTTTGGACAGATTTTGTAGATGGTCACATAGAAATCGTGGTGAGGCTCAGTGGCACTGTGTCTTAATTGATGCTCTCATCAATGCCATTTTCAACAGCTTTGCTGACTGCAAGATGATGTGTTCACTGATCTGAACATGAATCAGCTGTTTACGACAGTCACTGAGTTGTGTGATAGTAGGAATTGTGTCATAGCGAGCTGTGTATTCTGGTAATTTAATTATTTTACAATTCAACCAATTTTGTCCGAAAATAATGATGTTTGATTTTTTTAAAAATACATAAGAAATAATGTGATATTATCTCTTCAAGTGTAAAAGTGACCTGCCATATATTTCCCACAGACCAATCAAACAACAGTCAGACATTGTGTGTAATGCAGGATTCTCTGAGCAGGAATATGTACCAGACAACATCACCACCCTCTCTGGTCGGGTTTGTCCCACTGACAAGACGCAGCCAGGCAGAGGGGGGCAGCTCTTTGGTACATAGTCAATGAAGTGCTCAGCATTGATGTTGGATCTTGTGGCTGCTGGACTGTTCTGGGGCAGATTATGGGGGAATCAGTAAAAGGGAAACATATATTTGACCTCATCATAACCAATTGGACTGCTGTAGGTACAACTCTCCATCTGATCTATCGCCAAGACTAGCCACTGTATAGACCTTGTGGGTAGGAAGGTCCACCTTCACATTTTGTCGATCCTCCCCACCATGCCATTTAGGAACATATGTGCTGAATGGACAGACTTTAACCAGATTGGGCAACTAATGACGAGGCGTCCATGAGGTGCAAGTGCGTTTTCGGCAGCAGCTAAATCATGCTCTGCACAACTCATACAGTCTGCAACCTCACGGCTCAGCATACCTCCCGCTCTGCGGTAACCGTTAAGGCAGTGTGTTCCACTGTTGGTCAGTGAAGAATTCAGAAGGACATGCCGGGAGCAGCGCCAGCCCAGACCTTGAGATGTGGGGTAAAACTGGAGAAACTCTTATTGTCTTCACCTACAAAATAGGCCGACATGCATGCTAAAAAGCATAAGCAGCAAGTGTTGGGCAGAGCTCAATGATCCCACATACAATGGTTCAGATCTGTGTTCCTGCCTCATGTAGTCATTAAATATAATGGACATTGGAGGAGGAGGCTTCTCTCCAACAATGGAATCTCCGCTTATGGGGGAACGTCAGGGAACAAATAAAATTGTTGTATTTACAACATGGGGTGGTGATAACCTCGCGGTATTATCATCCAGAGACTATTCATCCAGAGGCCCCACGAATGTTCTGGGGATGCAGTTTTGAATCACACCTGGGCAGATGGTGGACTTTGAATTCAATAAGAATCTGGCATTAAGAGTCTAAAGTGGACCATTGTCTATTGTCAGAAAAATACCATCTGGGCCACGAATGTCCTTTAGGGAAGGAAATTGCCATCCCTCCCTGTTCGGCCTGCATGTGACCCCAGGCACACAGCAAGGTGGTTGACTCTTACTCTGGGCAATTAGCGATGGGCAAGAAATGCTGCCTCACCATGAATGAAAGAAAAAACTCAATCGTCAGCGAGAAGGACTGAGCAGGTAATCCATTTCGGCCTCATTCAGTAGGACCCAGCGTCAGAGACCACAATCCTCAGACAAATCGGTTCACTCCGTTCGAAATCAAGAAATGACTCGAGACACTGGAAACTGTGACTGAATTCCAGAGATTGCCACATCTCTAGCCAAGCTGTTCCATTCCATCAAGAACACTGACACCTACCAACAGTTTGATAAACGGCCCAACTATGTCCTGTAAATAAAAGCAGGACGCCTTGCATTGCAGCCAGTCACTGACACATCGTTGTATGGTCGACCATGTAAATGTGAAGCAAGGTGTTAGCAGTAATGTAATCAATCATCAATAACCTACTCAGGGGAGTTCAGTTAGTGTCCCGCCAAGCTCACACAGCTACTGACCACATTGCCAGCTCAGTTCGAAACAAAGGAATTACAAACCAGCAGTGGGAATAATTACTCTTAACATCGAGGAACCATTTAACAGTGTGTGACAGTTGTATCCCGAATAAAATTTTAATGATTTGGAATGTAGGGGAGGTACTGTCCTGTTTGGAATTATCACCAGAAAAAATATGATTTTTGTCAGTGTCTGTAATTGGAACTCCAGGAGAACTCTGCAACTATTTCTCAGGATCGAGAATGTTCAACGCTCAATCTTTTCCAGGTGCTGCAATAGCCTTCATTCAATCATCAGGTCAGACGTGTGAATGTTCACTGATTATACCATTCCTGAAAGTGTCCATATTCAAATACAACAAGCACATTTGTCAGCAGTAATGTAATCAATCAGCAATAACCTATGAAGGGATGTTCAGTTAGTGTTCTGTCAACCTCACACAGCTCCTGATCACATTGCCAGCTCAGTCTTACAAATGGCAAGTAATGTTCACGCAACGTAAATATTCGACAAATAAGACAATGAAGGATTAAAACATCCTTCTTTGATTTTAAGTAGCATGACTGTCAGGAAGTCTCAGCACGGTGTTCATCAGCATCCTTGGTGCTATCGTTGACCAAACATTTCCCTGGACAGGCTACATTTGCAACACTGTCTTCAAGAGCAGTTCAGAGGCTCGGGATTCTGTAGTCATTAACTCACCTGCTGATTCCCCAAAGCCTGTGATGGATTGCATCCCAGGAATAAGCCAGGACAAAACTAGCCCATTTAATTGTTATCACTTCCACGGATATCCATCTCCTCCATCACTGATGCTCAGCAGTAGCACTGTATACCATCTACAAGATTCACTGCTGTCTTATCAGGCAGCACCATCAAAATCAACTGCATCGAGAAGAACAGACAGGCGGGTACTTTGGAAAATTTACGAACTGGCTTCTTTATATGGTCAAAAGTGATGACGTTTGCTCATGAGTTCACAATTCTCAACTCTTCAGATCACAACATCGGTCCAAGTGTAGCAAAACCTGGACAACAGCCAATCTCGGGGGCTGAAAAGTGGTAAGTAACATTCGTGGCACACCAATATCAGACTAGGGCCATCATCAGCCATCTCATCGCTATTCAACATCCAAACACATCACCATTGATGAGTCCATTGGCAACAACATTATCAGGTTTCTCTAAGAACATGTAGCTGCGATAGTTGCAACATCAGGTCAGAAGTTAGGTATTCTGTTGCTAGTGACATTTCTCCTGTCTTTCGATAGACTGTCTACTATCTCTGAGGTTCAACTCAAAATATGATGGAATAATCCCCACTTTTATGAATAATTGCAGCTCCAACAGTACTCAAAGGAATTGACACGATTAAAGACGAAGCAGCCCATTTGAATGATCCCAATCCACAATCACTCTCCCCCTCCAGGGCCGACACTCAGCAAAAAGGTTTGAGAATGGCACTCCTTAGACAGCACCTTCCACCCTCATTGCCACACTCATTACCATTGGAGATGGAGATTGGAGACGGTTACAGAGAGTGGTGAACGCGGCCAAGACAATCACAAAGGCCAACCTCACATGTGTAGACCCTATCCGTCAAGGAAAGGCCGCTGCATTCTCAAAGATCCATCCCGCCCTGGAAATGTTTTTCTCCAACTTCTATCATCGGGGAGAAAGTACTGCACACACGCACCTGTCAGTTTTGAAACAGTCACAACTCTACTGTTTTACAGCACTGATTGTCTCACAAACTATTAACTTTCGCCTGTACCTGTATTTTGTTTTGCCGCTGTTTACCTATTATTTACTTATCTATGCTACTTAATTTTGCGATCTGCCTGTATTACTCGCAAGACAAAGCTTTTCACTGTGCCTTGGTACAGTAAAAATAATTGCAATTCAATTCAATCTGGAAGGAAAAGAGCAGTACTTAGGGAATATTGATCATAATTCATTCGATTCGAATAAACGAATTGTAAAGAGACAATTAGACTAAGAACTCGAGTCTTTGTATGACCCTGTCTTGTTTCATTAAGCTGAGAAGAGATCCATTCAATTGAATAGGAGACAATAATGACAACATAAGTCAGAATCTGAGGAGTGATAGATATTCTGAGGGAGATTATTATGGCTCAGACAAAACATATTCCCAAAAGTAAAAAAGGGATCAGGCTGCTAAATCCATAACTCCTGGAAATCTAGAAACACACAGAACAGGAAAGGTTACATCAGACAGTGCCAATTCAATACTACAGAAACCTGAGAGGAGTGTGGTCTGTGGAGGGGTGAGACTCAAAATGAAATTAGAAAGCAAACAGTATGTGTGAAATGATGATGGCAAGAAATATTAGCCGATCTTTCGCAGATTATTTTTCAATACAAAAAATGAAAATGTGTTCAGAATATAAAAGGCAAATAATAGAAACCACATGTCAAGATTTGTTTTGGTTCTGAATTTGGCTTGAAACTAAAAGGGAGCTCAACAGTCTGGCTTATTTTGATGAATCTGGGGAGAACTGTCTGAGAAGCCCATCAGACCATTCTCAATGTTACTGAATTTAAGAATATGAGATCCAGTCGCCGAGACAGGATGGTAACGATGGAGAAAGTCAGGACTGCAGATGCTGGAGAGCAGAGGAGCGAGTGAGTTGCTGGAAAAGCGCAGCAGGTGAGGCAGCATTCGAAGAGCAGGGGAATCAAATTTTTGGGCGTTTCCTGACGAAGGGCTTATGCCCAAGACGTCGAATCTCCTGCTGCTCGAATGTTACCTGACCTGCTGTGCTTTTCCAGCGCCACATACTCGAAGGTAGTAATGATTGAATGTTTTGGGAATCTTTGATGACAAGAAAAATTGTGAGCTCAGTCAAAGAGAAAAAGGATGTACATGAAAGAAACTTGTGGCATTGGAATGCCTTAAAAACACAAAAACGAAGCAGGGAAAATGTAAACAAGGAGTTAGGGCGAAAAGGGATCAGGAAATGTATTTGGCAAACAGGATTAAGGAAAATTCAAAGTCGGTTTATCAGGATTAAGAGTTTAGCCATGGAAAGACTCGGTCTACTCAAGAACAAAGGTGGGAATTTATACGTGGAGCTGAAGGAACTGGGTGACGTCCTGAACTAATACTTTACGTTGGTATTCATAAAGGAGAAGGACATGGTGGATGATGAGTCCATAGAAGGTGATGTTAATATTCCAGATGTTTTAGATATTAAAAAAGCAATGGAGGATGCCCTGGGCTTTTTGAACAGGAATAAGGCGGACAGGTCTTCAGGATATCATAGGATCAGTCCCAGAATACTGAGGGAAGATGGGAGTAAATTGTTGAGGCATTTTGCACACTCGTCGGATGGTCTTCAGTCGCAGGAGAGGTTCCAGAGAATTGGAGAAAAGGTAATGTTGTTTCTCTGTTGAAGAAGGGTTAGTACAAGTGATTTCAGGTCGTGACTCATGTATCAGCGGCAGGAAAATTATTGGAGATTCTTATCGATAGAACTCACTCATATTTGGAAACATATAGACATATTAGCAAAGGGCAACATGGCTTTGTGTGGGCAAGATCAAATCTCTCAAACATGATTGAATATTTTGAACAAGTCACAAAGGTGATTCATGAGAGCCTGGAGCTGGAATTTCTCAATATGGACTTTAGTAAGGCCTTTGATTTGAATCCTTAAAGCAGGTTCAAACAGAAGGTGAAGTCAAATGGGATCACAGTGAGTCGGTAAGGTGGAGAGAAACATGCTTGGTCATAGAAGACACAGTAGTAGTGGAAGAGAGCTTTTTTCATTGGAGATCAGTTAATAGATTGGGATCATTAGGGTGATGGCCAGAGGATACAGAAGGATATATGTTGGCTGGCGACTTGGACAGAGAAAAAGCAGATGCAGTTTAATCAGGACAGTTGTGATATGATGCAGTTCAGAAGGTCAAATGCAGTAGTGAAGTATAAAGTAGATGGAAAAACAATTAGTCAACGGGATCTCCGTGTACAGCTCCACATTTCCCTGAAAGTGGCAACACGGGCTGATAAGGTGGTCAAGAAGACTTATGGAAAAATTGCGGACAGCCATATGAACATACAATGTAAAAGTTGGCAGGCCATATTTCAGCCGTATAAAAATGTAGTTCAGGCACATTTGGAACATGTGTATAGTAATGGTTGCCACACCAAGAGAATGATGTGTGAGGAGTTACCAGATATACATTTTCAAAATTATCAGAGGCATAGATAAAGTACAGTTAGAGATGTTTCTTTTCCCAGAGTATAAATATCAATGACTAGGAGCCAGAAGCATTAGTTAAAAGGGAGAGATTTAAAGTGAGATATGATCGGCAAGTTTTTATTCCAGACAGAATGTGAAAGTGCATGGAATTTCTGACAGAGGTGAAGATTTTAAAAAAGCTACGTTTAAAAGGTATCTTTCCACAGCGTTGAGTATGTAGGGAATACATAGAAGCAAAAGCTTTCTTTTTAGCTTTAGAAAGGCAAGATGTGACAGTACAGGCTTGCTTGGCTGAAGGGCGTATTCCTGTCTTATTATGTTCTTAAAGAAAAGATGTTAGCAATGAAGTGTCACAAATCTGGTTCCTTTTTTTTCTAAAAGCTGTTCCTTTTCTCAAGGATACTGTGTCTTTGACTTTTTTCAGAGGGGTCATAAAACTTTTCTGGTTCTTACTAGATTAGTTTGTTACAAAGATTAAAAGGTATTGAGTGGCCTTCTTGTTTATACGTGAACAGATGAGACTTCAGCTCAAAGGGCCATGTTTTAGAAGTGACCTGTATAATGAAAGGGGAGTGGTCGGCTCACTAACTGAGCAGTTCAGAGCACATCTAGTTAGCAGTTCAGCTGTATGGGAACAGGCTGCTAGACTTTCTCTCACTCCTTCTGTCCTTCTAACTTTACCTTGTAAGTATTTGGCCCATTTTCACTGTTTTTGAGGGGTTTGCTTATTGGGAGTGTTGTGCATATTCAGAGCAACATAATTGAATACAGTTTGGATAGAATGAGTTTGATAGGGATTCCTTATTCTGTTTTTTTTTGTGGTTCATTGTGTAATTTTGCGATTTTATTTTGTCTGCTAAGAAATCTAGAGGTCAACCTAGCTATCTTATTCCAGGTAATTTTCATGGTCCACTTACCAAAACAAATTGCAAAGTTATGATCTGGACTTACCTGTTCATGAATGTTCTGAGTGGTCTGGCCTTGTCCATAACAGATTGGCAGCTCGTTGCGGGATATTAAACAGCGAGTGGTAGGTGCTAGCGTCTTTATTTCTGGTGTTGGTTTGGTTGGGTAGACATAGCATAGGATAGTAATGTTTCTTTGAATCGCCAAAGGTTTCTAGATTTGGATGTGGTGACATTGGAAGTTTTGCAAAAGGTGACTTAAACCAACTTGCATGAATTAGCAGACAAGCTGTGGTTGGAACTGCCTGCTTTTGTGAGAAAAGTAGATATAAGTACATCAGGACCTCAGCAGTTAAACTTTCTGGGGAAACCTTCAAAATAGATACAGATGGCAAGAATGCAATTGCAAATGAAGTGGCTTGATGGAAAAGTGAGAGATAAGGAAAGGGAAGCAGAAATGAAACTTTCTGAGTCACGATTAAAAGCAGAAGAGAAAAAAAGAGACAGCAACAGAAGACAAGGAAAAGACAAGAGCAGCAGAACAGAGAGGAACACAGAGAGCAGCAGTAGAGAAAGCAAAGGAGAGAGCGTTTTAACTTGAGAAACTGACATTGAAATAGGAAAGACACCTTAAAAGACTGGAGATAAAAGCTGAAGGTAGCCTTCGCGAGGAAGTGGTGTGAACTCATGTGGAAGAGCAGTGAGGTAAACAATAAGGTTAACAGCTGAAGTGGCTGTTGTTTATGAACTGATCCATAAAACTCGGTTTGATTTTCAGAATCCATTTCAGTCCATGAAGGTCAGAAACTGGCATAAAGAGAAACCTCACGTGGAAAGGGAAAGGTAGATATCAAAGAATATCATAAGGAAAACTTACGACAGGTTAAAAAAGAAACCCTTGACGGGGACAAAAAAGTTAAAACGCTCTGGTATTTTCATTGTAATAAAGTTGGCCATACGAAATCACTGTGTTGGAGGGCGAAGAGAAAGCTAGATTTAGGAAAACCAGCCAACCCTAGATGCCTGTTGGACTAGTAACAAAAAGCACAAGGGAAGTTAGACAACTGCCTCAGAGTGCACAAGATGATTAGAGGTTGATTAAGGAGGAAATGTCAGATCTGCTCAAAACGTATACATGCAAGGGTAGAGTTTCTTCATGTAGGCCAGGAGCAGCAGTTAAGGAGGTTATAATGTGAAGGGACACAGACTCCTCTCACTCTGTAGTGCTGAAGAATGATGCGATACGTACCCCTGACAGACTATTGCCACAGAAAATACTGTTAACAGTAATTCATGGCGAGACAAAAAAGTACTCAATTATGTGAAGTGAGGTTGGAATGTCCAGAGAAGAGTGGAGGATTTGTGGTAGGATTGCTCGACAAGTTCGCAGATCCAGGAATGCAATTTGTCCTTGTAAATGACATAACTGATTAACCAATAGGTTTGCTACCTATTCAAGTTGAAAAGCCAATGGAGACACAGGCAGCTGAAGATCTGGCGAATGTTTATCCAGGAATTTTCCGTGATTGAATGATCACAAGAAAATAGAGGTACAAGTTGAATCAGGAGAGACCAAAACGCAGAGATAAGGAAGCTGACGCAGTGTAATCCAAAACCGGCTTTGATCACTTAAGTGGAACAGAGAAGGAGCAAATCGGTAAGCATGCAAGCATCTTTTGCTCTGATTAGTTGATTGAAATAGATCAGAAATACGAGGAACTGAAACAATTACATCAAAAGGCAATTTAAAAATAAAGAAAGAGAATGCACTCCGTGTGTTATTACATATCAAATGATTTCTAAAAGAGGAAATGGAGACCATCACATATTCAAGCAGATGAGACATGGGCGGAGATTCATCAAATTGTATGCCAATCAGGTACAGGAAGGAGATGCTGGGAGTGGCACATGAGATACCACTTGGAAGTCAATTAGAGTTGGGGAAAACACAGGCTAAAATGCAAAGACATTTTTACTGGCCTGGACTACACCAAGATGTAGTTGAATTTTGGCAAATGTGTTATATACGTCAGCAAATTGGAAAATCACAGGCAGTAATAAAAGCTGCACCTTTAACACCTCTTCCAACATTTGAGGAAACTTTCACAAGAGTCTTGATTGATTGCGTAGGCCCAGACCACAAACAAAAAGAGAGAATAACCATTTATTAACAATAGTGGATGGGTCGACGAGATTTCCAGATGCAATCACGTTATGCAACATCACTGCTAAAAGGTTTAGAGAATAATTACTTTTTCTTTTTTACTCAATACGGACAGTGAATTCAGTCAAATAAAGGATCAAAATTCACATCCGAACTATTCAAGGAGATAACGGTTAACTTGGAAATAAAGCTATTCAAATCTACTGCGTAAAATCAGGAATCACTGGGAGCACTGGGCATATGGCATCAGACATGAAAAAACATGTTGAGGACTTATGGTCAGGATTATCCAGATAATTGGAGTAAGGGAGTTCCGTTTGTAACTTTTGTGATCAGAGAAGCACCAAATAAATGGAACAAATTCAATACAATTGATTTAATTTTGGGTCATGAAGTAAGAGGACAGTTATAATTGATTAAAAGCAGAAATTAATAAGTCAGAATTCAGCGACCACCGGTTTGGACCATGTGGTCAAATTTTAGGGAAAGATTAAATAGAGCTGGAGAGTTGACGGGATAGCGTTTCAAAGTACCAAGCATACAGTGAAACAGTACCGTCAATGAAAAATGCGGTACTATGGTTAGTGGGATTGAATGGATTTTACCAAAAGTTTGTGCCAAACGTTAGTACTGTGGCTGCTCCACTCACCGATTTGTTGAATTAGGGCAACAAGTTTCAGTGGACGGCGGACTGTCAAAAGGCATTTGACAGCCTCAAAAACTGTGTGGACCACTGCCCCAGTATTAGCCACACTGGACTACACAAAGCATTTCAGGTTGGCTATCGATGCCAGTAATGTGGGTGTCGGCGCGGTGCTCCGGCAGGTGGATGACCAAGGGATATAATGATCCATTGAGTATTGTTGCAGGAAATGGAGCGTTCATCAACAGAAGTGTTCAACGATGGCGAAAGAGACTTGCTGTTGGCCTTACAACATGTCAGAGTTGACATTAACAGCAATGCATCTGAGACAATCGTATGCACTGATCACAACCCATTGACATTTGTGGAAAAATATAAGGACAAAAATGCCAGAGATGGAGCTTGTTGTTGCAGACATTCAATCTGACAATTCGTGCATCTGGTAGTTCACAAAAATGTGATTATCAAGACTTGAAGTGGTACAGAGGTGTTCAGTGGCGGGTGTGCCGTGGCCTGAATTCGAATGGGATTGCGCATGTTTATAGTTACTGTAGTGCATATGCGTGTTTAGACTACTTAGCGGGATTTGATGGGTTAAAATAAAGCTATCTTTTGGTATTGATGGTTCTTTCATTTTTAAGGGGGAAGGTGTCAATAAGCCCATTTTTTCAAAAAAGCTGTTCCTTCGCTCAAGGAGACTCTGTCCTTGATTTTCTCGGAGAGGCAATAAACTGGCCCGAACTCTGATCAGTCTGGTTTGGTAGAGATGAAAAGGATTTTGAGAATCCTTTTTTTTTGTATGTAAACAGTTTAGACTTCACGCTAAAATGGCCATGCTTTCGAAGTGACCTGTGTAAAGAGAGGGGATTGGTCAGCTCTTTTGCTAGCTGAGCTGAGCAGTTTCAGTTCAGTTTTGAACTAGGAAGTTGAATAGGAAGCTGTGTGGAAACTCCTTCGACTTTCTGTCCTTCTAACCTCAACCTGTAAGCATGTGTTCCATTTATACTGGTTTTTAAAAGGATTTTGCTTATTGGGACTGTTGCGTGTAATCAGAACAGCATACTTAAGTCGAGCCGGGTCGGCTTAGTTCTGTCCAGGTTAGTTATTCTGTTCTTTGTGTTTCATTTTGTAATTTAGCGAATATATTTTTGTCTGTTTTAAAATCTAGCAGTCAACCTAGCTAACTTATTCTGGGTAATTTGCAAAATTATGGTCTGGGCCTGCTTGCTTAAGAATGTTTTGAGTACTCTGGCCCAGTCAAGAACACATGCCTCACACAAAGATCTATTGATTTCTTGTGTGCCACTTAAGCAACGTTATTCTGCACGTTGGACCCAATCGTGAATGGAGCTGATAGACTTCTGAAACACATGAACTCTTTCCTTGAATCCGCCATGCACTATACACCGTGAATGTCAGCTCCACAACTTCAGGATTTGAACAGAATTGTACAACTACATTGATGGCAATCAGGAACGCAGTCCGCTATGATTGTGAATGACTCGAAATAGAAATTACCTTGTAATTGTTTTTAACATTATTCTGACGTTTGACAGTAAATATTCATCCCTGCAGATTTGTCATCGCTTTATAATACCCACTTTTCCATTTTCTAATAGAATAAATGCACTCATTTCTTTTGTGCAGTTTTATGATCGTCTCATGATGAAAACAATGCATGAATAACAATAAAGTACTTTGAAATGATTCATATAATTTTGCATACAATGTAAAACAATAATTAAGTAGAAGGACTTTGAAAATATACAATAATTTCCCTTGCACGAACATTGTATGCAAATATTCACATGTAATCATTTTCCTCTCAAGTCCAAAAATGTATCGACATTTCTAAAATCCAGGTACGAGGACAATTTGAATTATCCTGCCTTATTCACAACTGAGAGGTGTGGTATGTGATTGTCAGTGGCCTTGTGACGTTAGCTGTATGGTCCATGCCTCTGAAAAACTAACGTTATTTCAAATAACACATCCCGCCAGCTGCTCACAACAAGCAATACAATGACTGGACCCAACCAGCCTGCTCTACCAAAACCCAACACTTCGTGCCATATCTTCATATAGGATTACAAACATTTATAAAATGTGTACATCTCTAGTTATGCCAGGATTCATTTCACATTTCTTCGAGTCTTTTGTGAAGATGTTGGTGAATTGCCTTCTTGAACATTTATCTCTCTGTGTTAAGGAAGTCCTACAGAGAGATTGGAGGACAATTTTGAAACAGTGACACTGAATAAACGGCGACAAGTTTGCAAGTTACAATGATCAGTGCTTTGGAACAAAATTGAACATATTGGTGATCCGATGCATCTGCTGTCCATGCCTTTCTCGATTGCCGTTAATTGGAAAAGTACTGTAAAAGGCGCCTTGGTAAATTCTGCAGGGCTCTTGTAGATAGTAGACATTGCTGCAATTGAGTGTCGTTTGATGAGAGATAAAGCTGCATTGATACAAGCAAACGGAACAAGTACAGTAAAGAGTTAAATGCAGAATAATTCTCACACTCCACTGCCCCCATTGTCTCTCCAAGACAGGGACAGTACAATTTTCCACTCAAAATAAAGAAAATTGGATATTAGCCCTATTCAAATTTCAAGGGCACTTTCAGCATGGTTTAAAATATTCAGCAGATCAACTACCACTGAAGGCCAGGAACAGCACGGGATTAGATCCAGAGTGAATATTTCAACAGACCAGCGCTTCTCAAATTTCCAATCTACGCAAAGCATGGGGATATATATTAATTTAATCAGGCCCCGTATTGTGCACATCAATCACTGAAGGACAAGTACAGGACAGAAAAAGATATAAGGTAAAATACCATCTAAATTTTCCGACATCAGGAATTCTCAGAGCAATTTAATTGCAGCACCAGGCACAGATTGAAGGACACACTGCACAGTCCCCATGAAACGCTGAAGGGCAAGTAAAACATAAGTTTAGATGCAGAGTAAATGCCATTGTACACTATCGCCATCAAACAGCTTCAGGACAGGCACACTATTCTCCAAGGAATACCCTCAAGGTCAGGAGAAGCACATTGTTAGTTAGAGAGTAAACATCCTTCTCTTTTAAAGTAAAACTAAGTGGAAAAATACCTTCCTACTTGCTGTCCACATCAAACACGACATAATAGATATAGCATGTAGATAGTTACAGCTGAAGATATCGCTGCATTAGTTGTTTCCAAATTCACAGGTCTATTTTAACATGCAATTAAATATTTTCCAAATCATGCGACAGATTGTTTCCATCCAACATTCCCATATATAGCACAAGGTACGATGGAACTAATCTCTCTCTAATCTCCAAATGAAAGTAAATTTCCTTCGGTATCACGCCATTAGACACTGGTATGGTAGAGACAGCAAGAGATTAGACAGTGTGGTGTGCACCCGCCATTGTTTTAAACTGAAAGTAAATTTAAATAAAGCTCCCTCCATATTGATTGCAAAAAAAAAAACGCATTAGGACAGGGACATGTTTAGGTAGACAGTAAGGGTCCCTCCACTCTTTCAAACTTGGAGTAAATTTCCCTGTACGATTTCTTCACCAAGCAATTTCATAGCAGGGACAACATAGGAATAGATAAAGAATAAAGCTGTCTCTGACATCTCCGCCATCAAAAACTGCAATGATGGTCATACCATTGTGTCAGATACAGAATATAACTCAGTCTGCACTGTCCCCACGATGCAGAATAAACCTCCCTCGATAGTGTCCTTATTGAACAGCGTCCGAAAAGGTACAGCACGTAGCTCGATACAGCAGTATGTTGATTCTGCAAGCTGATCCATCGAACACTGTCATGATAGGCATACCGTAGTGTTCTATACAGAGTAAAGGTAATCTACTCTGGCCCTTTTCAAATATACAAGACATATTCAACATCGTAAATATTAACTAAATCAGACCCAACACTGTCCTCATCAACAGATTTCTGAATAGCTGCAGTGCAGCATCACATACAGAAAAAAAGCCGATCTGCATTGTCATCATCAAACACTGAGGGGCAATACAGCATGCGAACTGGGGTGGCACATTGGCTCAGTGGCTAGCACTGCTGCTTCACAGTAACAGGGACCCAGGTTTAGTTCTCCATCTTGGGTGTCTGTCTGTGTGGAGTTTGTGCATTCTCTCTGTGCCTGCCTGGGTTTTCTCCTGGTGCTCCGGTTTTCTCCAATAATTTGTGGGTCAGGTGATTTGGTCATGCTAAATTGACCAGTGTAAGGGGCATTTGTCAGGAGTAAATGTAGGGGGATGAGTCTGGGTGGATTACTCTTTGGACGGTCGGCGGTCATCATTGGGCCGAACGGCCTATTTCCTTACTGTAAGTAATCTAACTTAGTCGACAGAGAGTGGAGCTCATTCTGCATCAAACCATATTAAGTCATTCAGGGTAAGTACAAAGCCGTGTTAGGTATAGAGGAGAGCAGCCAGCGACGTCGTGCTTTTCAAACCCAAGGTCATGTTCAGCTTCTACTCTTTCAAACTGAAAGTCAATCATCTGCCACTCTTCTTACGAGAACGTAAACTACTTTTTTTTTACAGTTTTAAGCTGACAGTAAAGAACTATTCACTGTACCCCCATCAAACACTCCTTGGACAAATGCAGCACGGAGTCAGATACAAATTAAAGCATCCTTGAATTCATCCCAATCAAATATTCCAAGGACAGGCCCAATATAAGATTCGATACAGATTCAATCTCTATCAACATTGCCATTCGTCAGTTACTCACAGGACAGATAGATTTCTTGTTACGGTTTGAAGGTCGTATTAACATTTTTACCCCATGGTAAACATCGGGTAATTATTAAATAATCACTTGTTCTGTCCACATTAACAGGCGAAGGACAGATATATCACTGTTTTAGGTACAGACTATTATCTCTTTCTGCATTGTCCTTATGAATTCTGAATGAACTCACAGAGTGTTAACATTTGCATGTACCTGTATTTTGGTTTATTGCCGCTGTTTGCACATTATTTACTTATCTATGCTATTTAACTGGGTTCTCTGCCTGTATTGCTCGCAAGATAAAGCGTTTCACTGTGCCTTGGTTCACATGACAATAAATTCAATCCAATTCAGTTTATTCATTGCAAACAATCCCAGAACAGATTCAGCACGAGGTCATATGTAAATTGAAGCTTCATCTCTCCTCTCACATCAAACATTCCCTGTACATGGACAGTCAGACTCAGACACAAATTGATCCCCTGACTACACTGGCTCTTGTAAAATGTACAGGCCATGTGCAAAGTCAGTTCAATTTAAAACAATCAACCCCCACACAGCCGCACTCTAATACTCCCAGATCCAGGACATCACAGAGCTATACTGCTGGATGGTGCATACTTCCCAGTGCTGGTCAGGTATCTCATCGAGGTTTATTGACCAATGAATTTGCTTGGGCCCCACATCTTCCGGTACGAGAAATGTGTCTCGTGCGTGTTTCTCAAACAATGCACTCGTGCGATTGCTGCAGCTGCTGAGATGGTGTAATATCTCGTCTGGTTTTGTTGATTAACACATTCTTGTGCAGTGTAAAGCACGTTATATTGGACAGCTATTTGTTTTTTAGATCAATGCACTGGTATAATCGCCACAGTGTTCTGGATAGATTGCCCGTTGTATTTACTAAAACACTAGGCTAATCTGCACATGCCTCCGTGCTGAATAAGTATTTCACCTGGATTTCCTAGCATCTGGGCTGGCTCTATGAGGTGGATTGAGGACATGGTTCTAATTGAGCACTTCTGCTGATGTGGCAATGCCTCTATTTTATGTTCTCAGTCTTATGATTGGACCCTCCACAGTCTAACCCCTTCACCTAGTCGCATTTCGCTGTCTACCCCATACATTTGCAGTTTGTTATCCATTGAATAAATGACCATTACCCTCTACTGTCCTGTATCCTTTTCTGGCCTTTGGTGTTGAACCGGCTTCCACTGTTAAAGAGAGCTGAAACAACAAAAACAAAACATAGCTTTTTCTTTCATTCATTTCGTGTTATCCTGCTCGTTGCTTCATTTGGTACACAGTGTTGTCAGTAGCCTTGACACACTTGTAACTAGTTCTATGCCTGCCGATTGTACGCTTGTCCCTCTACTGATGGTGTGTTCTGTAACATGGCGTGGTAAGGGACCCCTTTCAATTCCAGTCTCCAGCAACTGTGTGGGGGTTGCATGCTCTCCCTGTGTCTCAGTGGAGTTTCTACCTAGTGCTCTGGTTTCGTCCTACCATCCAAAAGATGCAAACGATAGGTGGATTGGCAATGCTAAATAGCACATCATGTTAATGGGTGTGTAGATTAACTGAGGTAGGCATGGGAAATGCGGGGAAGCAGGTCGGCAAATGGATCTGTGTAGGATGCTCTTTGGAGGGTCAGTGTGAACTGTTGAGCCGAATGTCCTGTTCCACAGGGTGTTGATTGCATTCTATGGAAAACATAAGGAAGTGCTATTGATTCAGGCAGCCTTCGAACATGGAGTTAAATGCTGTTTGACTTGGTCTTGCTATTGGATTTTTTTTGAAAAATTTGGCAATAATTTCCAGGTTGTCGTGCTGAAAACCACTGTGCACATTCGGGAAAACCAGAGGCTTTGGGTGACCCACTTTGGATAGGTCATAGTGATTGTTATTGAAGTATTTGATTCTGAAATGTGACCAATAAATGAAACGGATCAGAGAATTGTTGAAATTGGAGGAGCAGAATTAAATAGGCCGCTCATGCAAGCTACTCATTTACATTTGTTTGTGTCAAGCCAATTCTACCTCTGTTCTAGTGGAGAGTGAGCATCCTCATTCAGTTTCTGGTCAACAAGACCATGGAGGCTCACTGGCCTCGAGACTTTGATTGTAACAATCCCGAGCAGTTGAATGACTGCCTGCTGTTTCAGTGCCCTAGGTTGTTGAAAATGGATGTTCTCCTCCCACTGCTGAGTAACAGGCTCACATTGCTACGTAGTCTCCTCCTGCTGCTGTGCAATGGAATTGATGAACTGAATTGCTTCTTCTCCTTACATCTTCTATTGAGTGAAAGCTTTTCAATTTTTTCTGCAAAACATCATCAAAACTTGAAGAATGTATTTGAGCGTTTTTACCTGTAATTAAGCAAGCAAGCTGAGTGGCTGTGCATGAGAAATATTTGGGAACCTGAATGGCATTCTCCTGTTGATGTGTAACAGACTAGATTGACTGGAAAGCTTCCTCCTGCCCTTCTGAAACAGGCTGAACAAACCAAATAGCATCCTTCTTACTGTGTGTAAGAGACTCGAGAGGCTGAATATCTTCTTCTTGTTCCCCATACTCGGCTCAAGAGATTGAGTTGGCAGGCTGTGTTCCTGTTTCACATTTTTGGTAGGCTAAATGATTTGCTGTTCCAATATAATTGCAGGTAGGCTGAATGTCCTCCTGCAATTCCTATGTCATGGGCACGAGTGGCTGAATGATCTTCGCATGTGCTCATGTAATAGACTCGACAGGCTGCATGACCTCTTCCTCTTCCCATTAACAGGCTTAAAGGAACACACTTTTTCCCGCGTAACACTCTCAATGAGCTGAACGGCCTCCTATTATTCTTGTGTAATAGACTCAAGACGCTAAACGTAACAGGGTCGACGCATATAAATGAAACATCAACCCCCGCATTATGAATAACCCTCAAATTGTATCAGATGATGCTCCTTTCCTTCTCAGTTACAAAAAGAAGTGCAAATACTACAACATACTCCAGTGTTTGGTTACTCCGGGTCAAGTCAGCATAAGGAGAGAGGGCGTGTTGGGTATTCCAGAAGGCATTTATATTTGGACCCAGGTCGAGATGGGATCTATGCCAGGTTAATGAGAGGAAATAGCTGGGACCTTAACAAATATTTTTGCAGCACTCTTAAACATGGTTGAGGTCCCGGAGGACTGCAGACTTGCTAATGTTGTCCCCTTCTTTATGGAGGGTCATAGCGATAGTCCAGGTAATTGTAGACCAGTCAGCCTGACGTCAGTGAGAGGGAAAATGCTGGACAACATACTGAGGGGTAGGATTTGTTCCCATTTGGAAGAAAGTGGGCTTTTAAATGATGGACAACTTGTTTTTTTTGCAGAGAAGGTCACGACTTACCAACGTAATAGAATTCTTTGAGGAAGTGACAAAAGATTATTGATGAGAGAAGGGCTATAGTTGTCATGTGCAAGAAGTTCAGGAAGTTGTTTTATACTATTCACACACTGGAGACAGTGAAGTGGCATGGGGTTAAGGGTGTCCTAGCTGGATGGATAAAGAAGTGGCTGTGCAACTGGAGACATGGAGTAGTAGTGGATAAAAGTTTCTCAAGATGGCAAACTGTGACCAGTGATGTTCTGCAGGGATCCGTGCTCGGACCACTGTTGCTTGTGAGATGCGTGAATGATCTGCGGGAATGTATAGATGATCAGATTAGCAAGTTTGCAGATGACATCGAGATTGGTGGAGGAACAGATACTGGAGGGGGCTGTCAGAGAATACAGCAGAATGTAAATAGATTGGAGATATGGGCGGAGAAATCGCAGCTGGAGTCCCTTCTCGCAAATGCGAGGTGATGTATTTTGGAAGATCCAATTGAAAAGTGAACTATGCAGTAAACTGAAAAGGATGTGGATGCATTGGAGAGAGTGCAGAGGAGTTTTACCATAATGTTGCCTGGTATGGAAGGCGCCAGCTAAGAAGAGACATTGAGTAGATTTGAATTATTTTCATTAGAAAGACGAAAGTTAAGGGATCCTGACTGAGGTTGCCAAAACGATGAGAGGTACAGACAGGATGGACAGCAGGAAGCTTTTTTTTACTCGAGTAGGCGACTCAATTACTCGGGGTCACGAATTGAAATTGAGAGCGAAAAGGTTTTGCGGAGAAATACATGGAAAAAATCTTGATGCAGAGGTTGATGGGTGCCTGGAACGCATTGCCAGTGGAGGTGGTAGAGGTGGGCACGATAGTGTCATTTAAGATGTATCCAGACATATACATGAAGAAGCATGGAGCAGAGGGATACAGATAAAGTAGCTGACAGAGTTAGATAGAAGATCTAGATCAGCGCAAGCTTGGACGTCCAAAGGGCCTGTTCCTGCACTGGAATTTTCTTTATTCTTTATTCTTTGTGTCCCCTCAGTGAGATCTCGTGCAACTGCAGTCACTTTTTGTTTTAATGTTTTCAGTGATTCTCTTTGCCAAATGAGCCAATTTTAAGCCTCGACCTCTTCAAGTGGTCGTGCATTAGTCTGGAATGAATGGCCTCCTCCAGTCCGATTGTAACAGTCACATGAGGATAGACTTACTTCATTCAGTACCTGAGCAGCAATCTTAATGATGTCTCACCAAGATTCAAGGATCTGGTAACAGGGCACTTAATCTTAGGAGCAGCATTACACAAAGTCAGTGCGTGACAAATATCTCGTTATCATGCTTTATGGTCTCCAGAAAGATTCCTGCCAATCTTTTTCTTTTGCAGCTGGTCAGTTACTTTATCCATGTCTCCTTTTCTAAACAATGTGGATCATAATGCCGTAGTGTTCTGGCATTACTCCCATACGCAAGCAAGTAAGGTTTTAAAAAATGAAAGGTTTAGCGTTCATCCCTCAGCAACCTTCATACATTCCATCCAAACGTCGATGCAATGAAGGGGTTAGTTGAACTTGTTTGTTCGGTGAGTGTGATAAATGTCAGTTTCCATGGATTCATATTCCCCAGTGAAGCTTTCTATATTTTCATGATAAATGGGCTCCATTCAGTTTGTTTTTTCCCACAATACGAGTGGGAGCTCCAACACTAACAAGGATCAACAGCTCCAGTGAGGGAAAAAGAGAGATCAGAGTCTGACGAAATTGCATGGGAATATTCCAACAAAAGAACAAACCGCACAGCAACGGACTTGAATGTTCTAACAATGGGTCCGAATCTGAGAAACATCGATGCTAATGTTACAACAATGCACAGGAGTTTATCTTGGAATTTGTGGGTGTTTTCGACGTATTATGATCAATTGTCAATATCAACGCGGATCCTCGTTGCACTTTCCATTATTCAACATTTTTATTATCCAATCCTGGGTATCGTTGGTGTCCCTGGTAAGTATCATTGTCCCGTTATTATTTCTTTAAACCATGTATAATTATATGACTTTTTAAATGATTTGCTCTCTAGTTCTTGTGACTGAAATTGTGCCTGCTGAGGCTCTGAATCCAGATATTCACTCTCGAAGCCACTACTAACTGCATAAGCGTAATTTTCACTCTCTTCATCTTTCCTTCTGGCAGTGTCCCCCGTGAATCTAAATTTTGAACAACTCATTTTTCTCATGGAACCTTGATTTATTGCATCGTTCCCCTTGTCATTTAAATATTAGGAGCAAGGAGGTCACTCTCTTCTGTTCTGGTTACAAACTCAATTTTCTTCCTCTAATTCTATTCCATTCCAGGGTCATTATCAAAGGTTGAAACCAAAAGGTGATCCGTTCTCCTGACATCACAACCAACCCTTCCTAATTTTAACTACTGATATATCCAGAACTGTATTCACTGCCTGGTAACATCTGCTATTTGATCCTTGAGCTACAAAATGCAGTCTTAATGAAACTAATAATCTGCTACTGACTCTCCCAGCTTCCTACCTGCAGAAGTAAATCTGAGTCGATATTCCACAGCTCGTATCTGAACTCAGACCAAACTCCCATCGATTCATTATTCCTGTGCGCACTGATCTATATTGGTATTCCAGGATTGTACACTCGGCCCGAGACCTTAACTCAGATTTCTTTCCATAGATGGTGCCAGATGTGCTGAGCTTTCCTCGAAAATTGTGTTTTTGTTTCTGAGTTACAACATGTGCAGTTCTGTTAATTTCAGTCCTGTAACTGGGTCTGGCGATGCCTTTATTTTAATATTCTCAAGCACGTCATCACATCTGTCTATGAAACCTCCATCAGTCTCTCTTTCCAAACCTCTGGCAGTTCTACATACTAAAACTCGTTTCCTCCCAGTATCTTCTCTTTCAAACAACATCTATCAACATCGTTCAACACCTACCACCACCAACGTCCCCTCCACCCATACTCCCCGACAAACGCGCACAAACGTTCTCTCACTCTCTCTGAACCTGTACCTTTGTCCTCGTGCAATGGAGTTATAGTGGCCCCATAACTTTCTGCGAACCCCATTTCCTGTAAATCAGAGCATGAGCTCTTTATAGTCATGTGCAATCTTTCCACTTCCTCTTAATAACTTAATTTCTTGATGCCATCGCCAAATGTTGTTACATTACATTTGTTCCACTCATCAAGATCTTGGATGTTGATTGTAAATATTTGAGGACCCAACACTGATCACGATGTTAGGACGATGGCTTATGCCGTCAAACGTAGCAAGATTGATTTTCCCTGTATCTGCTTCCAGTTTGGTAACCATTCAGTATTCTGTGGCACATTTGTTGGGCTCTGTGTTACATGAACACTTAAGAACCAGAAGCATGCAACAACAATTCAGCCCTCCAGCTTGCTACACCAATAAAGGCGAACATGGCTGATGTCATGCCTGCTTCAGTTCCACTTTACTCCCTGCTCTAAATCACCCCTTAGTTGTTCAATGTCCCCGAATGCACTGCACTCTGTGGCAATGAATTGTACCAATTCGCAAATCATCTCTTTGTTTTAAAAAATCATCTACCCTTTATTCACAGGCTTTGATCTCTGCTTTCGATTGCTCCATACATGGAAACAGTCTCCTGACTTCTAGTTTGTCAATGCTCTTTACAACTTTATAATTTCTAAATTAGATCTTCTCCCGTTATTCGATACTGCAGAGAGTGCAGGCTTGAACTACTCAATCTCTCTTCACAATGCAGATTTGACTGAACATCTTGTGAACTGTTGCCAATGCAACTCAACCCTATACAAGTGAGCGATCAAAATACACGATGCTCCAGTTTTCGTTTCACAAATGTGTATTTGTGGCAGGAATACCTTACTGTTGTCCCGTATTCCTTTTATAATAAATGCAAGGATTCCAGTCGCCTTCTCTAATATCTGCAAGATCTACATACTTGTCTTCTGTGATTCATACACGAGGAAACCCAAAACTCTCATTGTTTGGCAGAACTGGTCCTCACCCTTACCCTTAGCAATTTCTCCTTCGAATCCTGCCACTTCCTCCAGACCAAAGGGGTAGCCATGGGAGCCCGTATGGGACCCAGCTATGCCTGTCTCTCTGTTGGCTGCTTAGAACAGTCCATCTTGCGTAATTACATCGGCACCACTGCCCACCTCTTTCTCCACTACATTGATGACTGCATGAGCACCACCTCGTGCTCCTATGAGGAGGTTGAGCAATTCATCAACTTCACCAACACATTACACCCTGACCTTAAATTTACCTGGGCGATCTCTGACACCTCTCTCCCCTTCCTGGACCTCTCCATCTCCATTAATGACGACCGACTTGACACTGACATTTTTTACAAACCCACGGACTCACACAGCTACCTGGATTTCACCTCATCCCACCCTACCTCCTGCAAAAATGTCATCACGTATTCCCAATTCATTCGCGTCAGCCGTATCTGCTCCCAGGAGGACCAGTTCCACCACACAACACACCAGATGGCCTCCTTCTTAAAAGACCGCAAATTCCCTTCCCACATGGTTAACAATGCCCTCCAACGCATCTCGTCCACATCCTGCACCTCCACCCTCAGAGCCCAGCCCTCAACCGTAACAAGGATAAACGCCTCTGGTGCTCACCTTCCACCCTACTAACCTTCGTATAAACCAAATCATCCGCCGACATTTCCAAAAAGACCCCACCACCAAAGATATATTTCCCTCACCACCCCTTTCTGCCTTCTGCAAAGACCGTTTCCTCCGTGACTATCTGGCCAGGTCCACGCCCCCCTACAACACACCCTCCCGTCCTGGCATCTTCCCCTGCCACCGCAGGAATTGCAATACCTTCGTCCACTCCTCCTCCCTCACCTCCATCCAAGGCCCCAAAGGAGCCTTCCACATCCATCAAAGCTTTACCTGAACATGCACCAATATCATTTATTGTATCTGTTGCTCCCGATGCGGTCTCCTCTATATTGGGGAGACTGGATGCCTCCTAGTATTGCGCTTTATGGAACATCTCTGGGACACCCGCACCAATCAACCACACCGCCCTGTGACCCAACATTTCAACTCCCCCTCCCACTCAGCCGAGGACATGGAGGTCCTGGGCCTCCTTCACCGCCTCTCCCTCACCACCCAACGCCTGGAGGAAGAACGCTTCATCTTCTGCCTCGGAACTCTTCAACACCAGGGAATCAATGTGGACTTCAACAGTTTCCTCATTTCCCCTTCCCCACCTCACCCCAGTCTCAAACTTCCAGCTCAGCACTGTCCCCTTGACTTGTCCTACCTGTCTATCTTCTTTTCCACCTATCCACTCCACCCTCCCCCTGACCTATCACCTTCATCCTCTCCCCAACTCACCTATTGTACTCTATGCTCCTTTCTCCACACACCACACTCCTCTCATTTATCTCTTCACCCTTCAGGCAATCAGCCTGTATTCCTGAGGAACGGCTTTTGCCCGAAACGTCGATTTTACTGCACCTCGGATGCTGTCTGAACTGCTGTGCTTTTCCAGCACCACTAATCCAGAACCGAAAACCCTCTCTAATGAAGCAGTCTGAAATTTCTCTCTATTTCGATAATCAGTTGACCTTCTATAACTCATTCCTGAAGAAGGGCTTATGCCCGAAACGTCGATTCTCCTGCTCCTTGGATGCTGCCTGAATTGCTGCGCCTTTCCAGCAACAGATTTTTCAGCTCTGATCGCCAGCATCTGTAGTCCTCGCTTTCTGCTCCTTCTATGACTCTGACAAACATGGATGATCTCATACTTATTCACGTTTATGTCGTCAAACAACTTTTGATACATATTAATTATATAATTATTTAAATTAATTAAAAATATATTAATTTCCATATGTCTTGTTTCTTCATTGTAACTTACCATGTCCCCAACTTCGGTCTCATCATAATTTGTCAAAATGATTTGCTATCCCGTCTCTAAGTCATTAATATAGACTGCAAACGGTTGGGGACTCCAAGACTGAAACCCTGTGGTGCCTTACTCGTTACATCTTCCACACAGTGAAGAAGGCTTTTGGTATGCCTTCCTCGATAGGTCAGAGTATTGGTCAAAGGAGTTGCGAGGTCATGGTGCGGCTGTACAGGACATTGTTTAGGCCACTTTTGAAATACTGCGTGCAATCCTGGTACCCATTCTATTGGAAAGAAGTTGTGGAACTTGAAAAGGTTCATAGAAGATTTACAATGATGTTGCCGGGGTTGGAGGGTTTGACGTACAGGGAGAGTTGAATGGGCTGATGCTGTTTTCCTTGGAGCATCAGAGGCTGAGGGGGTGACCTTATAGAGGTTTATAAAATCATGAGGGATATGGATAGGATAAATAGACAAGGCGTCTTCCCTGGGTTGGGGGAGTTCAGAACTAGAGGGCATAGGTTTAGGGTGAGATGAAAAAGATGTGGAAGAGGCCTAACGGGCAACCTTTCTCACGTAGAGGAATGTGTATGGAATGAGCTGCCAGAGGAGTTGGTGGAGGCTGGTACAATTGCAACATTTGAAAGGCATCTGGATGGGTCTATGACTAGGAAGGAATTGGAGGGATATGTTCCGGGTGCTGGCAGGTAGGACTAGCTGAGTTGGAATAGCTGGCCAGCATGGCCAAGTTGAACCGAACGGTTTATTTCTGTGCTAGACATCTCTATGACTCTATCACCCTGTGACATTTATGAAACCAATTATTCGTTCTGTCTGCATTTTGTTGTTTACCCAATTCTCGATCTAAGTATCTTCTAAATGTATTTAATATACATCATGGATTAACCTTACATGCATCACCTTGTCAAATGCCTTCTCGAAATCCAGATCCATAACATCAACAGGAACTTCACTTTCTGCCTTGCCTGTCAAATCTGTTGAAGAGCTCGAGCAAATGATTCAAACATGATTACCCCTCCGCAGAACCATGCTGTCTCTTAGGTTGCAGTTTGGCTTTGCAAATGTTGTGCTATTAATTAGCTTGCCTTCAGTCCCAGTCAGCTTCTCAATATTTTTTTTTCTTTATGGCCATGATTGTTCAAATGCTTCCTCCCTTTCTATAATTCTTATGTTCCCTTCAATTTCCTGTGTAATTGTCACAGTTTGTGCTCTGATTGATGTGTAGGGGCCTTGAGTGGCTGAATGATCTCCTTCTGTTCCTTTGTCCTCGTTGTATTTCAGTGTTACCACCTCCAGGACCTGACAGTCTCGCTCCTGTCCCTGAGTGAGGCCCAACATCTGGATGCCCTTCACCTCTTGTTGCAGAATAGGTTTTAAAGCGGATAGAATACTCCTGTTTATGTGCAATTGTTTGAAGGGGCTGAAAGATCTCTTTGAAAATTAACAATCTCCTCCCACATCCCGACAGTGGAATCGGAGGAGTTTCTGGTCTCTGCCTGTTTCCAACAACAGACATGTACCCTGTCTTTTTGCATAAAATGTCTACAGCGCAGCGGTTTCATAGCCATTTCTTGTTGTTTGCAACAGGACTGAATTTTCTCCTTTCGTTCCAGTATAACAATCGCCTGTCACTTCATGATCCCTCCAATTTGCTGTGGTAATGATTTAAAGAAGTTGAATAAACTGATCCCATTGCTGTGTGCCAGGATAATGTGCTGCATGGTTCACTCGGAGTCCAGTATTATTTGCTCCAGCAGCTGATTGGCCTCCTCCTGTAAATGTATATCAGACACCAGCAGCGAACAAACCTTCTCTTGTTCTGGCATAACATGTTCGAAAGGCTGAATGACCTGCTTTTGTTATCTGCAACAGGGCTGACAGACGAAACGCGCCTCCACTCTTATTGCCCTAAACAGGATCTAGAGACTGAACAGCCTCCTGTGCAACACACTCAAGAGGCTGATGAGCCACTTCTTGCTCCATGTCACAAGCTTGTGAAACTGAATGGCATCTCCTCTTTCCCTTGAACAGGCTTGAGGGGCTGAATCGCATGTCTCATTCCGATGTGACAGACCTGAATCGCTTAACAACCTCGGCCTGTTTCTGTACAACATACGAGAGAGGCCGAATGACCTCATCCTACTATTACCTTGCATCAGGCTCAAGAGACTGAGTAACCTGTTCCTGTCGAACAGACTCATGGAGCTGAATGGCCTCGTCCTCCGCCTATGCAACAAACTGGAGAGAGTGACAAGCCTGTTCCTCTTCCTGTGTAAAAGGTCTAAGATAGAATGAATGATTTACGTGTTTCATGGATAGAATGGCCACTTTTGTATCTCCTGTAACAGATTGATGGTGTGCTCATCAATATCTACTTAGTTAAATGCAGTGGTCCTCCCACCTCGTCGCTAAACACTTATTGAAATGCAGGGAAATTGGTTGATTAATTTGGTCTACCTTAATTGCAGAAATGACAAACGGAATTTCTTTATCCAAATCCACTGGATAATCTTGATAGCCTCCAAAGTGGTATTTAAAGTTTGATGCCATCATTCTAATGTTCTTTGCACTTCTGGATAGACCTGTGGTAGTGGCCTGTTTTATTCTTGAGCTATCCACAACTTCCTTGAATAGCTTTGATGTGAAATTTGAACCGTGACCTAATTGTACCTCTGTGGGTAGTTCATATCTAGTCAAAGAAATTGAGATACCATTGTGCAATCCTTTTAGCTGTGATATTGTGTAATGGAATGTCTTCTGGAAATCTAGCAGAGACAGCTATCCTGGTCAGCAAATACTGATTCCCACTTTTTGTTTTAGCAATGAAACACACAAACTATTAGAACACTTGTTAAAGCTTCCTGAAAGGCAGGAATTGATACTGAAAGTGTTGTTTTGATTTTCTCTGCTCAATACCCGACACCTATGATATGTCTGGCAAAATTCAAACGCATAAATATGCAGTTCAAGTCATCAGACATCTTTCTGTCTTTTGTCTCCAGCTTTCCTTATGCCCAGATGACCTTCAACTGGTAATTAATATGTTTCCTGCAACACATCCTTTCTATTATCGACAGTTTCTACGATACGACACGATTCATTTCTGCCCATTTGTTGTCCAGTTGAATGTGCAATGGTGTCCATTTCCTCATCAAGACGTCATTTCCAAGACAGTAAAATTCTGGATGTCAGGTTCCCCTTCTCTGTCTGCTTTTTGATGCATTTGCTTTAGTTTCTCATCGTTCTATTGGAAGGTAGTTGATTTCTTGGCACTAAGATTATCCATTTTTACCTCCACCTCATCTTTTTATTTTTTATCTCAACGGATTGATCAAATTAGTCTGCAATGAATACAATTTGGAAGTGCTTGGTTGGACTGCAGTGGACAAGGTCAGAAATCAAATGACACCAGGTTGCAGTTCGGCAAGTCTATTTGAAATTGCAAGCTTGTCATAATAAAGAGATTCAAGACGCAGGATTTAAAACCAAAAAATTAACAACTTTAAAACTAGTTATTGTTGTTGTATCCTTTCATGAGTTTCGTGGTAGCTGCTGATTAAAATGCAGAATTTAGATTTTTCCCGTGTCTTTGGCCTTCGATAACTAAAGGTTTTATTAATATACAAGGAGTGATATGTCAAGTCATACATTGCACTTCAGGTATGAGATATTTGGCTGTTGTTTGTTTATTCTTAGAATTCGCCTGCTGCTTCAGCCTTACTCTTTGCGACGTTGTTATTACAGTCAGGAGAATCCCTAGTATATACATCCTGCAATAACGCAATTTCTTGATTTTCTACGGGGTCTTCAACCACATTAGGCTGCATTCCGACGCATGGTCCAGCTTTATCATTACCAAGGGCAAGTTTTATTCCTGGATCCAAGCGTTTCCCCTCCCACCAATCCTTCACTTTTCATCGAACACTCCAACCTAACGTTTTTAATGGAACTCTTCTTGTCACACCATGAATTGCACATGTTAACACCTTTCCTTCTGGCGATTGGACTTCTGAATTACGTCTCCCCTCATCTATTAGCATCAAAGATTGGCTTGCATCCATATCGCCAAAAATTTCTTTACGTGCTCCTTCTAGCATATACTTGTAAACCTTACCCCTGCAAATAAATTGTTGAAGGAGTTCTGGCACTTTCTTTTCATCCAACCCCTGACCAGGCTATGTATTCTGTTGCAGACTTTTCGCTTCCCCTGTACTTTCCTTTAACATTTCAACAAAACTCATTGGCCTATCCTGCGTTCCACATCCGTCTGCACAGTACTTTATCGAACCACCAACAGTGTCTTCATATGGCCTACTTTCCTGCTATGAAAACACTGAGTATTTTTACTTTTCTTTTCAACTCATGGGTTTCCTTTTTACCCTATGGTAAACTATTTTCACTGTCTTCAGTGCGATCCCATTCTCCCTTACCACCTGAGGATTTGTCTTTGCCCGAACTTCTATCTCTCACAGATACACATTGGCATTGGAAGCTGTACATCAAATTATGAACAAAGTCATAATCATTCAGCGTTTCTGCTAATCTTTTCGCTTTCAATCTCTGCTCTTCCACTTGAATTCCGACACATTTAGGAGCTGCATCTGTGAACTCCTCTGAAGTAAGCATCGTTCTTAGAAAGTTATATGACAGTATTAAGTACAGGAGTTGGGAGGTCATGTTGCAGTTGTACAGGATATTGGTTAGGCCACTTTTGGAACATGCATGCATTTCTCGTCTCCTTCCTATCGGAAGAATGTTGTGCAACTAGAAAGTGTGCAGACAAGATTTACAAGGATGTTGCCAGGGTTGGAGGATTGAGCTATCGGGACAGGTTTAATAAGCTGGGGCTGTTTTCTTCTGGATCGTCGGAGGCTGAGGGGTGACATTACAAAGGTTTATGAAATCATGAGGGGCATGGATAGGATAAATAGGCAAAGTCTCTTCCTTGGGGTGGGGAAGTCCAGAACAAGAAGGCATTAGTTTAGGGTGCAACGTAAATATATGAAAGAGGCCTCAGGTGCAACTATTTCTCGCAGAGGATTGTATGTGTATGGAATGAGCTGCCAGAGGAAGTGATGGAGGCTGGTACAATTGCAGAATTTAAAAGTCATCTGGATGGGGATATAAATAGGAAGGAATTAGAGGGATATGGACTGGTTGCTGGCAGGTGGGACTAGATTGGGTTTGGATATCTGGTCGTCATGAAACATTTGGACCGAAGGGTCTGTTTGTGTGCCGTACGTCTCTATGATTCTATGACTCCATCTATGTTCAATGCTCTTGCCAAATTACCTTGAATAAAGTGATCAAAATTACTTTGTTTGATTCTTTCTGTTTCAGGTAATGTTTGACCAGAGTCCCTATCTTTGATTCCCGAAACGTTTCTGTACGTGTCCAATACTAGTTTATATGCGCTTAGGATAACATTTACAACTTCAATGTGTTCCGCAGATGTCTCGTCTGAAAGTAATGCGAATACAATACTGGTAAATTAATTTGAATAAACAACACGAAATGTCATCACCCACTTCACTTTTTTTAAGCCACTCTTTCAAAAGAATTGGAAAAAGCTGCTGTGACCTCATAACTTAGGCAACACATTTGGCTCTGATGAGTTTGCTTATAATCACCATCCTCCTCACTGTGCCTACTGGTTCCAGTAAACAGGCAGAGAATTTAAACAAGTATTTTACATTGTCCTCACAAGGGAAGACACTGAAAGTATTTCAATGACATAAACAACATGGGAGCAGGAGAAAAGTTCTCAGACTGTCTCTAACGAAATAAACAAGGTTTCTGATAAAACGTCAGCAGCAACTCATAAACTGTCCTAAAATAAGTGCTTGCGGAATCATAGAGTCATAGAGATGTACAGCACGGAAACAGACCCTTCGGTCCACATTTTTCATGCTGACCAGATATCACAACCCAATCTAGTCACATCTGCCAGCACCAGGCCCATATTCCTCCACATCCTTCTTATTCATACACCCAATCAGATGCCTTTTAAATGTTGCAATTGTCCAAGCCTCCACCACTTGCACTGGCAGCTCATTCCATATGCATATCACCCTCTGCGAGAAATAGTTGCACCTTCAGTGTCTTTCACATTTTTCCCCTCTCACCCTAAACCTTTGCCCTCTAGTTCTGGATTACAACCCACCCCCACCCCAGGGAAGAGACTTTGTCTATTTATTCTATCCACGCCGCTCATGATTTTATAAACCTCTGTAAGGTCAATCTGAGGCTCCGTGGCTCCAGGGAAAACAGCCCCATCCTATTCGACCTCTCCCTGTATCATAATCCTACAACTAGGCAACGAATTTTAAAATCTTTTTCTGAACTCTTTCAGATTTCACGACATCTTTCCGATAGGATGAGACCAGAATTGCACGCAATATTCCAAAACTGGCCGAAGCAATGTCCTGTACAGCCACAACGTGACCTTCCAGTTCATTTAATCAATATTCTGACCAATAAAGGAAAGCATACCAAGCGCCTTCTTCACTCTCCTATCTAACTGCGGCTCCACTTTCAACGAGCTATGGAACTGCACTCCAAGGTTTCTTTGTTCAGCAACACTCCCTAGGGCCTTAACACTAGTCCGGCTAAGATTTCCTTTACCAACATTCAGCACCTCGCATTTATCTAATCTAAACTCCATCTGTCACTTCTCAGCTCATCTGATCAAGATCCCGTTGTAATCTGGTGTAACATTATTCGCAGTCCAATTTTAGTGTCATCTGCAAACTTTCTAATGATACTTCCTTTCTATTAATAATGAAAAGTAGTGGACCCAGCTTCTCCATAATCGCTGGATTGCATGAGCGTTCCATCAAATAAGGAGAACCTCCAATGTGGCACCTGCACTCACATGTGAGAAAAACAGAAAAAATGAGACTATGCGCCATGCAGTCTGCCAATTATTGCGGGGAATCTGCTAGACTTATTAAGGGAGGAATTACAAGACACTTACTATAGCTGAACTCCACCAGAGGCCAACATGGTTTGGTTAAGCGGAAATTATGCTTTGTCTTGTAAAATCATGCAAAGGTTTGCTGAATTTCCCTGAGAATATTAAAAATAATAGGTTTGACAAAGAGTACCTGGTAGACAGTGAGTTTGATTTCCAGAAATTGTTTGTACGGTGAAGCGTCCGAGGTCGGCTGGTCATTGAGAGGAAGCCAGGGGGGTGAATTCCTGATGTTCTGTGTGTATAACGGAGCTCTAGATTCATTCAGAACAGCCATTATGTTATTCAATGTTTGATTAGGTTTTCAGCGCTGAATGACGATATGATGGCCTTTTATTTATTTCTGGTTTTGAAATGGCACAACTGGGCTCCTTGATCTTATGTGTTACGTTCTGAAAATTGACAATTTCCTGACGTGGAGATTTGTTTCAGGTATTATCCTGATGATTCTCTGAACTACATGCTCCAGGAGATGCCAGAAATGGCATTCTGCCGAACAATGTTCAACCACATTCTGTGGAACATTTGCTATCCCTGTGGGGCAACTGCGAACACGAGGGGAAGATGCAGAGAGTATGGTGGAAGTTGCTGCATCCTAATTTCCTGTGGAACAGGCATGAATGATTAAAGATCTACTCCAATTGAATGACTTCACTCTCTTCCTGTTTGAAGCTCTTGAAGGATTGAATCCTTTGCTTCTGTATAGGTGTAGTTCTGAATAGTACTGAACATTTCGAAACCATCAGTGAACAGCCACTTCTGACTTTGCTATGGAGTGAAGGCCATTAGTACTGCAGCTAGTGATAGCCCACAGTGCCTCATGGATACCCATTTTCCATTTACTCGGTCTTTGATAAGCATGCCCTATTTCGCCACATATAGTGCCACATGACAGAGTGGGTGGTCTATCCAGTATGAGGCTGAAACTTTTCCTCAGTCAGGAGTGTGTGCTGTGAAATGCTGTTCGAGACAGATCTATCTTCACAAGTAGTTGAGTGACAATATTTCCAACGAGTTGGTTCATTCATCCTTCCGCAGTCTGTGTATTTGGTGCCTCACCCTGATCAGTCAGTAATGGGCCCGTGGAGACACTGTTTGGCCATCGACATTGAAGTACCATATTAAGAGTGCATTCTGTGTCCTTGTCGTTCTCAATGCTTTCTCTGACTGGTTTTAAAAACCGAGGAGAAATGACTTATGGCTGATAAGTGATGTAGAGGGCAGGAGTTGTTTATAGTCTGTTCATTTTGCTAACCAGTTGGTTTCTGGTATCAATATTTCGGAAATTGCAGGGCAACCACTTTCCTGACTGTATACAAGGGCCCCACCACCAGTGGTGGATCCTGTTTGCTGATGGGACAGGATATATTTCGGAATGGTGATGGTGCCATGAAACTTTATCCAGTAGTTCAACTTGTGTGAGTATGACAATGTAAGACTTTTTTTGAGTCAGTCAAAATGGGGAATAAAGTTGACAATAGAACTGAGAGTAATTTCTTTCAAACGATTTAATGGAAGGCACTCCATGCGAATGTGTGTCGTATTTTCAAAAATATTGAGGAATTCGCAGCGTTCCTTACGTTATTCAGTCATAGAGACATGCATCACGAAAACAGATCCTTCGGTCTAACTTGCCCATGCCGAGAAGATATCCTAACCCAATCCAGTCCCACCTGCCAGCACCAAGACCTTTATCCCTCCAAATCCTTCCTCTTTATATACCCACCCAGATGCCTTTGAAATGTTGCAATTCTACCAGCCTCCACAACGCCCACTGGCAGCTCATTTCACAAACGTACATTTGCGTGTACAAGTTGCCCCTTAGGTCTCTTTTATATCTTTCCCTTATCACCCAAAACCTATGCCCTCTACTTCTGGACTCCACCACAGCAAGGAAGATACTTTGTCTATTTAAGTTAAATGGATATGCTTTCAAAACATTCGAGACACCTGGCTGCAGAATGATCAATTTTGTGTCCTGAATATCATGAACATTTTCATTTGGCAGGGTTGGACAACAGGGAAAAGGAGGGGTTGATCTCCGAATGATGGATATCATCTGTGGAATTGTGAAAGAGGATCTTATATCAAATTATCAATCTATTGCCTTGAAGCTTGTTTGCAAAGTACGGGTTGAGTCGAGTTTGGGGAGAGATGTCTCCTGTGAGATTAAATGGAACTGATTATTCTCCCCGCAATAATTGGCATTTGAACTCTCACAGCAAAAATCACGTTGGGTACCACAACTTTCTGCAGCACGTCATTGCCAGAAAAAAATCGTCACTCAACTGGAATTCAGTGAGCGCCAGAAATTTACCAGCATCCTTGCCACTGGTGCCAACTGTGAAAGCCCATAGTGCCCCTGAACAATTACAGTCCATGTGGAGCTATCTTGCATGGTCCATCATATTGACGTTGTAAGTGGCAGGCAGGGGAAATTGCTGCTTTCCTAAACTGGCGCTGTGGAATGGACTGAGAGATCCTCCTGCTTGGTAGGTACACAAGTAGGGACTTCCCCTGAGCTCAGGCACGGACATCTGACTCGATCGGGATATAAAACTACACGCAGGAGAATTTCGGTGGATAAACAATAAGTCAGGGGAATGGGATTTATTTAAAAATTGAGTAGCAGGACCGTCTTGATAGGTCGAATGGCCGAATTCTCTTTGTATACCGTATGGTCTTAGGAACCGTAACAGGCATTTAAGCAAGACTTTCAGGATGGTCAGCAAAACGTTATGCCGGTCAAGAAAAACAATATGGCGTCATTGAAAAGATGAACCTCCCATGGTTGAGAGTGCATCTAACCCCAACAACACACCTCATAAACTGGAGAGACTACACGTCGGGAACGTATGCGTTTTGAGGTGGGCATGTTCGATTTATTGCAGAGACGAGGAGTTTTAGTTTATTTTCTGTTCCAATGAGGAGTCTTTGGAACTCTATTGCCAAATGAGTGTTGGACGTAGAATTTATTGAGTACTTGAAGGCAAATGGATTCAGGAATAGAAACTAGTCAGTGGTTACCCAGGTTTGGCCGAGGTCAGATCACAATCAGATTAGCCGCAATTTATTGAATAGTCGACTTGGTTTGACGGACTGAAGGGCCAATTGATGCGCCTAAATGTTATGTTCCTGTAATAGTAATGAACCATCTCTGCTTCTTTTCATGTGGCATCTTTCGGAAGCTGGATCCTGTTTGGAACACCGGTAGGTGCGTTCTTTGGACTGGTGCAGAGTGGCTGGGAAGAAGGGCCCTTTTCTATTGATCTTTAGAATTCGATAACGTTCCACGATTGATATTCTATGGTCGAGTCTGCAAACGATATTTTGTGGAACATTTTATCATCGACATGCTCCAGAGCGTTCTGCAACTGGCACAATTTGTCAATCATCGCATGTCAGTTAAATGAACAACAGTAAAGATCCCAAGAGACACAGTTTTGTAGTGTCACGATAGAGGATTGACCACAATTTAGATTAAAACACCTAAACTTCTAAGCTCCATCTTTCTTCAATTAACTGGGAGATAGTCTTTCACGACGGCAATGTCTTCACACTCTGTATTAAGAACTGTTATGTTGTGACCTGTATCTGCAGGTGACCTGATGGTGTTGGAAGGTTATAGAAATCACCTGTCCTTATGGATCTGCATCTATATGTTTGGGGAGGGAGGGTTTCTGGCATTTTACATCGCATTGATGTAAGTCAGAACTTATGATTTATTACTTCAGTTTCAATTACTCCAATACATATCTGAATAGATCAATACGTTTGTATAGCTCACATTGTTCTCAACTAAACTGATAACTGACACACCAGGCTGATGTATAACTTGTTTGTTTTTCTTCCTCACAGTTAATATAGTGACGATCTTCATTCTGCTTTGCAAAGACTGTGGATTGTCTCAATGTGTCAGACGTTACCTGGGGGCCATGGCAGCAGCAGATCTACTGGTCATTATCCTCGACCTGATATTGAGGCAAATTCCAATTGTTTATTACGAACAATTTTATTTCCTGTTGTCCATCCCCATGTGTAATATCCACGCCGTCCTGCTTTATGCAGTCACTGACTGTTCTGTCTGGTTCACCGTCACTTTCACCTTTGATCGATTTGTGGCCATTTGTTGCAAGAAGTTCAAAAGTAAATATTGCAGTGAGAAAATAGCGATTATGGTTTTGGGAGCCGTGACTGTGCTGAGCTGTTTGAAGAACATTTTCTGGTATTTTATGCTCACAGCTCGGTATCGGCTGGCGAACATGCCCTGGTTTTGCGATGTAACAGACGCTGTTCGTTACTCCCGTGTCTGGGTCACAATCGAGTTCCTCCACCACATTCTAAACCCGGTTCTCCCATTTCTCCTGATTCTGCTCCTCAATGTTTTCATTGTCAGACACATTTTAGTGACCAGCAGAGCCCGCAGGAGACTCCGGGCTCACACCAATAGGGACGTTCAGTCTGACACAGAGATGCAAAATCGAAGAAAGTCCATTGTTTTACTTTTAGTGATCTCGGCAAATTTCTTCCTGTTATGGTCATTGTTAATGATTTATTTTATATGGTATCGGATGGACTGGATTGGAAATGTGTCTGTGTATTTGAATGAGTATGTGCGTGAATTGGGCTTCATACTGCAGCTCCTTAGTTGCTGCACAAACACCGCGATTTATGCCGTGACCCAGACTAAGTTCAGACAGCAGCTGAAGAATGTGCTGAAATATCCCTTTAACCAAATTCATCAATCAATCCAATTCACTCATTAATCAATCCATCCGGGAATTTCAGATTTCAATTCAATATTTCAGCAGAAAAGCAACCTGTCACTATGTCAACATATTGAACAGACTCCAGCCTTATCCCCTTGTGGGTCAGAAGGCCACATTTTAATATTTCTCTCAACTCAGGGGCCAATCAGAAAAAGCACCATCCCATCCCATTGACTATCAACAACTTCTTTACTTCTTTAACCAAGACTCTCGCCCACCCTCTGACGACCCCTTCTCCCGCCTCCAACACACCCCATCCACCTGGGCACCCCGTGCTGGCCTCCTACCTGCCCTCGACCTCTTCATAGCCAACTGCCGCCGCGACATTAACCGCCACCTGAACTCCCCCACCCCTCTCCCCCACTCCAACCTCTCACCCTCGGAACGTGCAGCCCTCCACTCCCGCCGTTCCAACCCCAACCTCACTATCAAACCAGCAGACAAGGGAGATATCAACAACTTCAATTTGCAAAGGATTAAAATGCTCATTAAGACATGATAAGCAGCAGAATTAACAATATGAAGAAGTTGAGAGTGGAGAGATAGACTGTTCCCTACGTCCAAATTATCAGAGATTGGTGTTGAAAGGGCACAGGAGTTCCGAGTTCAGGAGTTATGTTTAAGGAACATTGTCCTTGCTTTCACCTCTTGGTCACCCACTCCCACTGGGCCTCGGCAGAATTCATCGCTCTCCCTACTTTTCTCCCCTTCGTATCGTCCTCCCATGGTCACACTGCACCTCTCTCACTCTCTGGCCTCCTTCAGTTTTTAGTCTTTTTTTTCACTGCCCCTCTCTATCACCCCGTTTTTCCTCGCTCCTCCTACCTCTTGCAATCTGTATGCACCTCTCACACCTTCAAATACTCTCTTCCTCGGTTCCGATCTCAGCTTCCTTTGTTTAGCGAACAGTTGGCGTGGAGTCCACATGATATTCCTTGAGACGATAGAGGATAAAGCGTCTTGGTAAAGGAACAGAATATTTGTTGGGCGGTAGGTTTTTGAGATGGAGCAACTTGGGTGTTGGATCATTGGCCTTTGTCTTTGGAACAGTTTGGCATTGAAGCTGAAGGTACAGTGTGGTACAGTGTGGATTGGTACAGAATGGATTGGATCCAGAGTCTTCAGCTTGACTGGCGTCGTCAAACTGAACAGCAAACAGTGAAACCAGCCTCTGATTGACACAGCTAATATATTATTCAAATTAAAAGAAATCAGTTATCTACCAGTGCCGTGCGCCAGTCAGAGTAGAAATGAAAGAATGGGTAGGATGAATACGTAGCTTGATAGGCAGTGTAGGAGGGAGGGGATCCAATTTTTGGGACATTTGGACTGGTTCTGGGGTGGTGAGACTATGACAAGTTGGACAGTCTACACCTGGACCGGGCTGAAAGCAATGTCTTAGGGGGTGCTTTTACTAAAGCTGTTGGGGAGGGTTTAAACTAATGTGACAGGGAAATGAGAAGTAAACGACAAGGTTAGTTATAAGGTAATAACTAAAGCCTCTAACGAATGAGAAACTGAAGTCATCGTGATGAAGTGAAAGAGGAGGCAGGGAGCAAATGATAAACACAAAGAGTCTGGTGGTCTGATGGACACGTCTTTTAATGTGAGAAGTCGGTAAGGCAGGTGAACATACGGCTTGAATTAGTACCTGGGAGTATGATTGTGAATTTGTTGAGTGAAGTGTGTGATTGTAACTAAATATCCCAGGATATGGATCCTTCAGGCGGGCTAGAGGGGGACATAAAAGGATTGAATGAGTTGCCTTACTGATCAGAGAGGATATCACAGCTGTGCTGAAGGAAAGCACTATGGCAAACTCGAGCAATGAGGAAACATTGGCAGAGCTCAGAAAAAGGAAGGATGCGGTAACAAGGTTGGGACTGTAATCGGGCCTCCCAACAGCGAACGTGGGATACAGATACAAATATGCATACACGTTATGGTAAGATGTCGGAGCAACAGATTGGTGATGAAATGAGATCTTAATTTTCCCAACATTGGCTGGAATTCACTTTGTGTTAGAGGTCTAGATAAAGTAGGACTTGAAAGGAGTATCCAGAGGGGTTTTACAGAGAAGTGTGTAAATACTCCAAATCAGGAAGGCGTGATACTGGACCTGGTGTTGGGTAATGATCCCGGAGAGGTGATTGAAGTTTCAGTAGGGGATAACTTTGGGAATAATGATCACAACACCGTCAGTTTTAGCATACCCATGGACAAAGACGGGAGTGACCCTAAAGAAAGAGTGTTAACTGGTGGCAGGCCAAATACACCAAAATTCGGCAGGAGCTGGGGAATGTAGATTGTAAGCAGCTGTTTGAGGGTAGTTCCACCAATGAAATGTTGGCTGTTTTTAAAGAGAGTTGATTAGAGTGCAGAACAAATATGTTGTTATGAAAATGAGGGATCGAAATGTCAAGATTAGAGAACCATGAATGACAGTCAACGTTGTAAGACCAGTTAAGAGGAAACGTTTAACATACATAAGGTCTTTGCGACTGATGATGGACGGAAATTTGGAAGATTATCGGTAATGTTGGACCAATCTGAAATGTGGAATTAAAATGGCTAAAAAGGATCGTGAGATAACTTTAGCAAACAGGTTGATGGGAAATCCCAAAAAATTTTATACATATGTGAGGAACAAGATAGTAAGTAGAGAAAGTATTGCCCCACTCAAAGACAAGGGAGGAAAGTTACGCATGGAGGCAGATACTTAATGAGTACTTTGCATCCGTATTCACCGAGGAGACGGATATGATAGATGTTGTCTTTAAGAATAGATGTATGATTACTCCAGATCAAGTTAGCATAAGTTGGGAGGAAGTGTTGGGTATTCCCCAAGGCATTAAGGTGGATAAGTCCCCAGGTCCGAATGGGACCTATCCCAGTTAATAAGGGAAGCGAGAAAGGAAATATCTGAGGTATTAACAGCATCTTTGCGGCATCCTTGAACATGGATGAGGTCCCGGAAGATGGAGAACTGCTAATGTTGTCCACTTGTTTAAGAAAGGTAGCAGGGATAATCCAGGTAATTATAGACTTGTGAGCACGGTGTCAGTGGATGGGAAGTTGCTGGAGAATATACTGATTGTTAGGATCTATTCCAATTTAGAAAAACATGGACGCATCTATGATAGCTAACAAGGTTTTGGGCATGGAAGAACATGTCTGAACAACTTAAAAGAACTCTTTAAAGCAAGTGCAAAGATGATACATGAAGGAAGCGCTGTAAATGTAATATACATGGACTTCAGGAAGGCGTTTCATAAGGATCGTCATAGTACGCTGATGAAAAGATTAAGTAGCATGGTGTCCAGGGTGTACGAGCTAGATAGGTAAAGGAAAGGCTGGGCAATAGGTGGCAGAAAGTGATAGTGGAGGGCAGTTGATCAAAATGGAGAAATGTGACCAGTGGTGTTACACAGGGATCTGTGCTGGGACCACTATTGCTTGTAATATACATAAATGATCTGGATGAACGTGTAGGTGGTCTGATTAGCAAGTTCACATTTGACACGAACGTTGGTGGAGTAGCAGAGTGTGAAGGGGACGTCAGAGAATACAGCAAAGTGCAGATAGATTGGAGAGTTGGTCGGAGAAACGGCAGACGGAGTGCAATCCAGACTGGATCTTATTCCAGAGTGAACTCTACAATGAACGTAAGAGTCCTGGTGAAACTTAACGTACAGAGGTATCTGCGTATTCAGATCCATTGTTCTGTGAGGGTGGCAACGCAGGTCAATAGACTGGGCAAAAGGCAGACGGCATGCTTTCCTTCATCAGACGTGGTATGAGCATAAGTGTTGGCAGGTCATGTGACAGTTGCATTATACTTTGGTTCCGCCACATTTGGAATACTGCACACAGTCATGTTCGCAGCATTACCAACGGGATGTGGGTGCTTTGGAGAGGTGCAGAGGAGGTTCGCCAGGATGTTGCGTGGTTTAGAAGGCACGAGCTACGAAGAGAGTTTGAATAGATTAGAATTATTTTCATTGCAAAGACGGAGGTTGAGCGGGACCTGACTGAGGTCGACAAAACCATGAGAGGTATAGACAGGGGGGAAAGCAAGGAGGGTTTTCCCAGATGGCAGAACTCAATTACTAGAGGTCACGTGTTGAAAGTGAGAGGGGAGAGGCTGAGGGGAGCTATGCGGGCAAAATTATTCACGCAGAAGATGATGCGTGCCTGGAACGCATTACCAGTTGAGGCGGGCAGGAGAGCGTCATTTACGATGTGTCTAGACAGATAATTGAATGTACAGGGAGATGAGGGATACAGAGCCTGAGAAAAGAGGCCACAGGTTTAGATAGAGGATCTAGACTGGCGCAGGATTGAAAGGCCGAAGGGACTGTTCCTGTGCTGTAATTTCCTTTGTTCTTTGTTCTTGTTCCTTCCCTCTGACTCCCTGCCTTGTTTTCCATCCCATTGCCAGACATATTTAATCCCTCTCCAGCACCACTTACAAGTACCTCTCCTCGAACATTGGTTCCAATCCTGCCCATGTGCAAGCTGCCCATTTTGTACTGAACCTACCTCTCCCAGCATCGCTTCCAATGACCCCAGAATTTGAATCCTTCCCTCTTGCACCAGCCTTGAAACCATCTATTCATCTCAGCTATCCTGCCATTCCCACTGTGGCTAGCACGTGGCACTGGTGTTTATATTAAGATTACTACATTCTGTTTAGTTTAAGCCTAACTCCCTAAATTCAGCTTGTCAGACATCATCTTGTCTTTTTTAACCGATATTGTTGCGCCTATATGTATCACGACAGTTGGCTCTTCACTCCCTCCACCTCCATAATGTCCTCCAGTCACTCTGAAATGTTCGTGCCCCTTACACCAGGAAGGCAGCATCCCATCTGGGAATCTCTCCAACAGCTGCAGGAACACCAATTTATTCCTTTTACAATTGACTACCCCATGACGATAGCTCTGCCACGCTTTTCCCGCCATTCTTGACAGCAGAGCCAGCCACGGTGCCACGAACCTGGTCACCTTCCCCTGATGAGCCATCTCCTCCAATTGTATCGAAAATGGTTATACCTGTGACGGAGGGAGGTAGTTCAAGAGGACCACTGCACTTTTTATCTCCGTTTTCGCTATCTGTGTTACCCATCCTCTTCCTTCTTTTCTTTTATTTGTGATGTGACCAATTGACTGAATGTGCGGTCCAAGTTTGTCTGAGCTTGGACCGCACCAAAATGAATCCAACCGCAGCTCCAGAGCTGTCAAGCGGTCAGACAGGAACTGCAGCTGAGACATACATTCCTGGACGTGAAGGAGTCAGGGAAATCGGATTTGTCCCATAATTGCCACAGGAAGAGCGTAACATGTTTTTCGCAACTCCTGCGTGCCTTAACCCTTAAGTTAACAACAATGGCAGCAATAGCAAGAAAGAAGGATTGTAGGAATCTTACCATTCACTTACCTGATGCCTGTGACTTCACGAGTAAATGTCCTCTTTCTTCTACTTTGCTCTGCTACCTTCAGCAACAGAAATAGTTCGCTCCTCCTCCTTATCACACTGCTGATCGCCCGCCTCACTGAAGCCCAGTTTGTACTCCCATCTTGACTTCAACCTCCTGTAACCTGGCCGCTCCTCTCGAGTTTGGCTTCGTTTATTCACTCCTTGGTGTCACCGGTGACTGAACCGACCTGTCCCCGAACCCACCTCATTCACTCCTCAATCTCGCCCTCTTTTTGGATGCTCCTACATTACTCGCTAACATCAGCCTTTCTTCTGCACCGCTCGTCGGTCGCTGAGACTGGGACAATACAGTCCTAGGCACTTCTTCAATCTCTTCTGAGAAATATCCTCCACATGAAAGGTACTGGTAGTGAATCAGAGGTACACACACCGAATAAAGTGTTGTATGTGATGTCATTGACTCTGGGAAAATGTTGCAATATTCTGAGAGACATTAACATGTACAATCATGAACTGTGCAGTCAGGGCTGATCTAGAACATTCTGGGAAAATAGAACTGATCATACGAAAATAGCACTACAATCCAGGCTGGAGTATTCACATGCACACAGGGATCATAAACAACAGAAATTAGATCGTAAAGAATGTAAATATAAACCAGGTCCTGGTTATATCGAGGACTATGGTGAGTTGCACTGATTCGTATGAAAGGCCAAAATACTCTTACTTCCATGACGTAATCCTAAACCAGTTTTGTTCTTTGCAAATTCACAGCATAGACACTCACAGCCCAGTGAAATCGGGAGAAGGAAAGCGAAAATCACAAATTTAGATTGGGCAGAGTGAGATACAGTTAGAGATAAACAGAGGGAGACCATGACTGTCAGTGATATATTTCGGTATGCAGAGAGACAGGCACGGTATGTATACATATATATATATATATATAGAGAGAGAGAGAGAGACAGACAGACAGACAGACAGATAGACAGAGACACACACAGCTAGACTCAGGTTCAGAGATTCAGACAGACAGAGGAAGACAGAGAGAATGACAGATAGTTAACTTAGTGGTTTATTGCATGCGCAGGATCATATTATTTGGCTCCAGTAACAGATAATGGTAGTGCACTGTGATAGGCTAGTTAAATCACTGATAGATGAGCTAATACTGAAGAGGATGGTGATGTAATGCGATAGATTAAATGTAATGTAGGGGACCAGTGTGGCAGACGATGAATAGTTGAGAAAGAGAAAGCAAACCAGCATGATTGGTGAAGCTAATGTTAAATGATAAGTGTGGGAACAACAACTGTATAAACCGCAGAGGAACAAAGAGCTTGTGGGCAGTCAAGGAAGATACTTTTCTGTCTACCCATATTTAATTTTCCAATATTAAAGTTTAATTTCATGAAGGATCAACTGTGTGTCCTGGTAATATTTTATAGAGCATTGAGTGATTCATTCACAACAAGTTTTGCACATCAGATTGGACCGGGAAGAGACCTTTTCCTCTGAAAAGAGGGTGCAGCTGCAGGACATTTCCCTGTTGAACTGAGGCTCTCTTGAGGCAGACAGAATAAAAGAGTTGGCCACCCACAAAAGAAAGAGTTAACGTTTTGCTGCTAATTTGGACCATATTCTCTGAAATAAGGAGGTTCTCGAAAATGCGTAAGTACAAAGAAACCTGCTGGTGGAACACACAAATCCGAAGAATCAAAAGGTTTTTGATAAATTAAAGTTTGAGGAAACGCAGAAGATTGTTCAGGAAAACTGTGCAGGGGATGAGTAGGTCCAGAGTAAAGAGACTGAGACAAAATTCGATGTGGTGTGTTTAAGTTTGTATGGATATCACTATATCTTTAGAAAGTATAGGGGAATGAATGGGCAGAAACAGGTCAGGATTGCTTTGTTGTTTGTATTAATGATTTTGGATGCATTTGAAAGCCGTCAGATTGGTAGTTGATAATTAAAAGTAAAATAGTAGACAGTAGTCATAGTGTTAAATTGCTAGTAGACTGTTGATTTTTTAAGAGAAGGCCTGCATGAGAATTAGACTGTACTTTTAGAAATGAACAAAGTGTTTAGGCAAGGGTCTATGTGGACGGCAGAGAGGGAGGGAGAGAAAGACAGAGAAAGAGAAATTAGTACAGTGTTGAGCTTGCAGAAAAGTTCTGTGTCTGTTTCAGAGAGGAAGAAAGAGAGGGAGAGAAGTTCTGGATGCAGAAAGGCTGTGCGTGTCTGTGTGTTTGTGTGTGAGAGAGAAAGCGCTGGCTTGCAGAAAGGCTTCATATGTGTCCATGAGAGAGACAGAGTAGTTCTGACTTGCAGAAAGGTTGTGCTTGTGCGCGTGCATGTTTGTGTGTGTGTGTGTGTGTGTGTGTGTGTGTGTGTGTGTGTGTGTGTGTGTGTGTGTGTGTGTGTGTGTGTGTGTGTGTGTGTGTGTGTGTGTGTGTGTGTGTGTGTGTGTGTGTGTGTGTGTGTGTGTGTGTGTGTGAGAGAGAGAGAGAGACAGAGAGAGACTCTCTCGAGTTTCAACATTGTGATCCAGATCATATGCACAATCACATTTGGTGGTTAAATGTTGGTGTTTTGTTTCAGGGAGCTCGAGATCCAGAAGTATTTTGATTTTATTTTGCATTGTAATATCTTAACAAAGTTATTTATAAGAGGTTTTTCAATGATTGTGCATTCTACAGATGCAATAATCTAAGCAGAAAGAACGAGAACAGATCGTTTTTATTAATTAGCTGAAGCTAAAGCAGTTCAGGAACTGATAGATTGGTAAGGGACGATTGCAAGTTTTAGAGTTAGGGAATACTTATAATAATTGTCGAGGCGCTACTGGACTCCAGTGAACTGTGAGAACAGAGATAATAGATTAGCAGGATTGAAATATCAGTCAGAATGATTAATGGACGTGCAGTTGAAACACTGAGTAAGAAATATCGAGTAGCAAGAAATAATATCGTTAAAATTCTGAAAAGTGGGAAAGAAGACTTAAGGACGTATTAACTAAATGGCCAAAAGACGATACGTTTGCAATGAATAGATGAAATGAAATGGATGTGTTAATTAAGCATTACACACCTGAGGATAAATCAAAGAAGACAATATTGAAGAGGGAACAGGAGGTGGAAATTTTTAAGTTCTTTCGAGTTGAAGGAGAGGAGTTGCGGAAAGTGTTTCAGGCACCAGGCACCACAATTGATGGAGATGCCAGAGAGCTGAGTAAGTGTTTTCTCTACACAAAGACTGGGGATGAGAACATCTCCACCTGCTCAGTGCAGAACAAAGAGCCTTCATGCATGGAGTTCGAGCAGGGGACAACATTTATATATCCCAGGTTGGAAGACTTGCAAACTCTCCCCCACCCCGCCTAATTACGTGGAGATAATGTAACATTTTGTCCTGTAATAAGGGTTCAGTAGAGGCAGAGGGAAATTTAATTGGGAGGAAGCTGACCCAGAACAGAATGTTTAAAGAATAAAACGAGAGGCAGAAGAGGCGAGGATGCAAGTAGAATTAGAAGCTCTTGCCCTCAACAAAGAGAGATTGCAATGTGAAATTCGGGGACTACACACATTAAGTTAACGGATGGATGATGAAGCATATTTAAATCATTGCAGAAATGTTAGGCAGAAACAACTGGGCAGTAATACTGAAATAGATAGGGAAAGTGTTCGGGATAGGAAAGCAGAGGAAGCAATAATGTTGACAGGAAAATGGACCAGAGCAGAACAAGTAGAAAAAGAATGAGAAGAGAAAGAGGCAGGGTCTGAAGTGGAAACTGATGAGGAAAACATGTAGCAGTTTAAACAAGGGAACGAAGCCCAAGCAGGGGAAGATACTGCCATTGCTTATTAAAGGGGGAAGACAGCCACAATACATTCCTTGGGGAATCCAGGATCTGGGAGGGCTGAGCAATATGTTGCCCAGTTTAACATGATAAAGCGGGAAAGTGGATTAGAGCCTTAGACTTTTACCCATCTAAGATCAATCCCGAAGCTTTGAGAAGGGATCCACTCATCGATATTGAAAACCCAGCATACTATTCAGAAAACAATCTAAAAAGCCCGAGTCTTGTGATAGAACGACATATGGGAGGTAACCAACTGTTAACCACAAGGTTCTGGAGTGCTACTATCGAGGCACTGCTTATCAATTCAAATCTAATTTAGAGGAAGTAGTGAGTCTAATGCCCATGGCCCGCCAGGGATTCAGAGATCATGTGGTCCATGCGTTCGAAAGATGAAAAGAAGCTGGCTAGACAGCAGGAGGACTTGCAAAGAAAGTTGACACTACTGCAGCTCTTACAACTCATCTGCTTTATCCTCGATCACAACGTCTTCACCTTTGACAACCCGTTCTTCATCCAGGCACATGGAACAACTATGGGGACCAACTTTCCACCTCAGTATGCCAACAGCTTCATGCACAGTTTCGATCAAGACTTCTTCTCTTCGCAGGACCTCCACCCAACATTATACACCAAATACATTGACGACATTTTCTTCCTCTGGACTCATGGCGAGGAGTCACCGATACAACTACACTGTGATATCAACAAGTTTCATCCCACCATAAAACTCATCATGGACTTCTCTCAACTGTCTGTCTAATTCTTGAACACATGCATCTACATCAAGAATGGACCCCTCAGCACCACACTCTACCACAAACCCACAGACAACCTCACAATACTACACTCCTCCAGCTTCCATCTAAAACATTTTAAAAGATCGATCCCCTATGGACAAGCCTTATGCGTACACTGGGTCTGTTCAAATGAGGAGGAATGTGCTGGGCACCTGGAAATACTCAGGGATTCCCTCATAAGAACGGGGTACGATGCTCAACTCATCGACCGCCAGTTTCGACATGCTACAGCAAGGAACCGTAATGACATCCTCAGGAGACAGACACGTGCGGCAACCGACAGGGTACACTTCATTGTTTAGTCCTTCCCAGGGAACTGAAAAGAATTATGCCATGTTCTTCGTGACCTGCAACACATTATCAGTGAGGATGAGTACATCACCAAGAAGTCTCCCACACCTCCACTGCTTGCCTTGAAACAACCGCCAAACCACAAACAGATCATTGATCGTAGCAAGCTGCCCGACTTTCAGGACAACTCCATACAACCCTGTCACGGTAGGCGCTGCAAGAAGTGTCCGAGTATAGACATGGATGCCATCATTACACGTGGGAACACCTCCCACCATGTACATGGCAGGTACTCATGTGACTCAGCCAAGGTTGCAGCCAAGGATGCCCTGAGGCAGGGCACTTTGGGGAAACCGAGCAAAGGCTACGGCAATGGATGAATGTGCACCGCACAACAGTCAACAGACAGATGTGTTCCCTCCCGCTTGGGGAACATTTCAACTGTCCAGGATATTCGCCCTCGGAACTTCGGGTGACCATTCTCCAAGGCTGACTTCTGGACAGGCAGCAGCGAAATGTAGCCAAGCAGTGGCTGAGAGCTAAGTTCCATAACCATAGGAATGGCCTTAACAGGGACCTTCGGTTAATGACATCTGCACGTGACCACATTGCACTCTTTACACACAGACACTACTACACACGCAGTCCTACATACATACATACACACACAAACAAAGACCCACATGCACACATATACAACATATACGTTTGTGGGGTGAAACTGTACTTGCAGAGTTACGTTGTACTTTGCTCAAAAACTGCATGAATTCATGTAAGACTCAGTTTTCTCACTTTTTAGATTAGAATCAGTCTAAACATTATGGCACAGACAGAGAACACAGGACTGAAATGTGGAAGTGGTAATAGTTGCTTAAATTCTTTCGATGCTGTAGAGACAAGCAGACATGAAATCTGGAAGAGGTAATATTTGTTTATGAACTGCAGGATGGTACAGAGACAAGCAGGAGTGAAATCCTGAAGAGTTACTTGATGTTTATGACCTGCAGGATGTTGCAGAGACAAGCAGGAATGGAATCTGGAAGAAATAATCGATGTTTATGAACAGCAAGGTGTTAAAGAGACAAGGAAAAGTGACATCTGGTAGAGGTAAAATTGTTTACGGTCTGCAGGATGTTACAGAGACAAGCTGGAGTGAAATCTTGAAGAGGTAATTGTAGTTTATAATTTGCAGGATGCTACAGAGAGAAGCAGGAATGAAATCTGGAAGACATAATGGCTGTTTATGATCTGCATAATGTTACAGAAACAAGTAGGAGTGAAATCTTGAAGAGGTAATAATTGTTAATAGAATGCAGGATGTTACGGAGAAGGCAGGAGTCAAGTCTTGAAGATGTAATACTTGTTTATGGTCTGCAGGATGCTACAGAGGGAATCAGGAATGAAATCTGGAAGAGGCAACAGTTGTTTACGATCTGCTGGATGTTGGCGCAAAGCAGGATTGGAATCTTTGACAGGTAATAGTTGTTTATAATCTGCAGGATGTTACAGAGACAGGCAGAAATGAAATTTGGAGGAGGTAATTGTTGTTTATGGACTGCAAATCAGCACCATCCCTTCGAAGCTTAACCCACCCAGACACATTCTCCTATCCTATTGCTCTCCATTTACCTCTGACTAATGTACCTAAGCCACACGTCGCTGAAAACCATGGGCCATTTCTCACAGCCAATTGACGTGACCTTCACATTGTTGCATTGTGGGAAGCAAATGTAGCACCCGGAGCAAACCTACGTAGATTTGAAGAGATTCTCCACACATACAGTCGCTGGAGGTTCTTTTTCTCGAGGGTCAGTAGTGAAGGAATGCCTCATTGTCATCGGGTCAATGTGAGGCAGCCCCTGTTTATGAAAGAGTCAGTACTTGGGGAGCTTGTCGCTATCAGTGGGTCAGAACTGAGGCATTGCATTGGTAACAATGAGTCAACATTCAGCCTGGTCCTCTTTGTAATGACATCAGGATTGTTAGATTATAAGTAACAAGGAATTGCAGTACTCTCAGAAGATTGCTTTTGAGGGAGGATCTCATAGCCAGCGTGTCAGTACTGAGGCAGTTTCTCATTGTCAGAGCTCAGAACGTACATCACAATTATATGCTTCGTGGTAAGGGAGTGCTTCATCTCCATCTGAGGGACAGTTCTAAGGGAGTTCCTCATTGTCCGATGGTCAGTTCTGAGGGAGTTGCTCATTATCAAAATGTCAATTCTGAATAAGTGCCTCCTTGTCTGAGGGTAAACAATGAGGCAATGCCTCATTGTAAGATAGTCAGAATTGAGGATGCGTCACACATCTAGAGGTAGTGCAGTTCTGCCAGGAGGCCAGCACTGAGCTTGTGCTGCACTGTGGGAGGATCAGTACAAGGGAAAGTGCCTTATGATCAGAGAGGAAATATTGAGAAGTTGTGTTATTGCCAATTTCAGTTTTGAATGTATGCCACTTTGAAGAGGATCTATTCTGAGGCAGTGCCTCAATGCAATGGGGTTAGAAAAAAGGGAATGCTTTCTGATCAGAGGGTTAATGACCAAGGTATTTCAGCACTGTCAGAGGGTCGGACTGATGGAGGGACTCATTATCAGCATTCCAGTCAAGGGAGTGCATCTTTGTAAGGGAGTCACAAATAAGGATATGCCTCATAATTTGATGTTCAGTACTGGGTAACTGCAGGTCTATCAGAGAGTCAGTACTGAGGTTCTGCCTGTTTGTTTGAGGGTCGGCTTTTTTTTAACAACATGACATGCTGTCACATGCTGTTTTAACGTAGCTCAGTTCAACAGGTGAAAGCAAGCCTCTTATGAGAGGCTGGTAATAAAGTTTGATATCTTTTTTATTCTATTCCGTTCTCTGTCCTCAACACAGTATTTATGCCACGTCTTATAATCCTCCGTGTTTCATCTTTCCAGCTTCTATAACAGTCCTAATCTCTGTAACCTCCTCCAGTCCCGGCTACTTTCCATATCTCTGTAACTTGCTCCGATATCTAAAACATGCCCTATCTCAGCAATCTCGTCCTCTAGACACTGCAGTAGTCACTATCTTTCCCATTGCCTCCAATCTCTGTAAAATCCTACAACCTTCCTCATTTGTGCTCCCTCCTCCCGTCCCTGCAACACTCTTTCCACCCATCCCACAGAAACTCACTACTTCTGTAATCTCCTACCGTTAATAGAAATCTCCTGAACTGCTTAATCTTCTCCAAACATTACATCCTTCCCTCCACGTGAAACTTGCTCCAGTCTCCAGTACACTCAGTATTCGAGTCAACATCTGTAGCCACCTTGACCCTCCCCATGTCTGTCAACTCATTCAGTCTCTACAATCTTCTCTGTCTCTGACCTACTCCTGTTGATACACTGCTCCCCATCTCCACTTCTTCCAGTCACGACTAGCCTCCTAAAGCTGTAATCTCCTGCAGCCGCTAAAGCTATCCATGTTCCTGCAACATTCTCTTGATTTTGGTAATCACCTCCAGTCCCTACTGCTGTCCTTCTTTCCTTCCTTACCTCCTTCAGTCTGAAGAAACGTTGCAAACTCTGTAGCCTTATACATTGTCTACAGCTCTCCATGTCATTATCCTCACCCAGACTTGACACCGACCCCATATCTAATCGATTGCAACCTTCCTATTGTTCTAACATTCTTCCATCCTTCTAATTGATTAACCTCTTTCTGCACTACATACTACATCTGCTTCCTCCTACTGTCCCTGCAACCTTTATGAACTCTGTAACCTTATCCAGTCTGTATCTTTGTATCTTATTGTCATACTGCATAGTAACATACCCTTCAGCGCATAATATGTCTGCAGACAACCAGCAGCAAACTACACTAATCTCATTTCCCTGCACTTGGTCGATAAGCTACAATATTCTGGAATTTTAATTACTCATTCAGGTGCTTCTCCAATGTTGTGAGATTGTCTACCTCCACTATGCTCTCAGGCAAGCGTTCCTGTGGGTTACAAAAAAGTATCAAATTTCCTCCAACTCACCTGCTGAAATTAGATTACCTACGATGAGGAAACAGGCCATTTGGCCCAACCAGTCATCCAACGAGTAACCCACTCACCCCATTCCCCTTTTTATTGCCAATTCAGCATGGCCAATTCACCTGACCTGCCCATCTTCGGATTTTAGGAGGAAACCAGAGGAAACCCACACAGACACAAGGAGAACATGCAAGCTCCACACAGACAGTCGCCCGAAGTGGGAATCAAACTCGAGTTGCTGGCGCTGTGAGATAGCAATGGTAACCACTAAGCCACCGAGCCACTCTTCATCTCAATCTTGTGCCCTCTTGTGTATGACAGTATGCAATGGGGAAGAAAGTCTCATAATCTATTCTGTTTGGATCTCCCATAATTTTGGAAACTTTGGTCAGATTCCTCACTCAGCCTCTCTGCCCCAACGAAAACCATCTCAACCTATCAGTCACCCCTCATAACTGAACCTTTTTGCATCCAATGCAACATTCTGATGGGTCACTTTTTCACCCTCTCCAATGCAATCATGTTTTTCTGACCGTGTGGCAAACAGAAACGCACACAATATTCCAGATGTTGTGTCACCAATGTCTCACTTTATCAGTCATTCCTGACGAAGAGCTCATGCTCGAAACGTCGATTTTCCTGATCCTCGGACGCTGCCTGATCTGCTCTGCTTTTCCAGAACAACAGTCCCGACACCTGACAATAAAGACAAGCATCCCAGACGCCAGCTTTGTCAACCTGTCTGCCTGCATTAATTCCTTCATGGATCTATAGACGTGTACGCCACGACCCCTTAGGAATTAAGTATTTATTGGGTATTTCCTTAATTTCCATTTGCCATTCTCTTTCCAACTTACCAGCTGATCAGGAACAGACTGCCACTATCCTCCTCACTTTCAACAGCGTCCTCAAAGTGTCATCTGTAAATTTTCTTATTTCAGCTTCAACACTCACGTAGAGTCAGAGAGTGATATAGCATGGAACAGGTCCTTTCTTCCAAACTGGGCAATGCTGACTATGACGCCCACAAAGATTATTCCAAGTGACCACATTTCTTCCATATCCGTCTCCACCCTTCCCATCCATGCGCCTATTAAAATTATTTTTTAAGTATTGCTATTGTACCTGCCTCAACCACTTCCTCTGGCAGCTCAATCCATATGTGCACCACCCTGTGCCTGATGAAGTTATCCCTCAGGTCCTTCTTAAATCTTTACCCTCTCACCTTAAACCAATGCTCGCTAGTTTTCAGTTCCACATCCGTGGGAAAAGAACTATATGCAATCATTCTATCTATGCCCCTCATGATTTTATGTACCGCAGTGAGGTGACCCCTCATTCTCTGAAATTCCAAGGAATAAATTTCTATACTGACCAACTTATCCCTACACCTCAGGCCTATGTGCCCAGGCAACATCCTCAGATCTGCTTTACACTCTTACCAGTCTTCCAAGTCATTAACACAACGAACAAACAGCAATGATCCCAGCGCTGAACAATGTAGCATACTGCTGGTCATAGGCTTTGCGTTGCTAAGACAACCCTGTACCAACACCCTTTGTCCCGTATTTGTAAGCCAAGTTTGAATCCAGTTTTCCAAATTGTTTTGGATGCCTTGGGCACTTTGTACCAGTTTACCATGTGGGATGTTGTCAAATGTCTTACTTAAGTCCATGTCAACCACATCAACTGCACTATCCTAATCAATATATTGAGACATGTTTTCCAAAAACTCAATTAAATTAATTTTTCCCCTAGTTCTGTCATCCCTCTCTTGTTTTTTACTTTGCCTCGTTCCTACTACCCTCTCTGCCTCTGTAAATTGTATAATTCCGAATATACTTCTCGTCAATATAAACTTCTCCTGTCCTTGCATCCTCCATACGACTGTAACCTCTTACCATCCTGGGGAACAATTGTGACTCGAATACTTGTCATTAATTACAGCACTCCCCATTCTCTGTTACCTCCACCAGCCTCTAAAACTGTCCCTGTCTCTGCAAGCCCATCTCGCTTGTCTACACTTTCCTTTGGCTGCAGCCTTCGCTCCAGTCCTTACAACAGTCTTTATCCGAACAATGTTGTCATGTGTCGACAACCCTCATGATCGCTGTAAAGTCTTCCCATCACTCCAGCACTGATTACCGCTGTAACCACTTCTCAAGTCGACAAACCTTTCTCTGTCCGTAACCTCCTTTAGTTCATACACATGTACTATCCCTGTAAGCTTCTTCAGTCTCGCAAATGTACTGTTTCAGAATAATTTTCTCCAGTCGATACAATCATCCCTATCCCTGTAAACACTTCTTCCAATACAAACCTCCCTAAATGTGCTCAGCTCTTCAAACTTCCTTCCCTGTGAATAAGTCTCCAGGACATTATGCTGTCCCTATTTGAGGAGCTTCTTCCAGACCTGAAAAGCCTTTGCAAGCATACCAAATAGCTTCTTCAATGTACTGTCTTCCTGCATCAACACTGTAAATGAACTAAGAACCTGCACTCCAAGATCTCTTGGTTCAACAGCACTCCCCAGACCTTACCATTAAGTGGAGAGCCCTGCCCTGATCTGCATTTCCAAAATGCAGCACCTCACAATTCTCTGAATTAAATTCCATCTGCTACTCCTCGACTTGTTGCCCCATGAGATCAAGTTCCTGTAGGATTGTGAAATAAACTTCTTCACTGTCCGCAGCACCTGCAATTCTGGTGTAATCTGCAAACTTACTAACCGGACGTCGTACCTTCACATTCGAAGCATTTATATGAATGACAAATAACAGTGGACTCAGCACTGAACCTGTGGCACACCGCTGGTCACAGGCCTCCAGTCGGAAAAACAAACGTCCATTACCATCCTTTGTCTTCTGCCTTCAAGCCAGTTCTCTATGCAAATTGCTAGTTCTCCCTCTATTCCATGTGATCTAACATTGTTAACGAGTCTACAATGGGAAACCTTGTTGAATGCCATACTGACGTCCACATAGATCACGTGCACAGCTCATCAATTATCAATATCTTTGCTACTTCTTCAAAAACTGCAATCAAGTTCGCGAGAATCAATTTCCCATGCAGAAAGCCATGCTGCCTGTCCCTCATCTGTCCTTGCCTTTCGAGTACATATAAATCCTGTCCCTCAGGAATCCCTCCAACAACTTGCTCACCATTGATATCAGGCTCACCAGTCTACAGTTCCCTGGCTTTTCCTTCCCACCCTTCTTCAGTAATGACATCATATTAGCCAACCTCTGGCACCTCACGCCTGTCTGTTGATGAGACAAATAGTTCAGCACTTCCCTAACGTGCCACAGAGTTCTGGGTACACATGATCAGGTCCCGGGGATGTATCCCCCTTGATGCGTTTTGCAACGTCCAACTTATGAAATATGGACATTTTCAGGATGTCGCTATTTATTTCCACAGGTTCTGTATCTTCGATGTCCTTTTCCACAGTAAACACTAACGCAAAACATTTAGTTTTTTTCACCCATCTCCTGCGGTTCCACACATAGGTAGCCTTGCTGATCTTTAATGGGTCGTATTCTGTCTCCAGTTACCCCTTTGCCTTTCATGTGTTTGTAGCATCCCTTTGGATTTTCCTTAACCATATTTGCCAAAGATATCTTACGTCCCCTTTTTGCCCTCCTGATTTCACCCTTAAGTATACTCCGACTGCCTTTATATTCTTCTCGGGATTCATTCGATTGTTGCTGTTTATAGCTGACATATGCTACCTCCTCATTCTTGATCAAAATCTTCATTTCTCTTCTCATCCAACATTCCCTCCACCTTCTAGTCTTACTCGTCATCCTTACAGGAACATTGTGTTGCTGGACTCTCGTTATCTCATTTTTGAAGGCTTCCCATTTTGTAGCCATCACTTTACCTTGAAAATCCGGCCCCAAACAACTTCTGAAAGTTCTTAAATAGTACAAGAAAAATTGGACTTCCTCCAATTTAGAACTTTAACTTTTAGGTCCGATCTATCCTTTTAATCACAATTTAAATCTAACAGAGTTTGACATGTAACTGGACAGAACCAAACTTGCTTTTGTAAAAATGCATTCAAAGTGATATTTTATGAATAAAGTATAATTTTGAAATAAAAAGAAGCCAAGCTCGATGTGAGCTGATTGTATTCTTGAGGAGCACAAGGCTCTCAGAGAGATAGTCCTGCCTGGCACAATATAGGTGTGGTTGATGTGGATCACCAATCCCAGAGCAGACCTGACCCGGTTGGGGCTGACTTGAGACAGGAATTTGTGGACTGCATTCAGCAATGATATGATTTGCCAATTTCTAATTTCCTTCCTCTCCCATTCTGCTTAATTGATGAGGGTGATGATCTCTTTCCTCATGGGATTCGCACATGATACCTGCCAGAAGCAGGCTGTTCTATCCACCCAGCAATCAAGGGGATAGGGCATCAGTCGGTCAAGTTCCCAAAGAACATGGCCTTTTCGTTCCCTTGATTTATCTTCGCTCCTAAGGCCAGTTTGAATACAACAGAGCTAAATAAACCTTTTCCGGTAAGCTATCACTTCCAGGAGTTTTAATCTTTTCTAAGCATTCGAGGACCATTGTCAGCTCAGCCAGAGATAAAAGTGATCCAGCCTCCCCAGTGTGCTACTAAGACCTCTATGAGAGATGACAGGAACAACTGGGAGGCTGCATTGTCTGTGGGCTTCATGTCATACAGACTGGCATAAAGGGATTTGCTGATCATCAGGATGTCAGATTGAGATGGCGTTACCAAACCAACTTCTTCCTTCAGGCTGCTGTGCACAGGGCTCGACTTGTGCACCTTCAGATAGAAGCACGTCTCATCTTCCTCCACGGTGTGGACCCTCGACCGGAAAAGCAGCTTGTTGGCCTCCGAGGCAGAGAGCGAGGCTCATTGCCTCTTCGCTTCCTGGAGATCGTCTGTCACATCAGCCCCCATTGTCTACAGCAGGAATAGATTTTGCATGGCGTTGTGCGTTTGAACAACTTTTCCCTGCTCTCTCTCTCTTTCTCGCCTTGTGAACACCTGTGAGGATAAAGGACCTGTTCCCTTTCAATCTTTTCCTCGAGGCCAGTGGAGACTCGTAGAAAGGTTTCAAGGTTCTCCAACACCTATAATCCATTTTAAGTTCCTCAGTGTTTTCTGGGTTCAACAATTTCACATTCGGCTTCCATATTCCCTTGCTGGCAGGCTGGCCATCCTGTAAACAGCTGGCCAGCAGGTGGCAGTGGCCAGAGAATAACATCGGCTTAGCATCGATGGATCTGTCCGAGAATCTTCGGGACATAAACAGGAAATCTATCCTTGAATGGATAGACTGGCCTGGTTGGGACCAGGTGTACCTACACTACACTCCGTCTGCAGGGGGATGCTGAAGAGGTTGTGGAGCTTGGCGACTTTAACCCTTTCCAGTGTGAATCTGGATGTGGAGTCTTGTTCACTGTCAGCACCTCTGGATCAACCATCCACATCGAAGATGCTTTTGAATTCGCCAGTCAGAATCATGGGATCCCTGAAATGTGAAACGAGGTCATTAGACCCATCATCTCCAAACAGCATCTCACCCAGACCCACCCTCATCCTATTCCTGTTACCATGCATTTCCCCAGTGGGAGCTGCTGCAAAACTGCCAGCCGGTCACACTTTATCACTGGGGCTTACACATAAGCTTGGCGGTATATATGCAGTTCCTCATAATAATATGGTAACTGTTAAATGTCTCACAGTGAGTCTAGCCTTACCCATGCTCCTCCTACTATTCAGTTACTGTGATCAGTGATTCTGACCTAATTTATATACCTCTCTTTATCGACACAGTGATTGCAAAAAGGCTCACCGTGTACCTGGCCTCAATTACACACCTTGCTGTAAAGATACAGTAATTTTAAACAGTCTCACATTGACGCTGACCTCAGGTACGCACATCTCGCTAATTAACAAGAAACTGTGAACAGCCTGCCTTCAGCTAAACACCCTCCCAATAACTGTAAGTTCACATTAAACTGTCTCGAAATGAGCCTGGCCTCATCTACACACCGCCCAAAATCTAATCAGTGACTGCAACAAGTTTCACAATGAGTCTGACAGCATGTGCACACCACCCAGTAAATATATAATGGTTGTAATCAGTATCACAGTGAGCCTGTACTCCGACCAGTAACTCCGCAATGTCGGTGGCCTGTTTCACAGTCAGCCTGGCCTGATCTTCTCTTCCTGTGATTGAATCATTTGTGTCCTCTTCCATTTAGACCCTGCCTTTGGGAATGTAGCCAGATTCCCCTCCAGGCCACATTTTATACTCTTCAGTGTTTTGGTGCTCCCATGTACACCACCTCTCTCGCTCTTTCTATCCTGAATAGTTCTGGTGAACCCCAATCCCCTCACTGACCCCACAATCCAGCTGCAGTGTTGGAGAATCCCCACCATGGGCACTGCCATTACTTCTCCAGGTTGTTCATATTTCCTCACAAAACAGAAACATGACTTGTCAACAGGAGTAAGTGACAGGTGAATTAGATAAATCATACATCTGAATGCAGATTGGTGTTCACCGGTGGAATTAACTTTATTTTATATGTATATAACAGAAGCAGGAAGATGTGATTTTTGAGAAGATTTTTAGCTCAGGTTGAGGTGCAGATTGTAAGGTTTCTCTCTGAGCTGGTCGATGTGTTCTCATAAGTTACATCACCATGTGAGGTAAAACCATCATTGAGCCTCCACTGTGGCGCCGGTATTATCTCCCGTGTCTACGAATGTGTCTGGGTTTTTTAAGAAGCAGGAAAAAGTATGTGTAGTTAAGCATGCAATCCATTTCACTGAATGCCAGTGTGCAAAGAAGTGATATCTCAGCTTTTCAACCAATTCCAACAGCACAGCATTTGACAGAGAACATTTGGAAATGATATAGAAACAGTAGCGTTCAATGACTTAAAGAGGATTACAAATCAAGATCGGGGAAACTGAAGGCATGCTCTGTACCCAAACGCCTAAACCATTTCATAAATGGAATGCTTCCTTTAGACAATTAAACAGATCTTCCTCATTCTTTATTGGTCTCCTTCCCATTCAGTATTTTTTTTCCACTGTCTGAGCCATCCTTAACATTGAGCACCCTTTCTCTCCCCAGTATGGACTTATCCCTTCCTTTTACCCAGTTATGGAACTGTTTCTTTTTCGTGTGTCCTTTATTTCCATGGGACATACTGCAGTGGTTGTGACCAGATCAGCGAGCTGGACCTCATAGAATATGAGTTCCCTGATTGAGACTGGGAATCAGGGAAAACCATCAGGAAGGTGAATCAATCAGGGAGTTCTGTCTGATAGATAACAAGGGGGACTGTCAGAAAATCTGAAAATCTGATAGCTGTTTCAGGCAGTTGTGAAGTCAAGCATTGTTTATCTATGAATAAAGGGTGACTGTGAGGTGGCCATTAGCCTCAGTGTAGTTATTTTACACACGTCTCCAGCACTGGGTTTGAACATTGTTGTATATGCTTCCCATTGTTGTCAAGCATCTCTGGGACCAATGCTGGTTTGCATTTGCAGAAGTGTTGATGGATTGGTAAAATATTTTGTGAATGAGATTGATTTTGACTGTGAGGGATTCCTGAATTTATTGAATTGATGAATTACTATTTTTCTCCAATGACATTTTGTCTGATTAATTGAATTATAAGCAGAGAGAATATCATTGTTAAATTCTGATTTTTCTTCTGATTTCAAATGTGGGAGATGTATTTGAATAGGCATGACCCACTGATAGTGAAATTCGCAGATGCCATAATATATTTGTTGAATCCTTGGTACTTGGATGACGCAGTATTCCGTTACAGAGCATTCTGTACACCTGATTAGAGCCTCTATATCACACCTCCTGTTGGAACCCAGTAGTTTCCACTACAACCAGATTGCCTAGTGTCACCTCACATCTGCATCATGTGCAAGTGTTTTACTAAAGGCAAAATACTTGTGAATGTCTGGTTCAGTCCATATGTCTTGAAATGGGGAACTTGGCAAGACAGACATGATCTCACAATACCCCGTGTTACTGAAACAGTGATCTAGGCATGGGCTATATGTGATGTAGAGAATAATACAGCCCACTGGCCGATTATTGTGCGGGGTTCTGTTATTCAGCAGGGTTTCAAAAAGCTGAGCCGCGGTGTGGTTCCCATTGATCTGAGCGGGGTTTGGCAATTTACTTCCTGGGCAACGACTGCCGCTGTTCAGGAAGACAGTGAGTTAACTTAAGCCTGGGTAGTTTCGAAAAGCGTTCACATTGGAGGTTATAATAGGACATGTTGAATCGCTGGTTTCAAACTACGTGTAAGTTGGGATTTCCACACTGGGAAGCAGGTAAAGCCACCAGTAAGATGAAATGTTCTCTCCCGTAATCAGTCACCCAAAGCCCAGCTTCCTTGTGGAAACTGAAAGGGGTAAAGTCAAGGGACAGGCTTTGGGCTAAACCTTCATTGTGCAGTGTCAGTGGGCCCAGTTTGGGATGAGTTACTTGGAAGAATTCCCATCATATTAGAGACATCGTGAAAGTCGACAATTCACCTTTCAAATTCATGCATGGAAAGGTCAATGTTTATTCACTTTTTATCCCTATCAGAATAAATTATGGGATCAACGAGAGGTTTAAAGGGAGAATCAGGATAATGTGACAGAGAGCAGAACATTGTCACTTTTATTTTTACAAATCCTCCCGAAATGAATCACAGAATGCCACTAGCTTTCTTGATAACTTAATGTAACTTTATTTTAAGGTCCTTTGACTGATGCCCTTTGCCATTAGTGATGGGGAGAAATAGATAGAGACAGGGAGAGAGAGAGTGAATCAAAGCTTCAGAAACAGTCCGCGGGAGCTGCAGGTAGAGAGAATCCTGAAAGAATTGTAAACCAGAAAAAGTTTGGGGCATTGGGACAATGTGTAGAGCAACTAAAAAGCAAGGGAACAGAGAAAGAGACATAGAGAAAAAAAGACTGCAGGCCGACTGGAAGTGGGAATAAAAGCGAAGGAGGAAGAGAGAGACAAAGGGAAACTGAGTGGTGAGTGAGATGATTCAGCAAACAGTAACATTGCCTGTGTGTGGAATTTAGGCATTTCTTTCAAAACCTCACTCTGATGTATTTAGTTCTCTCCTTTATTTCGTGGTCAGCGGATGCTATCGATTTCACTCTTTGTAATGTGACCCCAGCAAATCTGGGGTTTCCCTGAACGTCTGTTCCTCACGAAATAATGAGAGCTCTGGTTCGTGGGCTGACACTTACTTCCTCCAGCTACAGAGCACTCCAGATACCTGCCGTGTCCTCTCCATTTATTAGCAGACTGCTCCAGGCAACCAGGCTCCGATTTGACCTAACATTGATCACAGCCCCCAGCTTACAGAGCTGGTCAGGAAAGATCTGTTTCACTGACACCTCCTCGATGACAGTGGGAGCCAAGGCACTGTTATTCTGGATAGCCGCATCTGAAATGGGGATTGTGAGCAGCACCAACAGGAACAGGGGGAGTGTCCGAATTTTGAGATTTGTCAGTATCCTTGAACCGTACTATACGAAAAACACAGAAAAAATTGAAATGGATGAGAAAAACAACTTGTTCAATTCATATTGCATTGGCAAGCGGGTGCAAGAGATACAGGGACACACATGTTGGCAAACAAAAAATGTCTCTCTATCGGCCTGGGTGGTGCTTGCCCATAAATTAAGCAGAAGTTTCCCATGGGTAAGATTGGAGTTTATTCCAGGAGTTACAGGGTATAGCTAACCTTTGAGAATAGGTGAAGAGGGGCCCACGGCTCTCTTGCAGGTTAGTTAAAGGAGATGTGTACTCAGTCTCCATGTCCAACAGGAGCTCGACAATGTGTACTTACATAGTACCTTCAAAAAATTGAAACGTCCCACAGGATGTTGCACAGGCTCCCAGGATTACACACTGATCACAACTGAACCTGGTGTAGCTCCAGTTATTCACAACATTTCAACAATTTTGATGAGTGAATCAAGTGTAAAATATCTAGGTTTGATAACCATTCAAATCTGTGCATCATTGTGACCGATGGAGAGGTGGTAAGGAAGTTTCAGAAAGATATATACAAGTTCAGCAAATTGGTAAACACATGGAAGTTGCAAATGTCAAATTGTCCACATCAGTAGGAAGTAAGGGACAGAATTGCAGAGTATTATTCAAATGGTGAGAGAATGGGACAATATTGGCGTAGAGTCATAGAGATGTACAGCACGGAAAAAACCCATCAGTTTAACTCGTCCATGCCGACTAGATATCCGAACCCAAATCTAGTCCCACCCGCCAGTACCCGGCCCATATCCTTCCAAATCCTTCCTATTCATGTATCCATCCAGATGCCTTTTAAAGTTGCAATGTTACCAGCCTCCACCACTTCCTCTGGCAGCTCATTGCATAGAAGTACCACTCTCTGCGTGAAAAAGTTGCCCTTGTGAACTCTTTTGTATCTTTCCCCATTCTTACCATAAACCTTAATAAGGAGAGGAGTGAATGGCCGGGATATTTATTCACTGCAGAACAGAAGGTTGAGGCGTGACATGGTAGAGGTTTATAAAATCAAGAGGGACATCGATGAAGTGAATACCAAAGGTCTTTTCCAGAGGTTCGGTGTGTTCAAAACTAGAGTGTTTCAGTGAGAGGAGAGATATTTAGAAGGGACATAAGCTGAACAGGCTTGGGCTGTTTTCCCTGGAGTGTCGGAGGCTGAGGGGTGATCTTATGGAGGTTTGCAAAATTATGAGGGGCATGGATAGGGTAAATAGGCAAAGTCTTTTCCCTGGGGTCGGGGAGTCCAGAGCGAGAGGGCATAGGTTTAGGGTCAGAGGGGCAAGACATAAAAGACACCGATGGGGCAACTTTTTCACACAGATGGTGGTACGTGTACGGAATGAGCTACCAGATAAAGTCCTGGAGTCTGGTACAATTGCAACATTTAAGAAGCATTTGGATGGGTATATGAATAGGAAGGGTTTGGAGGGATATGGGCCGGATGCTGGCAGGTGGGACTAGATTGGGTTGGGATATCTGGTCGGCATGGACGGGTTGGACTGAAGGATCTGTTTCCATGCTGTACATCTCTATGACTCTATGAGGGGCAACATCGTTGCACAGAGGGTGGTTTGTGTGTGGATTGAAATGCCAAAGGAAGAGGTAGATGCAGGAAACAGTCACAGCATGTAAATGCCCTTTGGTCAGATACATGAGTCGGAGAGGTTCAGAGGGAAATGGGCCAAATGCAGCGAAATGGAATTAGTTTAGTCTGGGAAACCTGATTGCTATGGTCGGTTGGGCTGAAGGGTCTGTTTCTGTGCTGTACGAATTGATGGCTCTGTAGATGTCCTTGTCCAGAGGTCACTGAAATCCAAAATAAAGGTGCAGAAGGGTAGCAACATGTTAGAAACACAAACAGTGTGTTGGCCTTCATTGCCTGAGGATTTCAGTACCGCTTGAAAGCTTGTACAGTTGGTCAGGCCACAGCTGGAGTATTCTGCACATTCTTGAGCCAGGTACCTATGGAAATTGATACCTGCTGTGAGGAGACAACAGTAAGGGTTTACCAGAATAATGTCTGCTGTGCCATGTTCGTCCTATGAGGAAAGTTGGGGTTGGGTGAGCCTCCATTCACTGGATTATGTATGAAGGTGAAGTGCCTCACTGGCGTGTATAGAATTGTGAAAGGGCTAAGGATGCAATGATAATATTTCCCCATGGCTGGGAGTCGAGAGAAAGGGGCCACTGTCTCAGCATACACACGGGACACCACTTCCGACTAAGATGCTGAGAAATGTCTTCACTCAGAAAATGATGGCCATCTGGAGACCTCGACCGCAAAAGGCTCTGGAGGCAAAGTCGTTGTGTTATTTTTTTAAAGAAACTAAGATATAGATTTCCAGAAGCTGAAAGTGTCAATGTGTCTGGGAAAGAAAAAACAGATTTGTGACTGTGTGATAAAGAATCAGCCAGGATCATATTGGAAGATGGCGCAAGGCTCATGGGAAAGTCCGCTTTTCTCCCATTGCCCTTTCTCTCCTATTCTTAGCATTTATTGTCACATATTCAGCTTCTGATATGTCCTGGCCTGCTCTCCATTATCTCCTTGTTAACCCGCCTCTTTCACATGTTATGGAACAGATCAAACTCTCGATAATATATCAATGACATAGCCTCAACCCTAACCTTTATCTTATTTAGAGGTTGGTGTAAGGTGCTGCATTCTAAATGTGACTTTATGGGTCAATCTATTCGGATTTAAGCAAAAGACACTTTATTCTTACCCCACAGTTCGAAAACACGCAAAACGATAAAGGCTGTATTGGAACAGTTATTAAGTCGACGTTACTGTATCGGGTCGGTTAATGTCTGTTAGGTCATTTTAAATTCTGCTTTCCTTTGTTCGTGTTTCAACTGTCGTGTTTAAATAAATTCTGTTTTGCTGAAAGCCAAGTGGTTTGAGAATTGCATTACACCGGGAAGGTCCACTTCACATCTGCTTTGAAAATCGGATGGAGTTAGCGTCTTGGCTACCTAATTAAAATATTTTGAGGCGTTCTGGCCCAGTCCATAACAAAACAAAAGCTACGTACTCTGCTTCTAGTTTAGAACACATCTCTTGAAGAGAAACAGTACAGAACCAATCCCTCTTTAAGGCGCATGTTATCGCACACCTCTCTCTCTCTCTCTCTCTGGGCTCCATCTCCACCTATCCACTTAGATCTCACCTTACCCCCAAAGCACACCCAATCCAGTCTTCAATATAAATACCCTGCATTTCCTGCTGCTATTAGTTAGGATGAAGGATCAACAGACTCAAAGCATTAACTCTGGCTTCTTCCCACAGATGCTGCCAGTGATTCGCGGTTCACCGTATTCATTACAATGACAGTTAGGGATGGATAATGGGGGTTGATTTAGCCAGTGAATACACCAAAGCGTGAAAGCTGAGGATTTTCCACTACTACCTCGGAGGTTCGAAAACTGCACTCCCCTCTAGACACCGAACTGTCTGTGAGTACAGATATTTCCGAAGTGCAAATCCAAGCATATGCTTCTGCCTACTGGAACACAATGTCCAGATAATCACCCCCTCCATGAGACATCGGAATGAACAAAATTCAGACTCCATTACATTAGCACTGAGCTGCTGTTCCTTGACCTGCAGGCATTTGCTCTGAGTGTTTTTGGTATCGATCACACAGGTGTGCACCAACCTACACACAGTACAACCGCAACTATCATTTACAATCCATCCAAATAATATTGTGCTTTAAGAATTAAATTCAACAGATTAAACAGAACCAGGGAGCGGCACGGTGGATCAGTGGTTAGCACTGCTGCCTCAGCACTAGGGACTCAGGATCGATTCCAGCCTCGGGCGACTATCTGTGTGGAGTTTGCACGTTCCTCCGGGTGCTCCGGTTGCCTGCCACAATCCAAAGCTGTGCAGGTCAGGTGAATTGGCTATACTAAATTGTTCATAGTGTTAGGTGCATAAGTCAGGAGTAAATGCGGGGAACGGGTGTGGGTGGGTTACACTTCGGAGGGTCGGTGTGGACTTGTTGGGCCGAAGGTCCTGTTTCCACACTGTCATGAATCTAATCGAATCATTGCCTTGTGAAATATGTTATTTGTAAATATATTGCTATGACTTCAACTACCTGTTTCAGACAGAGAGAGAGAGAAGTTGACAGAGAAACAGAATGAGAGGGAAAAACAAACAGACGCATAAAGAAACAGTGAGAGAAAGAGACACATAGAAAGTGAGAGACGGAGAGGCAGTTTGCGTGTGTGTGAGAGAGAGATGAAGAGACAGACGCAAGGAGTAACACACAGAGAGAGTAAGAGGCACGAGAGAGACAATCAGACGTGCAGAATGGGACAGAGTGAGAAAGGAGGACAGAGAGAGAGGCAGTGACAGTGACACAGAGAAAAAGACAGAGAGTGAGAGGCAGACAGGAGACAGACAGAGAGAGACGGAGTCAGTGAGCAACCAAGAGGCAGAGATTGAGAGTGCAAGAGAAAGACAGAGAGACATAGATAGGGGAAGAATAAGAAAGAATGACAGAGAGAGAGAGCGACAGTGAGAGATCAAAAGTGACAGAAAGATGGTGCGAGAGAGAGATACTGTCAAGGACACAGACAGACAGTGAGAAAGATGGTGAGTCAGAGACAGTAGAAACAGAGAGACACACAAAGAGAGAGATAGATGTAGACAGAAACATGGAGGAGCGAGGAGCAAAAAGAGGAGTAGAAAGCGTCAGTCAGAAAGAAAGTTACCAATTGCGTGTGAACAAGAGATACTGTGAGGGAGAGAGGAAGAACGTGAGAGTCACTGTAAGAGAAGGAGTGGGAGACGGAGGAGTGAGGGAGTGAGGCTCAGAGAGACAGAGGTACTCAGACAGAAAGAGTGAGAGGGAGAGACAGTGAGAGAGCTAGGGAGATTCATAAAGAAAGGAGACTGGGATAGAGAGAGAGTGAGACAGATATAGGGAAGAAATGGGAAACAGGAATAGAGGGAGAGTCATTGAGAGAGAAAGGGAGAGTTACAGAGACAGAAAGACAGAGTGACAGTGTGTGTGTGTGCTTGAGAGAGAGAGAGATACCATGAAGGACAGTGATCGAGAGAGATAGAGAGTGAGAGAAAGAGCAAGTCAGACACAGAGAAGAAACAGAGAGATACACAAGGGGAGAGAGAGAGCGAGAGAGACATGAGGGGAGCAAGAAAGAGAAATAGAAAGTGTCAGTGAGAGAAAGAGAGACAGCATGTGTGTGAAAGTGAGATACTGTGAGGGAGAAAGCAAGACAGTGTGATTGAGGGGGTTGACCGATGCAGTGAGATGCACAGAAAGGGAGAAAGTGGGAGACAGAGATAGGTAGTGGGAGAGAGAGATACAGTGGGGGAGAGAAACAGGACGGACAGAATGAGCGTGTGAATCAGTTATACCTAGAGAGGGAGAGGTACTGTGACAGAAGGAGAGAGAGGGAGAGACAGTGACAGAGACAGAGATCGAGACAGAATGAACGAAAGACAGAGAGATAGACAAAAAGAGAGACATCGGGACAGATTGAGAAAGATGGACACAGAGTGATCGTTAGAGAGAGAGGGAGTGTGAGAACGACAGTTTGAGAGAGTGAGGCGAGATACAAAGGTACTGTGAAGGACAGAGAGAGAAAATGTCAGAGAGACAGGAATTCAGAAACAGAGAGTAGACACACAGAGTCACAAGGAAGGGGGGTAGAGCGAGAGACAGACATGAGAGAGAAAGGGAACGAGCATGAAAAAGGAACAGAGAATGTCAGTGAGCGAGAGAGTTGTTGAGGGGACAACAAGACAGTGAGAAAGAAAAGAACAATGACACATACAGTGGAAGAGAGAAAAAGACAGACTGCGAGAGAGGGAGAATCAGTGAGAGAGAAAGGCACAGAAGGAGAGAGTCACTGAGATGAGAGAGTGGGAGACAGTGAGTGAGAGAGGAAGAGGGAGAGAGAGAGTGATTGAACCAAATGACAAACACAGATATGCATAAAAAAGATTCACCAACCTGAACAACCTCTTCTCTGAACCAGTTAATGACTCCGCCCTTCAGCCCTCAAATTATGGCACTGTCCCCGTTGGGCCACTCCTTCGTTTCATTCAGACATTTACATCTTGCAAAATAATCTCTTGGCCAAACGAACCACAGCACGTCCATCCAGGTTAACCGGGATAGAATGTAAAGTGTAAAAACTATTTAATCCTAATTGCATGTTCCTTTGCTTCAAACCAATTTAATGCCAATAATCTGGTGGCTGGTTCAAAGCTGTCCTCAAGGTGAGACATTTATTCAGCAACCAACAATTCCATGTGTCTGTTTAATTAAAAAAAAACCTTTACTAAAGTTTTGCATGCAATAGTTACTCTCACAAGCAAGTACTTCATCTGAAGAAATACTTTTGTGTTGATTTCTCCACTGAAACCTGCCCTTCCCTCATAAGATCAGTGGTAATGTGCACTTTACTCAAAGTCAAAAACAAGCTGACATCTAGCAAGTGGACAACCTAACAGTGATTGCCTCCCCACTGCTCCTGATAATGTGACAGTCTGTAAACTCTGTAGTTTGGTTTGCTTGCATTTAAATTAAAGATTTTAACTGCTTCATCATTTGTAACAAATTTAAGTTCCAATCATAAGCAAAAGCTCAACAAGATTTAATCATTGAATCCAGGGGAAGGCAAAGATTACTGTTAATTAAAGTAAGTGGTGTTTAAAGCTTATGTTGGGTGGAAGGGGCGTCTTGTGGTACAGTTGGAATGAACAGGTTGCTTTAAAAAATGCTGATGTTAAACCCCAGGCCTGGGGATTCAGAACACCTTTTTTGAATTCTGGGCATAGGACTAAAAAAAATGCATTAAGAGAGAAAACAACAAGAAATGAAACCAGTGATAGAAATGAAATTGTTTAAAAAGCTTTCTACAGATAAAGCAAAAGGTGGCAGTAAAGACAAATATGTACCAGAGTGGCAGCGAAAGATCATGATCACTGCAACCAATATTCTGAGGATTTCGAATGTTGATCTTCAGTTTCTGGGATTATATTAATTTCCCAGTACTACTTCTGTTCACTACTGACCAATTCATCGATCTGCTCATTTTCACTAGGACATTGCTTGTCTTGTATTATTGAGAGTGGAGTGAATGTTCCTCTCTGAAGACAGACACAAAATATCATCTTTATTTCTCTGTTATTCAGACCGTCACAATTGCAGGTTTTCCTGCTTCTGCCAGTTGTCGGTGCATATTTGTCTTTTCTGATTACACTTTGCTTTATCTCTGTAAACCTGTTTCAAACACCTGTTTAGGTCTCACACCAGTTTAATTTCATGTTGTTTTCTCTGACTGCATTATTTTGTTAATCTTGCTTTACTGAATTCAAAAGTGTTCCGAAGCACCAGGCACAGGGTTTAATGTCTGCCTTATACATAGATATTTAAAAACTTATCTTTTTTGAAAAAATCAACCTGTTCTAAGATGTTAATGCACAGCTATGGAGCATGGTAGGGACACTATCACTGTAACACAAGATATCCCTCCCACCCAACATCAGCTTTATACCGTCTTCCTTTATTTAACAACAATCATTACCTTCCCCTGGATTCCACGATCAGATATTGTTGAGCTTTTGCTCATGATTGAAACTTAAATTTGTTACAAATGATGAAACAGTTAAAATCTTTGATTTAAATGCAAGTGACCAAACTACAGACTGTCACATTATCAGGAGCAGGGGGGAGGCGCTGTTTCACTGTCAGTTTGTTCTCTTGCCAGGTGTCAGCTGGTTTGTGCCTTTGAAAGAAGTGCACATTATCGCTGATTTTATGGGGGAAAAATTTGCTTAAAGTCGAGAGATCAGTATAAAAGTATTTCTTCAGATGAAGTACTCACTTCTGACAGTAGCATTGGACACAAAACCCTATATCGCTTATTAAAAAGAATAATGTTTATTTAATTAAGCACACACATTCAATTGTTGATCACTGAATACATGCTTCGCCTCGAAGACAGTCTGGAACAAGCCACGAGAGTGTAGCCATCAAATGGGTCCGAAGCAAAGGAACATGCAAATAGGGGCTAATTGTATTTGCATTTTTCATTCTGTCCCTGTTGACTTAAGAGATGGATAAATGTGCTGTGACTTGTTTGGCCAAGAGATTGTTTCGCAAGTTGTACTAAATTGGAGGGAGGCGTATTTTGATGGTATTTGGCAAGAACATTCAATAGTTGATTGGTAGCAGATACTTGCAGGTAAAGGGACAGCTAAAAAATGGAAATACATCAAAAATGAGATAATCAGAGTACAGGACCAAGGTGAAATACAGGGCTGGTAGGTGTAAGGTGGGTTTAAAATTCCCATTACACACCCTGGACTAAAACGCTCTGTACTTGGAACATGAGTTTGTGGAATTCACATTTAAACTAAGAATCACTGAGCTGTCTGGCTGAGACAGACAAGGCAATATGCAAGTACAGGGGCAGCAGTGTGGAAAAAGGGGTAAGATAAAGGACGGTCCCCACAAATGCCTCAGCTAAAAGACATTGAAGGAGAAAATGAGGGCTGCAGATGCTAGCGATCAGAGTGGAAAAGTGTGGCACTGGAAAAACACAGCAGGTCAGGCAACATCCGAGAAGCAGGATGATCTCACTGATGCAACACTGTTCTATCTGGGATCTTGTTGTGCATCAATTGCCACCATTCTATCTTTGGAGGCAGTAAGTCTTCTCATCAGCTAACTCCTCAGTTTGTAAAGGTTGTAAAAGGTTCTGGCATGAAAATTCAACTTTCAGCTGACATGTTTAATGTTTGGATGTTACTGAGAGAGGAAATCCCTGGGATCTTGCTGTGCCATCTCTCGAAGCGTTTTCTTGCTCGGTATTTTAATTGATTCCATCTTTTTTATCCCAGGGGAATTATTATTCACTTGGACGACCCAAAGAGACAGAGAGTTTGGGACAAGGTAAACTTTGAACAAGAGCATCGTCCAAGAGGGGCAAACAGCCCTGAGGCCTATTCCACAGGCCGCACTCTGTGGGACCCCACCTCATTTGTGTCTCTTTATTCCCCCAAAGACTGAATTCCTCTGTTTGACACTTTATTTAATAGACCTCTGGTTAACTGGGTCCTGTCAGATTGTGGCCCTGTCGTTTTAAAACAGGTTTGAAGCCTGGTATTAAAATAACCAAGGTCTTGGAATTTGACACAAACTTGTTAAGCACCACGTCCCCACCCGCAGCGAGTGTCTGAGATACAAAACTTTCCAAAGTTGAAATTAAAACTCGAAGTATCAAACTGTCTCTGAAAGATTGAGATGTCAATGTTAGGACTTGAACTTTGTTGGATCTCCCTGAACATTGTCATGTTAATTATAGCACAGGAAAGCTTGATCATTCCTCGTTTCCTTTTAAACGTTTGAAGCCTTTATTATGCTTTATAAAGTATATAAGTGCAGTTTGATAACATTAAACATTGACCCCTCAGTAGCCTCGACAATTCTCTGTCCCAAAATCTACCAGCAAACACACAACTGGCAGGACTGTGGGGATATTTGCTGAGGTTCCCTTTCGGGATATTCCTGCTATCAGTGTGACTCCCAGCTATAACTCTCTCTCTCTCGCTCTCTCTCTCTCTTCTATCTTTATCCGTGTCTCTTCCATCTTGCCCGAAACATCATACATTACTGTAACATTATACAATGTCTTCAAAGGGAGTTTCACATTCAGGGTTTTAATTTCCTCTGTGGAGAGTCCTGTGTATCAGACACTTAACATGTTTGTGACAAATCCCAAGGCCATAGTTACTTTAACCCTAGGCTACAAACTGGCTTGAAAGTGAAAGAGATCTTGGGACTCAGTAAACCAGAGACCCTTAAAAATCCAGGGTGTCCCAGAGGAAATCAAACCTCAGCGTAACAAAGAGACACAACTCACACGGGCCCCATGGGGTGCGGCCTGTCGAATAGGCCTCAGGCTGATGTCCGCCCCTCCCTTCCGGAGGAAATTCTGCATAAGGGAAGGATTTCTTGTTCTGATGTAGTTTCAAAATAGCAATTCCTGCAAGGCGTGGTTGGAGAGATTGGGAGAGTAAAAGATTATTGGAACTGTAAATTGACGGGAGGGAGGAGATTTTCAAACAATTTACACAGCAAGGGGTCATCCCTTCACAAAAATATCCTTCAGCAAACCCACGTGCGATCAATTTGGTCAAAACGTTCAGGGATTTCAATCCTAGACCCATTGGGCAGCCTTAAGACTATGGTTAACTGGGTCCTGTCGGTTTATCGAAACAGTCCTTGCCTCGATCGCATTGCCACAGGCTCTCAGAGCACAGCAGATTCTCACAGGCAGCAACATGTCAGCAGCAAGATCAGCTCGATATTTCTGATGGGGGCTTCTTAAATGTTCAATATTTGTTGCAACTACAGACACTGACATAACTGTTATTTCACAATATCAAATGCCTCTCCCTCCTTCTCTCTCTTTCTTCTGCCTCTCTCACGTTTATAAGTCTCTCTCTCACTCCCAATGTCAATTTTAACACTCACACATCATTACTCCGACATTATAAAAAGTCTTAAAGAGACACTTTGACACTTAGGGTTTAATTTCCTCTTTGGAAGTTCCTGTCTCTCAGACACTCGCTGCGGGTTAACAAGTTTGTGTCAAATTCAAAGACCTTGGTTACTTTAACCCCAAGCTTCAAACCTGTTTACAATTGACAGGGCCACAATCTGACATGACCCAGTTAACCAGAGGCCTGTAAAAAAAACAGGGTCCAACAGAGGCACCCACACTTTGAGGGAATAAAGGGACACAACTGAGGTGGGGTCCCACGGAGTGTGGCCTGTGGAAGAGGCCTCAGGACTGTGTGCCCCTATTGGAGTGTGCTCTTGTTCGAAGTTTACCTTCCCTCAGGCTCTTTCTCTTTTTGGATCTTTCAAGTGAATAATCATTCCCTGGGATTAACGAGACAGACAATAGACAATAATTGCAGGAGTAGACCATTCTGCCCTTCGAGCCTGTACCACCATTCAATATGATCAAGACTGAACATCCTTAATCAGTATCCTGTTCCTGCCTTATCTCCATAACCCTTGATTCCACAATCCTTGAGAGCTTTATCCAACTCTTTCTTAAATGAATCCAGAGACTGGGCCTCCACTGCCCTCTGGGGCAGAGCATTCCACACAGCCACCAATCTGTGGGTGAAGAAGTTTCTCCTCATCTCTGTCCTAAATTGTATTTTTAAACTGTGTCCTCTGGCTCGGCACTCACCCATCAGCAGAAGGATGTTTCCTGCCTCCAGTATCCAATCCTTTAATAATCTTATATGTCTCAAACAGATCCCCTCTCAGTCTTCTAAACCCAAGGGTATACAAGCACAGTCGCTCCAGTCTTTCAGCATAAGGTAGTCCCGCCATTCCAGGAATTGACCTCGTGAACCTACGCTGTTCTCCCTCAATAGCCAGAATGTCTTTCCTCAAATTTGGAGAACAGAACTGCACACAGTACTCCAGGTGTGGTCTCACAGGGCCCTGTACAGCTGCACAAGAACCTCTTTGCTTCTATACTCAATCCCTCTTTTTATGAAGGCCAGCATGCTATTAGCCTTCTTCACTACCTGCTGTACCTGCATGCTTACCTTCATTGACTGGTGTACAAAAACACCCAGATCTCTCTGTACTGCCCCTTTACCTACATTGATTCCATTTTGGTAGTAATCTGCCTTCCTGTTCTTGCCACCAAAGTGGCTCCCACCTGAGCTGACACTTTCAGTGATCTGTGAGCCTGCACATGCAGATCGCTCTGCATGTCCATACTCCTCAGGGTTTTTCCATTCACTAATTAATCTCCATCTGTACTTGACCTTTGAAAATGTATCGCATTAAACTGCATCTACCATCATCTGACCACTCACCTCACTTGTCCAGGTCACCCTGCAATCTCCTAACATCCTCATCACATTTCACCTGCCACCCAGCTTAGCATCTTCAGCAAATTTGCTAATGTTATTACTAACATTAATTCAAAGACAGAGCTCGAAACTTTAGAGCAATGGCATCGTAAGTTCCCAGGTATTTCCTCTCCCAGCAACATCCAAACATTAAACATGTCAGCTGGAAGTTGATTTCACAGGCCAGACCTTTTTGAAATCATTACAAAATGAGGCGTTAGCTGATGCGAAGACTCACTGCCTGCAAAGGTGACATAATGGCAATTGATGCACAGCAATATTCCATATGGGGAAATGTAGCAGAAGCTAGATCATCTGATTCCTTTCTTCTCTGCAATTTTGGTCAAGTGTTAATTATTTACTCTAATGCCAGAAATTAACATTACAGCTGTTTCACAATCTCAAATAACTCTCCCTCTCTCTCCTCCTTTGGAAGGGTTATTGACACTCACTCTGTGGAATTGGTATGAAATAATCTCATGGAGCTGCAGCTTGCTCAGGTCTGGGATCCTAGAAAACAGAGAAGAAGAGAACACAACAGCACAGCACAGGAACAGACACTTCGACCTTCCAAGCCTGCACCAACTCATTTTGACCTTACTTTCAAAAACTTACAGGATCCATATGCCTCGATTCCCTTCCTATTTATGCATTGGTCCGGCTGTTTCTTGAAAGCTGCTATCGTGTCTGCTTCCACCACCTCCTCTGGTAGCACATTGCGGGCACTCACCAGCCTTTGTGTGAAAAACCGCTCTCTCACATCTGTTTTAAACTGCTCCACTCCCTCATCCCTCGCACCTTGAAACTGTATCCGCTAGTAACTGTCCGCTTCCACCCTGGGAAAAAGCCTCATACTGTCCACTCTATCCATGCCATTAACAATCTTAGAAACCGCTATCAGGTCCACCCTCAACCTCTTGCATTCCATTGAAAACAAACCCAGTCTATCCAATATTTCTTCGCAGCTAATCTCCTCATACCAGGATACATCCATGTAATCATTATCTGTACCCACTCCTAAGCATCCACATCCTCTGGTGGTGTGTTCACCAGAACTGCACACAGTATCGCAAGCGTGGCCTCACTAAAATTCTATAAAGCTGCAGCATAACTTGTCAATCCTTATCCTCAATGCCCCTTCCAATAAAAGCAAGCACTTTTTCAATACATTGCCCACCTGAGCTGACACCTTCAGTGACCTGTGAACCTGCACACGCAGATCGCTCTGCATGTCAATACTCCTCAGGATTTTGCCTTTCCCTAATTAATCTCATTCTACGTTTGACATTTGAAAATGCATCACCTCCCATTTGTCCGGATTAAAGTCCGAGATTTCTGCCCATGCCGCCAAGTGAACTATATGCTGCTTTATCCTCTGACAATCTTCCTCACGATCTCCAATTCCACTAATCTTTGTATCATACGCAAACTAACTAAATAACCAGTTCGATTACCATCTTGCCAGCTCATCCCAATACCAAGTGAGTTTACCTTTTGTACGAGACTGTGGTGGGTGAGATTGAAGTCCATGTAGAAAATATCATTCACGTTTTCCTCACCAATCATGGAGTCATAGAGATGTACAGCATGGAAACAGACCCTTCAATCCAACCCGTCCATGCCGAACAGAAATCTCAACCCAATCTAGTCCCACCTTCCAGCACCTGGCCCATATCCCTTCAAAACCTTCCTATTCATATACCCATCCAGATGCCAGTTAAATGTTGCAATTGTACCAGCCTCCACGACTTCCTCTGTCAGCTCATTCCATTAACGTTCTACCCACTGCGTGAAAAAGTTGCCCATTAGGTCTCTTTTATATCTTTCCACTCTCACCCTGAATCTATGCTCTGCAGTGCTGCACTCCCCCACGCCAGGGAAAAGACGTTGCTTATTTATATAATCCATGCGCCTCTTGATCTTATAAACCTCTATAAGGTCACCCCTCAGCCTCTGACGCTGCAGGGAAACAGCCCTAGCCTATTCAGCCTCTCCCTGTAGCTCGAATCCTCCAACCCTGGCAACTTCCTTGTCGATGTTTTCTGAACTCTTTCAAGTTGCACAACATCTTCCCGATAGGAAGGAGACCAGAAATGTACACGTTATTCCAAATGTGGCCTAAACAATGTCCGATACAGACGCAACATGACCACCCATCTCCTGCACTCAATACTCTGATCGATAAAGGAAAGCATTCCAAACACCTTCTTCACGACCCTGTCTACCTGCGACTTTACTTTCAAGGAGCTATGAACCTGCACTCCAAGATCTCTTTGATCAACAACACCGGCTAGGACCTTACCATAAAGTGTATAAGCCCTGCTAAGATTTTCTTTCCCAAAATGCAGCACCTCTTATTTAACTAAATTAAAAATCCATCTGCCACTTCTCAGCCCATTGGCCCCTCTGACCAAGATCCCATTGCAATCTGAGGTAACCTACTTCGCTGTCTACTGTACCTCCAATTTTGATGTCATCTGCAAAATTACTAACTTACTCTTATGCTCACTTTCAAATCATTTATATAAATATATTTTCATTTATAAATGATATCATATATTTTCGTCATGTCCTCAATAATCTCAATTAATTAACTGAGGCATGTCGTCCCGCACACAAAGCCACGCTGGCTGTCAAGCTGTATTCAGCTCAGTGGAATGTGACTGCCCAGGACCTGCTGCAGGTATATGACAGTTTGCTGCTGGCAGGTACCATAAGGGGCTCCATGAGGAAAGTCATTCCCACCCTCGTCTACATGTGGAACGGGGAGAGGAAGCAAATTAGAAAATGGGACCAATATCAGTGCTGAATGAAGACTACAAAGTGTTGTCTGAGGTGATTACCAATTGGGTCAGGTCTGCTCTGAGAACAGTGATCCACGCCAACCAAACCTGTGCTGTACTAGGCAGGACTATATCAGTGAGAGCCTTATGCTCCTCAGAGATACGATCACCTACATACAGGACAGGGAGGTGGACGCCTGCCTCGTCAGCCTGGACCAGGTGAAGACATTTGACAGGATATAACAAACACCTACATGTGGGACCTATTCTCCAAAATGGGCTTCGGGTAGGGAGTCTGCAATTAGATCTGACTGCTCTAAAACAACGTCGTTCGCGCAGTCTCAATCAACGGGTGGGATCTGGAAGAGTCCCGATCAGATCCGGAGTTAGGCAGGTCTGCCCACTCTCTCCTGCCTTGTTTGTGCTTTGTATAGACCACATTGATGACTCCATCAGGAAGGAAGTGACCCTGAAAAGGGTAACTATTGCAGGCCGGGGAGGCGAGCAGATCAAAGCCTCCCCGTACATGGATGATGTCACTGTTTTCTGCTGGGTCCCCTCCAACCCTGGAAATCTCCTTGTTAATCTTTTCTGAACCCTTTCAATTTTCACAGCATCCTTCCTACAGCAGGAAGGCCAGAAGTGAACACAGTATTCAAACATGGCCTTACCAATGCCCTGTATAGCCAGAACATTACCTCCCAACTCCTATACTCAATGCCCTGACCAATAAATGAAAGCATACCCAATGTCTTCTACACTATCCTGTCGACCTGCAACTCCACTATCGAAGGAATATGAACCTGCACTCCAAAGTCTCTTTGTTCAGCAACACTCCCCGCACCATTCCATTAAGTGTGTTAATCCTAACCTGATTTGCCTTCAAAAGATGGAGCACCTCACATTTATCTAAATTAACCTCCATCTGCCACTCCTCAGCCAATTGAACCATCTGATCAAGATCCTGTTGTACTCTGAGATAAGCTTCTTCGCTGCCAATACACCTCCAACTTTAGTATCATCCGCAACTTAGGAACTATGCCTCTTATGTTCACTTCCAAGTCATTTATGTAATTGGATCCAGCACCGATCCTTGTGGGATACCACTCGTTGATAGGCCTCTAGATCCATCCACCAACACTCTCTGTCTCCTCCCTTTGAGCCACTTCTGCACCGAAATGGCTAGTTCTCCCACTATTCCACATAATCTAACCTTGTTGACAGTCTACCATGTGGAACCTTCTCAAGTGCCTTACTGAAGTCCATATAGATCACGACCAACACTCTGCTTTCATCAATCCTCTACAAAAATTCCTCAAAAATTCAAATCAGTGAGACAGGAATTCCCATGCACAAAGCCACATCTCGAATCAGTCCTTGCTTTTACCAGCACATGTAAGTCCTGTCCCTCTGGATTCTATTCAACAACTACTGATGTCAGGCTCAACGGTCTATAGTTCTCTGGGTTTTCCTTCCCATTCTTCCCATCTACGTTAGCCAAACTCCAGTCTCCTGGAATCTCACCTTTCGCTATCGATGATACGAATATCTCAGCAAGTGGCCCAGAAATTACTTCCCTCACGTCCCACAGAGTTCTAGGATACACCTGATCAAGTCGCGGGTGTTCATCATCCTTTCTATGATTTAAGACATCGAGCTCCTCCTCCCTCTGTAATGTGGACATTGTTCAAGATGCCGCCATTTATTTCTCCAATTCTCTGGTTTTCATATCCTTTTCCAAAGTGAACACGGCAGCAAAATATTCATTTAGTATCTCCCCCATCTCCTGCAATTCCACACATAGGGACCCTATTCTCTCCCTCGTTACTTCTTTGTTCTCAGTGTATGTGTAAAATTCCTTTAGATTCTTCTTAACCAGATTGACAAAGCTATCCGATGTTCCCTTTTTTCCCTCCTGAATTCCCTCTTAAATATACTTGGACTGCCTTTATACTCTTCTCTGGATTCACTTAATCCCTGCGGTATATTCCTGACATATACCACCTTAATTTTCGTCACTAAAACCTGACCTTCTCCAGTCCCTGCGCCGCTGTAGGGAGTGTGGGTCACTTTATTATCCAACAGCTCCATGGTTCTGACACTAGGCTTATGTGGTGAGACGTGGTGTGGTTTAAAACACAGGAGGGAAATGCTTCAGAGACAAAGGGAATTCCGATTTGATTGAAACATTGAGAAGGTAAATGAATATTTATAAAAATGACAGTGCGATGCATCAAGTGAAATGCGACTTGTCTGACTGCTGTTAACTCCCAGTTAACCCTTGCAGCCCTGATTTGGTACAGTGGGGTTTGAATTACAGAGAGCTGTTGATTACTGAGTAATAGGGGAAACGAGAGAAGAGAGACAGAATGACCTACAGACAGAGAGTAAACACGAATCCCAGGATCCTATCATATTTCCCTTCCCTGGGGACGGCCCTGGGGAAGCCAACCCTTTCTTCCCTCTCTTGCTGAGTTGTAACAGAATGTATCGATGACCTTCTGCTCGCCCTCGGAGTGGCTTCTATTGGTTTGGAGAGTGATGGATGTCACTGGCACTGCCGCCAGTCAGTCTCTCTGCTCTCCAGTCATGTTTCATGAGTACATGGAGGGTTGTGGGTGAGACGTTTGCTCGCTTTCCTTTTCCTGAGTCTGTGTCTGGCTGTAACTGATTCTCTTGATGTTGGCTGGACGTCTTACTGAACAAACCCCAGAGATCATGGTTCCACAGTAATACTGGCTGGAGTTTTCCCGTGTCTCCTGCCAAATCTGGATTGGATCACTGAGTTGTTGTTACTCCTCTCGGGGCTGAATAAGCTTCCTGAGTATTCGACTAGTGTGAACAGTTCTCTAATTAAAGTTAGTGGGTGTACCATAGTGTTGAATATCCATTATTTCTCTTCTATGGGTGTAGGTTAAGGTGTTGCAATTCGTGTAGTTGCCTTCCCATTCAAGACAAACAAGTTTGCATGCCGTACAAAGGTGTGAAATGTTTGGAATCTCTGCTTCTGAGCAAATGATTACAAGTGGAATGGTTCCGTAATTTTGCAAGCTGCAGAATGTCACGGTTGTTTGCTCTGCAGGCTGGTGCTCATTGTCTTTTAGAGTGTGGTGCTGGGAAAGAACAGAAGGTCAGGCAGCATCCAAGGAGCTGGAGAGTCGATGTACAGCACAATCACATTATCGGGAATATGGGGTGGGGGGAGTGGGTTGAGTGATGAATAGGAGGGTGGGAGTGGGGCTGGGAGAATGTAGCTGGGAAGGCGATAGGGAAGTGAGACACAGACACAGACCCACATGCACACATATATTTTGGGGGCTGAATTTGTACTTGCAGAGTTACATTGCACTTTGCTCAAAAACTGCATGTAGAACATGTAGAACTCTGAGCTCAAAAACTGCATGAATTTATGAAAAACTCTGTTATCTCACTTTTTACATTAGAATCAATCTAAACATCAGGTCATAGACAGAGAACACAGGGGGCTTACACCTTCAACATATTGACTAGCTTTCACCATTGTTAACAGCTAACGCAAGAATGCAACTTAAAAAAAGGTTTTGTGATTTACACATGAAAGAAGTGAAACTATCACTGTACTCTAACAGATGAAAGGCTTAATAGAGAATCAATTTTTCAATGCATAATTTCAGTTACATCACACTGCAAATTTTTGCTATAAATTCTGTGTTACGATCGAGCCCTCCACTATCACCTGATGAAGGAGCGTCGCTCCGAAAGCTAGTGTGCTTCCAATTAAACCGGTTGGACTATAAGCTGGTGTTGTGTGATTTTTAACTTTGTACACCCCAGTCCAACACCGGCATCTCCAAATCATTTCTGAAAGAAGGCAGCGAGTGGTGGTTAATGGAAAATCTTCAGCTTGGAGTCTAGTTACTCGAGGTGTGCCATTTAGATGCAGGAGTAGGTGGATGGATTAGAAAATTTGCAAATGACTCTGAAGTCGGTGGAGTAGTTGACAGTTTGGAAGAATGGTACAAGTTGCAGCAGAACTTGGATAAACTGCAGAATTGGCCTGTGATTTGTCAAATTGAGTTCAGTGCAGCTGAATGTGTGATGATGCACCCTGGGTAGAATAACAGGAAGGCAGAGTACTGGTCAATGTAAAGATTCTTGGTAGTGTGGATGAGGAGAGGGATATTGGAGTCCATGTACATAGATCCCTGAAAGTTGCACCCAGGTGGATACTGCTGTGAAGAAGGCATATGGGGTCTTACATTTCATTCGTAAAGGGACTGAGTTCCTGAGCCGCAATATCATGCTGCAACTATACAAAAACGTAGTGCGGCCAAATTGGAATATTGTGTACAGTTCTGGTCGCTATATTTCGGGAAGGATGTGGAAGCGTTAGGAAAGGTGCAGAGGAGATTTCCCAGGATGTTGCCTGGTCTTGAGGAAAGGTCTTATGAGAAAAGACTGAGAGTCGAGGGTCTGTTCTCATTGGGAAGAAGAAGGCTAAGAACGGATTTGACAGAGACATACAAGAAGATCAGAGGATGAGACAGGTTAGACAGTGAAAGTCTTTTTTCCCAGGATGATGACGTCAGCTTGTACGAGGGGGCATAACTACAAGTTGCGGGGTAATAGATTTAATACAGGTGTCAAAGTCAAGTTCATTATTCAGAGAGTGTTAAGGGCATGGGATGCCCTGTCTGCCAATGTAGTTAATTCAGCGACATGAGGGAGATTCCGGGTGAGTAGAGAGGTGTGGGTGCAGGTGTACACTTCGTGCGGTGTCAGGGCAAGGTGCAGGGATTGGAGGGTGGGTTGGTAGGGCATGGGCTTCACGAGGGAGTCACGGAGTGAATGTGGAAGCAGTTTGCCAATGCTGTTCCCTCTGTAACTCCCTGGTTAGTTCCACGCTGCCCAGCAACCCATATTCCTTTCCCAGCACCTTCCCTTGTCAACGCAAAAGGTGTACAACCTGCGCCCACACCTCCCTGCTCACCTCTGTCTAAGGTCCCAAAGGATCCTTCCACATCCGGCAGAGATTTTCCTGCACATCCAAACGCCTCATCTACTGTGTCTGTTGCACCCGATGTGGTCTCCTCTACATTGGGAGACAGCATGCTAACTTGTGGATCATTTCAGGGAACATCTCTGGGACACACACACAAAACAAACCCCACCGCCATGTGGCTGAACAGTTCTCTCCCACTCCGCCAAGGACATGCAGTTCCTGGGACTTCTCCTCCACCAAATCCAAGCTAGCCAACGCCGAGACAAAGAACACCTCATCATCCGTCCTGGGACCCTTCAACCACACGACATGAACATCCATTTCATCAGTTTCCTCATCTCACCTCCCCCACTTCATCCCAGAACCAACCCTCGAACTCAGCACCAACCCCTTGAACTGTCTTACCGGTCCATCTTCTTTCCCACATATCCACTCCGACCTGTCACCCTCCCGCACCACCTGCATCTCCCTATCACCTACCCAGCTACCTTGCCCCCAGCCCCATCACCCCCTGTTTATGTTTCAGCTCCCTTCCCCCTGGCCTTCATTCCTGATGATTGGCCTATTCCGAAACGTCGACTCTCCTGCTTCTCAGGTTTTTTAGATTAGCTTCCCTACAGTGCAGAAACAGTCCCTTCGGCCCAACAAGTCCACGTCAACCCTCCAAAGAGTAACACACCCAGAACCATTATCAATTCACCTGACCTGTACATCTTTGGATTGTGCGAGTAAACCGGAGCACCCAGAGGAAGCCCACGCTGACACGAGGAGAATGTGCTACCCCACGCAGTCAGTCGCCCGAGGCTGGAATTGAACCCAGGTCCCTGCTGCTGCGAGGCAGCGTTGCTAACCACTGACCCACCGTGCCACCATGTTGCCTGACCTGCTTTGCTTTTCCAAGGCCACTTTTCGATTCTGATCGCTAGCATCTGCAGCCCTCACTTTCTCTTTTATTGTCTTTCAGCTGAGGCATTTGTGGGGCCTACCTTTATCTTAGCCCTGTTCCAGACTGCTGTTCCTGGGCTTGCGTATTGCCTAGCCTGTCTCAGCCATAGAGTTCAGTGACTCTTAGTTTAAATGTGAATTCCACAAACTAATATCCCAAGTTCAGAGAGATTTAGTCCAAGTTATCTAATGGGAAGTTTTACTCCACGTTATAGCTACAAGAGATGCATTTCACTTTGGTTCTGTACTCGGATTATCTCATTTCTGACGGCTTCCCAGTCTTTAGCTGTTTCTTTACATGTAAGTATCTGTTACCAATCAACTATTGAATGTTCTTGCCAAATACCATCAAAATTTGCCTTCCTCCCATTTAGTGCAACTTGCAAAACGATCTCTTGGCCAAACGAACAACAGCACATTCATCCATCTCTTCGGTCAACAGGGATAGAATGCAAATTACAAAAACAATTTGATTTTATTTGCATGTTCCATTGCTTTGGACCCATTTAATGACTACATGCTCGTGGCTGGTTCCCAACTCCTCGACCCAAGACATTTTATTCAGCAACCACCAATTCAATGTGTGAGTTTAATTAAATAAACACAACTATTTTTGTTTCATGAGATAGGATTCTGGGTAATCTAAGATGGAAGATAGGAAAAGTCTCTGGCTGTAACAGTTGCTCCTTTTGTGAGGTATTTTGAGTGTTGGAAGTGATTTCGTCGAATTCCAGGAGCATTCAATTACTGTTTGTTGATGCTGTTACACTGTTTTGGAAATTTGAAAAGTCAAAACAACAGCACTTTTAAAAGGAAGAAGCTGAGACAAAGGAAGCACGCGGTGAGGTCAGTGCAGGGAAGAGAGACAGAGAGAAAAACAGTGAGAAAGAGAAAGAGAGAATGAAAGGGAAAGAAACTGTCGGAGCAGTGAATCTGCACAATTACTGCCTTTGCTGCTTAAATTCGGAGTATGCTTGGGAAAAATTAACAAATAGTTAAATTCACAACTAATCTTGGAGGAACCTGATTGGGAGATTTCACAGCATAGAAACAAAAGTGAATATTTATGTCTGCAGTAGTGAGTAGTGTGGGTTGTTTCTTGATTATATATTTGATTGAGATATGTCACTTTATTTTCTTAAAATGTAAGCCATGACTATTAATTTAACCTGGACCAGTGTTTTGTAGAGGAATAATATGGTGCAATTTTCTGGGCCTGTAGATTGTGACGGAGGAAAAACGGCCTTTATTGGAGTGATATGCTCTACTGGTCGGATTTGGAAGTTCACAGAGAGTTTTATGGATTACGAAGGGTTATATCTGCAATAAATGCTATTAGTTGCGAATCCGATCAGATCGAATGGTTCGGTTGGAGGGACAATTAAAGGCAATGACGAATTTACAAGAGCAAGGGGATGTGATGTATGGCAGTTGTAGGAAGGGAGGAAAGCCTTACATACAGTCACATAGATGGGTTAACTCCAGGAAAGATAAGAGAGGTAGGCAGGAAGTGCAAGAGTATTCTGTGGCTATCCCCATTGCAAACAAGTATGCTGGTTTGGAAAATTTAGGGTGTGTTGGATTCTCAGGGAAACATAGCACGAACAGCCAAGTTTCTGGTATTGAGACTGGCTCTAATGCAAGGAGGGGTACATCGCGTTCCAAGACATTATGTGTGTTAGGGGACTCTCTAGTCTGAGACACAGACAGACGTTTATGTGGCCAGCAGCAAACAATTCGAATGGTGTGTTGCTTCCCTAGTGCCAGGATCAAGGATGTCTCAGAGAATGCAGGATGTTCTCAAAGGGAAAAGGGAGCAGGAGGAGGTCATTGTACACATTGGAACCAACAACTTAGGAAAGAAAAAGGTTGAGATTCTGAAGCGAGATTACAGGGGGGTAGGCAGGAATTTAAACTGGAGATCCTGGAGAGTAGTAATATCTGGATTACTCCCGGTAATACGAGCTGGTGAGAGCAGTAATAGGAGAGCAGATGAATGCATGGCTGAGAAGCTGGTGTATGGGAGAAGGATTCACTTTTTTTGGACCAATGTAACCTGTTTTCGTGCAGAAGTGACCTATACAAGAAGGACGGATTGCAACTAAATTGGAAGGGGACTAATATACTGGCAGGGAGATTTGCTAGAGCTTCTCTGGAGGATTTAAACTAGTAAGGTGGTGGGGTGGGTCATAGGGAGACAGTGAGGAAAGAGATCAATCTGAGGCTGGTACAGTTGAGAACAGAAGCAAGTCAAACAATCAGGGCAGGCAGGGACAAAACAGAGAATAAGGGAGGACTGATAAATTAAACTGCATTTATTTCAATGTGAGGTGCCTTACAAGGAAGGCAGATGAACTCAGGACATTGTCAGGAACATGGGACTGGGATATCACAGCAATTGCAGAAACACGGCTCAGGAATGAACAGTATTGGCAGCTTCATGTTCCAGGATCCAAATGCTACAGGAAGGACAGAATGGGAGGCACGTGGGAGGGGATGTTAGCAGTTTTGATAAGAGATAGCATTACAGCTGTACTGAGGGAAGATATTCCCGGACATACATCCAGGGAAGTTATTTGTGCGGAATTGAGAAATCAGAAAGGGATGATCACCTTATTGGAATGGTATTATAGACCGCTTAATAGTCAGAGGGAAATTGAGAAACAAATTTGGAAGGAGATCTCAGTTATCTGTAAGAATAATACGATGATTTAGACTACCACCTGATGAAGGAGCTTTGCTCGGAAAGCTACTGTGCTTCCAATTAAACCTGTTGGACTATAACCTGGTGTTGTGTGATTTTTTAACATAAAGGATGGTTATGGTAGGGGATTTTAACTTTCCAAACATAGATGATAACTGCCATAGTGTTCAGGGTTTAGAAGTAGAGGAATTTGTTAAGAGTGTACAACAAAATCTTTTATAGAACATAGAACAATACAGCAAAGAACAGGCCCTTCGGCCCAAGATTTTGTGCCGAACATTTGTCCTAGCTTAAGCACCCATCCATGTACATACCAACTGCAGCTTAAAGGTCACCAAAGATTCTGACTCTACCACTCCCACAGGCAGCGCATTCCATGCGCCCACCACTCTCTGGGTAAAGAATCCACCCCTGACATCTCCCCTATACATTCCACCCTTCACCTTAAATTTATGTCACCTTGTAAAACTCTGTTGTACCCGGGGAAAAAGTTTCTGACTGTCTCCTCTATCTATTCCTCTGATCATCTTATAAACCTTTATCAAGTCACCCCTCATCATTTGCCGTTCCAACGAGAAAAGGCCTAGCACTCTCAAGCTATCCTCGTACAACCTATTCTCCATTCCAGGCAATATCCTGGTGAATCTTCTCTGCACGCTCTCCAAAGCTTCCACATATTTCCTAAAGTGAGGCGACCAGAACTGCACACAGTACTCCAAATGTGGCCTAACCAAAGTCCTGTACATTTGCAACATCACTTCACGACTCGTGAATTCAATCCCTCTGCTATTGAACGTTAATACACCATAGGTCTTCTTACAAGCTCTATCCACCTGAGTGGCAACGTTCAAAGATCTATTAACAGAGACCCCAAGATCCCTCTGTTCCTCCACCTCACTAAGAGCCCTACCCTTAACCCATTTATTCCGCATGCTTATTTGTCTTTCCAAAATGGACAACCTCACACTTGGCAGGGTTCAAGTCCATCTGCCACTCCTCAGCCCAGCTCCGCATCATATCTAAGTCCCTTTGCAGCCGACAACAGCCCTCCTCACTATCTACAACTACACCAATCTTTGTATCATCTGCAAATTTACTGACCCACCCTTCGACTCCCTGATTCATGTCATTAATAAAAATTACAAAGAGCAGAGGACCCAGAACTGATCCCTGCGGAACTCCACTTGTAACTGGGCTCCTGGCTGAATATTTACCATCTACCACCACTCTCTGACTTCGACCGGTTAGCCAGTTTTCTATCCAATTGGACAAAGTTCCCTCTATCCCGTGCCTCCTGACTTTCCGCATAAGCCTACCATGGGGAACCTTATCAAATGCCTTACTAAAATCCATGTATACTACATACACTGCTCTACCCTCATCCACATGCTTGGTCACCTCCTCAAAGAATTCAATCAAACTTGTAAGGCAAGACCTACCCCTCACAAATCCGTGTTGGCTGTCACTAATCAAGCAATGTCTTTTCAGATACTCATAAATCCTATCCCTAAGTACCCTTTCCATTACTTTACCTACCAAAGAAGTAAGACTAACTGGCCTGTAATTCCCGGGGTTATCCCTATTCCCTTTTTTGAACAGGGGCACAATATTCGCCACTCTCCAGTTCCCTGGTACCACCCCCGTTGACAGTGAAGACGAAAAGATCATTGCCAACGGTACTGCAATTTCCTATCTTGCTTCCCACATAATCCTAGGATATATCCCGTCAGGCCCGGGGGACTTGCCGATCCTCAAGTTGTTCAAAATGCCCAACACATCTTCCTTCCTAACAAGTATCTCCTCTAGCTTACCAGTCCGTTTCACACTCTCCTCTTCAACAATACGGTCCCTCTCGTTCGTAAATACTGAAGAAAAGTACTCATTCAAGACCTCTCTGATCTCTTCCGACTCAACACACAGTCTCCCACTACTGTCCTTGATTGGACATACCCTCGTTCTCGTCATTCTCATGTTTCTCATATACGCAGAAAAGGCCTTGGTGTTATCCTTGATCCTATCCGCCAAAGATTTTTCATGCCCTCTCTTAGCTCTCCTAATCCCTTTCTTCAGGTCCCTTCTGGCTATCCTGTATCCCTCCACTGCACTGTCTGAACCCTGTTTCCTCAACCTTATGTACGTCTCCTTCTTCCTCTTTACAAATCATTCAACCTCCCTCGTCAACCAAGGTTCCCTCATATGACTATTTCTTTCCTGCCTGACAGGTACATACATATGAAGGACACGTCGTATCTGTTCCTTGAAAAAGTTCCACATTTCCACGACATCCTTCCCTGACAGTCTATGCTCCCAACTTATGCTCCTCAGATCCTGTCTTGCAGCATTGTAATTACCCTTCCTCCAATTGAAAAACCTACCCTGTTGCATGCACCTATCTCTCTCCATAACCAAGGTGAAAGTCACAGAATTGTGGTCACCATCACCAAAATGTTCACCCACTATCAAGCCCATCACTTGTCCCGGTTCATTACCGAGTACCAAATCCAATATGGCCTCCCCTCTGGTCGGACAATCTACATCCTGAGTTAGAAAAGCTTCCTGGACACACTGCGCAAACACCGCCCTATCCAATCTACTTGATCTAAAGAGCTTCTTCACAGCCTCCCTACATTCTTGGACATCCTGACAAACAGCTAACCTACTTGCTGGACTACAAGTCCGGATCCCATCCCCCTGCCAAATTCGTTTAAATCCTCCCGAAGAGTGCTAGCAAACCTACCCCCCACGATATTCGTGCCCTTCTGGCTCAGGTGCAACCCCTCCTGCTTGTACAGGTCCCACATTCCCCAGAATGCAGTCCAATTGTCCAAATACCTGAAGCCCTCCCTCCTACACCATCCTTGCAGCCACGTGTTCAACTGCACTCTCTCCCTATTCCTTGCCTCACTGTCACGTGGCAGCGGCAACAACCCAGATATGACGACTCTGTCTGTCATGGCTTTTAGCTTCCAGCCTAACTCCCTGAGCTCTTGAATGACGTCCCCACCCCTCTTCCTATCTATGTCGTTGGTGCCGACGTGCACCACGACCTCTGGCTGCACACCCTCCCCCTTAAGGATTCTGACGACACGGTCCGAGACGTCTCGGACCCTGGCACTCGGTAGGAAACAAACCATCCGAGAGTCTCGCCCATGTCCACAGAACCGCCTGTCCGTCCCTCTAACTAGAGAGTCTCCTATAACGTTTGATTCAGTACGTTTAAGAACCTACGAGAGAAGGTGCATAACTTGACCTACTCTTGGGAAATAAGGCAGGACAGGTGATTGAGGTGTCAGTGGGGAAGCACTTTGGGGCCAACGACCATAACTCTATTAGTTTTAAAATAATTTTGGAAAAGGATAGACAAGGTCTAAACCTTAAAGTTCTAAATTGCAGAAATGCCAATTTTGACGTATCGGGCAAGAACTTTCAAAAGCTGATTCGGGCAAATATTCACATGTATCGGGACGGCTGGAAAATGGGAAGTTTTCAGAAATGAGGTGACGAGAATCCAGAGAAAGTATATTCTGTTAAGGTGAAAGGGAAGGCTGGTAGTTAGAGGGAATGCTGGATGACTAAGAAAATTGAGGGTTTGTTTAAAAAGAAGAAGGAAGCATATATCAAGTATAGATAGGATAGATCGAGTGAATCCTTAGAAGTGTATTAGGACAGGAGGAGTATACCTAAGAGAGAAACCAGATGGGTAAAAAGGAGACATGAGGTAGCTTTGGCAAATACAGTTAAGGAGAATCCAAAGGGACTTTTCAAATACTTTAAGGACAAAAGGGTAACTAGGGAGAAAATAGGGCCCCTCAAAGATCAGTAATGTGGGCCTTTGTGTGGAGCTGCAGAAAATAGGGGAGATATTAAATGCGTATTTTGCATCAGTATTTACTGTGGAAAAGGACATGGAAGATACAGAATGTAGGGAACTAGATGGTGACATCTTGAAAAATGTCCATATTACAGAGAAGGAAGTGCTGGATGCCTTGAAACGAATAAAAGTGAATAAATCCCCAGAACCTGATCTGGTGTACCCTGGAACTCCATGGCCAGCTGAGGAAGTGATTGCTGGCCCTCTTGCTGAGATATTTGTATCATCGATAGTCACACGTGAGGTGCCGGAAGACTGGAGGTTGGTTGATGTGGTGCCACTGTTTAACGTGGTAAGGAAAGGGCAGGGACCTATTGACCAGTGAGCCTGACGTCGGTAGTGGGAAAGTTGTTGGAGGGAGCGTGATGCATTTATTTGGAAGGGAAAGGTCTGATTAGTGATAGTCAACATGGCTTTGTCCCAGGGAAATCATGTCTAACAAACTTGATTGAGCTTTTCGAAGAAGTAACAAAAGTGGATTGATGATGGCAGAGCAGTAGATGTGATCTATATGGACTTCAGTAAGGCGTTCAACAAGGATCCCCGTGGGAGTTTAGTGAGCAAGGTTGCATCTCATGGAATTCATGGAGAGCCAGCCATCTGGATACATAACTGGCTCAAAGGTAGAAGACAGAGGGTGGTGGTGGATTATTGTTTTTCACATTGGTCTGTGAACAATGGAGTTCCACAAGGATCTGTGCTGGGTCCACTTTTTGTCACTTAGATAAATGATTTAGATGTGAGCATAAGATGAATAGTAAGTAAGTTTGCAGATGACACCAAAATTCGAGGTGTAGTAGACAGTGAAGAAGGTTACCTCAGATTAATACGGGCAATGAGCTGAGTGGCAGATGGTGTTTAATTCAGGTAAATGCATAATGCTGCATTTTGGGAAAGAAAATCTTAGCAGGACATTTACACTGAGTGGCAAGGTCAAATGGAACGTTTCTGATGAAGGGGTGCAGTCAGACTGAGGGTTAATTTTGTGTGTTTGTGTAAAATTCACTCACATTGTTGTCCATGTTGAAATACCTCTAACTGGTGTAAAGCTCAATTAAAAAGGAGCTGAATAAAATTATCAGTGCTTGGGATCTTCCCTGAGAAGGACCCATCAATCCCTACCCCTTTCAACTTCCTTCAATCATCTCTTGTGGGTCCCAGAGCCCTATTTGGACTTGATTTATTTCACATCATTGACACAGTTTTCCTGGAATTCCTCTGTTAAACAACAATTCTGATCTGGAAACGAAAAACATCACTGTTCCTGCTGCTAGCCCGTGTGCGGTTGTAAGGGGTGTTTGTGTGGGCGCTGGGTGTAGACACTGCAGCATTCCCGCTTAAATGGTGTTGGGGTCGGACACTCTGGTAATGCTGCCTTTGTGTATTTGTCTTTAGTCCAGTCTTACTCAGCTACCTGGCTACAGCCAGTACTGCGATGACTGTCTTTTCGACATCCCCTTCAATCAGCTCGATATTGAGTAACTTCATTGAACTGTTTTCAGTTTCCACAAATGTCCTTCATTCGATGGACCTTCTGTGGTACCTTTCTCCTGTCTTCACTTTCTCCAATTCCATTTCAGGCTATTGCGTCCATGTGAATTGCATGTATAAGCTCACAGACTCTGATACCTATCATCCTCCCCACCCCATCGCAATTTCCTGGTCTTGTTGACTCTACTGCCATGCTAGTGCTTCGGAAATAGTGCTCAGCCCGTTACTTACACCGATCTGTTTCTTAGTAGGTCAATAGCGAAGGAATTTATCTGAGATTATGAAGCGTCTTGATCAATTGGAAAAATAGGCTGAGGAGTTGCAGATGGAGTTTATTGCATTTTTGTACAACAAGGGCAGAATTTAATTAGTTCATGGTTGAGCCCTGGGTAGTGTTTCCAGCAGAGACCTAGAGGGTAGGGGGTGAGGAGTTGGAACGTGTGGGGCAAATGTTTCCACAGAGGGTGGTTTGTGTGTAGAATGAACAGCCAGAGGGGTTTGTCTGGACAGGTACATGAAACGGAAAGTTTCAGAAAAATAAGCCAAATGCAGACAAGGTGGACTGGTTTAGTTTGGGAACCCTGGTTGGTATAAAGGATCTGTTGTTTCCATGTTGCATGATTCCAAGATTCTAGAGAGACAGAGTGTTCATGTCAGTGACTGTGAAGTCAGATTTATAATCTCACAGGAGTTAAGAATAGGCATCATTTTATCTTTTTCTTGGATAACTAATCAAGTAAATGCGTCAGAACTGGGAAAACCCTTTTGTTCTAGCCCAGAGTTACAGGTTTCTACAAAGAGTCACGTGTAGAAGGGAAATTGCCCATTAACAAGTTCAAAATTCGTGGATAATTCACACCGAAGTCCACGCATCAGATCTTGCAAAAGATCTCAACGTTCATCTTAGCTCATAAGGTCTATACCAATGTCCTGTCACCTGTAAAACCTCTCAGTCCCCCTACTCTAAATCCATTATCAAAAATAATATCCAGGACAGTAATGAGCACGACTGTTACATTCTTTCTATTTCTGGTTCTTCTTAAATTCAAATCTCTGTTAAAATGAGTCAAGATAACCTTCCCACCTGGCAGTTCTGGTGACTCTGCTACAGAAAGGATATTATTTAACTAGATAATATTCAGAAAGATTTAAAAAAACAACATAGCTTTACCTCAATACTTGGCATTCAGCAGCCAGATACTGGAATTCTTCAGAATTGTCTTGTACATCGAGATGTTTGATTGTGTCATATAATTCACTGACATTCCACAGTCCACCAGGAGCCAGCCTCAATCCATCAAGCTCATCGTCTTTGCTGTGTGCTTCACTGCAGAGCTTCCAATGTTCCTGGGATCTGGGGTCACGCATTGTGCGAGGGCAGCGACAAACTCTTGGATGGCGAGGTGCGGGAATGTGTAAACTACACCGTGCACAGAATCATCTCTCTCCATCAGATAGTTCCATAAGAAACCCAGACAGGAACTTCATTCCTGAACACAATCGTCTTCTCCGGACTCCTGTGAAAGCCATCTCACCAAGCTTCAGTAATACAGCACAGGGGTCTTCAATCTCTCAGCGATGTCTTTTCACAATGTTGTAACTATAGTCAGAATATAGTTAGGTGATGGATCTTGGTAAGTGCCGCAGTTTCCTGTCTTTTTTCTGAGAAAAAGGGACTCAGTAACAGACCGAGGATCCCGTAGGACGAAGGGTTGTAGCCATGGTATATAGGATATTTTACTTCTTCACGTGTTTGTAAACAGCTGCTGCCAACATCTGATCATCAAAAAATCTGTTGAACTATTCCTTCCACTCCTCACCAACAAATCCCAGGATTTCAGCCCAAACACTGAACTCAGCCATTTCCAATAAATGGGAAAGCTGGCCATTCACACTGAACATCCTGAGAGCAGCTTGTACTGGAATAAACTGTATACAGTGTCAGACACTGTCACACCAGCATTCAGGATAAGTGCGCATGAACTGAGGGTCTGCATTTCTGATGGTCAGAAAAATCGATATTGTTTTTGAATTTAACCGAGCCATCAAATATAAACAGCAAGCGTTCTGTGTTCTTCCAGACTTCTCCAATCACAATCCCTCAGGTTTATTCTACAATGAATAGCATTCAAATCCTGAAATTTAAAAGGGAAACAAATCAAAATTCTGGGTATATTTTCCCAGTGGCCTAATCACATACAATCTTTTCGACTATTATTATTTTCCAGTCCCTGGGTCCACAATCACTGCCACCGTACTCCCAGATGTGGAAGTTCTCCGGGTGGAAAAAAAACTGCTCTGGAACAACTGATCTGTTTTCTTTTTTTTTAAACAATTCATCTCAAGAGATGATTTTCTCTCCACCCTTCACGGTCAGGGTCTCTTACCAGAAGTTCATCTTCTCTAAATGTCCAACCTCGTAACTGAGAGATGAGCATTAACTCAGCATATCGATCATCCAGCTGGAAACACTGCACCATCTCCTTTCTTAGGATAGTGTTCACTCAGCTTTTCAGTTTGTACCTGGAGTGTCTCCTTGCGTTTCTGCTGAACACCTTCAACTGGAACAGAGAGAAAGCAGTTCTCAATGTTGGCTATATCATAATTACAACAATTCCTCAATACCATTTCGTAATTGGGTAATTACTATAGAATAAATTGGTGCAGATTTTACTTGCAGCTTCTTTAACCTGTGTGCAGCAATTGAATCTGTTAAAAGAAAACACTTGAGTGTGGACAAGGAACAAGAATTGTTTCAAAAAGCAGCTGATTTCACTCTGTACTTAACCTGAAGATTTCAATGTTGGTGATACTTTCCCTTGGATCTTTAGTAATAACCACCCGCCCCATATCCCGGGTATCTCATTGTAAATCGACATGTGGTCCTGACAATGCCATAGTAAATACAACAAGAAGCCAATTCGATCCTCTACCTGTGCTGCTATTTAGTACGATCATATTGAAAGAGTCATTCTCAGGTTGTCGAGCTGTGACCAGAACGATCAGCGTCGGGGTCCCTGCTCTGGGAATCGATTGTAATATTTCCAAGTTTGCAGATGACAATTAGTGGAATTGCAAATATTGAGGTAAGTACCAAGAGGCTTCAGGTGGACTTACATGGGCCGAGTGTTTAGAGACGAGCATGGGAGGTGGGAGGGAATGTGAATAAACGCGAGGTTATCCACTTTGGTTGGAGAACAGAGCATTTCTTAAATGATAAAAGTTTGAATATATTGAGGCACAGTAGGACCAAAATACTCTTGATCACAAGGTATTGAACATTAACATGTCGGTGCAGAAAGAAATTCAGAAGGGAAATCCGCTGTTAGCTTTAGAATTTTCTTTTTAGAGGTGCGATCTTGGCGGGAGCACTGTGCACACTTCTGGTCCTCTGGCCTATTTACTTCAGAGGGAGTATACGGCTTTTCAGTAAACTGATTGCTGGGTTGGTGGGACTGTCCTATCAATTAGCAATTGAGGAGACTGCGCATGTTTTCTCTGGAGATTAGGTGAATATACATTGTTCTTTGTAATTTACGACGTTCTTGAAGGGATGGATAGATTAGATGGAAAAGACACCAAGACAAAGTAGTACCCAACACTTGAACAGAAGACTGTTGCTCCAACCTGCACAGATCAATACACCCTACACCATATACCTGTTTGTTCTCAGAGATCAGTAAAGCACGCAAACTGACACAGATCACACATTTTTCCTCTCTATGTATCATAACTAAACCGTAGCTTTGTCAGGAACATAAGAAGCTACCTTAAAATGACTGACCAATTCTCAATGACTTACTCTGGCTCCTTTCCTTCCTTCTCAGCCACCACACTCACTCCTATTCCTTTGATCCTACATATAACCAATCTCTACCCCTACTGAGGTACCCTCCTTCTCTCCAGTTACACAGGAAAGCCACAGCACCTCATCGACAGCTGTCCTTCAAATGGCTGACGCCTGTACATAGTGAGTGTTACAGTGTGACTCTCTACCTCGCAGCCCTCTCCTGCTCGCCAAATCTCAGATTCTTGCCATCACTTACTCAGGCGCCATCGTGGCCCTTATGAATTTCGACCACACTCACCTCATGCCTTGCAGCCTCAAGCACTGCTGTACCTCGTGTACAAGTCTCAGACTGAAGTAGGGAGGTGGAACTAGACAGGAAATGCATCAAACCTGAGGCCTTTTCTCACCCACAGTTGCTGTTGCTGCTGGACTCATGGGAGAGAAATAAGTGATGTTTTCCATGGGACTAGTCGGACAGATACCAGTGCATTTCAAGTTGGAAGAGAAGTCCACATTCATTCCAGCCATTGGGCCATTTGATGGACAAGCTTATTCTAACTGGTGACTTGCTTCCCGCATCCTGCTCAAGACCAGTCTATTGCCTCTTTATTGCTGGAACAGCACAGCAGGTCAGGCAGCATCCAGGGAACAGGAGACTCGACGTTTCGGGCATAGGCCCTTCTTCAGGGCCTGTGCCCGAAACGTCGAGTCTCCTGTTCCCTGGATGCTGCCTGACCTGCTGTGCTGTTCCAGCAATAAAGTTTCAACTTTGATCTCCAGCATCTGCAGACCTCACTTTCTCCCAGTCTATTGCCTCCTCTTACGTCAACGTTTTGCTTGAGTTCAGGAATGTTCTTCCAGGTAAGAAAACATTTTTCATTCTAAGAAAATACCTGAATCTATTCCAGTTATTCTTAAAGATATCAAATATTCTCTCATGTTCAAACCTTCAGATATGGCAGCGTTTCACCTTCACAAATCATGTTGCCCTGAAATAAAAAAAGTTGGAAGTTTTTTGAAATTATTAACTTCTCTATTCAACTTTCCTCCATGTCATTGAAACTACTGCTAGTTCCAGAATTGAATGGGAATTATAAACTGGTGAGCCTGACATGAGTTGTGGACAACTTATTGGAGGGAATCCTGAGTGAGTATTTGGATGTATTGTATTTGGAAAAGTGTGTATTTCGGAAAGCAAAGACTGTTTACAGATAGTCAACATGGCTTTGTGGGTGTGAAATGGAATCTGACTAACTTGATTGAATTTTCTTGGAGAAACAAAGAGCATTGTTGAGGGCAGAGTGGTGCACATGATCTACTTCGGGATAAAGTATTCAACAAATTTCCTCATGGTGGACTGGTTAGCAAGGACAGGTCACACAGAATAGAGGGAGAATTATTTTGATACAGAACGAGCTTGAAGGTAGAAGAGAAAGTGAGGTCTGCAGATGCTGGAGATCAGAGCTGAAAATGTGTTCCTGGAAAAGCGCAGCAGGTCAGGCAGCCTCCAGGGAACAGGAGAATCGACGTTTCGGGCATAAACCCTTCTTCAGGAATGAGGAAAGTTTGTCCAGCAGGCTAAGATAAAAGGTAGAGAGCAGGGACTTGGGGGAGGGGCGTCGGAAATATGATAGGTAGAAAGAGGTCAAGGTGAGGGTGATAGATCAGACTGGGGTGGGGGCGGAGAGGTCAGGAAGAAGATTGCAGGTTAGGAAGGCGGTGCTGAGTTCGATGGATTTGACTGAGACAAGGTAGGGGGAGGGGAAATGAGGAAACTGGTGAAATCCGAGTTCATCCCTTGTGGTTGGAGGGTTCCTAGGCGGAGGATGAGGCGCCTAGGCAGCGTTGGGCATACTTGGACTCAGTGATGCAGAGAGCTGTGCAGTTAATGCAGTGGGATCCTCGTTACACCGCATCTGTCCCACGTTTTACCCCCACTATTATCCAAAACAGTGGATGGGGGATTGGAAGGGGGGTGAAGTGACCTCCTGATGACAGTGTGCCCAGAATGGCTGAAGACTAGAAACTTGCACTGAATTAATGTTATCTGTGAAACGGCTAGTTAGTCCTCCAGGCCAGGCATGGTGCATCTTTGAGGGAAAGGGGAAAGGGACCAATTAGACTGACCATGCCCCTGAGTCTCTGAGGAAGAAAGTGGTCAACGCGGGTGTGTAGACCGGATTAAGAGAGTTGGCAAATGGGATGAGAGTACTTTCGGATATCAGATCGCTATGGACAAATTGGACCGCAAGGTTTCTGTGCTGTACAACTATGACTCTGTGACAAACGTAGAGACACGCTGATATATTTCCAGGCAGAAGAAAACCCCAGGAGATGGGGAGTGTCAGAAAATATCAAGAGTGCTGGGAGTAATTGGGATAGCGAGAAACATCCTTCACTCTGCCGTCCTTCTTTCTCTCTGTTCTCTCTCCCGCCTTCTCTGTTCTTCTCTCTGTCCTTCTCTCCACCTTTTCTCTCTATCCTCTCTTTCTCCTTCTTTCAGTTCTGTGTGTGATTCTCCATGTCAGTCTTTCTGTCAATGGGATCTCTATTATATTTGGACTGAATCCTGTCTGCCTCTCTCGTGTTCTCTCTCTGTCCAGCGTGTGCTTGACGTGATAAAATACCACCTTGTACTGGACAGCCACATCACTGCATAAGTAGCAGATTTTTGAGGAGGAAATATCAGAGTCTGTGTATGTCTCACATTGCAAAATAAAAATTGAACGAATTGTGAATGCCGTAAATCAGAAACAAACATAGAAGATAATGGAAAAGCAAAGCAGTCTGGTAGCATCTGTGAAGAAAACGCAGAGTTCTGTTTTAGGTCTGGGTCAGTGAAAGCATTCTATTTAATGTGTATAATGTCATGAATAATGCACAAAGACAAATCATTTACCCACTCGGGAGAGGGCACAACATTTCCCCCATGACCATGTTCCACACTGAGAGGTCTACGTCCAGTTGCAACCCTCTCCACATCTGCCTTATATGTGTGTCTCCGAGTGTGTGTATCAGATGATGTTGGGAGCTGCTGCCCTCTTCCTCTCCCTCCCCGATTGAATCCTCGAGTGTTTTCACCATTCAACACCCCATGTGCCGTAGTGTGGTGGCCAGCAGAGAGTGACATTGAGTGACTTTCAACACAAGGGAGCTTTATTTGCACTATTTCGACAGTTCACTGCATGACAGGAAATTTCTGATAAGACTGCATTGGGATTGGAATTGGAATTGGGCAACTTAATGGCTGAAAAGTAAGGAGCCCAGACATTTTTTTTATCATTTAACTGGTGGGTGTGTTCTGATAATTGTTACTGAGGAGTGAGACAATGTACTTAATAGTGAAACATATTCTGATGAACTATTTGACTGATTTTAATCAGAATCCTCAAAAGGATTTCATTTCATTGGAGACTTAGAGGATTCCAACCTGAAAGGAATTACCCGGCAGGAAAATCCACTTCCCTTGTACAATCCAAATAAATTGTCCATGATGGGAAATCCACAGTTTTCAAAGCTAAACTCTACCCCGAAAGTGGGGTAAGAACGCTGTCAGAATGTGATGAAATATTCCTGGATTAGTACAGCTACAACAAATATTCGAAGCTTGACACTAGCCTGCTTGATTGGCACCACATCCACAAACATCCATTCCCCCAAACACCAACCCACAGTCGCAGAAGTGTGTACCATCTACAAGATGCACTGCAGAAATTCATGCAAGATCGTCAGACAGCACCTTCCAACAACTCTATTTCCATATAGAGTGGGTTGTAGTCTCTAAAGAAGGACAAAGGCTTTAAACACACAGGAACACCAACCTTTGCAAGTTCCCTTCCAAGCCTCTCACCCTCTTGACTTGGAAATATATCAAATATTTTGTGATACTGCATCAAAATTCTGGAATTCCCTCCCTAACAACATTGTGGGTCTATCCACAGCACGTGGACTACAGCAGTTCAAGATGGCAGCTCACTGCAACGTTCTCAAAAAAAGCAACTAGGGAAGCGTAATATTTTCTGGACCCAACCAGATATGCCCTCATTCCACGGGTGAATAAAAAAGGTTATTTCATAATCTGGAAACAGTGGAACCCTCCTGTGGACGACACTGAGGAGTTTTGTTTAGTCATAATGCGAGGAATTCATATTAGCACTTATTTTATTGCATGACTGGTCTTCGTTGTGAACCTAAACAACAATGTCTTTGTGCAACAACTTAGGCTTTACGGCATGAAACCAACTGTAATGAAGTCATATGGAATCGGCAGGTAATCGACAAGATTAAATACTTGAAAGACATATGAGAAATGTAAATGATAGATTAAACACAGGTCGTTGAAACTCCTAGATATGGTGAAGAGCAAAATCACAGAATTCCTTCTGCCTTCCATCTCTGACACTCTGATTCTCTCCTTGTTCTCTACCCTCAGCCTCTTCTGAACTTGACTGATCACTAAAATGTGTCTGACTGTCAGAGCATTGAGCAACAGATTTAAAGCGAATGGCAGTAAAGGTGTTAAAAACAAATCAATCCAGTCTAGTTCCACACACCAAGTCTCAGGAAAGTAACTTCATTTTGTGTGGGCCAGACAGGATCAATCGAGGTGTTGGGGCCTGGAACGTTTCACCTGAGTGTTGGGGAGGCAGGGTGAATTGAGGAGTTAGGGACAGGAACAATGTGCCTGAGATTATGATGAAGGTAAGGTCAATTTAGGGATTAGGATCAGGAACATAGTGCCTGAAAATGTGGGGGATGCAAGTTCATAGAGTTGTGCAGCACTGAGACAGGTCCTTCTGCCCAACCTGGTCTGTGCTGACCAAATTGTCCATCCATGATAACCTTATTTCCCTGGACATTGCCCATATCCTTGGAAACCTTTCCTATACATGTATTTGTTCAAATGCTTTTTAAGTGTTGTCAATTGAAGGGTTAAGATATTGAACACAGTGACTGAGAGTGCTTCTCAAGGATGTAGGGTATGAACGCGCTGACTGAGGGAATAATAGGTTTAGGGTCCACAACACACTGCGTGAGAGTATGGGTAAGGCTGGGTCAATCGAGGGTTTAGCGTCTGGACATGCTGCCTGACAATGTGGGGAAAGCAGATTTCATCGAGGATGTAGGGTCTGAACATGATGCCTGAGAGTGTTGGTAAGACAGTGTCAATAGAGGTGTTCAGGCCTGAAACGTGCTATCTGAGTGTGTGAGGGAGGCAGGGGTGATTAAGGGGTTGGGGTCTCGAACATTCTCCCTGAAAAAGCAGTGCGAGCAAATTCAATCTGGAACCTGTGGAGCAGAGTTGGACAAAAAATGGAAAGGGACATTCCAACAGTGCTTCACTTATTCAATACTAACCCCTGATATTGCGGCACTGCATTTTCTACTGGCTTGAGACAGTACTGTACTGAGCATTCGATAGTACAGCACTCCCTTAGTATTGATCATTCCAACAACGCAGCAGTCCCTGAATACTGACCCTCCAACAGTATGGCGATTCCTTCGATATAACGCTCCAACAGTGCAGCACTCCTTCATTATTGGCCCTCAGTTGTTACCTTTCCTGTTAATTTATCTGCCCAGTTTTACCTTCGCTGTTCTGACAGTCATTCCATTGTAATTGTCTTTACAAACGTTAAACACAGTTGATTCTGATGCAAATTGCTCACTCCCAAACCGAATATTAAATGCTATCATGATATAATTGCGACATCCGAGAAGATCTTTCACTCAGAGGTCATTCCCATTTTCAGATCCAGTATAAACCACAGAAAGAAAGTAAGAACAAGGAGCAGACATAGTCCAATTGGCCCTTTGAGCCTGCTCCGCCATTCAATAAGATCATGTGTAATCTACTCACTTACCCACCTTCTCTTAATTCTTAATTAATACCTCTTAATTCTTTTACTGTCCATAAGTTTATTTATCTTCCGTTTAAGACATTCAGTGAGGAAGCCTCAACCATTTAATTGGGCAAGGAATTCTATAGATTCACTACCCTCTGAATGAAGAAGTTCCTTCTCAATTCAAAGAACAGAGACCAATACAGCAAAGAACAAGCCCTTCGGCCCACGATGCTGTGCTGAACATTTGTCCCAGCTTAAGCACCTATCCATGTACCTATCCAATTGCCGCTTAAAGATCACCAATGATTCTGACTCTGCCACTCCCACAGGCAGCGCATTCCATGCCCCCACCACTCTCTGGGTAAAGAACCTACCCCTGGCATCCTCCCTATACCTTCCAACCTTCACCTTAAATTTATGTCCCCTTGTAATACTCTGTTGTACCAGGGGAAAAAAGTCTATGACTGTCTACTCTATCTATTCCCCTGATCACCTTATAAACCTCTGTCAAGTCACCCCTCATCCTTCGCCGTTCCAATGAGAAAAGGCCGAGTACTCTCAACCTATCGTACGACCTATTCTCCATTCCAGGCAACATTCTGGTAAATCTCCTCTGCACCCTTTCCAAAGCTTCCACATCTTTCCTAAAGTGAGGCGACCAGAACTGCACACAGTACTCCAAATGTGGCCTTACCGAGGTCCTGTACAGCTGCAACATCACCTCTGGATTCTTGAATTCAATCCCTCTGCTAATGAATTCTATTACACCATCGGCCTTCTTACAAGCTCTATCCACCTGAGTGGCAACTTTCCAAGAGCTATGAACATAGATCCCAAGATCCCTCTGCTCCTCCACCTTACTAAGAACCCTACCGTTCACCCTGTATTCCGAATTCTTAGTTGTCCTTCCAAAATGGACAATCTCACACTTGACAGTGTTGAACTCCATCTGCCACTCCTCAGCCCAGCTCTGCATCATATCTACGTCCATTTGCAGCCGACAACAGCCCTCCTCACTATCCACAACTCCACCAAGCTTCGTATGATCTGCAAATGTACTGACCCACCATTTGACTCCCTCTTCCAAGTCATTAATAACAATTACAAACGGCAGAGGACCCAGAACTGATCCCTGCGGAACTCCACTTGTAACTGCCTTACTAAAATCCATGTACACTACATCCACTGCTCTACCCTCATCCACATGCTTGGTCATCTCCTCAAAGAATTCAATAAGACTTGTAAGGCAAGACCTACCCCTCACAAATCCGTGCTGGCTGTCCCTAATCAAGCAGTGTCTTTCCAGATACTCAAATAATATCCCTCAGTACCCTTTCCATTACTTTGCCTACTACCGAGGTAAGACTAACTGACCTGTAATTCCCGGGGTTACCCCTATTCCCTTTTTTTGAACAGGGACACAACATTCGCCACTCTCCAGTCCCCTGGTACCACCCCCGTTGACAGTGAAGACGAAAAGATCATTGCCAACGTCTCTGCAATTTCCTCTCTTGCTTCCCAGATATCCCGTCACGCCCAGGGGGCTTGACTATCCTCACGTTTTTCAAAATGCCCAACACATTGTCCTTCCTAACAAGTATCTTCTCTAGCTTACCACTCCGTTTCATACTCTCCTCTTTAATAATACGGTGCCTTCAGTAAATACTGAAGAAAAGTACTCACTCAAGACCTCTTCTATCTCTTCCGGCTCAATACACAGTCTCCCACTACTGTCCTCGATCGGACATACCCTCGTTCTCGACATTATCATGTTTCTCACATACGCATAAAAGGCCTTGGGGTTATCCTTGATCCTACCCACCAAAATTTTTCATGCCCTCTCTTAGCTCTCCTAATCCCTTTCTTCAGCTCCCTCCTGGCTATCCTGTATCCCTCCAACGCTCTGTCTGAACCTTGTTTCCTCAACCTTATGTAAGCCTTCTTCGTCCTCTTTACTAGACATTCATCCTCCCTCGTCAACCAAGGTTCCCTCACATGGCCATCTCTTTCCTGCCTGATATGTACATACATATCCTTCACCGACAGCCTATGCTCGCAATTTATGTTCCTCAGATCCTGTCTTGCAGCGTCGTATTTAGACTTCCCCCAATTGTAAAACCTACCCTGTTGCACGCACCTATCTCTCTCCATAACCAAGGTGAAAGTCACAGAATTGTGGTCACCATCACCAAAATGCTCACCCAATAACAAGCCCATCACTTGTCCCGGTTCGTTACCGAGTACCAAATCCAATATGGCCTCCCCTCTGGTCGGACAATCTACATACTGAGTTAGAAAAGCTTCCTGGACACACTGCACAAACACCGCCCCGTCCAATCTACTTGACCTAAAGAGCTTCCAATCAATATTTGGAAAGTTGAAATCGTCCATGACTCCTACCCTGTGACTTCTGCACCTTTCCAAAATCTATTTCCCAATCTGTTTCTCCACATCTCTGCTATTGGGGGGCCTATAGTAAACACGCAACAAGGTAACTGCGCCTTTCCTATTTCTGACTTCAGCCCATGCTACCTTCAAAGGCAGGTCCCTCTCGAACTGCCTTTCTGCAGCCGTTACACCATTGCTAATTAGCAATGTCACCCCCCGCGCCTGTTTTACCACCCTCCCTAATCTTACTGAAACATCTGTAACCAGGAACCTCCAACAACCATTCCTGTCCGTCTTCTATCCACGTTTCCGTGATGGCCACAACATCGTAGTCCCAGGTACCGATTCGCGCCTTAAGTTCACCCACCTTATTTCTGATACTCCTTACCCCTTCAAGTATACACACTTGAACTCATCTCTGTGTCGGCAAGTATTCCCTGTCAGTGCTACCTTCTCCACAGCCACCCTACATTCTTGGACATCCTGAAAAACAGCTAACCTATTTCCTGGACTACAAGTCCGGATCCCATCCCCGTGTCAAATTAGTTTAACGCCCCCCCTCCGAAGAGTGCTAGCAAATCTACCTCCCAGGATACTGGTGCCCTTCTGGTTCAGGTGCAACCCCTCCTGCTTGTACAGGTCCCACCTTCCCCAATATGCAATCCAATTGTCCAAATACCTGAAGCCCTCCCTCCTACACCATTCTTGCAGCCACGTGTTCAACTGCACTCTCTCCCTATTCCTTGCCTCACTGTTACGTGGCACCGGCAACAACCCAGAGATGACGACTCTGTCCGTCCTAGCGTTTAGCTTCCAGCCTAACACCGAGCTCTTGAATGACCTCCACACCCCTCTTCCTACCTGTGTCGTTGGTAGGAATGTGCATCACGACTTCTGTCTGCACACCTTTCCCCTTAAGGATTCTGAACACATGGTCTGAGACGTCTCGGACCCTGGCACCAGAGAGACAACAAACCAACCGAGTGTCTCGCCCATGTCCACAGAACCGCCTGTCTGTCCCCTTAACTATAGAGTCTCCTATAACTAGCGCTCTCCTCCTCTCCCCTTTCCCTTCTGAGCCTCAGAGCCGGACCTCGTGCCAGAGACCCAGTCACTGCAGCTTGCTCCTGCTGAGCCGTCCCCCCCAACAGTATCCAAAGCGGTATACTTATTGTTGAGGGGAACGACCACAGGGGATCCCTGCACTGCCTGCTTCCTCCCTTTCCCACCTCTAACTGTTACCCAGCTACCTCTGTTCTCTGGCCTAACTATGTCACTGTAGCTTCTTTCACGCTCTCAACCTCTCGAATAATTCTCAGTTCATCCAACTTCCTGCAGATGAAGTCGGCAGGAGTATCGGTGGTCACCCCTATCTCAAACATCCTTCAGCAGGAACATTCCACTGCCTGCGCTGCCATATCTATACACTTAGTCTCCAAAACAACAACACTAAGTAGCTTACCTGTTCAGCCGACTGAGTCCTTTTTTTTAGGTTAGAGGAGGAGGGAGGGTGGGAGACAATACACGTGTAGTGTCTTGGGTTCCTTCTCCACTCAAATAACAATCACTTACCTTTGCGACCAGCTCTGTGCTCCACTTCACATCTGCGCAGCTCCCACCGCTCTCTGCTGCAAAAAGACCGTTGGCGTCGAGGTAAATTCTTAAATAACAATCACTTACCTTCCCGTCCAGCTCTGCGCACCGACCTCACTTCCGCCCAGCTCCCGCCGCTATCTGCTTCCCGACCAGCTCTGCGCACCGACTTCACTTCCGCACAGCTCCCGCCGCTCTCTGCTGCCCGATCAGCTCTGCGCACCGACTTCACTTCCGCCCAGCTCCACCACTCTCTTCTACAAAACTTTCGTCCCAAATTTGCGCCCCCTACCATTGAGGGTATGCCTTCTTGTTCCGGTTTCACTTGCCAGTGGAAACATTATCTCTAATTTGATACTATCTATTCACTTCATTGTTTGATATGTTTCTTTAAGATCCCCCATCATTCTTCTAAACTGCAGTTAATATATACCCAGTCACCTCAGCCTCACGTCATAGGTCAATCCCTTCAAGTCCAGAATCAACCTAATGAATCTCCTCTGCTCCCTCTCCAGTGCTAGTACATCCTTTCTCAAGTAAGGAGACCAAAAGTGAACACAGTATGCCACATGTGGCCTCAACATCACCCTGAAACATACAATCCCATTTGCAACGAAGGACAAAATTCTAAATTACCTACTATACTTGTCTACCAACCCTCTGTATATCTTGTACAATTCCACTGAGGTCCCTGTACGCAGCAGCTTGTTGCAATATATACCATTCAAATAATAATATTATTAAATGTTATTCCTCCTAAATTGGATGTCATCACGTTTATTAACATGCATTCTTTCTGCCAGAATTTTGTCCACTCATTTAAACCATCTATGTTCCTCTGCAAACTTTCACAGTCTTCTGCACATGTTGTTCTACCACTCATATTAATGTCATCTGCAAACTTTGACACACTACACATGGTCCCCAATTCCAAACTATCCTTACAAAGTGTGAATAATTATGGTCGCAACACTAATTCCTGAGATGCAATACTAGTCACTGATCAGAAACCAACAATGCTCATTTATCCACACTCTGCTTCCTGTTAGTTAACCAATCCTCTGTTCATGCTAATAGATTGCCCATAACGCCACCCAACCTTGTCTTATCCAGCAGCCTTTTGTGAGGCACTTTGTCGAATTTTTTTTGGAAATCTGGATAAACTACATCTACTGAGAACCCATTGTCCACGGTGCTTGTAATTCCTTCATAGAATTTCAGTAAATTAGTTAAGGATGATCTGCCTTTCATGAACGTATGCTGCATCTGTCCAATAGAGTAATTTCGATCCAGGTGATTTGCTAATTTTTCCTTGATAATAGATTCAAGTATTATCCCCACTGCTGAAGTTAAGATAACTTCCCTATATTTCCCCATCTTTTGTCTACCTCCTTTTTAAAAAAATAATTGTCACATTTGCTGTTCTCCAATTTTCCGGAACTGCCCTTGAGTCCAGCGAATTTTGGAAAATTACCAAAAGTGCACTTGATATTTCTGTCACTATCTATTTTCATACCCGAAGATGCATTTCATTTGGACCAGTAGAGTTGTGTAACGTTTAGCTCCATGAGCTTCAGCAACACTACTTATTTTGTGATAATGATAATTTGTAAGTCCTAACCGACATTAGTCTCCTTGACAATTACTGACATGTTATTCGTGTCCTCCGCTGTGATGACTGACAAAAAAAAACTTTCAATGTTTCACACATTTCCTCATATCCCATTTTTAAACCACTTTTCTTGTCTTCTAAAGGACCAATATTTACCTGAGCCACAATTTTTCATTTTATATTCTTCAAACCTTTGCTATCAGTCTTTACATTCAAAGCTAGTTTACTCTCATAATCTATCCTACTTTCCGTTATAACATTTTTTTGTGGCTTTTTGTTGACCTTTGGTGTTTTCCCAATCTTCTAGATTCAGGTAGGTCTCTGCCACTTTGTTTGCCTTCCCTTTCAATTTGATAGCCTCCCTTATTTCCTTTGGCATCCATGACAGATTACCACTTTTCCAACAGTCCTTCCTTTTCGCTGGTGTACACTTTTGCTGAGTACTTTGAAGAATTGTATTGAAAGTCCTGCACTGTTCGTCAACTGACCTACATTAAAGTCTTTGCTTCCAGTCTACTTCAGCCATCTCCTCCATCAACCTATTGTAGTATCCTTTGTTTCAGTACGTGACCCTGATATGGGATTTTATCTTCTGAGTTTCCACCTGCATTCTAAACTCAACCATGCTGCCATCTTACCAACCAAGAGGATCTCTTACCAGGAGATCGTGAATTATTCCTGTCTCATTGCACAGGACCAGACCTCAGGTAGCTTGTTCCATTGTTGGTCCCGTTATATACTGTTGAAGAAAACTATTCCCGATACATTCAATGAACTCCTCCTCAAGGCTACCTTGATTGACCTGGTTCAATCAATCGACATGTAGATTAAAAATCCCATACTAATTGCCATACTAGTTTTACAGGCAAATTGTACTTCATTGTTCGTTGTGCACACCACTGTGATGCTATTATTTTGTGGCCGACAAACCATGCCTATCAGTGACTTTTTAGAATTTCTATTCTCCGTCCAAATCAATTCAATCTTATTCTCCATAGAACCTACATCATCGCTCACCATCTCCCTGGTCCTTAAATATGAGAGCTACATTAAATTCCTTACCTTATTTTCCGTCATTCTGAATCGTCTGATACACCTGGATATTAAACTCCCAGTTGTGATCATCGTCAACCATGTCTCTGTAATGGCTCCGAAATCGTATTCGTTCTCAATGATTTGTGCCATTAACTCACCTACCTTGTTTCAAATTCTAACAGCATTCAGGCAAAGTGCCTTGCTGGTAGTTTTTATACCCCTTTTTGAATTGCAATATCTCTATTAATAATATCTCCGGATTTGTCCTTCCTTTCAACTTCTTTCACAGTTAAACTCAGCGTAGTTAAACACTGTGTAGTTAAACTCTGCACGCATGCAAACATGCTGGTTCCCTGTCGTTTGCCCCTCCCATCCTCCCCAAAAATGCACCCGTGTGAATTCCAAGTGACCACCTTATTTGTCATTTTCGCTGCAACACTGGTTCAGACTGGTTCTACATCGGTTCAGACGTTGACCATCCCATTATGTCAGATTCTCTCATGATGCCAACGTCCCACGAAATGGAACCTCTCTTCCCACACCACTCCAAAAGCCATGTGTTTACTTGCTAATTTTCTTATTACTAAGCAAGGTTGCAAGTGGCTCAGGTAGTAACCCAAAGATTATAAACCTTGAGTACCTGTTTCTTAATTACTTTCCGAGGGCTTGACAATCACCAAAATATAATCCCTCCTAGGCATGCCTCTGTTATTTGTCCCAAAGTGGACCACAGTCACTGGATCATCCTCCTCCCTCTCAATCTCCTTTCAGGCCGGTCAGCGAAGTCCCTCAGCCGAACTTGGGGAGGCAACACACCGTAAGAGGCCTGTGATCCTCCTTACAATGGATACTATCTACCCCCATTTAAAAATCCCCTACAGCTATCACTTGGCTTTTGCTACCCGCTTTTTTCTCTTTGATTTCTCTCCCATATCGCTCCTCTCACTCATAAAATTGATGAAAGCATCCATTGAGACCACTACCGCCATCATCTGGTTTCAGACACGAATTATCACTGTGGTCCTGAATGCAATCTGTGTTTTCTCTGGTTTTGTTTGTTTCCTCAAAGTTCTAATAAAGTTCAATGACCTACCTTTATTTTCTCAACATTGTTCTTTCATGTCTGTGTTTTTGCTCTTATCTTATTGTTACGTTTTCCCTTGTTGATTCTGTACTCCTTTATAAGTTTTGCTGTTTTCACCGCACAGCATTGACGATAAGGATGTGTAGAAAACACTGATTTTGAGGGTTTCACGATTTTTATTTAATTGAACATCCTGTCCTGTACTCTCCCCACTTCATTCTTGCATGTGCAAACTTTCTGATACTTTCAGACTTGTCGAGAAAAAGTCTTCTTCCAGTCCTCTCTGGCCAAACCTCACGTGACTTTATTTAAAGCGGCCCTTCCCTCATTTAGAACTTCGATTCCAGGCCGATTCTCGTCTTTTGTTTTCCATACAAATCTTGATTAAAACGGAGTCTCTAATCTCCAGTATTTGCAGTTCTCATTTTTTCCTTGATTATCGTGGATTTGTGAACTACTAGATATACTTTAAGAATTCTCCTGCCTCTCAGCCATTCACGTTATCATTATTCCAATTAATAATCGCAAAGTTGAAATCCCCAAACCAGCTCCATATGAATTTTACAATTCCTGGAAATTTACCCACGTATATACTCATTTTTTCCCGAATAATAGAGGGCATATACTGCATTCCATAGTGATGTAATTGCTCCTTTTTGGTTTGTTTTTATTTACTTTTAATTGGATAACTTCACTTGAGGAAATTCCTCATGCTTTATCATTCTGTACTCTTTGAAATTGATCACTGATCAATATAATGACTTGCCCTCCAATTTTTACTGATTCTCTGTATCGCTTGAAGACTGTTCATTCTGGAAAATTGACCTACCTATTCCTTGCCTTCAGTGACATTAATGACTTCAATCCCTGACTCTTAACTTGTGATATCAAATCCTCCGTCCTTCTTCTTCAGACCCCTTGCTTGAAAATATGCATCATTCAATCTTAACAATTTCAATTTCGCTTCACCGTGACTGGCTTTCTACTTATTAGAACCTCCTAATGTATTTCCGGACTGTCTTTCCTGAATCTTACTCTGTATATCCCCCTGATTACCCATCCATCGGGATACCTGCCCCCTCCAATTTTAGTTTAATTCTGTCCCAACAGAATGAGCAATCATTACCAGAGGGATTCAGTTCTCATTCTGCTTAAGGTACAACCAGTATGGCTTTGCTTCTACTTGACCAACAATTGTCACAATGTCCAAGAAAGCAAAATCATCAAGACAAATTTCATGCAGACTGAAAACAAAAGTAAAATTTATTCTTATCGAGAAAGACCTATGATGTACTTTCATGGTTTGCAAAACAATTTAAGGCAAATATAAATAAACTCCATGAGTGGTACAAAGAAATGCAAAGGATTTGAGAGATAAGAGCGGCGCTAACGAGAATGGTCGGGCAATATTCATCCTAGTAGAGCAGCCGACCAACTGTACAATCCTTAGAAAAAGGATTCTTGAATGAGCATCAGATAAACCATAACATTCAAATCTATGGATCACATGCTCAAAAGTAGGAAGAGTTGACAGACCGTAGTATTGGAGAATGTGAGGACTGCAGATGCTGGAGATCAGAGCGGAAAATGTGTTGCTGGAAAAGCACAGCAGGTCAGCCAGTATCCAAGGAACAGGAGAATCGACGTTTTGGACATGAGCCCTTCTTCAGTAGTTTCAGACCGTTTTCACATTTTCAGACCGTAGTTTTGGCAGAGTAGAATCGATGGTCCAAAGGCCTTATTATTTAATGGGTGATTCGATGATTATGTGTCTTATGACACGAGGTAACCCCCGTCCCAGACCGCTAAATTAAACGAGCAAGACAGAAAAAAAAATACCCCATGCGGTAATATGAAAATTTGAGATGCAAAGAACTATCCCAAAAGTCGCTATTTAAAGTAAAAATTAGCATCTTTGTTTAAAGTCTGTCAGGGAATATTATCTAACAACTGATTAGAACTCATTTATCTAACCCTATCGATTACCTTCCCCTCTGCAATACTGGTCTGATAAAACACCTGATTAGGATTTGCTGAAAAATACAAATTTCAAAAAAACAGCCAGCTGTTGAATCTTCTCTTTGCATCTTCCTCTGTAGGTTTGCTTTCTGGGCCGGTGTCGATCTTTTTTACCGTGCAAACTCCTTCCCCAGACAGGTAACTCTCAGAGAGTTCTGATGAGCGGCCAACATTTGTTCGTATTTTGGCAATTCACTCTCAACTGATCAAGTTTTTTTTTCTGGTTTCATATCCCAAAACATTGGATCACTTCATGGTTTTAATATTGCCAAAATACCAAATTCAAATTTTATTAGAATTTGTTGTCTTGGGGAATAATGGAAACTGACTGGTTGAATTTGCATTTGCTTTTGTCTCACAGCAGCTCAGCCAGTGTTAGCTGTTCTGACCAAGCGTTACATTGTAATCTTGTTCTGGACTCTGTGCCTCTCGAAGTCCTTGCGAGCTTTCAACTGTCTTAACGGTACAGCACCCCTTACGTCATTAATGATTGCAAAAGAATAAAAAGCGTTTCAGGAATGTGGAAAACCACAACATTACTCGTTGAAATTACAGAAACCCAAGATCACACGGATGTTATGTATCATACTTCATATTTAATATAGCACATAATTTATTCAACATGTAATACATATCACACAGTTTACATTACAACATCTTGCAAAGGTGTCCAGCACACTGGCCAGCATCTTGGAACAGCACACTACGTTTCAGTGATGTTGTGAATAAAATATATCAAGTTGTATTTCAGCTTGATGAATCCCCATTAGAACTGGAAAATGATTGAGATGTCCCTTTTTTAAATGTGGAAATGGAGGCACGAAGAAACGAGTGGAACAAAGGCAAGAAAAGGGCACAAGGCTCTGGTAGGAAGAATGTTGCTGGTGATTATGTGTGGTGAGGGATGAAAACACAACAAAAATATCTGGACAAAGTAATATTCTCTGGAATAGATCAAATTTGCAAGATTCTTTCCTGGAACTACTAAAGGGTGAGGTGAAATTTGATACGTCCAGTGATCATCTGTGTCACAGGGGAACTTGTCTCATAAGATTCTTCTTATCGAGAAAATGGCATCATTACATCTGTATCATTAATGCACATCAGAATTGAAGTATGCATACAGTGTGCCTTATGAGACTTGACAATGCAAAAATCCAGTTTCAAAAACACATTTTTCATAACCTTTGGTTTTCTACAAATACCATGTAGTCACTTGGCAATAATTCCTCCTTGGTCAACATAGATCTCCGTTTCATCAAAGTTTTCGTCATTTCATCCCCCCCCCCAAAAAAAAAATTGTATGTTCTGAAACAAAACAACAGATTCATGGCCTATTCCATAGGAGAATATAAAGCTTCGAAGTTGGGCTGGCATGATGGGTCAGGGGCTAGCATTGCTACGTCACAGTGCCAGGCAGCTGGGTTCAATTCCCGTCTCGGGAGACTATTTGTGTGGAGTGACAATTTCTTCCTGTGCCTGCAAGGATTTCCTCCCGAAATCCAAAAGATGGGCAGACCAGGTGAATTGTCCATGCTAAATTACCCGTAGTGTGAAGTGCATTAGTCAGAATTAAATGAAGGGAAATGGGTCTGGGTGGGTTTCTCTTTGGAGGGTTGGTGTGGGTTGTTGGGCTAAATGGCCTGTTTCCACACTACAGTGAATCTGATGTACAAAAACACATGGAGGCCCTTCAGCCCACTCTATGCATGCTGTCCATGTCTTCGTAATAAACATACACCATTTGTCTGCATATGGTCCAGTTGTCAATTCGTTGGCTTTTCATGCATCTATCTGAATGCTTCGTTGGTGTCCATATCGTATCCATTTCTAACATTTACCCTGGCAGCATATTCCAGGCCCTATTCACGTGCTGTGTTAAAAGATTTTTGTTGCAAATCCCCTTAAACTCTCTCTCTACACCCCCCCCCTCCCCCACGAACGTCAAGCCATGCAGCCTATTATGTGACATTTCTACCACGGGATAAAGGCTCTGACTGTCGAACCTATTAATTCATCCCACCATTTTGCAATTCTATAAGGTTTGCCCTTGGCCTCTGAACCCTCTTGAGGTCATTAATCCAAGTACATCCCTCTTCTACTGATACCTAATCGATTCCGATCCATGAAATATCCAGGTAAACCTCTTTTGCACCCTTTACAAAGACTTCATATTCTTTCCTATATTTGCAAACATAACTGCATGCAATACTCCAATGTGGCTGAAATCTTACATGCTTACAATATGACTGGCCAACTATCGCAGTGAAGGATCATACCGATGTCAAGAGACATAGCATTTTCCTTCTTTACCACCTTACGCATTTGTGTTGTCACTTTCGGGTACAAATGGTATTTATCCCATCCAATACTTCGTCCAAAATGAAAAAGTTTGGAAAGCGTCAAATTGAATTCAATAAAATCTACAATTAAGTTTAGATTTAATTAAAATTAAACTAGTTTGATGGATATCATGTAACTATTTAATCAGCTGAAAATAACATCTAGTTTACGAACATGCTTCTTCGAAGGAAATTTGCCTGTCTTACCGGGCGTAGTCTACATGTTATTAAAGAGATATAAACAATCCGGTTGATTCTGAAATGGTCTTTGAAGCAGATTCGGAAGCCAGTCATGTGTGCAGATAATTGTGAAGTAAAATAGGTTTTGAATTACTCATTGAGAATTAAATTATTCATTTCTCTTGTGTAGTAATGTATACATATCACCTACGCATATAAACATTAAAATCAATGTATTTCTCGGTCACAGTTAACTGTCAGAATCAACATAGTGGGATGATTAACCATCGTAGCCCCAACTTATTTTGAATAGTATTTCGAGCATTATTGGCTTCGTCCGAATTAATTATTTTCTGACACTTTTGTCGTGTGAAATTCATTTGAAAATTATCACTTCTAATGTGGAAGTTGTGCAGCTCATTAAGCATGCAGACATGGTTGATTAGGGTTCTGAGATGTCACTAATATCGTACAACCTTTGAACGTTATTGGTCGAGATGGACAAATGTGGTAATTCCACGTTTATTAAGACGGAATGCATCACTTGTTACGGTTGGACTGAGCACATTGGGCTGAGGAACACCTGAATTGGCAAGGTGTGATAATTGTAATCCCTATCAAGCATAACAATCTTGTATGATTCCTGCTTTGACAGTCCTGAGACTTCCCGCTGGCTGCAATTGATTTCAGATGCATTTGGATTCTTCGATGTTGTGATTATTCAATAACTTACTCCAGGTCATGGGTAGTTAGCCATAGTATGTGCATTTCCTGATCTCGCTCATCCATATGAGCCAAATGGAACAGAATTTGTTCCTTTCAGCAAGTTCTGCAGAAATTGAGCATAATTGAGAGGATGGTATGTTACATCAGATTTGCTGACACCTCCTATCAATGTTACTAATGGGAAACAATTGGACAAACTGATCTTGTCACGGTCTTTGTCAAGTAATTGTCATCTTTCCCCAACAATGGACTGGTGCAGACTTGGGCAGTATGCAAGTCACCCTGAACAATGCTTTAGACAATGGGATTGATTCAAGTTTCTGCTGTCAGGTCTAAAGCAATTGGAAGATTGATCTCTGCATTAGATGACATGTCTGCACTATTTATAACGTCTGGATTTGCACAGGCTGTTCGGAGGACTGGGTTTGTTGACGGCCATTTGTCTGTTGAACATTATCCCATTGTTGCAATTTATACATCACAGATTCATGTCAGGTGGATGTGAAGATGGTTCAATTTCAGTTTCTTTGCTGAATAGTTTGTATCATTGAAGAACCTCTATTGTTTGGTGAATCATTACAGATTGGGGGATACTCTGGAGTTGAACCTCAAGCACTGGTTGGAGAATGTCTGTTTTTTGGATGATACTACTCAATATATATTAGATTGAGGGACTGGGCATTCAACTTACAATATGATGTGTTGGGGTCATTTGTGTTAATTGTACTTATTTCAAAAGTCGAATAGGCTGTAATGTTTGCAACACGTGCTTCTTGGAACTGAAGTTCATTTGAAATGTTTTATTGCCTCGAACCTCCGTCGAATCCCTACACTGTGGAAACGGGTCATTTGGCCCAACACATCCATAACGACCGTCTGGAGGGTATTCCACTCAAACCCATTTCCCGACCCCATTTATCTACATTTCCCCTGAAGCACCTCACCTACACATCGTGAACATTATGGGAAATTAATCTGATCTGAACATCTTTGTGTTGTGGTAGGAGATTGGAGCACATAGAGGAAATCTATATATAAACACAGGGAGAATGTGCAAACTCCACACAGACAGTCTCCCGAGGCTGGAATCGAATCTGGTCCCTTGAGCTGTGAGGCAGCAGCGCTCACCACTGAGGGTCCATGCTGCATGAGGTAGAGATACTGAATGAATTGATGTCATTGAAGTAGATTCAGATTTTCAACTGAGTGTCTGTTTCAGTGTGTGAATTTGGAGAGTGTTTGTTTTGTGTGCTTGCAATTGTCTTGCACTGTTGTGAAAATTGCTGCCTCAGAGGACAGATTGCTGGAATGAACAGAACTTGACAGGCCTGGAGACAGTGTTTAAATATAGATTTGTGAAATTGCGAAATAACTCCACCCGTCCACACAAATTGCGAAGGCAGGCTGATTGTAAATATATTCATATCAAAGAGGAGGCTTAATGTACTTTATAAATCTGGGATATGAAGTAGGCATCAGTAATATTGATGACAATGGTATTATGGAATAAACATCGATTTACAAAACTGTGGATGCTGTGAATCAGAAACAAGAAGCACAGATATTGCTGGAAAGGCTCAGCAGATCTGGCAGCATTTGTGGAGAGAAATCAGGTTTAACATTTCGTGTCGACTGACGCTTCCTCAGAACTGTTGACTCCCAGGTCAGCTCAGATGCAGAAGATCGTCTGAGGGAGGGGGTAAGGAGTAAGGGAATATAATCCGAAGAAAGAGAAGGAATGTTCAACAAATTGATATGGCCCAGGAAAGTGACTTGCAAATTTACAAACCTGCCTCGCCAGGTCAATCAAGCAATTCTGATAGATGTTGAAAATGTTCTTTGCTTGTGTGATTAATGATCATCAGGTCGTCCATACACACCAGACAACCGAGTAATCCAGAAACAACTTCCTTGGCAAGTCTTTAAATTGTGGCTGAATCAATTTTCATGCAAGATGGTATGTCTTTAGATTTGTATAGTCCGTTATATGCCACAAATGCCAAATTGTCTTTTCTCTTTAAGATGAAGGGACTTGACAGTACCCACTGAGTATGTCCAGATTGTGTTGCCGATAGAATGAAGAGAGGAAGTATTGCGAATTAAATGTCGTTCGTCATCTAGGATTAAGGAAGATTCAGGCCAAGAAATAGAACCATTTTATTGTTTTGGATTGTGCAAAGACGCCGTTGAATTTTTCTGTACCTTCATTATGTACCAAGAAAGCCATAGGTAGAAATAAAATCATAGCCTTTGATGTCAATTCCCACATTTCAATAACCTTTAGAAAGGTTATAATATATTGTGTACGTCCACGAACTAAAAACAAAAGTGGGAACCAATTTTTTTTCTAATTGTAATGGGTGTGTCTACCAGGCTTCCAGAGACAATTCCACGATGGAATGTCAGGGCATAAAGGTTGTGGCGGAGCTGCTTGCTTTCCATAGGAAGATTCAGTCAGACTAAAGGTTCACTTTTACTGCCGAATTATTCAAGGAGGTTATGGACAGTTCAGGCATCAGTCACTTTACGTCAAGTGTGCACCATCCTGAATCTCAGGGAGTATTATAAAGATGGCAGCTGGCGCCAAGGCTCACTTGAGCACTTATTTCCAGGATTACCCAAATGATCCTATTTATATTATTTACTATTAGGGATGCTTCACATGAAGGGATTCCGTTTACACGACTCGAATTGGCATTCAGACAGAAGTAAGAGGGCATTTAAAATTAATTATGGAAAAGTTCGCAGGTCCGAAGACAGATAGCTTGAGGTAGGATTAAATTTCTGAGGTGAGAGAAACATTCAAAAGAGTAGATGAATTAGCTAGACAACGTTGGCACAGCACCGAATGAAGCACGAAGCAGATAACAAATCTAAAATCCGTATGTTTGACGATGAAGATAAATAATTTGTGCTGTTAGCAGTGGTAGGAGATTCTTTTAGAGCAAGATTTAATTATCCCTATCAGATTGAGAAGAATTTAACTCAGATGAATTATCTGGTAAAGATACCAAATAGGAAAAAAGACTTTCAAGGATATTGTTTGAGCATGGTGGAATTGAACTATGTTAGGGAAAAGGAATCAAGGAAGCAGGAATTGTTTCCTGCACTCAATGTGAGTAATCAAGTAGTGATGATTTGGATTTTGATGTGCCACAGAAAAAGGTTGAAGGATGAAGAAGTCCTTAGGGAATTGGATAGGGTAGAGCTCTATCTGTCCCAGGAGAAGAGAACTATATTGAATGATTTGTGTTACCGTGCTATGGGCACCTATGCAGAAATGGAAGAGGGAGGACTATGGCCATAGTCGATGAGGCTGACAAATGGATAAAACAACATCCGTACAGGTTCAATCTTTTGAAATAAACGCAGCTTCAGAAGGAAGTGGAAGTTCATTGAGATGAATTAAAGCAAATGTAGTTTGCCCAGCCTGTTGACGAAATTTGAAGTTATTGAACTATTCTGGATTGACTGTCTGTAGATCAACGCTATGACTAAATCTGACTCACAATCAATTCCCAAACTGAAGATTTGTGTGGAGAAATCTGGACATGACATCACAAAGTTAGACTTCTTTTGTGATTCGGGTCAAAGTCAGAGAGAAAAAAAGATGTTTCTGCTTTTGTGATCCCAAACGGGCTATTTTAATTTAAAGTAATGCCCTTTGAAATTAAAACTGCAACAGCTACTTTTCAAAGTCTTGTGAACAGACCTGTTGTAGAGTTGACCAATTGTGCTGACTTAGTGATATTTAGCAATTCGTGGAAATATCACATGGAAAATTTGGTAGAGTTCTTTGAAAGATTATGGCAGGGGACGTTGATCATAAACTTGCAAAACGAGGAATTGTGAAGGTGGAAATGGCATTCTTCGGGCACAGCAACGGAAGTGGGTGACAACACTGAGGAACATGAGGGTGAAGGCCATCGAGGAATTCCCAAAACCATCCTCAAAGAAGGAAGTACTACGAGTTTTACAACTGAGCGGATTCTACAGGAAAATTGTTCCAAACATTACTAAACTTTTAGTTCGTAGTTAGGGGGACAACCTCCACTTCACAAAAGCGTGGATTTCACTCCTGCATACATTACATCATCTGTGACATAGCTACCGTTGAATACAGCTGCAGCATCACTTTCGCGCTCTTATTAACAAAGGCAAGTATACCATTTGCCTTCTTAACGAGGTCACCCACCTGTTCTGATCACAGACTTCTTATGCAGCACCATTCAAAGCAACGACGTTGACAATCTGGTAGCATAAGGGCTGTCTCACGTTGAAACACTACTCTCTACAATTTCCCCACCACGCCAATATCTAAAACTTCCGTTATTCTCTTGAATTGTTTCCTGTGTTCTGATTTGGTCTATCTTTGCTTGCAGTTGGGTTGCTGGTTCATCATCATGTTTTGGTATACATGGTGAACTGTAAACTTATGCTGGACCAGATAGCCTTATATTTATCTGTAGAGTAACTGCAGAAGACAAGTTGGATTGATTCATGTGCTAATCCATGTTTGTACTGGTCCAGGTTCTAATTAGCAAAATAGAAGGACTATACGAAATCCTCAGAGAAAGTTGGCAATACTTGTTTAATTGACTGCCAAGACTTTATACGTAATATTGAGTAGTTATTTATTTTGCATTTGAAGAAGGTAATCTCATTTCAGACACACAAGAATGCAAGCCCTCTTTCTCAGAACCACTGTCTCTCACACACATGTATGCACATGCACACATGTTTTCACACATACTCTCACACAAACTTTTGCAAACATTCTCATTGTATCAAATACACTAACTCAAAGTCACACATGCAATCTCTCTCGTTCTGTCTCACTCTCACACACAAATGTCGTCTCTTGTGTGCACTATCAGACATGCAGAAAGACCCGCTCACTCTCTCCCACAGTCACTGACGCACATGAGCAATTCCTGCCTCGCATACATACGCTGGTCTTTATCCAGGAGTTCGTGTTTTCATTTTAATACTTATATTTTAACGGTTCATGAAGACTTAGGTGCAGCTACAGGTCTTTAAATAATTCTTTGCGGTTACAGGCATCTGGTCTGCTCTCTGTGTCGAACGAAGTCCAATTGATCAGTGAATTGAGACAATTCGTGCAGTCAATGTGCAATTCAATGACAATTTTCTGGAATAACGGGACTTTCATTTTCAACGTTTCTCTCTCTGAGGGGTAACGATACAGTACTTTACTGAGGATTGTGGACTATCGTGGCTGTTCGGGCCATGTGTCCTGTCAGCAGAGTGTTCAAATCTCTACCCACAATCCTTCACTTCTGGGCTGATTAGTTGAAGGGACTTTCGCACAAATTGACAAAATATTTAATTTGTATGTTGATTCCCAGAATAGTGAGGGCCTTGTGGGAAATAATTGAAATTTGAGGAAAAAAAATGGTATGTCTACGTCATTTGAAACCCAAGGAATGCAAATATAACCTGATGCAAAGTAGGTTAACAGGTGAAGCACATAAAGTATATCCTTCACTCTCAGAAGAGTGTTTCGGTGCAGAAAACAGTGCAAAATATAATTACTTGTCAGTGAATACCTCAAGGCATAGAGGGAAAGGAGAGAACCAGGGCAAACCTATATCAATAGGTTTGCCCTGATGCATGTGTAACTGCTTAGCAGGAGAGTAACCCCCTGCTGGTTATGAGTTATTCTCTGAAACTAAATACTTTAGGTTCATGTTCAGCTCATAAATTGGAAACGAAGCTGGGTACATATAGTGAATGATTGGCAGTTGGCTTTTTGCAATACGAACAAACCCTGATCGTTTCACAGCCCTTCCATCCCTGGGAAATAACCGGATGAACCTCCTCTGAACGGCATCCAATACCTCCACATCCTTCCTCAAGCGAGGAAACTCATTTCTGAGTTGATCATTATTAATGATATCTGAAGGTCCAATATTTGCTTCCACTATTCACTTCCTGTTTATATGCTTATAGAGGCTTTTGGTATCAGTGCTTATGTTTTCTGTTAACTTAGCTTCTCTTAGCTCGATTGATTCTGCTCTGAGTGAATCCTTGCTGACGTTTACAATACTCCCACTGCTCCAGAGCTTCACTAACCTTCACAGCATGAAATGTTTAGTGTTTATGCTCTCATTGACTTCCTGGATGATTTTGAACTATTTTACAATTCATATACTTCAATTGAGATATATTTAGCACCTCCCTCAGCATTTGCCACTGTTCTTCAGCTCTTCCAGAGCTTCATTTTTTCCCCAAGCTACTCCGACCAACTCCTGCCTTAGCCCTGCATAACTGCTTTTTCCCAACACTAAAACTCTATCACAAGGGGGAAAATCTGATCAACATATCCAGCTTATAAATGCCCTTTAATATTTTATATACCCCAATCAAATCGGCTAAAATTCTTATATAGGACTCTGTCTTCACTCGAGTATGACGTGGTCACTCCCTCCAAGTGGATTGTGAACGACAAGTTCATTTACCAATGTTTCATCGTTTCATAATATCAAATCAAAAAGTGCCACTTCTCTAGTTGGCTCCGTGACATGTTGCTTTAAGAAATACCACCTTGCACTCTGAACAGGCCTTCGAGGCTCCCCTAACCACGTTAATTAATCCGATCAATACCTATGTTTAAGTCGCTCATAACGGCCATTGCGCCTTTCTCACAAGCCCTCCTTTTTTTTCCTGGTTTATGTCATGCCTTACTTCATACGTACTCTTCAGGATTCTGTAAATTATTCCTATCAAGGTGTAGGAGTACCTTGCTTTTTTATTTCCATGCAGACAGATCAAACATTTTTGTCCCTCATGTCAATATCAAATCTCAATACAACCTTGATCATATCCTTCATCAATAAAGCAACTCCCCCTTGTTTCTTCTTGTCTATCCTTTCAGAAAGTTGAATATCCTTGGATATTTAAGTGCCAGTCCTGATCATCCTGTCACCATTTTTCAATAATCCCAACGAGGTCGAACCTGGTTGTCTCTACTCGTCTCGTCAGCAGAAATGTCTCCTTCTGTGCTGCATAAACAAAACCCTGGTAGTTGACGCTTGGAGTACTGTGATTAGATGTGATCAGCACACCTTGGGAAGGACATATCGAACTTGCAGGGAGTACAACATACACGTATCAGTCAAAACTAGCCATCTAACTATTCAAATCCCGTGTGCTCATCCATTGGCCCACAGTCTTGGCATTGTAAGTGCATATCTGAATACTTCCTCAATGTTGTGACGTTCAGACATCTTGGAAGGAGTATAACATAGACTTATGACGATGTTTCTTCAACTTCATGGATCAAGCTATTTCAGGAAACATATCGAAATTTTATCCTTTCCTTGCGAATTTGAAAAGTTATGTTGTGATAGATGTGCTGTAAAGTTTCAAGATATAATACGGAAAAGACTGGGAATTTAGAGATAGAACATCTCCACATATTGGTGATTCTCGAACGATGGGGCATGGTCTGAGATTTCACACCAGACAATTATGGGGAGACATTAGAAAATGCATTTACAAACAAAAAGTGGTAGGTGTTCGCAACTCAATTCCACAAATGGAAGGGAATAGAATATAGAACATAGAGAAATACAGTGTAGAACAGGGATTTTGGCCCTCGATGTTGCGTCAACCTGTGAGCAAATCTAAGCCAATCCCCCTACACTATCCCATCATCGTCCACATGCGTATTCAAGGACTGTTTAAATGCACCTAATGTCACTGAGTTTGCTGCATTGGCAGGCCGGGAATTCCATGCCCTTATCACATTCTGAGTCAATACCTGCCTCTGCGTCTGTCTTCAATATATCCCCCTTCAATTTGCAGCTATGCCCCCTCGAACAAGCTGACACCATCATCCTAAGAAAAAGACTGTCACTGTCCATCCTATCTCATCCTCTGAGCATCTTGTATATCTCTTTTAAATCCACTCTTAGCCCTCTTCTCTCCAAAGAGAACAGAACCAAGTTCCTCAGCCTTCACTCATAAAACCTTCCCTCCAGCCCAAGCAACATCCTGGCAAATCTCCTCTGCACCTTTTTCAATGCCTCCACGTCCTTTCTGGAATGGGATGACCAGAAATGTACACAATATTCCAAGTGAGGCCGCAATAGCATTTTGTACAGTTGCTGCATTACATCATGGCTCTGGAACTCAATCCCTCTAACAAACTAACACACCGTATGCCTCTTAACAGCGCTATCAACCTGGGTGGAAATTTTCAGAGATCTATGTATTTGGACATCAAGATATTTTTGCACATCCACACTAACACAAATATTTCCATTGACCCAGTATTGTGCCTTACTGTTATTCTTCCCAAAGTGAATTCCCACAGTGAGTCATTTATCTACATTGAATTTCATATCTCCATTGAGATTACTGAACTTGATTTTGAATCCTGAAGACGTGAGTCTCCAAGAGGAAGGCTTTGCAGATGTACCAGCACTATGGACTATAGAATGTTGGATAAGTTGTTAATATTAAATCTGAGAGAAGGATTCAAATGTTGTTCAAAGTTTAAAGGAGTCTCAGCCAAAGACACTTGCCTTTGGCATATGGAGTTAGAGCAAAATGCTGAAGAAACACTTTAGGTATGTCAACACCTCTGGAGAGACAACAGAGTTAACATTTTGAGTGCAGTGATGCTTCTTCAGAACTAGAAGCAGCTTTGAAAATGAGGAATTTTTGCTGCTGATGCGTCGTTGGATGCGGGTCTGGTGGGTGGGAAAAGGAGCGATCAGATAAGTAGTGAGGGAGCCGAGAGAGAGAGAGAGAGAGCGAAAGCAAACGACAGGGTCCGCCAAGACAATTTTGATGGTAAGCCAGGAAAGAAGACAAGCTGTCCTGGTTACAATTAGCTCTATGAGTTGGTAACAATGAATGTAACCCATTTCATGATCGGGTGCGTAGTGTTCTACCAAGGAATGGAGCATTAGCACTTTGATATTATTGAACTCGATTTTGAATCCTGAGGTCTTCAGGGTCTCCAAGTTGACGGTTGTTTGCAGCTGTACCAGCACTATGGACGATTAAGAAAATTAGCTTTGACAGAAATAGTTTTTTTAGAGCGGTTCTCTGATTGTTTCCTGGTTGGTTGACATCTTGTGGGTGTGCACGATGTTGGCAGAACTCTTCAGTCCTCCAGTAACCTGCGGAATCAGAGACATTGCACGTTGTATGCCGGCCAGCCTGTGCCTCCTGCAAGGAAGTTAGATTATCCTGAAGAGGTGACATTAAAGAGAAAGACGCACTGATAAGCAAAAGAATCGTATTGGTAAGGCATTTGGACTGCGGTCGGTGAAACGAATTCTCCTTCATACCACACCATCCAATATACTGAATGATTTTTTTCTGTCTATTTTCCATCGAGCCATATAAGGTAATGGCATAGGAAAAGCCTCTTGAAACAATGAAGTTGCACCAGTCGAGAGCAAATACTGAAGTATTCTCATCCCATATTCCACCAATTTTATCCCTGTCCATTGCTGCCATTACTTCAGCTGAAAACTCAATTAAGTTGTCAGACACGACCTGCTCTTAACAAAGCCATCTCTATTATCTGGTATTAACTTACCATTTTTCCAAGTGGATATTGTTTACCTTGGTATCTCAAGTCACATCTAAATGCTTCTTAAATGTTTAAAGGGTTTCTGCCTCAATCACCCTCACAATCACTGTCATGGTATTACAGAAGTAAGTGGGTCAGACGAGGTCCTTCGACCCAAATCCACTAAACTGTCAAGAAATACTGACTACAAATGTAGCCCTTGGGCTACACAAACTTCATTCTCAAAACAAAATGTGATAATTGTGAACTTTGTGACATTTCAAGTCTTCATCTGAAATACTTTTTTAAAGGTTTTGTGATTTGCATTCTCAACTACCCTGCCGGACAGTGCATTTCTGACCACCATATAACCCTATATATTTTGTAACATCTACCGTCATTCAAGTTCACCTGACGCTCCCTGGTGCAATTTATCTCCACCACTTTCCCAGGTAGTGCATTCCAAATTCTGATAGCTCATTGTGTAAAAACGTTTTGCTATTACGAGGGGGCATAGCTTTAAATTAAGGGGTGGTAGGCATAGGATAGATGTTAGGGGTAGGTTCTTTACTCAGCGAGTCGTGAGTTCATGGAATGCTCTGCCAGTAGCAGTGGTGGACTCTCCCTCTTTATGGGCATTTAAGCGGGCATTGGATAGGCATATGAAGGATAGTGGGCTAGTGTAGGCTAGGTGGGCTTGGATCGGCGCAACATCGAGGGCCAAAGGGCCTGTACTGCGCTGTATTCTTCTATGTTCTATGTTCTATGTTTCTCATCAACTGGCTCTTGCTGACAGACTTCATATTGTTATCAGCAAATTACTAATTATAATTGGAAAACGATATCACTCTTTACACTGTCAAAATTGATCTTAGGTGTAAGCATTCCAAATAGGTCACTTTTTAATGTTCTCTGCCTCAAGGAGAAAATGACTATTCACTCTATCCTTTCATTGGATCCAGAATTCCTCCATATTTCTTCTAAAACTCCCTTTCACTCTCTCCTGGGCATTAAGATGTTCCATACTGAAGCTGCCCACAGCTGAATATAAAACTTCAAATGCGTCTTCCAGATGGTTTTTCTAGGTCTGTCACCGCTTCATTGCTTTTACCTTCCACGCCTCTATGTAAAAACCGTAGTATTCTATTCCTTTCTCAATAAGTGTTTCACAGTGCCTCACAGCACCAAGTACCCAGATTCGATTCCAACCTTGGGTGACTGTCTGTGTGGAGTTGGCACATTCCCCTCCTCTCAACGTGGGTTTCCTCCATGTGCCCCGGTTTCCTCTCACAATCTAAGGATTAGGTGAATTAGCCATGCTAAAGTGTTCAGGGATGTTTAGATTAGGTGCATTACTCAGGAGTAAATATAAGATAATGGAGTAATGGGAATGGGTATGGGGGGATTTGTGTTCCGAAGGTCAGTGCGGACTAGTGGGGCTGAAAACCCTGTTTCCAAACTGTAGCGATTTCATGATATTCTATGATGTTTCAACTTCCCTGGCATCCATCTGAAATGCAAGCACATTAACCCTGAAGTCTCTCTGCTCCTCTACGTTCAGCGAAGTTGTATCATTCAGTCTGTATTGCCTCTCTGTTCTGCCTATCAAAAAGCATCGTCACCTGTACCTATTTATTGCAATTTATCTGCCAGGCGTCTGCCGATTCTGCCAACATACGAATATTCATTCGAAGATGATCAGTGTCATCCTCATTACTCACTATTCCACAAACCACCTTATCATTTGCGAATCCATATTCGAGTATTATCCTCTCTGTTGCGTTTGAGATTCTCTTCCTGTTTCTGACAGCTATTATTATCGTGGCATGCATCACATTCATTTCCTTCCTTATTTTCTCATCAGTATCCTTAGTCATCCAGATTCCTACCATTTTGGATGCCTCAAATTTATTTGTGATGGGCATGCAGTAAGCATGCACACCATCCAACTATATTTCAACTATATTATCCCATTTTTCATGCATTGTTTCTTATCAACGTGCTCCAATTTAGATTTTAGACCCATAACATCGTTCATTTTCCAGATGCAATATTAATCATTGAGTGGTGTTTATATACTTTGAACTGAATATCGAAAATGATTAAGTTGTTATGCTATTGCCTAACTGCTTCTCCACTCTGATGCTCCGCACTTGGCCTGTCTGAGTTTTGTAGGATCAGATACAGTACTGCCCCGTTCTTTGTAGGACTAGAAATGCTCAGTTCTCGGAAGTTCTCCCGCGCACTTTACAGGATTTCACCCCTTCTGACAGCGCACACTCCTGTAATCTATCAGCCACAAAAACAGCCATCCAATCAGATGGAATGCCGGCTGGCGCCAGTGCACGAACTCGTTGCTCCTCACCCCCGCAGCAAGTTGGTCCACAGCAGAAGACAGTTTATTGATCCTTCAAGTCCTCAACATTACTAGCCAAAACACCACCTGCACCAAAACCTAGAGAGACTTCCAGACCGACCACTTGAGAATCCATAATGGTATCTACACTATTTTTGGCCACAAAGCCTACCCATCATTATCCTGACCCAGGAGCTGTTATGTTGTATATGCGGTTCAGTGCCATTTGCATATCATTTCCAGTCTGTCCCTTTACGACGCCACCATATCACAGGAAGCGAAGCCTCACCAATCTTGACCTGGTTCTCTCTATCCTTTCACCCAAATATGCAACCACTCGTTCTAAATAAAAACTCATCAGCTGGCCTCCACCTTGGAGGAGGTTACCAACGACAAGCTGAATGCCAAAACTGTTGGCATCCCCAATGTGACCCTGCAAAACTGGATGATCCAGGATTATCTGCTGTTCGAGGAAGTGGGCGCATGCACCCTCATCGTTTCCGATTGCTGCACTTACATACCTAACCCCAGTGAGGACATCAGTAACCCAGCCTGGCATATCCAATGCGCTACCGCAGTACTGCTCAACCAAAAACCAAAATGGGACCTATGGAACTGGGCAAGAACTGTGGCAGTTTTCCTGAGGCACAGCCTTGCTACAGGGATTCATTTTCGTCATTACTATCATCGTCGATATCGCACTTCTTGCATGGCTATTAAAATGTGTTTAAATCGCCAGCGCTTGTGCTTCAAGGTGCTACCCCCGTCCCCTTACCATGCATCAATGAAGGCCCACTCAAACAATAACTTTGCAACCGACACGGAATAGGCAGTTTTGGACTCGGACTCCAAATACTACCCAACTGATGCTGGCCCGAACGCGTCAGATAACCCCCTGGTTCTTGCGACACACACCCTTCACCTCAAACCCAGTTAGCAGGCAAAAACAAAAAAAGGAGGAATTGTCAGAGAAAAAAAAAACTACATTGCCTGCCCACTACTTGTTTGCAGAAGCCATGTCGGTTATTAACTAAACACAACATACGCAAAATGCCTCAACTTGACCACAATCAGCTAAGTAACAAAACAGCTAAACAAGCCATTTTCTAAACAGCTTCCAGATTAAATGAATACACTCCTTAGATGATCTGACAAAAGTATTCCTAGCTCACAATAGCATCATCTCTGTCGAAGTAATGCAAGGACATCTCCAGTCTCCTCAAGTACTGAACCACACAAAGCCAACCTAGACTGAGTGACACCTGATTCGACGGAAGATTGCACACCACCCTGCATAAGCATTGAAACGAGGATACTGGAGATGGGCACCTGCACCAGACGAGGAACGGACACCCCTGTTACAATTACATTCTTTTTCCATTCAATATAATTTAATTCATATTGTTTTGGCATTAGCAATGCTCGACTGGAACACGGATGTAACAGTATGCAAACTATTTATATCTACAACACGGGATAGAGAAACCTGGAATTATCTGTGCAGTGTGTCCATGCTGTGCCATTCCTGGCAATTTCTCCTGCCCATGATATCGTCAGAAATAAAATAGTATTCGTCTATTTCACAGATCTGTGTGTGACCTCTTTTTGTCATTGACGATTCTCCACCAGTATTGCTTTGCAATACTTAAAATTCTCCGTTTACCAGTTTTTCTGTTCAGTGCCAATCAATAGATGAAATTACATATTCGCATTTGTCTGAACTGAATCTCGTCGGGACACTCCCATTCTACAGTCAGGCAAGCTTAACCTGTTTCCAGGAGGTTTTCTGGTTAGACTCTGTTCAATTAAGCCTTATTGTCCTCAACAACCCCATTGCATTTATTCAGTAGCTGTGCTGGTGTCAAAAACACAGACTCTTCAAATTTTCTGTGCATTTGTCTACAACGTGGTTTGACAATAGATTTCATAGCAGACAAGACAATTAATTCCGCACAAAGACAAATACGTTCCTTTGGAACAAACAAGCTCTGAAAATGATTGCTGACAGCCTTTATTATATTGTTGGACATCAGCAGTACATGCAGATTATTGTCTTCTACAAGCTGGAGAATGTATTCATTCTGTCATTTACAGTGGCTATATGTATCAATCAGACAATGCCATTGGTTTTATATGAAGCGATAGAAATGTGCAAAAATCGTTTTTATTTCACTTTTTAAATTTGCAGCAGACAATTAAAGCAATGTCCTTGAATGAGTCAGCATTAACAGAAATGATCCGGTTTATTATTCAGCTGGGATTGATGAAGCTCTGTCTTATCAGTTGGCTCGTTACACGACAGGTTACCGCACAAAACTGGCAATTTCACAGTGATTCCCTCTATCCTTGGCAATTTTGATGTACCCGTCTTCACCCCAGTCTGTTCCCCAGCTGGAAAATAAGAAAATCCATTGGTGTTGGAATCAAAACGCTAATAAACGAGACATGTTTGGAGAAGCATCTGTTTTAACTCTGGTATACAATTGGAATTATTTTAGGGACTGAATTCTGGAATTACTGAGCTAGATAATGAGTTGTAAAGAATAAGTTGCATCAGGCTGGAAAGAGTCAATTGTTTTCTTTTACATCAATTGCTGATCTGTACCGTACGTATGGACTCACTACACAATTTAAAATGGCATGAGGTGAGATCCTTATCAGGGATAGGTCTGCAGCTGGAGTAGATATGAAGGGGAAAGTGAATAGGGACGAGTGAGAGCTTTATAGATGGCCTCCTGGAGATTTCCTTCTTGCCGTATGGAGGAGGAGATTTTCTCAGAGTTTTTTTTTTTTGCCATCATCGTTCTGAGATTGCCTGCAACAGGATATAGGCTGTGCAGAGCATGAGTTGATTTGGGCACAGGTTACCCAGTGTCTCCTGCACTGCAACGATACCTCGGCCTTAAAATTTGTTCCATATCCGGTTACCCTGCCCAAATCACATTTCCAGCTTTACCAAACTATTCCAGCACCCATTACACTGTAATACTATCTACCTTATTAAACAACAATGTCTATGCTTTTATAAGCCACCCACATACTTTTTCCTCTGGGAAATCATGTAGAAATGTGTGTATGTGTCAGTGTGTGTGTGTCTGTGTCTGTGTGTGTGTGTCTCTGTGTGTGTATATTCACCCGAACCATAGGACTTATTTAATCAAACATTTTGTATCCAATCTCGCCCTGAAGATGTGACTGCTTCTTCCGAGCCTGACTGCCGTGATTGTAATAACGACAGTCAGCGACGCCTCATGGAATAAATCACTGAAAGGAGTCAGACGGTAGTAGTTGATGGAAAATATTCATTCTGGAGTTCAGTTACTAATGAAGTCCTACAAGGATCAGTTTTGGATCCACTTTTTTTAGTCGATGTTTATATAAATGCACTGAATGAGAGCACAGAAGGATGGTGGATTAATATGCGGATGACATTAAGTACATTAGAGCTGTGGACAGTTACTAAGGATGTATGGATTGCAGAGACAAGTAGATAAGCTGCAGAGGTATGACGAAAGGTGGCGAATGCAGTTTAATGCGGAAAAGTGTGAGGTGATTCGGTTTGGAAGGAATCCAATGTAATGGGCGAATAGTCAGATTCGTGCTTGTTTAGATGAGCACAGAGATCTCGGTGTCGAGGTACATCGATGTTTGAATGTTGCCTCCCAGGTTGATATGGTTATTGAGATGGCATATGGTGTGTTATCTTTGATTGATAGGGGAATTCAGTTTCGGAAATAGGAGATCATGCTTCAAGCCGGACTAAACTCTGTTGCAACCACACTCTGGGTAATGTGCACAGTTCTGGTCACCATATTACAGGAAGAATGTGCATGCTTTGGAACGGGTTCAGATGAGATTTACTGGGAAATCGCCAGGTTTGGAGGGAGATATTAAAAGGAAAAGCTGAGGGAGTTAAGGCTGTTTTCGTTAGGAAAAAGTTTGAGAGGTGAATTAATTGAGACACAAAAATTAATTAAAATATTTGATAGGTTGGATAGTGAGTGGCTTTTTTCCTTGAATGGCGATAGCTGGCAGGAGGGCTTTAAAATCAACAGTGATAGATATTGGACAAATGTCAGTGGTAGTTTCTTTCCTCAGATTGTTGTAGGGGCTTGGAACTCTGCCTGCAACAGTAGAGGTATTGCCACATTTCAGAGTATTTAAATGGTCATTGGTCAGGCATATGGATGAGAATGGAATACTGTTTGTTACATGGGCTTCAGATTGGTTCCACAGGTCGGCACAACATCGAGTGTTAAAAAGGCATGTACTGGGCTGTAAAGTTCTATGTTCTACGTTCCAAAATTTGGGCTGTTAATCTGAGCCCATCAGTGCTCTCGTGACAAGTGTTTCGAGCTTTGTCATTGTTTCCCTGTGAACAGGTTGTACAGTTGGGTTTGGGATCTGACTTTGCCGCCCAGTTCTCCAGTAAATTGTCTTTTGTTGTGTATAGCTGTTAATTCTAACCGGATGTTTGTAATTTGTACTGGTAAGTTTAAAAAATGGTTGTGATTCAGGGATAATGACACTTTGATGCCTGCCTCTGTATGAAGTAATCCTTCAGTCAAGAACCGTACACTTGTAAGTGCAGCGTTACTTGGTGATGGGATACCTGCCTCAGACGTGTTTTTAGATATCATCTCAGACAGCACAACCATTAAGCCTTCGCTTCCAGATAAACACAGTGTTACGTGCTCGCTGAACAGATACACAATTTGCAGCACAGAGACAGGAAATTCATTCCATGTCACTGTCCCTTCTCCATCTATGATCAGGTGTTTATTATTTCATAGAGTACGGACCTGTTTTTAACCAGCCAATAGTTCATTCCATCCTCAATTCCAAAACCAACCACCAGCACTTCATCGGTTACATATCCATTGCAATTTTCATCACAGTAAACTCCTGTAAGGAGACACATATTAAATGGTTTATCTGTGAAATATTTATTTCGTGTTAATTTAGCATTGAGTAATGAACACCATCATGTCTGTTTTTACTAACTGTCTTCAAATTGATCGTCCTCACTCCGCACCATTACATCTGTTGACTTTAATCAATGTTTCCCAATGACATCGCCTCTGCCATTCTCACTTCTTCTTGGCACATCCTTCAGAGTCATAGAGATTTATAGTGGTGAAATGCTTCGATCCTTCGATCGAAATCGTCCATTCTGAGCACATATCCTCAACCAATCTCGTCCTATTTTCCAGCACTTGGCCAATACCCCTGTAAACCATTCCTGTTCATGTACCCATCCAGATGCCTTTTCTAATGTTGTATTTGTATCACTCTCCACCACTTTCTCTGGTATTTCATTCCAGACACGTACCATGTTCTGCGTGAAAAAAAATGTTCCTCAGATAACTTTTAAATCTTTCCCTTCTCACCTTAAACGTCTGGTCTCTAGTTTTGGACTCTCCTTCTCTTTATTCGTCCCATACCCATTATTGTTTATAAGCTTCCACAAGCTCACCCTTCAGTCTCTGTCGTACCAGCGAACAAGGCTGCAGACTTCTCAGCCTCGGGCGAAAGTGAGGACTGCAGATGCTGGAGATCAGAGTCCAGATTAGACTTATGCTGGAAATGCACAGCAGGTCAGGCAGCATCTGAGGAGCAGGAAAATCGACTTCATCAGGAAGGACTTTTGCCCGAAACTTGATTCTCGTCCTTTTCAAATGCTGCCTGACTGCTGTGCTTCTCCAGTAAAACTCGAAGCTGGACTCAATTCAGCGTCACTCAAACCCTCAAATATTTCAATCCTTGCTAAGTCCTTTTAAATATTTTCTGGATCCTTTCAAATTTAACAAAATCTTTCTTTTCGCAGAAAGTTCGGACTTTAACATAAATTTCTAAAACTGGCCTTACCAATGATATGTGCAGCTGGAACATGACATCCCAAAGCATATACTCAATGTACTGACGAATGCTGCTTTCACTATCCTGTCTCCGTGTGACTCCAAAATCATGGAACTATGCACGCGGGCCCCAGGTCCTTTTTTTTTAAATAACACTCCCTCAGGCCCTGAAACTTACTGCATACATTTCTTTGCTTTCTTTAATTGTCTCCATTCCATTCCTGCTGGCACTGGACCACCATCCCTTTTCTAATTTAATTTCCTTGTTCCACCCAATCAGAGACTCTCTGTTTTCCAGTTGACGGTCCGACCTTGATTACATTCTTCCATTTTTTATAATTTTTGCTGTTGTTTTTATATCGATGATTGATATAGTATCTTGCTGAGATTAATTTCGATGTAGAAATAATTTACCAGACATTTGCAGAACACACTGACCATGGTATCTGACCGTGTGAAACATCGGTTTCCTGCCATGTGTGTTAACACATTCTGTTAACTTACAAAATCCTTCACCTGGAGTGATGAAGTAGTTCCACTCTGCAGTCAGTATTTTCCAGTTTGTCTCCAATTGTGGGTTGTACAGTAGAAGTGGTTTGTGATTTTAAATGTTGATGAAGTCAATAGGGAATAGTCCTGCACATGGAGACGACCTGTGTCATCATCACAAGGAAGCTGTGCAGGCGTCCACCTCCTGTTCAGACCACCGTATTTGCAAGTCATCTCGCGTTGCCACACGAGAGGAGGTCAAGAACAGAATAGAAACAGCTGCTGAGAGAAGAGGTGGAGCAGAGAGTGAAGGACTCTCAGCAGGACGCCAAGAGATTTCAAGTCGAAGGTCTCGCCCTTCCTCTTAATCCAGATACACTGAGTGTAGCGTCTTCAGTTTACAATTAATAAAACGCTGACTTGTACAGACAGTCAGCAGCACATCAGGACAGTTACACCTCACTATCAGTTCTCTTTGCTATAGCACAACGTTTTGAGCTATTTGCATTACTCTGAATGGGAGCAGGTCCATTTCTCATTACCATCCATGAGCTCAACTTGTAGCATGGTCTAGCTTTAACTCGATGATATCTGACAGAACTGGATGGCATGTAACACGGGGGGAGTGTAGGCAGGAACAAGGGTAAGGGTCATGGTCCATGGTGAACTTTGCAGTAATATTAATACCAAAATAGTGACAGTAAATGTGTCTGTAGATGTATGATTTCTAATACCTTTTCTTGAACAGTCGATAATCTGGTTCAAACACATTATCCAATGCTCTGCGACTTACCTCCTTTATAATGTTGAAAGGATTTCAGACTTGCATTAATCACAACAGACATCGGTCCTATCTCTCTCACTGCTTGTTCCAATGCTGCCTCGCCTCCCCAAACCCATTTGTAGTCAGTGATTTTAGCAGCAATTTTATCTGGCTGAAATTTGCAGTAGCGTCCATGCTATATTTTAAATAAAATGTTCAAAATGAATACTCATTAAGATCATAACAAAACTATTTTTTCTTTGCTTGACACTTTTCTGCATTCCGACTTTGGAAGCCAATTTTTTTCCCAAACCTGTGCGATATTTGTTCACTATTTGTTTAGAAAAAGGCACATTTTGCGCGACTTAGCACGAAAACAAACCGTTTATTCCAACTCGTCCACGCCGGTCACATATCCTGACGTATTGTAGTCTCATTTGCGACCACTTGGCCCTGAACACTTCCAATCCATTTACCCATCTCCGTACCTTTTTAATTTTGTAATTGTACCAGCCTCCGCCACTCCTTCAGGCAGGTCATTCCATACATACATGATCTCGGCGCGAGACAGTTACAACTCAGATCATTTGTAGGGTTTTCTTGAGTCAAACTTAATATTTATTGCTCAATGTATTCGAAACATTCTACAGTGAGACCAAGCAATGGTATTACAAATGACTTGAAATGTGAGAAAATAAAATATATGTACTTTGCCTTGACAACTCAATATCCCAATCAGGCTCACCATCTAGTTAGCTCATACCGAAACTACATTCGAAAGCGTTGAGCCTCTTCACAGTTTTCGGTCGACTCATCTGAAACTTGTGATCATACAGTAGTGCATTAAATTCTTCACATGCAGATAAACTTTTCCCAAACCGTCAATAATTACATCATTAGAGTCATTGGATTACAACTAATAAGTATTAGTCCCAGTACCTATTCAAATAGTTCCCCTTTCATCTTAAGGCTCTGCTCTCTAGGTTTGGACTCCGATCCCATGGCTAAAGCATTCTGTTCTTCACCCGATTCATGTATTTCATGATTTTATAAACCTTGATAATGTCACCCCTCAGCCTCTGTTCCTCCGCTTGGAGAAAAGCCCCAGACTATTCAGTCTCTCCCGATAACTGAAACCCAACCCCAGCAACATCCTTGTCAATATTTTCTGCACCCTGTGAAAGTTAACATCATCCTTCCTTTAACAGAGCAACCAAACATGTGTACAGTTTTACAAAAGTGTCCTCGCCAATGTCCTGTACAGCTGCAATATGACGTCCCAATACCTGTACCAATGTTTTGAACAATAAAGGTAACTGTGACAAATACCTCCTTCACCATCCTATCTATCCTCGGCTCCACTTCCAAGGAATTATACACCTGCACCCCTCGGCCTTTCTGTAAATTCTTGCATGTTGGAAATGATGGAGTATATTGATTGTCTAAAGCATGGCCTCGATGCCCGTGTTTAAACGAAAATTGGAAAATTATAAATGTGGTGACTTTGCTACACTCTGATGGAGTGAAGATTCTGGTGAATAATTTTCAATATCTTCTCTCCAATGTTGCAGTTTCTTCAGTTTCAGGACATAGGGCAGAATATGATGCGAACTCTGGGGTGAGATTGATACTGGGAGTAATATCGAAATGGATGGTTGTGTTGCAGGAGGAATTGCCGCATACACCCAGATTTAATTCCAAAATGGATTAAAATGTAGTTGTGGCAGACTGTGTCAGCGTTCATTCAAACTTGGCTTGGAGAAGGTGTGATGAGCTGCCTTCCAGAACATTTGCAGAATTTGTGATCGGTACTATTCTGTTAGAGAGGGAGTTCAAGGCTTTCGACCCAAAGTCGGTGGCGGAATGACAATAAATTTCTGAGCCAGGATGGTGAGTGATTTGAGGGGATGTTGCAAGGCGTGGTGTTAACTGTATCTACAGCGGTCCTTGGCGGAATTGGCCTTCGGTTTGGAAGGTTCTGTCTACAGTCCATCAGAGAAATTCACAGCTGTAGCTCTTGGATTGTATATACTGCTATCACTTTGTGATGATGTTGGAGGGAATTAATATTTGTGGATTTGATGCCAGACAAATGGAGTGAATGTCCTGGATGGTGTCAAACCTACTCAGTGTCAAAACATAGAACACTGAACAGTGCAGCACAATGCAGGCCCTTCGGACCCCAATGTTGTGCCAAACATTTATCTTAATCTAAGATCAAACTAAGCACAATCCTCTCAAATTGCTGCCGTGCATGTGCTTGACCAGCAGTCGCTTAAATATTCTTAATGTCTCTAACTTTACTATCAAAGCCAGCAGTGCAGTCCACGCATCAAAAACTCTTTGCGGAAATAACCGAGCTCTGATATCTTCCCTTTACTTCCTCCAGTGACTATAAACGTATGACATCTCCTGACAGCCTGTTTCTTGGGTAAACCTCTCTGGTTACCTTCCACCTCTTTATCCAAGCCATTTATAAAAGAAAAATCCTTAATCAAAAATCTTTATCCAAACAATCCAAAATCCTATATCTGCGAACATTTTTCAGTACCTTGCTGACCACAGACGTCAACCTACCTAGATAATAATTTCCAGGTATTTTTCCCTATTTACTTCCCTGAAGAGAAGTACAATATATGCCTCCCTCCAAACATGAAGAACTACTATGGAGAGGTTGGATTCAAAGATCATTGCCAGAGGTGCAGCAATCTCAATCTTCACTTCCCGTAGGAAATGTGGATATATCTGATACGGCCCTCGAGATTGAATCATACTCATGCTTTCCAGAATTTCCACCATATCCACATTCTTAATATCAATCTGCTCAAGCCTATTAAGCTCTTCCCCAGTATTCTCTCTAACATCAAGCTCCCTCTCTCTCATGAATACAATGGCAAAAAAAACTCATTTTGCTCCTTCTCTACCTCTCCACGCTCAGTGCTTAAGTTCCCTCCACTGGCTTGGATCCAGCTTACGCGCTCTCAGATCATTCTCTTATTCCTAATGTACGTGTGCAAAACATTTGGATTTTTCCAAATACTTCCCACCAAGGCTTCTTCATGCCCACAGCCAGCTTTCCTCAGTCGATTTTTGAGTTCGTTCTTTTCGACCCTGTAATTTTCAAAATTTGCGCTAGATCCCGCTCTTCTGTTCTTGTCATCCAGGGCTCCTTTCCTTTACAATTCCAATCCGGTTTCATTGGGACAAAGTTATTCAACACAGCAAAAATTGCTCCACATTTCTGTTGTGCATTTCCGTTAAGCAATTATTCCTAATTTATACTCCATAGGTCCTGTCGAAGAGCAGTAGAACATCCTTTACCCCAGATTAAATTCCCTCTCATACAGTCAGTTTCTATTCCTCCACATGGCGACCGCAAATTTGAGTCATTTATGCTCTCTGTCACCAAAATGCTCTGCCACCGACATATCTCACACCTGGCCTAGCGAATTGCCTCGCACCAAATCCAATATGGCCTCCCCCAGTCGGCATATACAATTATTGCTTCAGGAATACTTCCTGTAAACACCTAACAAAATCTTCTATATCCAGATAATCTGCACCACGGATGTTCCAATTAATATTGGGGAATTTCAAATGAAACTTATCAGCAATTCTGTTATATCTGCACGTTTTCAAGATCTACTGTCCAATCTGTCCAATGTCTATAGCAGACAACCAATAAAATAACTGTTTCTTTCTTTGTTGTCGGAGCTGCAGTCATCCAGGGAAGTGGAAGTATTCCACCATATCCTTGCCTTTTGTTTAGTTGATGGAAAGTCTTCAGAGATGTTGATAGTGTGCGATTCAGTAATGGTTAAATTCTCTCCCATGTTGGATTATGTCATTTTCTGGCACTTGTCTGGTGAGAATGTTATTTGTTATTTATCTTCTCAGGTGGAGATATTGTCCACACTTTGCCGCATTGGACACAGATTTCTTCAAAATGTGATAAATTCAAATAGTACTGACAATCGTGTAGATATTCTCTCTGCGTACCTTTTGGATAGAAGGCCAGTGACGAAGCAGCTGAAGATGGCTGTACCAAGAAGGCGACACTAAGGAACGCCGATCGTCATGTCCTGACCAGAAAGACATCAAATAACTGCAAACACCTTCCAATGTGGTTGATATAATTACAACTAAAGGAACTTTTTCTTCCAATTCCCATTCACTCCATATTTTCTTGGGCTCCTTGATGTCACGTCATGCCTTGATGGAAAGGGGTGTCATTCTCACTTTAACTCTTGAGATCATGTCGTTTCCCCAACTGTGGAGTGTAAATTAGGGACTAAAGGTTTAATGAATCACAAGCCGAGTTTTCGTGCTGGCGTCCAAACTGAGGCTGCCAATTGACAATTTATAATACTGATCAGTTCTGATCCCAATGCCAATATAATTCATTCAGGGGTGAGTGAGGTGCTCAACATGAGAGGACAACGACATGCAAATGTGTTCAGCATTGCTTGTAGATTTAGGGGTCGGGAAATATCAAGTACCAGTTGAGGAAGGGTACACCTGCTGATATGTGACCTTACTGCACCACACCCCACCCCAGCCAAACACACACCTACACAAAGCTGTGTTGTGATCGTCACCTCCCCTCCTCTCACTCAATCACTTACTGTTGGTCTGTTACCCAAGATCAATACCAGCCCTCAGGTTGTTGTTGTACCGAATGTTACTGCCTTCCTGTTGAGCAGGGCCACTGGCCTCTGGCTGGTAATGACCACTCCTTGACGCTGTCATTTGTGCAAAGCCCTTCTCTTGTCCAGCTCAGTGCCCGAGTGACAATACGTACACTGGGGCTTCATGAAAAGAGGAGACTCTGTTAATGTTGACTCGCCAGCCAGTGAGTGAGAGGCCATCAGCTCCATAAAACATAGCCAGAGAATAGGTTTAGTTTGGACTGATGCCCAGTCACCAGATCATGTACGCCTGTCACATGACGAGAGTGTTTCTTTCATTCAGTTGTTTATTTGGCCAATGAAACGCTGGATTTTGGAGAGCAGAGTGGATGGGCAGACAATGAACTTAAAGTCTGCGTGGCCTCAGATTACCACAGGAACAATTTAACAGTGTTGTCACAAACCCAAAACAAAAGCAACAGCTGTCCTGGATAATAACGCACAAGTCTTCTACAATGAGACCAGGCATGAGGGTGTGGAAGAGCTGAGGTAAGGACTTGAAGAATGAACTGAAGAACAGGGTGAAACTATGTGACATTGAGACAAGGAGCTCGGATTTGCACGCAAGAGGCTGATCCCAATCAAATCCAATACTCGGGGCAATTGTGACGTGTAGAAAGACAACAACGGCTTCTGGAGGAACAGCATCAACCGTAAAGCAACTTACGCAAAAAAGTCTCCTGAGTATAGATTCAAGCCAAGTTTCTTAATTACACACAATATGCCAAATGTCAACCCAGCACGTTGCACAGTAAATGACATTCCACAGACTAAACACCTCTCTTAACAAAGGACCATATTTAGACACAGACCGACCAACGACATGAGCACAGAATTCGAAGATTTCTCATCAAACGTTTATAACTTCTTATAGCTCATACTCCGAAACGTAAATTGTTCCTTTTCATGTAAAATTGCAGCTTATATTAGTGTGACAGACCAGCCCGATGGGGCATATGGGAGAAGCAGACAGACTAAAATAATTACCTTTATTACTGACTCTTCAGATCTGTCCTTCGCTGTGTTAGTATGTTAACTGTTATAGTGGATGGTGCACGTACCGTCTGAAGGACAGAACATGCTGAAAGTTCCGTTGATTCAGCTGAACGTCACATCCACATGCTAACTCAGTATCAGAAAATCCCAAGAGTGCAGAAAGTGCCCATTCGGCCCTACCTTATCCCTGTAACCCTGCGTCTCCCATGGCTTACACAGCTAACCTATAATTCCCTGCCCACTATGGTTAGCTTAACATAGACAATTCCCTAACCTCCACATCTTTGAACTGTGGGAATGGTGCGCATTAATTCACAGAAATGGAAGTACTCTTAACTCCTCAAACAGATTGTCTGAGGGTACGAGGTGTTGTGTCAAGATGTAGGAGAGCATTCCAAGATAAGGTTGAGATGACTGGGAGTGCTGAAGGATTATATAGTCCTTGCTAAGTACTCCATCATGGATATGCTGGTCAGGCATGTGTCCCCTTCTCTATCACCGTCGGAATGAAAGTCGCCCAATATTTGGCAGCATCTTGACTCCGCTGATGCCTTGGTCACAAAGAGGCCTTGATGAACCTCAGCAAAGTAGATGCCACTGATGCTGCTGGGCATGACATTGGTCCAAACACGATTCTGTTGTTACCACGAGGCTGCTTTAGATATCGCTTTCTAATGCAGTCACTGCAGTTGCTGCCGGATCTTGTACTGGGCCTAAGCTCCATTGCTGCCTCCATGAATCTGTGATGGCGACCTGCACTGACAGGTACCCAAACTCACCTTCTCCCCATCTCCATGAATCTGTGCTGGACACAGATCATGACAGGAACCCGAAAACACCTTTCCCCTCTCCCCATGAATCTGTGCTGGATCCAGATCATGACAGGACCCCGAAAAAACCTTTCCCCTCTCCCCAGTAATCTGCGCTGGATAGCGACACTGACAGAACCCAAACTAATCTTCACTCTGCCTCAGTTAATCTATGATGGATGCAGTAATGACAGGAAACCAAACTCACCTTTTCTGCCTCCATGAATCAGAGCTGGATACATATACTGATAGGAAACAAAACTCACCTCCGCTTTGCCTCCATGAACCTCTGCTGGATACAGACACTGACAGAAAACTGACCCACTTGCACCCTACCTCCATGAATCTGAGCTGGATGCACATGCTGCCAAAAACCCAGACTCACCTGTACAGCTAATTGTGTGAATCTATGATAGATACAGATATTGTCATGAACAGAAACAGAGCTCATCTGTTGCCTGCACGAAACTGTACTGGATATGGGCACTGCCAGTGACCTAGACTCATCACCGCCTAAGCAGCCATGAATTAGCGTCAGGACAGGAGCCATCAGGAACCTAAACTCTCTCGGCTATCTCCGTTGTGAGTCCATGCTGCTCGACACACTCACAGATTTCGCTGCTCTTCACCAAGAGGTAATTAAATTAAAAACCCAAGAAAACTTACAAGCGAACGCAGACAGGAGAGAAGAAATACAATAAAACGAAATGAGAATGAATCCCGACTCCACCACAACCTTACTAGAAGTCTTGGGGATTTACCTTTCCGATGTAAGGGTAAGTTTCAGCAGAGTTGATGCCTTGAAGTTGAATCACCAGATCAAAGGCGATCAAAACGTTTGAACCAGAGCATCCAATAGGTCCTAGTCTACAATCAATCAGATTCTGTTCACTGAGAGAAACCAGTTTTCCATGCCTTTTTGCCCACTGTCCTTCTATGGCACCAGTTGCACTGAAAGCCCAGTCAGAATGACATTGACCCTAGTGTTGACAGAAACATAACCACATTAAATCATATTGATCTAAAAACGATATGCAGTTTCCATCTACATTGATATGGAACAAAGTCTCACACGAATGTTCTTAGTCTAACTGTTTGTTCAAATTTCTCTGAATCACACAGAATCTGTGAATATCGGTGTGCCCAGGTTCGGATTTGATTTGATTTATTTATTGTCACGTGTCGCGAACAACAGTGAAACCCTTTGTTTATGAGCAATATAGGCACGAGGATGCGAGGATGAAGTATGCGAGGATGAAGAGATCAAAAAAGACTTGGAAAATGGTACATTGCAGAGAGTGGGCACAAGGCAAATTCAATGTCAGCAAGATCAGTATGATTTGAACAAGAGCGTCTCATAACCGTCTAATTACAGCTGGGGAAAAGCTGTTCCTGCACCTGCTGGTGGATGTGTTCAAGCTTCAGTGTCTTCTACCTGACGGAATGCATGTAAGGAGTACATTACCGGGGTGAGTTAGGTCCTTGGTGATGTTGCCTGCAATTTCGTGGCAGCGAGATGTGTAAGCGGAGTTCATTAATAGAGTATTCGATTCCATAATGGCCTGGACTGCGCACACAACCTTTAGTAGTTTGTTATGATCCTGAGCTTCGCAATTGCCATACATGGCCTTCTGGACCCAGACAGTATGCGCTCAAAGGTGCAACTGTCGAAGTTAGTGAGGGTCCTTATGCACATGCCAAAATTCCTGAGCTCTCTGAGGAAGAAGAGGCGTTGTTGTATAATTTGGAACGGCACAAACACATGGCATTTCCCAGAAAGTTTTTCCATTATGGGCAGTCGAGGAGATTTGACATTTTCCATTCTCTCAACCTCATTCCCATTGATGTAGATTGAAGTGTGTTGTTCTCTTTTCCTTCTGAAGTCAAATATGTGTTCTTTAATTTACCAAAATTGAGAGAGAGAGAGAAGCTATTCTCATTGCACCACGTCAATGATCCCTCTATCTCCCTTCTGTCTTTTCATTCATCGTTGTCAAATTTCCCTCTTGTTACAGTGCTGTCGTCAGTGAATGTGTGGATGGTGTTCGTTCGGGATTCGTGGGTGTAACGGGAGTACAGTAACTGGTTGAGCACTCATTATTTGGGGGACGCAAGTGGTGAAGGTTATTCGGGAGAAGGTGCAGTTGCCTATCTTCAATGATTGGTATCTGTGGGTCAGACAGCTGCGGATCCAGTTGCAGAGGATAGAATCATGACCAATGTCACAGGGTTTTGAGTTCAATGTGGAGAGCATAAGAGTGTTGAAGGCAGAGGGATAGTCAATGAGCAGGAGTCTGACAAAAGTGTCCTTTTCCAGATGTTCAAGGGGTGCAGGGCGAGAGATATTTCACCCACTGTGGACCTGTTACTTTAAAAGGCAAACATTAAGTGACCGAGGCAGGCTGGGAGAATGGAGTTGATGTGGACCCTCACCAGCTTCTCGAAGCACTTCATGATTATTGTGCGCAGGCCACTGGCGGGTCGTCATTAAGGAACAATGCATGAGTTTTGTTTCCTCACTTACCAAGATGATGGTGGTCTTCTTGAAGCAGGTTGGGACTTCAGCTTGTAGAAGAGAGAGTTTGAAGATGTCGGAGAATTTCCCGCTAGCTGGTCCACACTGGAGCTGAGTGCCTGGCGGGGACAGTGTTTAGGCCAAGCAGCGTCCTGAGGGTTATTCCCAGGAGGACTGATCTGATTTCTATAGCAGTGACTAACAACTTGAAGCATTGACATGTAAGAGGATTATTTGATGATGTAAAGTCTCCTTAATTGCAAAACTTGTCCCATTATTCAATTTCCCCTCTTGACAAATTCACAAAATGCATTGGCTGTCTAGGGAACATGGCATGGCTCTCAGAGAGGGACAGGATGAACGCTGTTTCCGATTGGTTATAAACGACCATGGTGTTCGATCAGACCAAATAGCATCTCAGGGCAAGATGCACAGGCTCCTGTTGTATGGGCCTTGCCTATGAACTTTGGCATCTGGCATTTGCTGGTCCACAGTCCAGGGATCGACCATAGTCTGGTGCGGGGGCGGGGGGGGGGGGGGGGGGGGGCGGGGGGGGAGCGGGGAGGGCGGGGGTGCGGTGGGGAGTTGTCTTTGCGTATGCAATCCAGAGACTTGGTTTCAATAGTCCTTTGGCTACAAAGTGACCAGTTCGGGGATTGGGAACTGTTGTCACAGCAAGAAGAGTTTGCAATTCTTCACCTCTGAGGGCTGTGCGTTGAGAAGTCTGGGAGATTGCAGTTGTGAGCGAGGATGGGTGATAACACTATATGCAATGGTGAATAAAATGAATTCACCATTGCATATAGTGGGAAGGGATTCCATAAAGTTGTTGAATGAGGTGTGACGGTGTTAGCAGCACAGCCTTACCTCTGCAAACATTGTTCCTCTTCCTTCCACATGCGACACCAGGCTCTCAGTACACACATTGATCCTATGTAACCATGTCGTTCGGTATCATGGTGCTGCAGTTATATTAAGGCTTCTCTCCACCGAGAGAGAAACAGCCAAGTGGAAGGTCAAGCTGATACCACTTATCGAAAAGGATCAAATAACGTACGAGGTTTGTCAAGCTTTACACTAAACCTCCCTTTCCTTCATTGTTTCAGATTTAATGAATACCGGTTACTGTGTTGGGCAGGAAGGATCGGACTCCTTGTTGCTGCCTGTTAGCCCTGCAGTGGTTTGTTCAGTCAGCATCGCAGCATTTCTGTCTGGTTGGGGTGAGGGAGCTCTGACAATGCTGAGCAGAACTGGGCAGCAGTTTGCAGGTGGAGGCTCAGCCACTTCTATGACATCTTGAGTCTGGGTCTTTGGAGTGACCTGTGTGTGCTTCCTCCTCCAGCAGGGCACTGTCCCTATTACTTGTGAATAGAAAGTGGCACCTCGACTACAGGCCTGTGGAGCAGTGGGCGATGGGGTGCAGCTTTGTGGCCATGGCCAGCAGACGCTGAGGGTGCTGGGCCTGCTTCTCCATGGCAACTGCCAAACTGTCCTTGGAGGTTAGATGATTCATTGATTGGGATATCTGGGTCCCCACAATGTATCTGCATCCCTGTCGTCTTTCAAGTGTACATCTCTGTCTGCTGCATCTGCTGTTTCCTGGTAAATGTCGATGTTTGCCGACACCACGGTCTCTTCTGCCCGTACCGGGTCGCTGGCAGCCCTCCGAGTGCTGTGGGAAATGACACAGTGAGGGGCTTACCAAACAGTGCTCCCACACCCTCAATAGCTCACATTCCCAGGGAGCTGAGGGTGTTTGCTGGACGCAGCCTTACTGATATTTCCTCTGAGGCCGCAATACTTTCATGCTCAGAGAACGAGGAGGTGTCTTCTTTCCCTGCGGAGCGAGAGTTGATGCTGACGAAACCGACAGAACACGAGAGACAGAAGTTTCTGGGACCAATGCAAAGCGACACTGAAGAATTAATGAGACTGACAGAGCGTTAACAAAGGAGTGATGAGTGGTATTTACTCGCTCAGTGGAATGTGAGTGTATCATGTTTTCTGGTGTCAGAGACCTCTCCACCAATCCAAGAGCTTTCTGCCATCCAGTGTTCCCTCATCTCCTGGAATGCCAGAAAGGGAAGGATTGAGTGAGAGATTTAAGTTTTGCATGGCTGTTGGTGTTGGTACATGCGGGAGGTATTCCGAGGTAGTGAAGTGGCAAAGCCGATGTGATGTTGGTTTTGAAGATGATGAAGACGTCAGTGACAGCATGGATCTGGGTAGGAGGGGGTGCTGGGGCTGGGATAGAGTGTGTCGGAGGGGGAAGGTGGGTGGTCACAGCGATTCTGACTCATAGCATTTTTATGGCAATGTTGGTTGTTTTTCTGTACCATTCTCTGGCATGTTCGAAAGCATTCCTATCTGTGCAAGGCAAGGTTACCATTCTCGTGCTCATGTGGATTCACAGCAGCTTTTTCATGATGGCTCAGCTCCCAGGATATCGGGCGCTAATCAGGAATATATTGAATTGTTCCGGGAAGAATGTGTGGGAAGATTAGACTCGGAGCGGATATGCGGGATGTTATAGCTGCATTGACGGAGCTAATGAGATGGCTATGATAACGATAGTGAGAAATCTCACTGAGCCTCGTGGCGGTATCCCTCCCAAACATTCAATGCAACTGACATTTAGTGAATTACAGTATAATCCGATCTTTTACAACTACCATTTGTACACAATACTTCATATACTTACCAGCAGGCTCTGCTCTCCTGTCGATCAGCCTTGTCCAGTTTGAAAGAATGATTGAGAGAGGTACAAGGCCCAACAGAAGTGAACTGTGAACGTGGTTTTAAAAGTTGGGGTGTCGAGCATATGATCGAATATTCTTTGAATAACACTGGACATGGTATCACAAGGAAGCTTGGCACTGCAGCTTGCAACATTAACATTGTTGAGTTGTGGCAATTTACCTCGGAATTGTACCTGTAGACTTCAATTTTACAATTTAATCTAACCATTGAATTTGATTTTGAAGTAAAAATTCTGTAGATATTATGAGTAAAAGCACGAACATTACAATTGATACATATACCATGCTCCCTTGCCTGACCATAACCAATACCAGGAAACAAATGCAACAAGAAAGCAGGAGAAGCAATTTAGATTAAAAATGATCTACTGAAACGTAGCCTTTCCTAACAATTCCTACAAGCTGATCATAACGTCCAATCCTGTTGAGAAGTTAATGTCTGCACTTAATAAACTTGAGAGCTTTTTCTGATTTTTACCTGGTTTTTCACTGGAGTAACTAATCCTTCTCTCCGCCAGTCAACAGTTGCAGTTCTCAATTCAATGTGACTTTCTTCAGATTCATTACTTTCAACTCTTGCATCAGTTTCAATTTCAGTCATGTTGACAGCTTCGATTCGGAGAAGTCCATTCATGAGCTTATTGAACTCTTCATTGGTCGGAAAATTCAAACACATTGGTGAAATGTTTGACTTTTAGTGGTGATTATGTAGGACAAGTGTCAATAATGTAAGAGAGCTACATTCTACATATTCGCTGACTTTAGCATGAAGTGCGGGGAAAGCAATGAGGGCACTCGTTACTCGTGTTTAATCTTTGACTGAATAAATGAGTAGCAGGCAAATAAGTGGCCATCCATTTCGTCTCAATCCAATATAAAGCTGTGTGAGAAACCTCGAGCAGCTCAAATATCTCTGCCCGATCGTTCAATTACCAAAATGGCAGGGGCTTTATAAATGTTTCATTTTGCAAGAATCAGTTCGATAGTCGTCTCTGATCATTAAAACCTGACAGGTCAATTTCATCATGGAAGGATAGGTTAAGTCACCTTAGATTGGTGGGATTTATTGGTGTTTGAGATTAACCTTCCCAATCAGGAGGATTTCGAATTTCATCACCGGCGTGACCTGATTTCCGGATAAGACGTTGGTCTTGAGTTGGCCTCATGGCTCTTGAACCATTAGATTTAGATGCGAAACTCAGATTGTTCATTTGCATGAAGATACTGGATTGGAATGGTGAGAAAATGACCAGATTTGATGCTATCCATCATCACATAACTTATCATCCGGAACTGTGGATGTCTGCATATCAACCTGAGATTGCAGACTGGTATTGAATCATCTGGTGTCTCTTTTTGATGGGTAGGGAGGGGTACATGTCGGTTTGAAAGGGGATTGAATATGTCCCATCCTCTGAGTAATAAGCTGGGCCCTAGGTACATGCAAAAGTCCGAGTTGCGGCTGCCTTTTTGCAGGCTTTATGGAGCACGCCTTGTTCCAGTCCTACTCTGACCCCTGTCAAAGTTCTGTCTCTGATCCATTGATTGTTGCTTCCTAAACTCACCCAGAATTAGAAATAGTAATCAATTTTACTTCGAATTTCCACCCTTGTCCCAACTTCAACTGGAATATCTGAAAATCTTCCTTTCCTTTCTTGATGTTAATGATTCCATTTAAGGGCTAGACCATCTACTGTCTCCCACAGTTACGTTGAACTGCGTCTCCTCACAGTCTGCTATCTGCAAAGATTTCATTCCATTTTCCAGGCTCTCCACCTGTACTGCATGTTCATTGGTGTCACACCCACTGGGGTGTTTATCCTTACCGAAGGACTCCTTTCAATGCCGTTGACAGGCTGATTTATACAGTTTGAGAAAGTGTTTCCTCACCCATAAGAACATAGGAAGTAGCAACATGAGTAGAGTAGTGGCCCCTCCACCTTGCTCCATCATTCCATTATGATTGACCGAAAATTGCCCATGTTCCCGTTCCTTCATTTTCATTATAACCCTTGATTCCCCTCCCGCTTAAGAATCTCTCTCAGATTAGGCATACAGAGAGGCCTAGTGTCATAGAGATGTACAGTATGGAAACAGAACCTTCGGTCCAACCTGTCCATGCTGACCAGATATCCCAACCCAATCAAGTCACACCTGCCAGCACCCAAACCGTATCACTCCAAACCCTTCCTATTCATATACCCATTGCAAATGCCCTTCAAATGTTGCAATTGTGCCAGCCTCCACCACATGGTCTGGAAGCTTGATCCATCCACGTACCACCTACTGTGTGAAAAAGTTGTCCCTTATGTTTCTTTTATATCATTTCCCTCTCACCCTCAACCTCTGCCCTCTAGTTCTGGATTCCCGATCCCAGGGAAAAGAACTTCTTTGTCTAATTATCCTATGCATGCACCTCATAATTTTGTAAACCTGCATAAGGTCACTCCTTACCCTCTTACGCTGCAGAGAACACAACCTCAACTTGTTCAGCCTCTCCCTATCGCTCAAATCCTCCAGTGCTGCCAAAATACTTGTAAATCTTTTCTGAAACCTTTCAAGTTTCACAACATCTTTCCGAGTGGATTGAGACCAGACTTGCACGCAATATACCAACAGTGGCCGAACCAATGTCCTCACAACAGCAACATGACATCCCAACACCTGTATTCAATAACATGACAAATATAGGGGAGCATCACAAACGCTTTCTTCACTATCCTATCTTCTTGCAAAGACATTCAGGCTTCAGAGAGAAGGAATTCCTCCACATCTCGATTTCAAAACGCTGTTATTGTGATTCGATGATGACAATTCCTAGCCTCTCTCATTCGCGTCATTCTTATAAACCCCATTCAGTCAAGTCCCAACCTGATTAGTCTTTACTCGCTAGACAATCTTTCCCCTCCATCCCAGAAGAAAAATAGGATTATTTCTGTCTTCACTTTCCACCATCCCATTCTCTGTTTGTTTTTTTGCGAACAAATCCTCTACCAATGCCAATATGTTACGCACTAAAACATAAGCTGATATTTTGTTCAGCAACAGCTGATGTGGCACTGCATGATATGTCTTTTAAAATTGAAGTACACACACTATATCGGCTTTCCTGTGGTAAAAAATGTTTTGTCTCTTTGGTCACTTATTAACATTCGTGTGCACATAGGTCCAGCAAGTTATTAAAGAGGCAAAAGAAATATTTGTCTTTAATGCAGAGAAAAGACAGTATCAAAGTGGGGAAGTCTTGGTGCGATTGGACAAACACCCTGTGATGAGCATTGATTTCACTCGTTACGGAGGAATATTTGGAAGGAAATTTGAAGCAGGTTAATCAAAACTATTCCTACGAAGAAGAGGCTTATGACAAGAGAAACATTTTGACAGACTGGGCCCACTCCACAATAAAGTTGAGGAGAATGAGTGCAGATCATACTGAAACAAATAAGATTCGAGGGAGATTGACAGGGCTCATGGTGAGAGGATGATTTTCTTGATGGGAAAGGTGAGTACAGAACCAAGACCTGACGTAGTCATTGTCGCTATTATTTTCTTATCTATGCGACTTAACTCTGTGATCTGCCTGTATTGTTCGCAAGACAAAGCTTTTCACTGTGCCTCAGTACACGTCACATTAATTTCAATTCGATTCAATTCAATTCAATTCAGTTCAGTTCAGTTCAGTTCAGCTCAGTTCAATTCAATCCAATTCAATTCCATTAATTTATTTTCCATTCATGGAATGCTGGTGTAATGCTGATGTCATTAGTCACATTTTTTTGAGACGCCAAGAATAGGGGAAATGACCAACTGTCCTGAGGAGCAATAATACAGAGAGCAGGATCATGTACTTCAATTTGTTTGGAATGCAGGTTAGTTTAATGGCTGTGGGATAAAGTTTAGTCAACGATAGGGAGGGCGGAGCCAGAGATCCAGCAGACTCAAGAAGAATATTGTTGCCGAAGGGAGCAGCTTCCACAGTACAGAATGCAACTCCTGCTTCCAGACGTCATAATGGACAGCATCTGTGAAGACTCAACAACATAGAGATGTATCCATAGTGTGACTGCCGTCCATAGAGGGCTCAAGCCAGCCAGTGTTGGTTAATGCAATTTAGTTGTACAGTATCTGATCGTGCAAGTGAGCAGAAATTATCGAATCAGGGGATTGTTAGTCATTAGAGTTCTCTTCCGCAGAGAGAAGTGGAGACTTGAGTCATTGAATATATACAAATTTGAGGGAGATGTTTTTTATTTCCAGAGGAGTTGCGGGTTATGAAAACCTGGAATGAGAAGGAAGGAATCAATAATTTGGAGTAAAGTGAGATCAGTCATTGAGTGTACTGAATGAGTGAGTCAGCTTGCAGGACCAAATGTCCAATTGCTGCTCCTGTAGCTGAAAATAACTTCACAATTATAGAGCTTCACAATGTCACAATGACCAGCATCAAATAGATCCCAGACGATACATCCTGTACACACCAGAGCTCCAAATTTGTTCATTCCCACTTTAGATGTGCGTTTTCCCAATGAGTGTTCGATGTTGTGGTTTTCGATGTATCTCATATTGTCCTCCCATATCATTCTCCTGTAGCTCTCCTCATCCTGAATAAAGAGATTAATATAATCAGGCTGCAGCATCTTTCATTTATAAAATTATACAGAAGCATTAAAAATCCGCTTGTGAAACCTGAAATAACATTTTGCTGTCAGGGTCCATCCTCCCACCCAGATCTGAAAATTATTAATCAGGTTCCCCTCACCCCACTCAAAATAACGCACCCATAGCAAAACCTGTCGAGCTGCCAGTCTGTGAGATTCATGCTGAAAGTGAATTCAGAATAAAATAGCTGAACAAGAGGATGGTTTAATCGACCGTCATGAAAGACGTTGACAATAGATACGTTCTCTCGACTACCACCTGTCCCTGTCTAAAGTAAGATTAAGCCAGTGGCAGGCAGGGAATTCAATAAGCCACGTCCTTGCGAAAAAATCGAGGCCAATACATGGGCAATTACTGTGCATGTACTGTGCACCTGCTTAACCTGTTGTGTGAGAGACCTGCCTTAAGCTGCCAGCATAGTAAAATCAGTGTCGGCAAAGAGACGCTTCATTGAATGGGCCGCTTGGGATGATCAGACGGCTTCCCCATCCCTCTGTCTCCAAGTTGCCCACTTCCAATTGCATCTTCAACACCAAGAATGGATCTTAATCTTCTAGAGACAGTTTGTGGTCTTTGTAGTAAATCCAACAGGACTGCAGCGGGATCCTAGTAAATTAAGATACACCAAGTCGCAACTGATTCACTTTGTGTTTGATCAGTTCTCTAATGAAATTAGAAACTTGGAGAATACCCATTGAATTTCAAGATCAATGTTTTCTCAATGTCACTTCACTCAACAGGTACCTGTCATTGACTGCAACTACATATTCTCAATCTCTGCCAATTGTGTGCAGACCATTCCTATTCTGAGTGAGCTTAACATTACAGACTCTCCTTTTACCTTGGTGTACTGGTTCCCATGTTGTGATTTCCAATTTTTCCAGTCTTCATCCAATTTCGAATCAAATGTGCCTGTTGAGGCTGCAGCCAGAATAGATACCGCCACACTGCCCAGAAAGAGCCAGAAGTTCATGATGGACAACCTAATAGGCGAAACCAGTGGGCTTTAGACAGGGAGTGGGTAATTTTCAAGTTAGCTGTTCCCTTATTCTGAGAAGGAACAATATAAATTGTACTAATAATACAAACAATAAAATTCCAACAATTCATCCAATGCTGAAAGTTCAATGTAATTCACCTTCATGAGGCATCGTCAGTGGATTGGAATCTTCCAGCACGAGATTGATCAAATTAATGACGTTTCAAATTTAAAACCAATTATTGGAATGAACACGGTAAAATGAAATCATACTTTTCCATAAATTGCCTTCTTGTGATGAAGGTTATTTGACTCAAGGTCCACAGGTTTAATCAGTCAACAGGTCATGTCGTAATGATTACATTGCATTCAACCTTACATTGAGCAATGACTCCTCAGAAGGCATGACTGTAGGATTAGCAACAGGAAATAAAGAACAGGTGGACATATAATATCGTTATCTTCTGTCACTTTAGAAAATTCCAAAAAAAAAATCTGAAGACGACATGTAAATCGCGAGTTGAAAGGGAAGGAAGAAATTGAACCAACGCAATCAAAATGGAAAGATACAGGAAAAAAATCAAACTGAAAAAACTTGTATGTCCTCAGAAAAAGATAGAATTATTGATAGAATTCCGAAATTGAATGTGTGCAGCATTTTTAAAATGTTGATGTAAAAAGTCACAGAACAATGCGTATGACATGAAAGTTGTTTCAGAAGTGGTTCCAAAATGGTCTCAGAAGGGACCATTCAACTGAGTATTCAAAAATCCTTCATGTTTGAGAAGTAAACGAACAAGGCGGAGGGAATTTGGCCAACTCGTTTGATAAGCTTCAATGTGAAAAGGGAAAGTTGAAACGAGAGGCAAGCATTTGTGTTTTTTTTTTACACAGAGGCTGGTACATGCCTTGAAAATGCTGCCAGTTGAGGTGCTAGAAGTAGATGCAATGTCGAAGTTAAGAGAAATTTAGACAGACACATGAACAGGCAGGATATGGAGGGTCACAGAACATGTGAAATCAGATGAGATTAAATTAGAATAGCATCATGGAAGGCGCAACCATGGTGGTCCGAAGGGCTAGTTTATTTGCTGCACAGTCTCATGTTTAAAACCATCGGATATCAGTGAAATAGTTAGAAATGGTTTTCTGGATGACCATGTGTGGTGATGAGAAAGGAAAATAAGTCTCTGCTGGGTCTTATTCCTGTATTTCTTAAGAGCGTAGATGGAGAGCACAACCCAAGGAATAGTGGGATTTTGTCAGAAAGGTATCGAATAAGTAATTACAATTTTAAATTTCACGTTGATTGGATGAATCAAATAGAGAAATACAGCCTTGTGGTTGAATTCATGGGGTGTAATTATAAGAGTCTTTCGAAGAATACGTGATGGAATCAATTGGAGAACAAGCTATTTTCGTCCTGGAATGTATGAAACGAGACAGGATCATCAATAATAATCCAGTAAACGATTCGTTCAACAAACGTGGTCACAGCTTTCCGGAATTTCATATGCAATGTAAAATAGAAAATCTTGGATATCAAGCTAGTGCCTGAAACTGAAAGAAGATCAAGCACAAGAAGATGATGACAGCGTTTACATCAGTGAGAGATGGAAAGAAAGGTGAGGTAAGAGATTGGATAAACAGTGGGATACAGTTAAGGTAATATTTAGGTATTCTTATCAAGGAACTATTCAATGGTGTAGATTGTAAGAGAAGAATGTACCATTTATGGCTAAATATCAAATTCACGTCTAGTCTAAATAAATTGATCATCATTTGTGCAAACATCGATTAAGAGATATAAAAAAATAGAAACTGACAAATGACAAATATTGATGAAGAGAACAAGAATATGAATGTTAATGACAAATAAAAAAAGAAAGTGAAAGCAATGATTTTAATACTTATTTAAAGGAAGAAGCTATCTGAAATATTGATTATTTCGATGGTGAGATTTGTCCATGTATAATGGAAAAGACGAATGTAGCAGGGAGTTTGAACAAATATCCGGTTTCATGTTAAAAACAACAAAACAAAAAGATTCAGAATCAAGAAGTAAATGGAGGGAATTATCTTGATCACTGAAGGAACAATTACTCAGAAAGCAAATGAGATTAAAGTCTGACATTCACTTGGATCTGACTGATTAGATCTGAACGTTTAAATATAGTTACTGCAGTGATAATGGGTACAATAGTGGCAATATCATTTAGGTTCCGGAATTGTTTTCGTTGATGGATATCTGCAAATAGGGCACTTCACAAAAAGGAGAATAATAGAAATTTGGAAGATTTATGCAAGTTATGCATGTCATTGCCTAAAATAGAACAAAGAGTAACGACTGTTATCGCACAACAACAGGCCGATCGGCCCTACAAGCCTGTCTTGACACATGTTGCCCGTCACCAATGAATTGTCTTCACTTAGAGGAACCATGACCCTCAACCTCCGATCCTATTCTTGTTTTCGACCAGGTACGTCTTGAAAACTGCCATTGTGTCTGCTTCCACCAACTCTTTCAGAAAGCGCTCTTGGCACTCATCACTTTGTGTGAAATGTTTGCCTCTTTTAAAATGCACGCCCACTACGCATGTTTCCCATAGTACTGACCCCTCCAGCCTGGGAAAAAGGTCTCCTACTCACCATTCGATCCATGCCATTCATGTCCTATTATCTGACAGGTCACCCCAAAAAGCAAACCCAGTCTCCGTGATAATGAACATAACACATAGAAAATTACAGCACAGCACGGACCCTTCGGCCCTCGTTGCACCGACCTCCAGAACAAAAGTAAAGCACATCTCCATTACACAATAGCAAATTCATCCGTACGTTTTCTAAATGACTATTTAAATGCCCTTAACCATGACGGGTCAGCTGCTGTTGCAAGTAGTGCGTTCCACAGCCTTTCTACTCTCTCAGAAAAAAAAAAACTACCTCTCACATTCGTCCTATGTCTATAGCTCCACAATTTAAAGATGTCCCGTCGTGCTAGCCATTTGAGGAAAAAAGGCTGTCAGTCTCCACCCTGTCTACCTCTCTGATTATCTCTTATGTCTCAATTAAGTCACCTCTCAACCTTCTTCTCTCTGACTAAAACAGAACCAAGTGCCTCAAACTTTCCTGATAATACCTTCCATCCATAATGTAATCTCACCTAATCTAAAAACCAGGCAACATTCACGTAAATCATGACTGAACCCTCTCCAAAGCTTAAACATTTTTCCTCCAATTCGGTGAGCAGAATTGTACGCAATATTCAAAATGTGGCCACACCACAGTTTTGTACAGCTGCTATATTACCTCGTGGCTCCCAAAGTCAATCCATCTGCCAATAAAATATAACACAGCCGTATGCCTTATAAAGAAATTTCTTAACCTGGATAGCTATTTTCACGGATCTCTGTACATGGAGACCGAGATCTCTCTGCTCATTTACACTAGCAAGAATCTTACCATTCGCCGAGTAACCTTTATTCCTGTTGCCCCCTCCAAAGTGCGCGTTACTTTTGCGCGTTAACCTACACTTGGCACCGCAGCCCAGCTCTGCAGATTATCTTTCTCCCTCTGTACCTTGTAACATGCATGAGCACTATCCACAACTCCACCGACCATAATGTCACCCGCAAATTTACTATCATATGCTTGTCCGCCCTCATCCATATTATGTATAAAAATAACAAACAGCAGTGGCCCTAAAACAGAGCCTTGCATTACACCATTACTACATGAATCCCAGTATACACATTTTCCGTCAACCGCCTCCCTCTGTCTTCTTTTAGCGAGCCAATCTCTGATCTCAACCACGAAATCATTCTGAATCCCATGCCTTCTTACTTTGTGGAATAACCTACCATGGGGAACCTTATCAAAAGCCTTACTGAAATCCATGTACACCGCATAATCTCTTTTACCTCATCCAAGTCGTTGGTCACCATCTTATAGAACTCAATAACGATTGTGCGGAATGGGCCTCCCCTGCGCAAAACCGTGTTGACTATCCCTAATCAACGGATTCTTCTCCAGATGATCATAAATCCTGTCGCTTACACTCTGTCCCAACACTTCACTCACAACCAAGGTAAGGTTCACCGGTCTATGATTATCAGAGTTGTCTCTACTCACCTTTTGAACAAGGCGAGAACATTTGCTATCCTTCAGTCTTCTGGCACTATTCCCGTAGCCAATGTCAACATAACGAAAAAAGCCAAAGTGTCTAAAATCTCCTCCTTGTTTCCCAGGAAATCCTAAGATAAATCCCATCCAGTCCAGGGGACGTATTTATTTTCAGACGTTCCAGAATTGCTACATCTCCTACGTGTGAACCTCAGTCCGGTCTAGTCTCTTAACTTGAATTTCAGTATTCTCGACAGCCTATCGCCAGAGCCAAAATGTCCCCCATACCAGGCAACATGATGGTAAGCCTTTTCTGTACACTCTCTATGGCATTGACATCCTTCTGGTAGTGTGGTGAACAGAACTGTGAACAATATGCTGAGTATGGCCTTAAATAGAGTTCGGTAAAGCTGAAGCATAGTCTCTCCACCCTTACATTTTCTGCAATTTCAATGAAGCCAAGCATGCGAAACGCATTTCTTTAATTACCTATCTACCTACGCTGCTGCCTTCCATGATCTGCGGATCCAGAAACCCAGATCTCTCTCCATACTAACTCTCCTAATGATTCTTCCATTCACTATATAATTTTCATCTGTACTTGACCTTCCTTAATGCATCAACTGACTTTCTTTCGAGCTCAACTCCACCTGCCATTTTTCTGCCCATGCAGTGACTCATTTATATCTGCTATCTCCTCCGAAGGTCATCCTCACTGTCCACAAAACCACCAATCCTTGTCGTCCATAAACTTACTAATTTGCCCAGCGATGTTTTCCTCCAAATCACTTATGTAGATCACAAACGACAGATGTCAAACCACTGAATCCTGTGGAATTCCACTTGTCAGAACCCACCATTTTTAAATAAATTGTGAATCATCCACAAAAACCCTCGTTCTTCTACGACGAAGCAAGGTCTGTTTCGATCTTACCAGTTCACCCCTGGGACAGTGTGACTTTACGTTTTGTACCAATCTGCCTTGAGGGACCTTAGCAAAGCTTTTACTCAAGTCCATGTCGACAGCATCAACTTTTATTCCCTTGTCTATGATCTTTCTCACCCCCGAAAAAAAACGATCAAGTTCGTGAAGTGTGACCTTCCCCACATAAATATGTTGAGTCTATCCCTCAGAAGTCCATTTGCTTCTAAATGCCTACAGATATTGTCTCTGAGAATCTTTTCCCATCGTTTCTCTACAACCAGTGTGAGGCTCACAGGCCTGTAATTTCTATCCAAATCACTCTGACCTTCCTTAAACAATGGGATAACAATGGCTACTCTCAACTCCGTTAGATCCTCACCTGTTATTTCCCCTGGTGGAATCCAGTACAGCACAAATATTAAGTAAGGTCACAAAATGCCTGAGGACCATGGGTTTCCTCTCTCTCAGTGGACACAGACGGTATGTCATAGTTAACCATAGGGGTCACCATACCTCAGGAATAGGCAGTGGTCGAGAATGTCGGACTTTCAAGGTAACCGTATGCGATATGGAAAATAAAGAATAACAGCACCTTTAAATATTACACGATAAGTAAGGTCGATCAACATCGTTTTCTGAAAGGAAATTGCATTTGTTCAAACGATTTTGAGGATATAACTACAGATTAGAACTCGTAGGAAGCAGGATAGTATTGTGTTTAGGTATCTAAAAATGTTCAAAATTGTGAGAGATGGAAGACACAAGAGCTCACACTGATGGAGTTGTATATCAGCGGAAATAGAGAGCTAGCGAACTAATAGGAAATAGGGAGTTGGGATGAACAGATAACTTCTAAGTTGGCAAGTTTCAATGCGTGGAATGCCGCAGCGATTGAACATGAAACATTATCTGTCTATCAGCTATAGCGGTGACATAATGAATGAAGAGAGCCTTTTTAAGTCAAATCTACGGATATATTGATTATTAGATTACATTACAGTGTGGAAACAGGCCCTTCAGCCCAACAAGTCCATACCGACCCGCCGAAGCGCAACCCACCCATACCCTTAATTTACCCCTTACCTAACATTTAGCATGGCCAATTCACCTGACCGGCACATCTTTGGACTGTGGGAGGTAACCGGAGCACCCGGAGAAAACGCACACAGACACGGGGAGAACGTGCAAACTCCACACAGTCAGTCGCCTGAGGCGGGAATTTAACCGTGGTCTCCAGCGCTGTGAGGCAGCAGTGCTAACCACTGTGCCACCGTGCCGCCCACAATTGAACCCGGGTCTCCGGCGCTGTGAGGCAGCAGCGCTAACCACTGTGCCACCGTGCCGCCCACAATTGAACCCGGCTCTCCGGCGCAGTGAGGCAACAGTGCTAACCACTGTGCCACCGTGCCACCGTGCTACCGTGCCACCCACAATATTGTTTGCAATATAAATTGGGAAGAGGAAAAAAACTGCTTTCAAAGGCACAGAGAGAATTTCGCGGGAGGCAGATATTTAGCAGGTGGAATAAAATATGGCAAAGTGGTTGATTCTCCAATTCGTTGGGTAAGCAGGAAAGCAGAATGTTATTAAATGGAGAGTAGAATGTAGTTGGACGAAGCGATGTAGGACAGCCCCAAATAAATTCTGCAGAAACTCAAAATGTCTGACAGAATCTATGTAGTGAGAAACAGACTTAATGTTTTGAGTCTGGTTTGACATTTTCAGAGCTGAAAAGGGCTAGATCTCCATACCATGCAACAAAACATGCAGTCACATAATTATGTGTATTGAACTTAATTTGATATTTGTTTGTCAATTTTCCACATTTTGTTTAAAAAGTTCACCTAATTTACTGTTGCATACTTGGAAGCTGTCCTCAAATTTAGAAGTTGTGCTTTTAATTCCAAAGTACAATCTGTTAAACCAAAACTTGAGTGAAATGGCAATAACTTTAATTCGTATGTCTGAAGAAGCTCTTCATTTCAGGCACAGATCTCTGAATCAATCATTCTGCAGAATATATTTTCAATCAGAGCTTATTATCACTGTTCAAGACTGTGGTGGAAGTCTTAGTCATGCCCCTATTCTGACTCACTTGTTCTGCATCCTCGTATTTTCAGAGACACAGAGAGCAGGGGTATATACAATGTGTGCGTGAAGTGTTCTGGTGGCATATGATGCGGGGCTAGAGAGGCATGTCAGGTGGAAGCTGGGTTTGAGGAATTGGCTCGCTGATGGGTTAGAGATCGGTGGGGATGGCGAAGAGTAAAGAGTGTTAAGGGTCGAAAGTCAGTCTGAAAATGACGAGAAAAGCTGGGAACTGCAGCATTTGGTGGTTATTGAGGGTTTAGGATTGTGACTTCAGGGGGTCAGTTGCCTCACAGGGAGGCGTTGTGTCAGTGTTCGAGATGGGGCGGGTGGTGCTGCGATTAGCTGCAGGAAGGATCGTTCTGTTGGGTTGGGTGGTTTTCTCACTTGGTAGATTTATGCCCGCCTGCATTCACTGGATAATGCATGAAGGTGAAATGCCTCGCTGATGTGTATAGAATTATGAAAGGACTCAGGATGCAATGATGAAGTTTCCTCTGGCCTGGGAGTCAACAGAAATTGAATAGGGTCTCAGGATACACACGGGACACCATTTCCGACTGGGATGCTGAGAAATGTCTTCACTCAGGCAATGGTGACCATCCGGAGACGTTCTCCACAAAGTGCTCTGGAGGCAAAGTCATTGTGTTTTTTTTTTAAAGAAAGAAACATGTAGATTTCCAGAATCTAAAAGGGTCAGTGGGTCTGAGAAAAAAAAACAGGTATGGGACTTCGTGATAAAGGGTCAGCCAGGATCATATCGGAAGGTGGAGCAGCGCTGATGGGAAGGTCACCCTTTCTCCCACCGCCCATTCTCTCCCATTCTTAGCATTTATTATCACATATTCAGCTTCTGATCTGCCCGCCCATTTCATATACTATGGAACAGTCCAACCTCTCTAAAAACTATCAAGAACATAGCCTAGACCCTAACCTGAGTGTTAGGTGTTGCATTGCAGATGTGGTTCGATTGGTCAATCTACTCGGATTTAAGCAAATGACACTTCATTCTTACCCCACAGTTAGAAAACACGGAAAACAATCAAGGTTGTATTGGAACAGTTACTTATTAGTAGTTACTGTATGGGATCTGTTAATGTGTTCCATAGTTAGTTTATTTTAAATTTCGCTTTCTTTAGTTCGTGTTTCAATTGCAGTGTTTAATTAACTTCTGTTCTACTTAAAGCCGCATGGTTTGATCAATTGCATTAAACCGGGAATATCCACTTTACATCTGCCTTTAAAATAGGAAGAAGTTAGAGTCTCGGCTTCCTTCTTAAAACATTTTGAGGGGTTCTGGCCCAGACCATAACAAAAAAAAGCTGCATAATCTGCTTCTTCTTGGGAACATATCTGTTTGAAGATAAACAGAACAGAACCAATCCCTCTTAAAGGCGCATGTTATCACACACAGCTCTCTCTCTCTCTCTCTTTCTCTCTGCTCCATCTCCACCTATCCGCTCAACTCTAACCTTCCCCCACACCACACTCTAAATACTCCTTATTCTCTGCTGCTATCAGTTGTGATGAAGGGGAAACAGATTCAAAGCATTAAATCTGGTTTCTTCCAACAGTTGCTGCCAGTGATTCGCGGTTCACTTCAAAGACAGTTAGGGATGGATAATGGTGGTTGTTCTAGCCAGTGAATACACCAGCGTGTGAAAGCTGAGGTTTTTCCACTGCGAACTCGGAGGTTCGAAAACTGCACTCCCCTGCAGACACCGTACTGTCTCTGAGCACAGATACTTCCAAATTGCAAATCAAGCTTAGGTTTATGGCTCCTGGAACACAATTTTCAGATAATCACCCCCTCAATGAGACATAAGAATGAACAAATTTCAGGCTCCATTACATTAGCACTGAGCTGTTGTTCCTTGACCTGCAGGCATTTATCTGTGTGATGTTGTATGGATCACGCAGGTATGTACCAACCTACCCACAGTATAGCTGGAAAATATCATTTACCATCCATCCAAATAATATTGTTATTGAAGAATTAGAATTCATCGGATTAAGAAGGACCGGGTATGGCACAGTGTTTCAGTGGTTAGCACTGCTGCCTCAAATTCCATTCGAGCCTCGGGCGACTGTCTGTGTGGAGTTTGCACGTTCCTCCGGGTGCTCCGGTTTCCTCTCACAATTCAAAGATATGCAGGTAATGTGAATTGGCCATACTAAATTGCCCACAGTGTTAGATACATTAGTCAGAGTAAATGTGGGAAATGTATGTGGGTGTGTTACTCTTCAAAGGGTCGGTGTGGACTTGTTGGGCCGAAGTGCTTGTTTCCACACTGTAGGGAACCTAGTCCAATCATTACCTTGTGAAATCTGATATTTGTAAATATACCGTTCTGACTTCAACTACATGTTTCAGACAGAGAGAGACAAGCTGACAAAAAACAGTGTGAGAGAGAAAAACAGACGCATAGAGAAACAGTGAGAGAAGGAGACGCAGAGAAAATGAGACAGAAAGACAGTTTGTGTGTGTGTGAGAGAGAGAGATGGAGAGACAGAGGCAAGGAGTAACACAGTGAGTAAGAGACAGAGAGAGACAATCAGACGTGCAGAGTGGGATAGAGTGAGAATGGAGGACAGACAGAGGTGACAGTGACAGAGAGAAAACGACAGAGAGTGAGAGGCAGAGAGGGAAAGAGCGAGAAAGAGATGGAGAGTGAGGCAGCAGGGAGACAGAAAAATACATGGGGAATAACAAGAAAGAAGGACACAGAGAGAACGGCAGTTAGAGATCGAAAGTGACAGAGAGATGGTGCGAGTGAAAGACACTCTGTAGGACACGGACAGACAGTGAATGAGGGAGAGTCAGAGACAGTAGAAACAGAGAGATACACAAAGAGAGAGAGATCGATGGAGACAGAGACATGGAGGGGGGAAGATCAAAAAGAGGAAAAGAAACAGTCAGTGAGAAAGAAAGTTACTGTGTGTGTGAACAAGAGATACTGTGAGGGAGTGAGAAAAACAGTGAGATACACTGAAAGAGAGAGAGTGGGAGAAAATGGGAGGAAGGCTCAAAGGGACAGCGGTGCTGAGACAGAAATAGTGAGAGGGAAAGACAGTGAGAGAGGTAGGGAGATGTATAAAGAAAGGAGACTGGGATAGTGGGAGAATGAGACAAACAATGGGAAACAGGAATAGAGGAGACATTGAGAGAGAAAGGGAGAGTTACAGAGAAAGAAAGACAGAGTGACAGAGAATGTGTGTGCACGTGAGAGGGAGAGAGAGAGATACCATTAAGGACAGCGATCGAGAGAGATAGAGTGAGAGAAAGAGCAAGTCAGAGACATAATAGAAACAGAGAGATGCACGAGGAGAGACAGAGATAGTGAGAAAGACATGGGGAGCAAGAAAGAGGAACAGAACAAGTCAGTGAGAGAAAGAGAGGCAACATGTCTGTGAAAGAGAGATACTGTGAGTGAGAAAGCAAGGCAGAGGGCGTTGACAGATACAGTGAGATGTACAGAAAGAGAGAAAGTGGGAGACAGAGAGAGATAGTGGGAGAGAGAGATACAGCGGGGTGTGGAGAAAGAAGGACAGACAGAATGAGAGTGTGAGTCAGTTAGACCGAGAGAGGGAGAGGTACTGTGACAGAAAGAGAGAGAGGGAGAGACAGTGACAGAGAGAGAGAGAGAGAGAGAGAGAGAGAGAGAGACAGCAAGAACGAAAGACAGAGAGACACTATAAGAGAGACATAGGGAAAGATTGAGAAAGATGGACAGAGAGAGATCGATAGTGAGAGAGGGCCAGTTTGAGAGAGTGAGACGAGATACAAAGACACTGTGAAGGATAGAGAGAGAAAAAGTCATAGAGAGAGGAATTCAGAAACAGAGGAGACACACAGAGACACAAGGAGGGCATGGGAAAGAGAGAGAGATAGACATGAGTGGGGGGAACGAGCAAGAAAAAGGAACAGGGAGAGTCATTGAGCGAGAGAGTTGTTGAGGGAGACAACAAGACAGTGAGAAAGAAAAGAATAATGACACAGACAGTGGAAGAGAAAAAGAGAGAGTGCGATATCGGGAGAATCAGGGAGAGAGAAAGAGACAGAAGGAGAGAGACATTGAGATGAGAAAGTGGGAGACAGTGAGTTACAGAGGGAGAGAGAGAGAGAGAGATTTAACCAAATGAAGACAAACAGAGAGAGGCATAAAAAAGAATCACCAACCTGAATCACCTCTTCTCTGAACCAGTTAAAGAGTCTGCCCTTCAGCCGTCAATTTATGTCACTGTCCCTATTGGGCCACTCCTTCTTTTCATTCAGACATTTACATCTTGCAAAACATACTCTTGGCCAAACGAACCACAGCACGTCCATCCAGTTTAACAGGGATAGAATGTAAAGTGTAAAAATAATTTGATGTCATTTGCATGTTCCTTTGCTTCAAACCAATTTAATGCCAATACTCTGGTGGCTGTTTTCAAACTCTCCTCAAGGTGAGACATTTATTCAGCAACGAACAATTCAATGTGTGTGTTTAATTAAATACACTCTACAAAAGTATTGCATGCAATACTTACTGTCAGAAGCAAGTACTTCATCTGAAGAAATACTTTTGTATTGAACTCTCCACTGAAACCTACCCTTTCCTCATAAGATCAGCGGCAATGTGCAATTTACTTAAACAAGCTGACAGCTGGCAAGTGGACAACCTGACAGTGAAGCATTGCCTCACCACTGCTCCTGATAATGCGTCAGTCTGTATACTCTGTAGTTTAGTTTGCATCCATTTCAATCAAAGATTTTAAATATTTCATCGTTTGTAACAAATTTGAGTTCCAATCATGAGCAAATGCTCAACACGATTTCATCATTGAATCCAGGGGAAGGAAAAGATTGTTGTTAATTAAAGGAAGCGGTGCGTAAAGCTGACGTTGGGTGGGAGGGGCATCATGTAGTTCAGTGGGAATGAACAGGTTTCTTTAAAACATGCTGATGTTAAACCCCAGGCCTGGGGATTCAGAACAACTTTTTGAATTCAGGACAGTAGGACTAAAAAAAATGAATTAAGAGAGAAAACAACATGAACTTAAACCAGTGAGAGAGATGAAAGTGTTTGAAAAAGCTTTCTACAGATAAAGCGAAAGCTGATTAGAAAAGACAAATATGTACCAGAGTGGCAGCGAACGATCATGATCACTGCAACCAATATTCTGAGTATTTCGAAAGTTGATCTTCCGATGTTGGGATTGTATTAATTTTCAGTACGACTTCTGTTCACTAATGACCAATTCATGGATCTGCTCATTTTCACTAGGACATTGCTTCTGTTGTATTATTGAGAAGTGGAGTGAATGTTCCTCTCTGAAGACAGACCCAAAATATCATCTTTTTTCTCTGTTTTTCACAGCGTCCCAATTGCAAGTTTTCCTGCCTCTGCCAGTTGTCGGTGCATAACTGTCTTTTCTGATTACCTTCTGCTTTATCTCTAGAAACCTATTTCAAACACTTGTTCAGGTCTCACGCCAGTTTAATTTCATATTGTTTTCGCTAACTGCATTATTTTGTTAATCCTGAATTACTGAATACAAACGTGTTCCTAAGCACCAGGCGCAGGCCTTAACGTCTGCTTTATATATATATTCTTTTAAAAAATAACTTGTTTTTGAAAAAATCAACCTGTTCTGAGATGTTAATGCACAGCTCTGGAGCATGTGTAGGGACACTACCACTGTACTACAAGATACCTCTTCCACCGAACATCAGCTTTACGCTCGTCTTCATTTAATTAACAACAATCTTTACCTTCCCATGGATTCCATGATCAGATCCTGTTGAGCTTTTGCTCATGATTGAAACTCAATTTTTTTTACAAATGATGAAACCGTTAAAACCTTTGATTTAAATGCAAGTGAACCAAACTACAGACTGCCACATTATCAGGAGCAGTGGGGAGGCAAGGCTTAACTGTCAGGTTGTCCACTTGACAGATGTCAGCTGGGTTGTGTCTTTGAGTAAAGTGCACATTATCGCTGATTTTGTGAGGGAAGGTTATGCTTCCAGTGGAGAGATCAGTATAAAAGTATTTCTGCAGATGAAGTACTCGATTCCGACAGTAGAATTGGACACAAAACCCTATTTTCCTCATTAAAAAAAGTAGTGTTTATTTATTACACAGACAGGAGTGTTCCCTCCCAGTTGGGGAATACTTCAGCGGTCCAGGACATTCGACCTCAGACATTTGGATGACCATCCTCCAAGGCTGACTTCGGGACAGGCAGCAGCGAATAGTGGCCGAGCAGAGGCTGATAGCTTAGTTCGGTACCCATAGTGAGGGCCTCAACCGGGAACTTGTGCTCATGGCGCACTACAGATGTCCACCATTGTACTATACACACACGCACACATAGACACGGACACACGTGGGAAGCTAGGGAAGTAATTTCTCGGCCAGTTGCTGAGATATTCGTATCATCGATAGCAACAGGTGAGGTGCTGGAAGACTGGGGTTTGGTTAACATGGACGGGAAAGATGTGAAGGAAAACCCAGGGAACTATAGACCGGTGAGTCTGACAACAGGGGTGGGAAGGTTGTTGGAGTGAATCCTGATGGAAAGCACTTCCATGTATTTGGAAAGGCAAGGAATGATTCGGTCTAGGCAATATGGTTTTGTGCATGGGAATTCGTGTCAACATTGACTTGATGTTTTGAAGGATTTTTGAAGATGATTGATGAGAAGGCATTTGGCATGCTTTCCTTCATTGGCCAAAGTATGGAATATAGGAGTTGTGAGAACATATTGCGGCTGTTCAGGACTTTGGTTCGACCGCTTTTGGAATATTATGTGCAATTCTGGTGTCCCTCCTATTGGAAGGATGTTCTGAAACTTGAAAGCATTCAGAAAAGATTTACAAGGATGTTGCCAGGGTTGGAGGATTTGAGCTACAGGGAGAAGCTGAATCGGCTGGGGCGGTTTTCCCTGGAGTGTCAGAGGCTGGGGGGTGACCTTGTCGAACTTTATATAATCATGAAGAGAATGGATAGGATAAATAGACAAGGTCTTTACCCTGGGGTGGGAGAGACCAGAACTAGAGGGGATAGGAGGATGCGAGGAGAAATATATAAAAGTGACTGAAGGGGCTACTTTTTCTCGAAGAGGGTGGTGTGTGTATGGAATGGGAGCCCCAGAGTAAGTGGTGGATGCTGGTACAATCACAGCATTTAAAAGGCATCTGGATGGGTACATGACTAGGAAGGATTTGGAGGGATATGGTCCGGGTGCTGGCAGGTGGGACTAGATTGGGTTGGGATATCTGGTCGGCCTGGACGGGTTGGACCGAAGGGTCTGTTTCCATGCTATACATCTACATGAATCTATGAAAGAAGAGCAGTGGACGTGATCTATATGGAATTCAGGGAGGCACTTGAAAAGGTTCCTCATGGTAAACTGTTTAGCAAATTAAGATCATGTTGAATATCGGGAGAACGAGCCATTTCACTGTAGAATTGGCTCAAAGGGAGGAGACAGAGGGAGTTGGTGGATGGTTATTTTTCTGTCTGGAGGCCTATGACCAGTGGTGTCGCACAAGGATCGGTGCTGGGTCCACAGTGTTCAATCAGTTACATAAATGACTTGGATGCGAAGATAAGAGGCATAGTTCCTAAATGGAAGATGGTTAAAGTTGGACGTGCAGTCGACAGCGAAAATGCTTACCTCAGAGTACAACAGGATCTTGATCAGATGGGCCTCTGGGCTGAGGAGTGGCAGATGGATTTTAATTTAGATAAATGTGAAGTGCTGCATTTTGGGAAGGCAAATTAGGGCAGGACTTGTACACTTTATGGAATGGTCCTGTGGAGTGTTGCTGAACAAAGGGACTTTGGAGTGCAGGTTCATAGTTCCTTGATAGTGGAGTTGCAGGTAGACAGGATAGTGAAGAAGGCATTTGGTATACTTTCCTGTGTTGATTAGAACATTGAGTATAGGAGTTGGAAGGTCATGTTCTGGCTGCACAGGACATTGGTTAGGCCACGTTTAGAATGTTGTGTTCACTTCTGGTCTTCCTGATGTAGGAACGATGCTGTGAAATTTGAAAGGGTTCTGAAAAGATTTATAAGGATGTTGCCAGTGTTGGAGGGTTTGAGCTGTTGGGAGAGGCGGAATCGACTGGGGCTATTTCCACTGGAGCATGGGAGCCTGAGGGGTGAAGTTACAGAAATTTTTAAAATTAAGAGGGGCACGGAGAGGGTGAAGAGCTATAGACTTTTCCCCTGTGAGGGGGATTCCAGAACTGGAGGGCATAGGTTTAAGGAGAGGGAAAAGATTAGGGAGAGATCTAAGGGGGAGACTGTTCATGCAGATGGTGGTGTGTGTATGAAATGCGCTGCCAGAGGAAGTGGTGGATGTGTGTACTGTTACATTTAAAAGGCACCAGGATGGATATTTCAACAGGAAAAGTTTGGAACGAAATGGGGGAAATGCGAGCAAATGGAACTGGATTAATTGAGGATATTTGGTCTTAATAGACGAGTGGGACCGAAGGGTACTGATCAGCTCCATGACTCCTTGATTCTACTTGGAGCGTTGCATGGCAACGAGGCAGGCCCATCCCTCACAACACCGGGAACTGGTAGAATCTCAGTACGGAGTAACACTTGGTGTTTGTGTACCGAGGGGCTATGCACAACTTGATGCAACCCCACACAAAGGGGGGGGGGGGGGGGGGCGGGGACATCATGTTGAGGGCGATGGTGGGTATGTTCGCATACTACATTCGCTTGGCGCCTGCCCCATCCATTGTGCCGTCGCCACGTTGTGACCACTTCCGAAAACCCAAAACTTGATTCTGCACCAATTCACATGCAGCCGCCCTCACACGCTCCTGAACACTTTCCCCAATTCGAACCACTCCACCCCACTCCACCCCCAACAAGAGGACTACCGTTGGAATGATAATAAGAACTTATCCTGCAGTTAGTAACCAGGGGCTCTCGAGTATAAGACACTGTTACTGCCACCTTTGTGTGGCATTGTATCTGTCTCTCTGTTCCTGTCTCTGTTTCTCTTTCCCTGACCCTCACCCCCCGATTCTCTCTTTAGTGGGTGTTAGTGGATCGTTCTGGAGGCTTATGAACAGCGGTGTCCCACAAGGATAGGTGCTGGGTCCACTGTGTTTTCTCAGTTACATAAATTATTTGGGTGTGAACATAGGAGGCACAGTACCTTAGTTGCAGATTTCACTAAAATTGGAGGTGCAGTGGATAGCGAAGAAGCTTCCCTAGAGTTAGAGGGGATGTGGGTGAAATGCAAGCAAATGGGACTGTATTAATTGAGGATACTTGGTCTTAATGGTGAGTTGGACAGAAGGGTCTGTTTATGCACTGAACAGCTCCATGACCCTGTGACTCTATTTGGAGGGTTGCAAGGCTACGAGTCCAATCCCATCCTTCCCAGAATCGGGGACAGGTAGAACCATCACTACGGAATGACACTTGGTATTTGTGTGCACACAGCTTGATGCAGCCGCACACAAAGGGGGGCCATCAGGGTGAGGGCGGTGTTGGGTATGTTCATCCCCCCCTTACCTACGGTTTTGTACTTGGACTCCCTGCAGACACAGTCTATCTTAGGCTGCCGGATGAAGTGGAAGTTGCCTCGAGTGACTGAAACAGTGCAGTTTTGGGGATGGGCCAGCAGAAAACGGCGTCAAAATCCGTGTACAGGAAGGCGTTGACCTGCAGGCATCTACTGCCTGGAAGAGTCTCCCTTGTCAGGGTCACATCCATCCTGATGGACTCAGCAAAGGGCTCCATACAACACACAAACAAGGCCGGTGAAAGTGGGCAGCCCTGCCTAACCCTGGATCTGACGGGGAAGCTTCCAGATCCCACCCGTTTATTGAGACTGCGCGAACGATGTTGTTGTGGTGCAGTCGGATCCAATTGCAGACTCCCTCCCCAAAGACAATTTTGGAGTGTAGGTCCCATATGGAGGTGTGGGTGATATTCTGTCAAAAGCCTTCTCCTGGCCCAGGCTGATGAATTCAGTTTATTGAGGACATGACAAAAATGGTTATTGAGACAAAAGTGGACGATATTGACTTCAGTCCTCCTCATGATAGACTGGAACAAAAGCTTGCGATCAGGGATGAGATGGCAAGATGTATACAGAACTGGAGTAGTAGGAAGGCAGAGGGGGCAGTGAATGAATGGTTTAAGAAATGGAGACTTGTGATTATTGGTGTTCTGCAGGGATCCGTGCTGGGAGCTCTGCTGTTTATGGTCGATTTGGAGGAAAACATGGTTGGTTATTTAATAGGTTTGCATATTATACAAATATTGGTGGAATTGCAGATAGTGAGGAAGATTGTCAGAGGATACAGCAGTTGGAGTTGAGATTGCTTACAGTGTGGAAACAGGCCATTTGGCCCAACAAGTCCACACCGCCCCGCCGAAGCGCAACCCACCAATACCCCTACATTTACCCCTTAGCTAACACTACTGGCAATTTAGCACGGGGGGAATGTGCAAACTCCACACAGTCAGTCGCCTGAGGCGGGAATTGAACCCACGTCTCTGGCGCTGTGAGGCAGCAGTGCTAACCACTGTGCCATCGTGCCGCCCAACAAAAGGGAGGTGATCCATTTTCAAAGGTCAAGTGTAGATTTAATAGTGAATGGTAGAACCCTTAGGAGTATTAACTTGCAGAGCGCTGTGGGTGTGCAGGTTTACAGATCATTGAAGGTGGCAGCTCAGGCTTTTAAGGGAGTGAAAAATGCCTATGGCATGCTTGCCTTCACTGGAAGGGGCATTGAGGATATGGATAGATGAGTTACCGCGGGAGCAGCAAAGAACTTTAACGAGGCCACACTTGAGATACTGTGTGCAGTTCTGGTCACCAGAAGGATGGGGATGCTTTGGAGAGGGTACAGAAAATGTTTACCCGGATGTTGTCTTGTATTGGGAAGTTTAGCTGTGAAGAAAGGTTGGATAGACTGGGGCTGTTCTCAATAGAATGCAGGAGGTTGAGGGAGCTGATCGAGGTTTATAAGATTGTTACTGACGTGGACAGAGTGGACAGTATGAGGCTTTTTTCCCAGGGTTGAAGGGGTACAGGGGCCATAGGTTCAAGGTGCGATGGACGGAGGAAGGGAGAAATTTAAAAGAGCTGTGAGTGACAAGTTTTTCACAGAAAGGCTGCTGAGTGCCTGCAATGTGCTGCCAGAGGAAGTGGTGGAAACAGACACGACAGCAGCTTTCAAGAAACACCTGGACGAATACATGAATAGGAAGGGAAGAGAGGAATAGGAATCCTGTAAGTGAAGACAGTTGTAGAAAGTAAGGACAAAATGACTTGTCACAGGCTTGGAGGGCCGAAGGGCCTGTCGCTGTGCTGCGTTGTTCTTAGTTCTCTTCTTCTCTGTGTTCTACGATCTAAGACCTGAGCAGGCTGAAGCTCCATGAGAGCTATTTGAGATTGTGAAACAGCAGTAATTTTAGATTCTGGCATTACAGCAAATAATCAACACTTGACCAGCATTGCAGAGTAGAAAGGAATCATGATTTAGCTACTGCTACATTGCTCAATATGGGATCTTGCTGTGCATCAATTGTCATCATGCCATCTTTGCACGCAGTGAGATTTCTCATCAGCCAACTCCTCGTTTTGGAAAGGTTTCAAAAACGTCTGGCCTGAAAATCAACTTCCGGTTGACATGTTTAATGTTTGATGTTAGTGAGAGAGACAATCCCTGGGATCTTGGCTGTGCCATCTCCAAAAAAGAAATCACTGTCTTTTAATTGATCCCGTTTCTTTTATCCCAGGGAATTATTATTCGCTTGGAAAATCCAAAGAGAGAGAGAGAGAGTTTGGGCAAGGTGAAATTTGAAAAGAGCATCCTCCAAGAGGAGAACACAATCCTGAGGCCTATTCCACAGGCCGCACTCTGTGGGGCGCCACTTCAGTTGTGTCCCTTTATTTTCCCAAAGACTGGTTTCATCTGTTGGACCCTAGTTTTTTTAACAGTCCTCTGGTTAACCGGGTCCTGTCAGATTATGGGCCTGTCATTTTAAAACAGGTTTGAAGCCTGGGGTTAAAGTAACCAAGGTCTTCAGATTTGACACAAAGCTTTTAACCCCCACGTCCCCACCCACAGCGAGTGTCTGACTGACAGAACTTCCCAAAGAGGAAAGTAAAATCCTAAATGTCAAATTGTCTCTTAAAGACTTGTTATCATGTCAGAGTAATAATGTGTGAATCTTCACATTGAGAGTGAGAGAGAGACTTGTAAATGGGAGAGAGGCAGGAGAAAGACAGACAGGGTGGGTGTGAGGGAGAGACATTTGAGATTGTGAAGTAGCAGCTTTGTCAGTGCATGTAGTTGTAACAAATATTGAACATTTCAGCAGCCCCCATCAGAAATATCGAGCTGATCTTGCTGCTGACAGATTTCTGCCTGTGAGATCTTGCTGTGCTCTGACAGCCTGCGGCAATGCGATCGAAGAAACGAGCGTTTCAATAAACCAACAGCTTTAATGCTGCCCGGTGGGTCTGTAATTGAAATCTCTGAACTTTTTTCCCAATTTGATCGTGCTTGGGTTTGCTGAATAATGTTTTGTGTGAAGGAATAACCTCTTGCTGTGTAATTTGTTTGAAAACCAAGCCGCCTTTCCAGTTCCAATAACCTTTTTCGCTCCCACTCTCTCCACCCACCCCTTGCAGGAATTGCTATTTTGAAACTATGACAGGACTAGAAATCCTTCCCTTGGATAGAAGCTTCCTCCAGAAGGGAATGTCGGACATCAGCCTGAGGCCTATTCGACAGGCCGCACCCCATGGGGTCCGTGTAAGTTGTGTCTATTTGTTAGCCTGAGGTTTGATTTCCTCTGGGATGCCCTCGATTTTTAAAGGTCTCTGGTTAACTGAGATTGATTGTGGCTCTGTCATTTTAATGCAAGTTTGAAGCCTGTGGTGAAAATAACCAGGGCCTTGGGATTTGACACAAGCATGTTAAGTATCTGACACACAGGACTCCAAAAGAGGAAATTAAAACCCTGAATGTGAAACTCTCCTTAAAAACTTGGTATAATGTCAGAGTAATGTGTGGTGTGTGGGCAGGATGGACGAGACAGGATAAAGACAGAGAGAGAGAGGGGTAGAGAGAGAGAGTTATAGTTGGCAGTCACACTGACATCAGGAAAATCCCAAGAGGGCACCTCAGCAAATATCCCCACGGTCTGACCAGTTCTTCGAGGCTCCTGAGGTGTCATTGTTTACTGTTTTCAAACTGCACAGCTAACCATTAGAAAGCATAAAAATGTTTAAATGTTTAAAAGGAAAGAAGGAATGATCAAGCTTTCCTGTGCTAGAGTTAACATGACAATTTTCACGGAGATCCAACGAAGTTAAATCCTGACATTAACATCTCAACAGGACAGGCAGCTCCCTGGGAGGGGATTGAGAGACATTGCAATATGTCTGACACTCTGGGGTGGAGACAGTAAACCCCTCATCGAGAATAAATCTGCAGAAGAATATGTCAAATTAATTCTCATGTTATTTCTCTCTCTGTCGAGAGAGAGAGCAGCTCTCTCTGTCTGGTAGAGATTGTCTGTGGTGGGGTGGGGTGGTGTGTGCCGGGGTGGGGGTGGGAGAGAGAGGGACAGACAGATTGATGTACGTGTGTGTGCAGAGAGAGAGGGATAGACAGAGAGAGATTATTTGGTATCTGCAGCAACAGTTGACACTGAAACAGCTTCACACAGGAGAAAGGAATTAGATTCCCGGGCCAGCTGCTGCTGTCGTGCTGGGCTGGGAACAATGTCAGCTGGGTTGTGTCTTTGGGTAAAGTGGACATTATCGCTGAGCTTATGAGGGAAGGATATGCTTCCAGTGGAGAGATCAACATAAAAGTATTTCTTCAGATGAAGTACTCGCTTCTGACAGTAGCATTGGACACAAAACCCTGTTTACCTCATTTAAAAAAAGAGCAGAGTTTATTTAATTAAACATACGCACAGTGAATTGTTGGATGCTGAATAAATGTCTCGCCAAGAGGAGCGTCTGGAACCAGTCACGAGAATGTAGTCATCAAATGGGTCCGAAGCAAAGGACATGCAAATAGAATCAAATTGTGTTTGCACTTTGCATTTACCCCTGTTGACCTAAGAGATGGGTGAATGTGCTGTGGTTCGTTTGGCCATGAGATTGTTTTGCAAGTTGTACTAAATTGGAGGAAGGCAAATTTTGATGGTACTTGCCAAGAACATTTAATAGCTGATTGGCAGCAGATACTCGCAGGTAAAGGAACAGCTAAAAAATGGGAAGCCGTCAAAAATGAGATAATCAGAGTACAGAAGTAAGGTGGAATACAGGGCGGGTAGGTGTAAGGTGGAGTAAACATTCCATTAGACACCCTGGACTAAAACCCTCTGAAATTGGGATATCAGATGGGGAATTCACATTTAAACGAAGAGTCAGTGAGATCTCTGGCTGAGACAGACGAGGCAATATGCAAGCTCAGGGGCAGCAGTCTGGAACAGGGGTAAGATAAAGGGAGGCCCCAGAAATGCCTCAGCTAAAAGACAGTGAGGAGCAAGTGAGGGCTGTGGATGTGGCGATCAGAGTGGAAAAGTGCGGCGCTGGAAAAGCACAGCAGGTCAGGAAACATCCGAGAAGCAGGAGACTCAGCATTTCGGCCAACAGTCCATCATCAGGAATGTGGGGCGGGGGGAAGGGAGCTGAAAGATAAACTAGGGGGGTTGGTGGTGGGGCTGGGGAAGGTAGCTGGGAAGGTGATGGGTAAATGCAGGTGGGGAGAGGGTGATAGGTCGGAGGGGAGTGTGGAGCGGATTGTTGGGAAGGAAGATGGACAGTTCGGACACGTCAAGTGGCCGTTGCTGAGTTGGAGGTTTGGTTCTGGGATGAAGTGCGGATGGGGGAGATGAGGAAACTGGTGAAGTCGATGTTAATTTCGCGTGGTCGGAGGGTCCCAAGGTGGAAGATGAGGCGTTCCTCCTCCAGGCATTGGGTGGCTTGGATTTGGCAGGGGTGGCGTCCCAGCCCTTGCATGCCCTTGGGACTGTCAGAGTGGGAGTTGAAGTGTTCAGCCACAGGGTAGTGGGGTTTGTTTGGTGCCTGTGTCCCAGAGATGTTTCCTGAAACAATCCACAAGACGGTGTCCTGTCTCCAAATGTAGAAGAGACCACTTCGGGTGCAACGGACACAATAGATGAGTTGTTAGGATGCACAGAAATATCTCTGCCAGATGTGCAAGGATCCTTTGGGGCCTTTGTCAGAGGTAACGGGGGAGGTGTGGATGTAGGTTTTACACAGCTTGCAGCGATAAGGGAAGATGTCGAAGTGGAAGGTGGGTTGGTGAGGTGTGTGGAACAAACCAGGCAATTACTTTTGGAATAATCTCTGTGGACTCCTTCCACATTCACTCCGTGACTCCCTGGTGAGGTCCACGCGCCCCCCCCCCCCCCCCACCAACCGACCCGTCACTCACTGCACCTTCACCTGCCACCTCATGAAGTGTAAAACTTGCACCCACACCTTCCTGCTCACCCCTGTCCAAGGCCCCAAAAGATCCTTCCACATCTGGCAACGATTGTTTTGTGCATCTAAACACCTCATCTACTGTGTCTTTTGCTCTTGGTGGTGTCTCCTGCACATTGGCGAGACAGGACGACAACCGATTCGGGACACACAATATGGCTTTGTGCATGCGATTTCGTGTCTGATTGACTTGATGTTTTGAAGAGGATTGATGAGAAGGCGATGGTATGCTTTCCTTCATTGGACAGAGCATTAGGTATAGGAGTGGGGGATCATATTGCAGCTGTACAGGACATTAGTTAGCCCACTCTTGGAATACTTTGTGCAATTCTGGTCTCCCTTCTATTGGAAGGATGTTCAGAAACCTGAAAGGGATCAGAAACGTTTTACAAGGATGTTGCCAGGGTTGGAAGATTTGAGCGACAGGGAGAGGCTGAATAAGCTGGGGCTGTTTTCCCTGGAGTGTCAGAGGCTGAGGGGTGACCGCGTATAATTTTATACAATCATGAGGAGAATGGATAGGAGAAATAGACAAGGTCTTTTCCTTGGTGTGGGGGAGCCCATAACTAGAAGGGAAATGTTTAGGGTGAGAGGAGAAAGATATAAAAGTGACCGAAGGGGCAACTTTTTCTCACAGAGGGTGGTGTGTGTATGGAATGAGCGGCCAGAGTAAGTTGTGGATGCTGTTAAAATTACAGCATTTAAAAGGCATCTGGATGGGTACATGAACAGGAGTGGGGGTTTGGAGGGATATGGGCCGGGTGCTGGCAGGGGGGACTAGATTGGGTTGGGATATCTGGTCGGCAGGGACGGGTTGGACCGAAGAGTCTGTTTCCATGCTGTACATCTCTGTGAATCTATGAAAGCAGAGCATTGGACGTGATCTATATGGACTTCAGTGAGGCACTTGACAAGGTTCCTCATGGTAAACTGTTTAGCAAATTAAGATCATGTGGAATATCGGGAGGACTAGCCATTTCACTGTAGAATTGGCTCAAAGAGGGTGGATGGTTATTTTTCAGACTGGAGGCCCATGACCAGCGGTTTCGCACAAGGATCGGTGCTGGGCACACTGTGTTCTGTCAGTTACATAAATGACTTGGATGTGTATATAAGAGGCATAGTTCTTAACTGGAAGATGGTAATAAAGTTGGAGGTGCAGTCGACAGCGAAGAAGCTAACCTCAGAGTACAACAGGATCTTGTTCAGATGGGTCACTGGGCTGAGGAGTGGCAGACGGATTTTGATTTAGATAAATGTAAAGTGCTGCATTTTGGGAAGGCAAATTAGGGCAGGACTTGTACACTTTATGGAATGGTCCCGTGGATATTGCTGAACAAAGAGACTTTGGAGTACAGGTTCATAGTCCTTGCTACTGGAATTGCAGGGAGACAGGATAGTGAAGAAAGCATTTGGTATACTTTCCTGTATTGATCAGAAGGTCATGTTTTGGCTGCACAGGACATTGGTTAGGCCACGTTTAGAATGCTGTTTTCACTTCTGGTCTTCCTGCTGTAGGAATGATGCTGTGAGATTTGAAAGGGTTCTGACAGGATTTATCAATATGTTGCCAGTGTTGGAGAGTTTCAGCTATAGATAGAAGCTGAATCGAGTGGGGCTATTTCCCCTGGAGCATCGGAGGCTGAGGGGTGACCTTACAGAAATTTATAAAATTATGAGGGGCATGGATCGGATGAAGAAGGAAAGACTTTTCCCCGGTGCAGGGGATTCCAGAACTGGAGGGTATAGGTTTAAGGAGAGGGGAAAGAATTGGAAGAGATTTAAGGGGCAAACTACTCACGAAGATGGTGGTGTGTGTCTGAAATGCGCTGCCAGCGAAAGTGGTGGATGTGTGTACTGTAACACTTGAAAGACACCTGGATGGGTACTTCAACAGGAAGAGTTTGGGAGCAAATTCGCGAAATGTGAGCAAATGGAACTGGATTAATTGATGATATTTGGTCTTAATAGACGAGTGGGACTGAAGGGTCTGTTTCTGTACTGAACGGCTCCGTGACTCTGTGACTCTATTTGGTGCATTTAACCCTCTCTCTCTCAACGCACGTATAATTCTATTTAGCTCTGTCTGTATCTCTCTCTCTCTGTCTCCCCCCACACAGACAATCTCAACCAGAGGGAGCTGCTGTCTCTTACGCCAGAGGGAGCTGCTGTCTCTTACGACAGAGAGAGAAATTACATGCGTTGAGAATTACGTTGTCATATTCTACTAAAGATTTATTCTCCTTGAGGGGTTCACTGTCTCCACCCCAGTGAGCAGGATACATTGCAATGTCTCTCAGTCCCCTCCCAGAAAGCTGTCTGTCCCATTGAGATGTCAGTGTCAGGACATGAACTTCGTTGGATCTCCCTCAACATTGTCATGTTAATTCTAGCACAGGAAAGCTTGATCATTCCCTGTTTGCTTTTAAGGCTTTTTAAAGCTTTGTAATGTATATCAGTGAAGTTTGAAAATATTCAACATTGACCCCTCAGAAGCCTCGAAGATTCTCTGTCCCTAAATCTACACCAAACACAAAACTGGCCGGACCGGGGGGATATTTGCTGAGGTTCCCTCTTGGGATTTTCCTGGGTTCAGTGTGACTCCCAGATATAACTCTCTCTCTCTCTATCCCTCTGCCTCTCTGTCTTTATCCGTATCTCGTCCATCCCTGCCGTCACATCACATATTACTCTGACATTACACCAAGCCTTTGGGGAGAATTTCACATTCAGGGTTTTAATTTCCTCCAGTGTGTCAGACACTTAACATGGTTGTGTCAAATCCCAAGGCCCTGGTTATTTTAACCTCAGGCTTAAAACTTGCTTTAAAATGGCAGAGCCACAATCAATCTCAGTTAACCAGAGACCCTTAAACATCCAGGGTGTCCCAGAGGAAATTAAACCTCGGGCTAACAAATAGACACAACTCACACGGCACCATGGGGTTTAGCCTGTCGAATAGGCCTCAGGCTGATGTCCGCCCCTCCCCTCTCGAGGAAGCTACTGTCTGAGGGAAGGATTTCTTGTCCTGTCGTCGTCTCAAAATAGCAATTCCTGCAAGGGGTGCGTGGAGAGAGTGAGAGAGAAAAAGATTATAGGAACTGGAAAAGGGGGGGGGGTGATTTTCAAATAAATTACACAGCAAGATGTCATTCCTTCACATAAAACACCCCTCAGCAAACCCAAGTATGATCAAATTGGGAGAAAAGTTTGGGGATTTCAATCCAAGAACCATCGGGCAGCCTTAAAACGTTTAGTTTATCAAAACGGTATCAGAGCACAACAGGATCTCACATGCAGCAACATGTCAGCAGCAAGATTAGCTCGATATTTATGATAGGGACTGCTGAAAAGTTCAACTACACGCACTGACATAATTGTTATTTCACAATTTCAAATGCCTCTCCCTCCTTCCCTCTCTCTCTTTCTCCTTCCTCTCTCTCTTTCAGAAGTCTCTTTCTCACTTCCACTGTCAATTTGAACATTCACACATCATTACTTGAGAAAAAGTCTTTAAAAGTCAGTTTGAAATTTAGCGTTTTAATTTCCTCTTTGGGAAGTTCTGTCTCTCAGACACCCGCTGCGGGTGGGGACATGGGGGTTGACAAGTTTGTGTCAAATCCGAAGACCTTGGTTACTTTAACCCCAGGCTTCAAACCTGTTTTAAAATGACAGGACCTCAATCTGACAGGACCCAGTTAACCAGAGGCCTGTTAAAAAACAGGGTCCAGCAGATTAAACCAGTCTTTGGGGAATAAAGAGACACAACTGAGGTGGGGTCCCACAGAGTGCGGCCTGTGGAATAGGCCTCAGGACTGTGTGCCATACTTGGAGGATGCTCTTGTTCAAAGTTCACCTTGTCCCAAACTCTCTCTCTCTCTCTTTGGATGTTCCAAGCGAATAATAATTCCCTGGGATAAAAGAGACAGGGTCAATTAAAAGACGGAGAAAAAAACGCTCAGATAGATGGCACAGCAAGATTTCCAGGTATTTCCTCTCCTAGTAACATCGAAACATTAAACATGTCAGGTGAAAGTTGAATTTTCAGGCCAGACAATTTTGAAACCTTTACACTATGAAGTTTTAGCTGATGAGAAGACTCACTGCCTCTAAAGGTCGCCTGGTGTCAGTTGATGCACAGCAAGATCCCATATGGAAGCATGTAGCAGTAGCCACATCATCTGATTCTTTTCTCCTCTGCAATGCTGATCAAGTGTTAATTATTTGCTCTAATGCCAGAATCTAACATTACTGCTGTTTCACAATCTCAAATAGCTCTCCCTCTCTCTCCTACTGTGGAAGGGGTAATGACATTCACTCTGTGGACAAATTATAGAGCAAACTCATGGAGCTGCAGATTGCTCAGGCCTTGGATTCGAGAACACAGAACAACACAGCACAGGAACTGGCACTTCCTCCCTCCAAGCCTGCGCCAACACTTTTTGTCATTATTTTCTAAAAGTATCTTCTAAAACTGTTTTTTTTTCCTCCAGACGTCGGGTGGCTTGGATTTGGTCGTGGAGGTGGCCGAGTACTTGCATGTCTTTGGCGGACTGTGAGGGGGAATTGAGGTGCTCAGCTGCAGGGCGTTGGGGTTGTTTGGTGCGTGTGTCCAAGAGATGTTCACTGAAACATTCCTCAAGTTAGCGTCCTGCGTCCACAATGTAGGGGAGACACCAGCAAGAGCAACAGACAGTAGATGAGGTGGGTGGATGTGCAGGAAAATCTCTGCCAGATGGGAAAGGGTTCATTGGGGCCTTGTACAGGGAGGTGTTGGTGCAGGTTTTACACTTTGTTCGGTGACAGGGCAAGGTGCCAGGAGTGGAGGAGGGGGTTAGTGGGGACGTTGACCTCACCAGGAAGTCATGGAGAGAATGTGGAAGCAGTCTGCAGAGACTGTTTTCTCCGTGACTCACTGATTTTAAGTTCACGCTCCCCTCCAACACACACTCCATTCCTGGTACCTTCCCCTGCCGCCGCAAGAGGTTAAAACCTGCGCCCACACCTCCCCGCTCAAGTCCGACCAAGGCCTCAAAGGATCGTTCCACACCGGCAGAGATTTGTCTGCGCATCCAAACACCTCATCTATTGTGTCCGTTCCACCCGATGTGGTTTCTGCTACATTCGGAGAACGGACACCGTCTCGCAGATTGTTTCAGGGAACATCTCTGGGACACACGCACCAAACAAACCCAACTGACCTGTAGCTGAACACTTCAACTCCCCCTCCCACTCTCCCAAGGACATACAGGCCGATCCCGCCCATCCCCTCTGGAGGAAAGGTTTGTCCAAGGGAAGGATTTCTTATCCTGTCGTAGTTTCAAAACAGCAATTCCTGAAAGGGGTGGGTGCAGAGAGTGGGAGAGAAAGAGATGATTGGAACTGGAAACAGGGGGAGTTTTCAAACAAATTACACAGCAAGCGGTCATTCCTTCATACAAAACATCCCTCAGCAAACCCAAGTGCGATCAAATTGTGAAAAAAGTTCGGGAATTTCAATCCCAGATCCATCGGGCAGACTTAAAGCTATGGGTTTATCAGAACAGTCGTTGCTTCGATCGCATTGCCACAGGCTGTCAGAGCACAGCAGGATTTCACAGGCAGCAACGTGTCAGCAGCAAGGTCAGCTCCATTTTTCTGTTGGCAGCTGTTTAAAAGTTCAATCTTTGTTGCAACTACAGGCACTGACATAACTTCTATTTCACAATCTCAAATGCCTCTCCCTCCCTTTCTCCTGCCTCTCTCACGTTTACAAGTCTCTCTCTCTCACTCCCAATATCAATGTGAACATTCACACATTATTACTCTGACATTATAAAAAGTCTTTCAGAGACATGTCGACATTTAGGGTTTCAATTTCCTCTTTGGGATGTACTGTCTCTCAGACACTTGCTGGGGTGGGGACTTGGGGTATTAACAAGTTTGTGTCAAATTCAAAGCCCTTTGTCCAATAACCCCAGGCTTCAAACCTGTATTAAAATGAAAGGGCCACAATCTTACAGGACCCAGTTAACCAGGGGCCTGTTTAAAAAATGGGTGCAACAGAGGCATCCACTCTTTGGGGAAATAAAGAGACACAACTGAGGTGGGGCCCCACGGAGTGCGGCCTGTGGAATAGGCCTCAGGACTGTGTGCCCTCTTGGAGGAAGCTCTTGTTCAAGTTGACCTTGCCCCAAACTCTCTCTATCTTTGGATTTTCCAAGTGAATATTAATTCCCTGGGATAACAGAGATGGGATCAATTAAAAGACAGAGCAAGACATTTTTAGAGATGGCACAGCAAGATCCCAGAGATTGCCTCTCTCAGCAACATCCAAACATTAAACATGTCAGCTGGAAGTTGATTTTCAGGCCAGACACTTGTGAAACCTTCCATAATGAGGAGTTCTGGAATTCCCCCAACACCGGGGAAAAGTCTTTTGCTCTTCAACCTATCCATGCCCCTCATAATTTTATAAACTTCTGTAAGGTCATCCATCAGCCTCCGATACTCCAGGGAAAAAAGCCCCAGACTATTCTGCCTCTCCCAATAGCTCAAACACTCCAACCCTGGAAACGTCCTTGGAAATCTTTTCTGAATGCTTTCAAGTTGCATGATATCCTTCCTACAGCAGGAAGACCAGAAATGAACACAGTTTTCCAAACATAGTCTAACCTATGTCCGATACAGCCGCAACACAATGCCCACCTCCCTTACTCAATGTTCTGGCCAACAAAGGAAGGCATACCAAATGGCTTCTTCACTATCCTGAGTACCTGCAAAGCCACTATCAAGGAACTATGAACCTGCAATCCAAAGTCTCTATGCTCAGTAACACCTCCCAGGACCTTACCCTACAGTGTCTAAGTCCTGTTTTGATTTGCCTTCCCAAAGTGCAGCACCTTACATTTTCCTAAATTAAACTCCATCTGCCACTACTCAGTTTACTGGTCCATCTGATCAAGCTCCTGTTGTAATCTGAGGGAAGCTTCTTCGCTATCCACTGCACCTCCAATTTTGGTGAAATCTGCGACTTAGTAACTGTGCCTCCTATGTTCACATCCAAGTGATTTATATAACTGAGAAAACACATTGGACCCAGCACCGATCCTTGTGGGACACCGCTGTTTATAGACCTCCATACCGATCCACTAACACCCTCTGTCTCTTCTTTTTCAGCCAATTCGATATCGAAGTGACCAGTTCACCCATTATTTCACGTTATCCAACCTTGTTAAACAGTCTACCGTGAGGAACCTTGTCAAGTGCCTTATTGAAGTCCATATAGTTCACGACCACCACTCTGCTTTCATCAATCCTCTTCCAAAATTCTTCAAAAGACCAAGTCAGTGCGACACGAATTCCCATGCACAACGCCATATTGCCTATCCAGAATCAGTCCTTGCGTTACCCAATGCATGTAAGTGCTGTCCATCAGGATTCACTCCAACAAACTTCACACTACTGATATCAGACTCAACGGTCGATAGTTCCCCTTGGTTTTCCTTTCAGTCTTTCCCATCCACGTTAGCCAACCTCCAGTTTTCCGCTACCTCACCTATGGCTATCGATAATACAAACATCTCAGCAAGTGGCCCAGAAATTACTTCACAGCTTCCCATAGAGTTCTAGGGGACACCTGATCACGTCCCGGGTGTTCATCATCGTTTCCGTGATTTAAAACATCCAGCACCGTCTCCATCTGTCATGTGGACATTATTCAAGATGTCGCCATTTATTTTTACAAATCTCTAGTTTTTCATATCCTTTTCCAAAGTGAACACTGAGGCAAAATATTCATTTATTATCTCCCCATCTCCTGCAATTCTACACATAGGCTGATCTTAGAGTGGCCCTATTCTCTCTCCCATTACCTCTATCTTCTCAATGTATTTGTAAAATTCCTTTGCATTCTCTTAAACCCTATTGCCAAAGTTATCCCATGTCCCCATTTGGCCCTCCAGAATTCCCTCTTAAATATAGTTGTACTGCCTTTATACTCTTCAAGGCATACACTCAATCCCTGCTGTCTATTCCTGACGTATGTTGCCTTCTTGAACATGACTAAAACCTGACCTTCTCCAGTCCCCCAGCACTCCCTGCACCTATGCAGGGAGAGAGGGTCAGTATATTATTCAATCGCTCCTTTGTTCTGACACTGGGCTTATGTGGTGAGATGTGGTGTGGTGAAAAACACAGGAGGGAGATGCTTCAGAGGCAGAGGAAACTCCGTTTGTATTAAAACATTGACAAGAAAATAAATATTCAGAACAGTCAGTGCGAGGCATCAAGTGAATTGAGACTTGTCTCACAACTGTTAACTCCCAAGTTCACCCTTAAGGCTCTAACTTGGTACAGTGGATTTTGACTGACAGAGAGCTGTTAATTAATGGGTGACAGGGGAAAGGAGAGAGAGAGAGAATAAACACGAATCCTGGGGTCCTCTCGGGTTTCGCTTCCCTGGTCCCTGCCCGACACCGTCAGCCCTCAAAAGCACCCTTCCTCCCCTCTCATACTGAGCTGGGACAGAGGGTCTCGATAACCTTCTTCCCATCCCCAGAGTGGCTTATGTTGGTTTGGAGAGTGGTGGATGTCCCTGGCACTACCCGCAGTTGGTCTCCCGGCTCTCCAGTCACATCTCACCAGTACATTGACGGTTGTGGATGTGAAGATTGCTCACTCTCCTTCTTTTCCTGAGTCTGTGACTGGCTGTAGCCGATTTCCTTGATGCTAGCCTGACCACTTACTCAACAAACCCCAGAGATCAGGGTTCCCCACTTATACTGGCTGGAGGTTTCCAGAATCTCTCGCCAAATCTGGATTGGATCATTGAGCTATTGTCCCTCCTCTCGGGGCTGAATGAGCTTCCTGAGTATTCGATGAGTGTGAATGGTTCTCCAATTAAAGTCAGTGGGTGGACCATAGTTTTAAATGTCCATTATTTCTCTTTGGTGTGTGTAGGTTAAGATGTTGCTGATAGTTTGATGGCCTTCCCATTTAAGACAAACAGATTTGTATGTCGTACAAAGGCGTGGAATACTCAGTATCTCTGCATTCAAGCAAATGATTAAAAGTTGAATGGTTATGTAATTTTGCAAGCTGCAGAATGTCTCTGTTGTTTGGTCTGCAGGCTGGTGCTTATTGTCTTTTAAAGTGTGGTGCTGGGAGGGCACAGCAGGTCAGGCAGCATCCGAAGAGCAGGAGAGTCGATATTTGAGGCATAATCCCTTCATCAGGAATAGGGGGCTGGGGAAGGGTGCTGAGAGATAAATAGGAGCGTGAGAGTGGGGTTGTGTGAAGGTAGCTGGAAAGGTGATTGGTAGATAATGGCGGGGTGATGATGGTGATAGGTCGGAGCAGAGGGTGGAGTGAAAGGTGGGAAGAAAGATGAACATGTAGCACAGTTCATGAGGGTGGTGCTGAGTTGAAGGGTTGGATCAGGGATGAGGTGGGGTGGAGGGCAAATGAGGAAACTAGTGAAGTTGATGTTGATGCCATGTGGTTTGAGGGTCGCAAGGTAGAAGATGAAGTGTTCTGCTTCCAGACGTCGGGGTCTTGGATTTGGCGGTGGAGGAGGACCAGGACTTGGCCACAGGGCAGTGGGGTTGTTTGGTGCGTGTGTCCCAGAGATTTTCCCTGAAACTTTCCTCAGGTTAGTGTCCTGTTTCCACAATGGAGAAGGGATACCATCAAGAGCAACAGACACAGTAGATTAGGTGGTTGGATGTGCAGAAAAAACTCTGCCAGATGTGGTAGGTTGCTTTGGGGCCTTGGCCAGAGGTGAGCAGGGATGTGTGTGTGCATGTTTTACATTTCGTGCGGTGGCAGGGGAAGCTGCAGGGTGATGGTGGGGTGGGGGGGGGGGGGGGGGGGTTGGTGGTGGAGTGGATATCACCAGGGAGTCGCAGAGCGAATTTGGAAGCAGATATTGTTCCCTCTGTGACTCACTGGTTAAGTCTACACTTCCCACCAATCCACACTATACTCCCGGCACGTTCCCTTCTGACCACAAGAGGTGTAAACCCTGCACCCACACCTCCCCCTCACCTCCGACCAAGGTCCGAAAGGATCCTTCCATATCTGGCCGAGATTTTCTGCGTATCCGAACAACTCATCTACTGTGTCCATTGCACCTGATATGGTCTCCGTGACATTGGGAGATAGGACACTAACACGCAGATCATTTCAGGGAACATCGCTGGTACACACGCACGAAACAAACCCAATGCCCTGTGACTGAACACTTCAATTCCCGCTCCCACTCCACTATGAACATGCAGGCCTTGAGCCTCCTCCACTACTAAATCCAAGTGTCTCAACGTCTGGAAGAAGAACGCCTCATCTTCCAACTTAGGACCCTCCGACCACATGGCATCAACATCGAATTCACCAGTCTCCTCATCTCCTCTCCACCCAACCTCACCCCAGAACCAACCCTACAACTCGGAACCGTACTCTTGAGGTGTCCTATCTGTCCATCTTCCTTCCACACTATGCACTGCACCCTCCAGTCCGACCTAACACCCTCTCCCCCACCTGCATCTACCTATCACCTTCCCAGATACCACCCCCAGCCTCGCCACCAAACCCACCGTTTATTTTTCAGTTCCCTTCCCCCCGTCCCACATTCCTGATGATGGGCATATGGCCGAAACGTCGACTCTCCTGTTTCTCGGATATTGCCTGAACTGCTTTGTTTTTCCAGCACCAAACGTTTCGATCTGATCGCAAGCATCTGCAGCCCTCACTTTCTCCTTCACTGTCTTTTAGCTGAGACATTTGTGGAGGCCTTCCTTTATCTTGCCCCTGTTCCAGACTGCTGCCCCTAGGCTTGCTTATTGCCAACTCTGTCTTAGCCAGAGAACTCAGTGACTCTTTGTTTAAATGTAAATTCCACAAACCCAAGTCCAAGTCTAGAGGGTTTTAGTCCAGGGTGTCTAATGGGAATTTTTACCCCAACTAACACCTATCAGCCCTGTATTTCATCTTGGTTCTGTATTCTGATTATCTCATGTTTGGCAGCTTCCCATTTTTAGCTGTTCCTTCACCTGCGAATAACTGCTACCAATCAAATATTGAATATTCTTGCCAAATACCATCAAAATTTGCCTTCCTCCAACTTAGTACAACTTGCAAAACAAGCTCTTGGCCAAATGAACCACAGCACATTCACCCATCTCTAAAGTCAATGGGGACAGTATGCAAAGTGTAAAAGCAATTAGATTCTATTTGCATGTTCCTTTGCTTCGGACCCATTTGATGACGACATTCTCGTGGCTGGTTCCAGACTCTTCTCGAGGCGAGACATTTATGCAGCATCCAACAATTCAATGTGAGTGTTTCATTAAATAAAGTCTACTCTTTTTTTAATGACAGAAATAGGATTTTGTGTGCAATGCTGCTGTCAGAAGCATGTACTTCATCTGAGGAAATACTTTCGTGCTGATCACTCCACTGGAAGCGTTACCTTCCCACACAATATCAGCGATAAGGTGCACTTTACTCAAAGACAAAAAACAGCTGACATCTTGCAAGTGGACAACATGACAGTGAAGCATTTCTTCCCCACTGCTCCTGATAATGTGACAGTCTGTATACTCTGACGTCTGGTTCGCTTGCATTTAAATCAAAGACTTTAACTGTTGCATCATTTGTAACAAATTTAATTTCCATTCATGAGCAATAGCTCAACACGATCTGATCATGGAATCCAGGGGAAGGTAAAAATTGTTGTTAATTAATGGAAGACGGGTATAAAGCTGATGTTGGGTGGGAGGGGAGAATTCTAGTCAGTGGCAGTGTCCCAACCCATGCTCCAGAGGTGTTTGTTTACATCTCCGAAGTGGTTGATTAGTAAAAAAGGTTAGTTTTTCTAAAAATCCATATAAAAAGTTGACGTTAAACCCTGCTTCTGGGGATTCGGAACACTTTCGAATTCAGTAAAGCACGTTTAATCAAAATAATGCATTAAGAGGAGAATAACAACATGAAAATAAGCTAGTGAGAGACAAAAACAAGTGTTTTAACAGCTTTCTCAAGATAAACTAAAAGGTAATCATAAAAGACAGATATGCACCGACAAGTGGCAGAGGCAAGGAAACCTGCAATTGTGACGGTATGAATAACAGAGAAATAAGGATGATATTTTGGGTCTGTCTTCAGAGAGGAACAATCACTCCACTTCTCAATAATAGAAGAGAAGCAATGTCTTAGTGAAAATAAGCAGATTGATGAATTGGTCATTAGTGAACAGAAGTAGTACTGGGAAATTAATATAATCCTAGAATCTGAAGATCAACATTCGGAATCCTCAGAATATTGGTTGCAGTGATCATGATCTTTCGCTGCCAATCTGGTGCATATTTGTCTTTTCTGATCAGCTTTTGCTTTATCTGTAGAACGCTTTTTCAAACAATTACATCTCTATCACTGGTTTAATTTCATGTTGTTTTCTCTCTTAATGTATTTTTTTTGTCCTACTGTACTGAATTTAAAAATGTGTTCCGAATCCCCAGGCCTGGGGTTTAACAGCAGCATTTATAAACCAAACTGTTCATTCCCACTGCACCACAAGACACCCATCCCACCCAACATCAGCTTTATACACTACTTTCATTAATTAACCACAATCTTTATCTTCCCCTGGATTGCATGATTAAATTTTGTTGAGCTTTTGCTCATGATTGGAACTTAAATTTGTTTCAAATGATAAAACAGTTACAATCTTTGAATTAATTGCTAACAAAGCAGACTACAGATTCCCCACCTTACCCCAGTTCCAACATTCCAGCTCAGCAGTGTCCTCATGACCTGTCCTACCTGTCAATCTCCCTTCCCACTTATCTGCTCCACACTCCCCTCTGACCTATCGCCTCCATTCACCTATTGCACTCTTTGCTACCTTACCCCACCTTCCTCTCTGACCTATCGCCTTCATCCCCACCCCCATTCACCTATTGTACTCTTTTTTACCTTCTCCCCAGCCCCCCCCCCCCCCCTTTATCGCTCCACCTTGGAGGCTTCCTGTCTCTATTTTTGATGAAGGGATTTTGTCTGAAACGTCGATTTTCATGCTCCTTGGATGCTGCCTGACCTGCTGTGCTTTTCCAGCACCAGTCTGATCTAAAGAATACAGAGTATGCAGACTGTCACTTTTTCAGCAGCAGTGGGGAGGCAATGCTTCACTGCCAGATTGTCCAATTGCCAGATGTCAGCTGAGTTGTGTCTTTGAGTAAAGTGCTCATTATCGCGGAGCTTATGATGGAAGGGTATGCTGTCAGTGGAGAGATCAACATAAAAGTATTTCCTCAGATGAAGTGCTGCTTGTGACAGTAAGTATTGCATGCAAAACTATTTACCTCGTTAAAAAAACAAGTGGAAGTTATTTAATTAAACACACACATTGAGTTGATGGTTGCTGATGAAATGTCTCACCGTGAGCAGAGTTTGGAACAAGACACTGGTGCATTGGCATTAAATTAATTTCAAGCAAAGGAACATGCAAATGTAATCAAATTGTTTTAACACTTTGCTTTCTATCCCTGTTGACCTAAGAGATGGATGGACATGTTGCGGTTTGTTTTGCCACAATGATTGTTTTGTAAGATGTAATTACCTGGCTGTATCAAAAGGAGAGGCCCAACTTGGACAGTGACAAACGTTGAGGACTCAAGGGCAGAGTCATTAACTGGTTCAGAGTAGAGATGGTTCAGGTTGGTGACTCTTTTTTATGCTTCTCTCTGTCTGTTTCTCTTCATTTGGTTCGATTGCTCCTTCTCTCTCTCTCTCTTTCTCTCTCTGACTGTCTCCCACTCTTCCTCCCTCTCGCTATCATTGTCCCTTTCTCTCGCTCACTCTTTCTGTCTCAGTGTCTCTCTCCGTCTGTCTCTTCTGCAGTCACTGATTCTCTCTCTCTCTCTCGCACTCTGTCTGTCTCTCTGTCTCTGACACTGTCTCTCTCTCTTCCTCTCCCAATGACTCTCTCTCTCCCACTGTCTCTCTCTCTCTCTCTCTCTCTCTCAATGTCTCTCTCTTTCTCACTGTTTCTTGTCAATCTTCTTGTCACTCTCACTGCTTTGTTGTCTCCCTCAATGAATCTCTCTGACTCTCTCTGTTCCTTTATCTGGCTCGTTCTCCCGCTCTATCTGGATTAGTGGTGCTGGAAGAGCACAGCAGTTCAGGCAGCATCCAAGGAGCTTCGAAATCGACATTTCGGGCAAAAGCCCAGGATGAAGGCCTAATGAAGGGCTTTTGCCCGAAACGTCGATTTCGAAGCTCCTTGGATGCTGCCTGAACTCTTGTGCTCTTCCAGCACCACTAATCCAGAATCTGGTTTCCAGCATCTGCAGTCATTGTTTCTACCCCCGCTCTATCTCTCATGTCTCTCTCTCGTTGTGCCTCTCTCTGTGCCTCTCTCCGTTTCTGAATTCCTCTCTCTCTGTCCTTCACAGTATCTCTGTCTCTTCTCTCTCTCTCTTTCTCTTTTAAACAGTTTCTCTCTTAACCTGTCTCTCTTTCTCACTATCCATCCCACTCTGTCCCTCTTTCTCCTTCTTTTCCTGTGTCACTCTCATTCTCTCTCTCTTTCATGCTTTCTGTCTCTTTATCTGCGTCACTGTCTCTCCCTCTCGCTCTTTCTGTCGTAGTAACTCTCCATCTCTCTGTCTAACTGGCTCTCACTCCTTCATTTTCTCTGTCTCTCTCTCTCCCTCACTGAATCTCTCCCACTCCGCCTCTCTCACACACACTGTGAGTCTTTCTCTGTTACTGTCTGCCACTCTCTCTTTCTGTGTCTCTCACTGTCCCTGTCACTTCCCCTCTCTCACACTATCTTCGTTTTCTCCCTCACAGTATCTCCTTTTGACATACATGCTCTCTCAGTGACTATTTCTGTTCCTCTTTCTTGCTTTCTCCCTCTCATGTCTCTCTTTCTGTTTCTCCTTTTGCTTCACCCCCCTCTCTCATGTCTCTCTATCTTTCCTTCCTTCTGTATCTCTCTGTTTCTACTCTGACTCGCTCTATCTCTCAGTCTCTGTCCTTCACGTTACCTCTCTCTCACACTGCTTCTCTCTCTGTCCCGCACCCAGACACTTTTGATCTCTTGCTGTCGCTCTCACTGTCCTTCTTTCTTGTTCTTTCCCCATCTATGTCTCTTGCTTCTTCTTTTTTCTGCCTCTCTCTCTTCTTCTAGCACTCTCTCTCACTGTCTCTCTCTCACTGCCCCTTAGTCGCTCACTAACTCCCTCTCTCTCCCACAGACATTCTCTGTCTCTATCTATCTCTCACTCCCTGTCTGCCTCAGTCTCGCCATCTCTTTCACACTCTTTCCCTCTCGGCTTATCACACTCTCTGTGTCTCTTTCTCTCTGTCACTGTCTCTGTCTCACTGCTTCTCTCTCTCTGTCCTTCTTTCGCAGTCTTTCACACTCTACATGTCTGATTGTCTCTCCCCCTCTCTCACTGTCTCTCTCCATCTCTCTCTCTGTCTCTCTCACAAACTGTCTCTCTCATTCTCTCTGTGTCTCTTTCGCTCACTGTTTTTGTATGTGTCTGTCTGTGTTTCTCTAACACTCACTGTCCTTCAGCCTGTCTCTCTCTTTCTCTCTGGAGGGGAGTGCAGTTTTCGAGCCTCCGAGGAAGCAGTGGGAAAACCATAACTTTCACACTTTGATGTATTTACTGGGTAATTAACCACCATTATCCATCCCTAACTGTCTGTGAAATGAATACGGTGAACCGCGAATCACTGGCAGCAACTGTGGGAAGAAACCAGAGTTAATACTTCGAGTCTGTTGACCCTTCATCAGGAAATAAGTGGTATTTATATTGAAGACTGGGATGGGTGTGTGTGGGAGATAGGGGGGATCTGAGTGGATAGGTGGAGATGGAGCCCAGATAGATCGATAGAGAGAGAGAGACGTGTGTGATAACAAGCACCTTTAAGAGGTTCTGTATCTATTCAAGAAATGTCACAGAGTCGTTAAGATGTACAACTCGGAAACGCGTCCATACCGACCAGATATCCCAACACAATCTAATCCCACCTGCCAGCATCCTGCCCATATACGTCCAAACCCTTCCTATTCATATACCCATCCAAATGCCTTTTCAATGTTGCAATTGTACTGGTCTCCACCACTTCCTCTGACAGCTCATTGCACACAGGTACCACCCTCTGCGTGATAAAGTTGCCGCTTTAGTCTCTTTTACCCGCTCACCTGAAACATATGCTCTGGGGATGTTCTGGACTTCCCCACTGTTAGACTTTGTCTATTTACCCTATCCATGCCCCTCATGACTTTGTAAATCTCTGTAAGGTCACCCCTCAGCCTCCAACTCTCGAGGGAAAACAGTCCCAGTCTATTCAACCTCTCCCAATAGCTTAAATCGTTCAAACCTGGCAACATATTGTAAACCCTTTCAAGTTTCACAAAATCTTCCCGTTAGGAAGGAGACCAGAACTGCACGCAATATTCCAACAGAGGCCTAACCGATGTCATGTAAGATGCAACATTACCTCCCAACTCCTGTACTCAACACTCTGACCAATAAAGGAAAGCATACCAAATGCCTTCTTCACTGTCCTATCTCCCTGCGACTCCAGTTTCAAGGAGCTATGAACCTGCATTCCAAGGTCTCTTTGTGCAGCGACCCTCCCTAGGAACTTACCATGAAGTATTTGAGTCCTGCTCAAATTTGCTTTCCGAAAATGCAGCACCTCACATTTCATTACACTAAACACCATCTACCACTTCTCAGCCCATTGGCCCATCTGATCAAGATCCTGTTGCAATCTGAGGTAACCTTCTTCGCTGTCCAGTAGACCTCCAATTTTTGTGTCATCTGCAAACTTACTCCCTATATCTTTTAGCTCACTCGAGAATGTACGTAATCCACCAACCTCGGACAATGAAGGCCAAAATGTCGTTTGTCTTTCTAACATGTTGCTATCCTGCAGTACATTCATTTTGGATTTCAGTGACCTCTGGACAAGGGCAACCATAGAATTGAAGCTTCATACAGCACGGAAACAGACCCATCCGTGCAACCCGTCCATACCCAGCAAGTCTTCCAAACTAAACTGGTTCTATTTCACTGCATTTGGCCCATATCCCTGTGAAACGTTCCGAGTCATGTTTCAATCCAAATGTCTTTTAAATGTCGTAAACGTACCTGCATCTGCCTCTTCCTCTGGCAGTTCAATCCACACATGAACCAGCCTCTGTGCGATAATGTTGCCCTCAGGCCCCTTTTAAATCTCTCTCCTCTTACCTAAAGACTGTGCCTTCTAGTTTTGTACTCCCCTACTCTCACGAAAAGACCTTTGCTATTCACGTCATCTATGTCCCTCATGATTTTTCAACCACTGTCAGGTCACCACTCAACCTCCGAAGCTCCACTGAATAAATGTCCCAGCCTATCTCTCCTCTCCTAATGGGTTCCAATATTGCCCCATTCGATCACTTTTTGAATAAGAATCTGCAATTCTGTCTCTTATTTCCTACTGACGTGGACAATTTCCCATTTGCACCTTCCATGTGTTTCCCAATTTAATGAATTGTTAATCTCATTCCGACGCCTCCATACCTTCTCTATATCGGTCACAATGATGCACAGGTTTGAATAATCATCAAACCTGGATATTTTATGCTTGATTCATCCATCCAAATTGTTGAACTGTGTTGTGAATAACTGGACCTACACCAGGGTCAGTTTGTGATCAGTGCGGAATACAGGGAACCTGTGTAATATCCTGTTGTACATATAAATCCTTTATAGCTACTATTAAAGGACACATCATTGTGGACATTTTCAAGGTCCTGTTGTACTTGGAGTCTGAACTTGGACTCCTCCTCTGCTGCGCTTTTCCAGCAACACATTTTTCAGCTCTGATCTCCGGCATCTGCAGTCCTTACTTTCTCCTAAACATCTCCTCCACCTACCCCCCAAGAGAGCCGTGGGCCCACTGCAACTATTCTGAAAGTTTGGCACGGCCCTATAACTACGAGCAGAAACTCCAATCTTCACCTGTAAATCGTGCCCCTCGGAGATAACCAAAGCCTCTGCTTAATTAATGGGCAAGTACCACCCAGGACGGTAGAGAGACATTTTCTGATTTCCAACATGTGTGTCCCTAGATGTCTGTCACTCTTTTGCCAATGTAGTATGAATTGAACAAGTTGCTTTTTTATCATACTTTTCAGTTTTTTCAGTGCTTTCGCTATATTACAGTTAAAGGGTGCTGACAAATCTCAAAATGCAGCCGCTCTGCCTGTTCCTGTTAGTGCTGCTCACAATCCCCATGTCAGATGCGGCTGTACTGGATAACCGTGCCTTGATTGGCATTATTCACCGGTGAGTGTCAGTGAAACAGTCCTTACCTGACCAGCTCTGTAAGCAGGGGCCGGTGCTCAATTTTAGGTCAAATCGAAGCCTGGTTGCTTGGAACAGCCTGGTAATAAATGGAGAGAACACAGCAGGTGTAGGGTTTGCTCTGCAGCTGTGGGAAATAAGTCTCAATCAAATACCCATGATCTTTACTACAATGTGGAGAAACAATCACCAGATTTCCCGGGGTCACAACACTGAGAGTGAAATCGATTGCATCAGCTGACCCCGAAATAAAGGAGAGAGTGAAATAAATCGGAGTGAGGTTTGGAGAAAATGCCCAAATCCCAAACACAGGCAATATTTTACTGTTTATTGAATCATCTCACTCACCTCTCAGTTTCCCTTTGGCTCCTTCTGCCGCCTTCGCTATTATTCCTATTTCTTGGTGGTCTGCAAGTTCTTTTCTTTTCTTTGTCTCTTTCTTCTATTCCCTTGCTTTTTAGTTGCTCTACACCTTGTCCATATACCCCAAACTTTTTGTGGTTTATAATTCTTCCAGAATATTCCTGTTAGGGTGAAAGGAAAGGCTGGAACGTGCAGGGAATGCTGGATGACTGAAGAAATTTGAGGGTTTTGTTAAGAAAAAGAAGGAAGCATATGTCAGGTATAGACAGGACCGATCGAGTCAATCCTTAGAAGAGTATAAAGACAGTATGAGTATACTTCAGAGGGAAGTCAGGAGGGCAAAAGGGGGACATGACACAGCTTTTGCAAATAGAATTAAGGAGAATCCAAGTGGGTTTTACAAATACATTAAAGACAAAAGAATAACTAAGGAGAGAATAGGGTCGCTCAAAGATCATCAAGGTGGCCTTTGTGTGGAACTGCAGAAAATGGGGTAGATACTAAACGAGTAGTTTGCACCAGTATTTACTGTGGAAAAGGATATGGAAGATATAGACTGTCGGGAAATAGATGATTACATCTTGAAAAATGTCCATATTACAGAGGAGGAAGTGCTGGATGTCTTGAAACGTATAAAAGTGAATAAATCCCCAGGACCTGATCAGGTGTACCCTACACTTTTGTGGGAAGCTAGGGAAGTGATTGCTGAGATATTTGTATCATCGATAGTCACAGGTGAGTTGTCGGAAGACTGGAGGTTGGCTAACGTGGTGCCACTGTTTAAGAAAGGTGGTAAGGACAAGCCAAGGAACTGTAGACCAGTGAGCGTGAAGTCGGTGGTGGGCAAGTTGTTGGAGCGAATCCTGAGGGACAGGATGTACATGTATTTGGAATGGCAAGGACTGGTTAGGGAGAGTAAACATGGCTTTGTGCGTGGAAAATAATTACTCATAAATTTGCTTGAGTTTTTTGAGGAAGTCACAGAAAGGATTTATGAGGGCAGAGTGGTAGATAGAGTCATAGAGATGTACAGCATGGAAACAGACCCTTCTGTCCAACCTCTCCATGCCGACCACATATCCCAACCCATTCTAGTCCCACTTGCCAGTACCCGGCCCATGTCCCTCCAAACCCTTTCTATTCATATGCCCATCCAAATACATCTTAAATGTTGCAATTGTACCAGCTCCACCACTTCGTCTGTCAGCTCATTCCAGACACGTATCACACTCTGTGTGAACAAGTTGCCCCTTAGGACTCTTTAATATCTTTCCTCTCTCACGTGAAACCTATGGCCTCTAGTTCTGGACTCACTGAACCCAGGATAAAAATTGCCTCTTTACCCTATCCATGCACGTCATAAAATTGCACACCTCAATAAGATCATCCCTCAGCCTCCGATGCTCCAGGGAAATTAGCCCCACCCAGTTCAGACTCTCTCTGTAGCTCAATTCCTCCAAACCTGGCAACATCCTTGTAAATCTTTTGTGAATCCTTTCAAGTTTCACAGCTTCTTCCCGATAGGAAGAAGACCAGTATTGCACGCAATATTCCAACAGTGGCCCAACCAATGTCCTGTACAGCCACAACATGACATCGCAAATCCTGGACTCAATACGTTGACCAATAAAAAAGCATTCCAAATGCCTTCTTCACTATCCTATCTACCTGCGATTCCACTTTCAAGCAGATATGAATCTGCACTCCAAGATCTCTTTTTTTCAGCAACACTCCCTAGGATATTACTATTAAGTGTGTAAGTCCTGCTAAGATTTACTTTCGCAAAATGCAGCATCTCGCATTTATCTGAATTAAACTCCATCTGCCACTTCTCAGCCCATTGGCCCATCTGGTCAAGATCTTGTTGTATTCTGAGGTAACCCTCTTCGCATTCCACTACACCTCAAATTTTCGTGTCTTCTGCAAACTTACTAACTCTATATGGACTTCAGTAAGGCGTTCGACAAGGTTCCCCACGGGAGACTAGTTAGCTAGATTAGTTCTGATGAAATACACTGAGAACTAGCCATTTGGACGTATAACTGGCTCAAAGGTAGAAGCAAGAGGGTGGTGGTGGAGGGTTGTTTTTCAGATTGTGTCCTTTGACCAGTGGAGTGCCACAAGGATCGGCGCTGTGTCCACTACTTTTTGTAATTTATATAAATGAGTTGGATGTGAGTGTAAGAGGTATCGATAGTAAGTTTGCAGATGACACCAAAATTGGACGTGTAGTGGACAGCAAAGACGGTTACCTCAGATTACAACAGGATCTTCATCAGATGGGCCAATTGGCTGAGAAGTCGCAGATGGAGTTCAATTCATATAAATGCGTGGTGCTACATTTTGGGAAAGCAAGTCTTAGAAGGACTTATACACCTAATGGTACGGGTCGAGCGCTATTGCTGAACAAAGAGATCTCGGAGTGCAGGTTCATTGCTCCTTGGAAATGGAATTGCAGGTCGATAGGATAGTGAAGAAGGTGTTTGGTATACTTTCCTTTATTGGTCAGAGTATTGAGTACAGAGATGGAAGGTCATGTCGTGGCTGTAGAGGACATTGGTTCGGCCCCTTTTGGAATATTGCATGCAATTCTGGTCTCCTTCCTATCGGAAAAATGTTGTGAAACATGAAAAGATTCAGAAAAGATTTACAAAGCTGTTCCCAGGGTTGGAGGATTTGAGATATAGGGAGATGCTGAACAGGCTGGGGCTGTTTTCTCTGGATTTTCTGAGGCTGAGGGGTGACCTTTTAGATGTTCACAAAATTATGAGGGACATGGAAAGGATAAGTAGACAAATTCATATCCCTGGGGTGGGGGAGTCCAGATCTAGAGGTTTAGGGTGAGAGGGGAAGATATTAAAGAGAGCTAAGGGGCAACTTTATTCACACTGTATGGAACCAGTATGGAATGAGCTAAAAAAGGAAGTGCTGGAGGCGAGTACAACTGCAACATTTAAAATGTGTCTGGATAGATATACGAATCGGAAGGGTTTGGAGGGATATGTGCTGTGTGCTGTCAGGTGGAACTAGTTTGAGTGGGATATCTGGTCAGCATGTACCAGTTAGACAGAATGTTCAGTTTCCGTGCTGTACATCTCTATGACTCTCTGACGTCCCCTTCCAGCGGACTGTTTCTGAAGCTCTCATTCTGTCTCTCTTTCTCTCTCCCCGTCTCTATCTGTTGGGGCATCGAGTCGGGCATCAGTCAAAGGACACTAACATGAAGCTACAGTGAGTTATCAAGATAGCTAGTGGCATTCTGTGATTCATTGCAGGACGATTTGTACAAATATAAGTAACAATGTTCTGCTCTCTGTCACATTACCCTGGTTCTCTCTTTAAACCTCTCGCTAATCGCAGAGTTTACTACAACACTGGGACAGGGAAATAAAGTAAATCAACATTGACTTTCCTATGCAAACTGTTGAAATGTGAATTGCTGTCTTTTACGATGTGTCCAATATAATGGGCATTGTTCTGAGTAACTCGTCTCAAACTTGGCCCACTGACATTGCACAGAGAATGTTTCACCCAAAGTCCGCCCCTTAACTCACCCCCTGACTTTACCCCTTTCAGTTTCCTCCGAGCAGGTAAGCACCGGGCGTTTGATTCTGGGAGAGGACATTTTGCCTTCCAATCTTCACCTGCAAATCGTACCCATGGGAGATAATCAGAACTTCTGCTTAATTACTGTGCAAGCACCACCTAGGACGATAGAAAGACATTTTCTGTTTGCCGACATGTGTGTCCCTTTATATCTTTCACACTCTTGCCAATGTAGAAAGAATTGAACAAGTTTTTTTTCATACTTTTCAGATTCTTGTGTTTTTCCGACAGTACGGTTAAAGGGTGCTGACAAATCTCAAAATGCGGACACTCTGCCTGTTCCTGTTGGTGCTGCTCACAATCCCCATGTCAGATGGGGCTGGACTGGATAACCGTGCCTTGATTGGCATTATTCGCCGGTGAGTGTCAGTGAAACAGATCTTACCTGACGATCTCTGTAAGCTGGGGCCTGTGCTCAATCTGAGGTCAAGTCAGAGCCTGGTTGCCTGGAGAAGGCTGGTAAGAAATGGTGAGGACACGGCAGGTATAGGCAGTGCTCTGGAGCTGTGGGAAATAAGTCTGAGCCCATTAACTGGGACTCTCATTACTCCCAGAGGAAGGAACTTCCAGGGAAACTATTACGAGATTTCCCGGGGTCATATCGCTAACAGTGAAATCGATAGCACCCGCTGACCCCGAAATAGAGGATAGGGTGAAATACATCGGAGTGAGCTTTGAAGCGAAAGTCCAAACCCCCCGCACAGGCACCATTTTAATGTTTACTGAATCATCTCACTCACCTCTCAGTTTCCCTTTGTCTCCCTCTGCGTCCTTTGCTATTATTCCCATTTCCTGTCAGTCTGCAAGTCTTTTATTCTGTTTGTCTCTGTCTGCCCCAAACATTTTTCCGGTTAACAATTCTCCCAACCTCCAGCTCCCACTGATTGCACCAGTAGCTCTCATTCTCTCTCTCTCTCTTTCTCTCTCCCCGTCTCTATTTATTTCTTACCATCCCGTGTATCATGCGGCATTAAGTAATGCATCAGTCAAAGGAACTTTAAATGAAGTTAGAGCGAATTATCAAGAAGGCTTGTGGCATTCTCTGATTCATTGCAGGAGGATTTGTACAAAAATAAGTAACATTGTTCTGCTCTCTGTCAATTACCCTGATTCTCTCTTTAAACCCCTCACTGATCCCAGAATTTACTACAACACTGGGACAGGGATACAAAGTAAATCAACATTGACCTTCCCATGCAAGAACTTGAAATGTGAATTGCATGGTTTCACGTTTTCTTTAATATGATGAGCATTGTTCCAAGTAACTCATCTCAAACTGGTCGCACTGACACTGCAAACAAAATGTTTTACCCAAAGACTGTTCCTTGATTGATATCCTGACTTTACCTCTTTCAGTTTCCGCACAGCAGCTGGGCACCAGGTGACCTATTATAGGAGAAAATACTTCGCCTTCCTGTTGGCTTGACCTGCTTCCCAGTGCAGAAAGACCAACAGACATGAAGACTTGATCCCCGGCAGCCCAATACATCCTTTCATAAATGCGATGTGAACGGATTCTTGAACTACCCAGGTGGAAATTACCTCGCTGTCTTCCCGAACAGCGGCAGTCGTTGCCCAGAAAGTAAATTGCTGAACTCCACACAGATCAACGGGAACCGCACAGCGGCTCAGGTTTTACAAACTCTGCTGAATAACAGAACCCAGCACAATAACAAGCCAGTGGGCTGTGTCATTCTCTACACCACTTACAGCCCATGTCTCGATCACTGTTTCAGTAACACGGGGAATTGTGAGATCATCCCTGCCTTGCAAAGTTCCCCATTTCGGGGCATATGGACTGAACCAGACATTCACAAGTATCTTGTCTTCAGTAAAATATTTGCACATAATGCAGATCAGAGCCCACACCAGAAAATCCGGAAAAAGCTGGCTGCAGTGGAGAATACCGGGTTTCATGTCAGAAAGTGTGATGGAAAAGAACTATTCAGGTGTAGAGAATGCTCCGCACCAGAATACTGCATTGAACAGGTTCCAAGAATTGATTAAACATAATAAGGGATCTGGGAATTTCTGTAAAGGGGTGCCCTGCCTGTTCAAATGCATCTATCACATTTCAAATCAGTATAATAATCTGAATTTACTAACTTACACTGATATCCTTTCTGTTTGTCATTCAATGAATCATACCAGATGTGATCAGAGATAAAAAGTCAATTATCCACTCAATAAAGTCAAGAAACCCTCACAGTCAAAATCAATTGCATTCACAATGTCTTTTTCCTGTCCATCAACACATCTGCAAATGTAACCCAATCCTGGTCCCAGGTTTTCAGTGTCAGTCTTATTCTAAGCAGTCTTATTCCTGATGAAGTGCTCCTGCCCGAAACGTCCACTTTCTTGCTCCTTGGATGCTGCCTGACCTGCTGTGCTTTTCCAGCACCACTCTAATCTTGATTCGAATCTCCATCATCTGCAGTCCTCATTTTCTCCTTATTGGAACCCTGCTGATCACTGCAGACAGAGATGCTTGACAACAATACTTGAAAGGGTTCAGAAACCATTTCCAAGGATGTTGCCAGGGTTACGGGGTTTGATCGAAAGGGAGAGGCTGAATAGACTGTATTCCATGTGATCTAACCTTGCGGGCCAGCCTACCATGAGGAACCCTGACGAACTCCTTACGGAAATTCATCTGGTGCCCATCCATCCATCCATTAAAAGACATTTGAATGGGTATATGGATATGAAGGGTTTTAACGAATATTGGCCAAATGCTGGAAATGGGGCAAGATTTATTTAGGATACCTGCTAGGCTGTTTCAATGCTGTATATCTCTATAACTCTCTGACTGTGACTCTAATACGAAGGTTATGCAGTAACATTCAAACCCAATGTTGGAGTTGGATGTGAAATACTTGCACTGAGGCTGGTGTCCTTCTTCAAGTCCCCCTTTATTTACACATGAGCAGCCCTTTCGTTTTTCACTGTCTCATTCAGAGACCACATCTCTGATACTGACCCTTCTTCTTTGTCAGCCAGATAAACAGCCCCAATCAGGGAACTCATATTCTATGAGATCCAGCTGGCTGTCCTGGTCTCAACGACTGCAGTATGTCCCCTGGAAATAAAGCACACATTAAAGAGAAACAGTTACATAACCGCGGTAAAGGAAGGGATAAGGCCATGCTGGGGAGGGGAAGGGAGCTACACATTTGGGGTGACTCAGAGAGTGGAAAACAATCGAATGGGAAGGATACCAGTAAAGAATGAGTAAAACAGATTTAATCGCCTGAATGAAGCATTCCATTTACCAAATCGTTGAAGAATTTGGGTGCAGCATGTCTTCAGTTTCCCTTTAATCGATCTACAGTTTCTGCATCATTTCTAAATATTCTCTCTCCAATATTGCACTGTTGGAATGGTTTGAACAGCAGAAATATCATTTCTTTGCACAGCTGTATTCAGTGAAATGGGTCGCATGTATAACTACACGTGATATTTCTACTTTTGATTGATGCATATAAAATAAAGTTAATTCCACCATTGGACAGCAATCTGCTTGCAGTTGTATGATTTCTCTTTTGTGAAGATATATGAACGAGCTGGAGAAAAAAATGGCAGTGCCCATGGTGGGGATGCTCCAACGTTGCAGTTGGAAGATGGGGTCAGGGAGGGGGTTGGGGTTCACAAGAACTATTCAGGAGGGAAAGGGAGAAACATGTGTTGTACATTGTAGCACCAAGGCAGTGAGGAGAATGACATGCGTCCTGGAGGAAAATCTGGCTCATTTGTCCAAGTTTGGGTCGAAGTAGAAAAGTACACAAAGGATTGACTCACAGGAAGTAAGGATCAGGCGAGGTTGACTGTGAAACAGGCAACAGACACTGGTAGGAGGGTGAACAATACAGGGTCACTGTGAATCTGTTGCCAGTCAAGATATAGTTACTGGGCCAAATATCAACTAAGCCTGGAGGACAGTTACCTCAGTGAACGATGCTCTTTGGTCTGCCTGAAACTTGTTCTTCCAGAGCGAGGAGTTGACCCTGACTGAGTGTTGCAGACTGACACATCTCAAGGTCCAGGACTACGTGCAGAGGGATGGACTAGAACTTGGGGCAGCTGTTGCCACGATGCAGTGGGGAAGACCACTATCTCAGGTCTTCCTGCTGAAGGGAAATGCGGGTTCGCTCAGTTATCAGACCCTCCCAGTGATTCCCGTAGGTATAATTATGTGCGTGTAAGAGAGCGTTTTTGGTTTTTGGTTCAAGTCATTTCCAATGTTTTGTTTGTTTACTTGAACAGAATATTCTTTATTGTAATATCCTTTATTGTCACATGACATGCAACTGTAAAGGGCCAAACTGCATTTGTGACTATATGTATACAGAAACATATTTCTGGTAAATAAAATATAATTTTGAAATTTAAAGAAAAGCCATGCTCAGTGTTAGACTGTTCACAATCGCCATGGAGTAACTGGGTGGTGTGCAGATGAGGCCAGACTCTCTATGAGACGGTTTACAGTCACCATATTGTAACTGGGTGGTGCATTAATCAGGCTAGTTTCACTGAGAGACTGTTTCACACTGATATTATACTGACTGGGAGGTGTGTAAATGAGGCCACACTCAGTGTGATACTGTCTACAGGCACTGTATGGTGACACAGATGTGTGTAAATGAGGTCACACTCAGTGTGAGAGTGTTTCCAGACACTGTGCAGATACTGGGAGGTCTGCAGTTCAGGTCAGAATCAACGTGAGATTCTGTAAAGTCAGCGTACAGATACTGGAACGTGCGTAGATCAGGCCAGATTCACTGTGAGACTCTTTACAATCATTGTACAGTTGCTGGGAGCTGTGCACATCAGGCCAGACTCTTTACAGTCAGTTTTCAGTTACCGGGAGCTGTGCAGGTCAGCGCAGAATTACTGTGAGACTCATTACACTCAGTGAATAGTTAATGGGAGTTGTGGAGATCACGCGAGCCTCAGTGTGAGACAAAAACAAAAATTGCTGGAAAACCTCAGCATGTCTGGCAGCGCCTGTGAAGAAAAATCTGAGTTAACATTTCACGTCCGCTGACCCTTCAACTCTACCTCACTGTGGGAACAGTGTGTTCATATTTATTGGGGTTTTTGTATATGAGGCCAGTTTGCAGTGGCTGTATGGTTACTGGGAGGTATCTAGTTGAGGACAAAAGGATGACCACAGAGAGAATAGTGCCCCTCAAAGATCAGCAAAGCGGCCTTTGTGTGTAGCCACAGAAAATGGAGGAGATACTAAATGAATATTTTGCCTCAGTATTTTTTGTGGAAAAGGATATGCAAGATGGAGACTGTAGGGAAATAAATGGTGACATTTGCAGAATGTCCATATTAAACAGGAGGAAGTGCTGGATGTCTTAAAATGTGTAAATGTGGATAAATCTCCAGGACCTGATCAGGTGCACCTTAGAACTCGGTGGGAAGCAAGGGAAGTGATTGCTGGCCTCTTGCTGAGATATGTGTATCATCGATAGCCACAGGTGAGGTGCCGGAAGACTGGAGGTTGGCTAACAAGGTGCCACTTTTTAAGAAGAGTGGTAAGGACAAGCCAGGGAACTATAGACCAGTAAGCCAGACGTTGGTGTTGGGCAAGATGTTGGAGAGAATCCTGAGGGACATGATGTACATATATTTGGAAAGGCAAGGACTGCTGAGGGATAGTCAACATGGCCTTGTGTGTAGGAAATCATGCCTCACAAGTTTGATTGAGTTTTTTGAGGAAGTAACAAAGAGGATTGATGAGGGCAGAGCGATAGATGTGATCTATGTGGATTTCAGTTAGGCGTTCGACAAGGTTCCCCATGGGAGATTGATTAGCAAGGTGAGATTTCATAGAATACAGGGAGAACGAGCCATTTGAATGCAGAACTGGCTCAAAAGTAGAAGACAGAGAGTGGTGGTGGAGGGTTGTTTTTCAGACTGGAGCCCTGCGACCAGTGGAGTGCCACAAGGATCAGTGCTGGGTCCTCTACTTTTTGTCATTTCAAGAAGGCGTTTGGGATGCTTTCCCTTATTGGTCAGATTGTTGGGTACAGGGGTTGGGAGGTCATGTTGCGGCTGTACAGGACATTGGTTGCGCCACTGTTGGAATACTGAGTGCAATTCTGGTCTCCTTCCTATCGGGTAAATGTTGTATAACTTGAAATGGTTCAAAAAGGATTTACAAGGATGTCGCCAGGGTTGGAGTATTTGAGCTTTCGGGAGAGGTTGAATAGGCTAGGGCTGTTTTCCTTGGAGCGTCGGAGGGTGAGGGATGACCTTATAGAGGTTTACAAAATTATAAGGGGCATGGATAGTTTAAATTGGCAAAGTCTTTTTTCCCTGGGGTCGGGGTGTCCAGAACTAGAGGGCATAGGTTTAGGGTGAGAGGGGAAAGATATGAAAGAGACCTAAGTGGCAACCTTTTCACACAGAGGGTGGTACGTTTCTGGAATGAGCTTCCATGGGAAGTGGTAAAGGCTGATACAATTGCAACATCTAAGAGGCATTTGGATGGTGATATGAATAGGAATGGTTTGGAGGCATGTGGGCCGGCTGCTGGCAGGTGGGACTAGATTGGGTTGGAATATCTGGTCTGCATGTACGGGTTGGATCAAAGGGTCTTTCTCCATGCTGTACATCTCTATGACTTATGACAGGCTCTGAATGAGACTGTTTGCAGTGACAGTATGGTCACTGGTGTGTGTGTAGATATGGACATGCTCTCTATGAGACTGTTTGCTGTGACTGCATGGTTACTGGGAGTTGGGAGCAGAGTCAGTGTGAGATTTTTGCTGTCTTCACATCGTTGCTGGATGGTCTATAGATCAGGTCAGAGTCACTGTGAGACTCTTTACAATCGCGATATATTAACTGGCGGGTGTGTCGATGAGGCCACGGTCACTGACAGACCATTTACATTAACTGTACAGTTACTGAGAATGTGTAGTTGAGGCCATACTCACTGTGTGACTGCTTACAGTGATATCATACTTCCTGGGAGGTATGTCAATGAGTTCACACTCAGTGTCAGACTGTTGATGGTTCCCTTGTGGGGATGAGACCAGCACGTTCTGTGTTTTCACTGGATCGTTTCAAAATAGCAGGTGCCCTGATTGAACATCCGAGGATTCTGTGAGGATGAGAAAGGGGTGATGCTGAGAGGCTGTTTCCCCAGTGGGAGAAACAAGAACCAGGGGGCACACCTTCAGAGTAAGGAGTCTCCCATAAACACAGGGAAGAGTGAAAATTCATAGAATATTCTAGCGCAGTTCAGGCCCGATATCCCTCTATGTTGCACTGACCTGTGAAAATGGTCTGGAGCCCATCTATCCTACACTATGGTATTTTCATCCATATGTTTTCCAAAGACCAGTTAAGTGCCCTTAAAATTGGCAAGTCTACTACTGTTGCAGGCAGTGCACTCCACGCCCATGCTACTCTCTGAGTAAAGAAACTACCTCTGGCATATGTCTTATATCTATCATCCCTCAGATTAGAGCTACATCCACTCGTGCTGGCCATCACCTTCTGAGGAGAAAGGCTCTCCCTGTCCATCCTATATAACCTTCTGATTATCGTATATGCCTCAATTAAGTCACCTCTCTATATTCTTCTCTCTAACAAAAACAACGTCAACTTCATCAGCCTTTCCTCATAAGGCCTGCCCTTCATACCTGGCAACATGCCAGTAAATCTCTGCAAACTTTCCAAAACTTCCACATCCTTCCTGTAATGCAGTGATTAGATCTGTCCACAATACTCCCAAATGCGGCCGCACCAGAGTTTCGTACAGCTGCAGCATGACCTTGTGGCTCTGAAACTCGATCCCTCTACCAACAAAAGCGAACACACCGTTTGTCATCTTAACAACCCTATCAATCTGTGTGGCAAATTTCAGGAGTCTATGTTCATGGAGACCGAGATCTTTCTGTTCTTCTACGCTATCTAGAATCTCACCATTAGCCCAGCACTCTTGATTTCTGTTACTCCTTCCAAAGTGAATCACTTCACACTTTTCCACATTAAACCCCATTTCCCACCTCTCAGCCCAGTTCTTCACCTTATCTTTGTCTCTCTGTAACCAGCAAGTTCCTTCGGGAGTGTCCATAGCTCCAATAATAACCTTAGCCTCAGCGGCAAATTTAGTAACCCAACCTACGCGCTCAGCAAGGGAATTTATAAAAATGACAAACAACAGTGGCCCCAAAACAGATCCTTGCAGAACCCCACTACTAACTCAACTCCAGGATGAAGATTTCCCCTCAACCACCATCTTCTTTCAACTCGCCAATTTCTAATCCTATCCATTAAACCACCCTCAATCCCATGCCTCCGTCTTTTCTTCAATAGCCTGCCGTAGGGAATCTTAACAAACGCCTTACTGAAATCCAGATATACCACATTAACCGCTTTACCCTCATCCAACTGTCTGGTCACCACGACAATAAGATTTGTGAGGTATGACCTACCCTTCAAAGTATGGTGTTGACTATCCCTAAACAACGTATTTCTCTGTCAATTATTATAAATCCTATCTCTTCACCAAAATTTTACCCACAAACGACGTAACGCTCAATAGTCTTCAATTACCAGGGTTGTCTCAACTCCCCATCTTGAACAAGGTAGCAACATTAACCATTCTGCAGTCTTCTGACACTATTCCTGCAGACGATGACGACATGAAGATCAAAGCCATGGACTCGGCAGTCTCCTCCCAGGCTTCCCAGAGAATCCTCGGATAAATCACAGCCGGTCCACACTTATCCATTTTCACACACTCCAGAATTGCAAACGCATCCTCCTTGTGAACCTCAATCCTGTCTAGATCGCCTCAGTGTTCTCCTCGACACCATTGTCTTTTTCCAGTGTGATTACTGACAGAAAATATTCATTTAGCGCTTCCCTTATCTCCTCGGACTCAACGCACAACTTCCCACTACTATCCATAATTGCCCCGAATCTTTCTCTCGTTATTCGTTTATTCCTGATATACCTATAGAAAGCCTTAAGGGTTTCTGTGATCCTAGCTGCCAACGACTTCTCTTGTTCCTTCCTGGCTCTTCTTCGCTCTCTCTTCAGTTCATTCCTGTCCAATTTGTCACTCTGAAGTGCCCCAACTGAGCCATTACGTCTCATCCTAAAACAAGCCTTCTCCTTCCTTTTAAATAAGATTCATGTTCTGTATTAATCCACGGATCCCTCACTCAACTATTTCCTCTCTGTCTGACAGGTGTATAATTTTCAAGCGCACGCAATAGCTGTTCCTTGAATAAGCTACAAATTTCAAATGTGACCATCCTCTACAGTTTCCTTTCCCATCCTATGCATCCTACCTGTTGCCTAATTGCATCATCATTGCCTTTTACCCAGGAAATACTCTTGCCCTGCGTTAAATGCCTATCCCTTTCCATTGCTAAACCAAACATAGCCAAATTGTGGTCACTATCAACAAAGTGCTCACCTACCGCCAAATCTAACACCTGGTCTGGGTCATTGCCTAGTACCAAAGCCAATATGGCTTTGCCCCTTGTTGGATTCTCTATATACTGTATCAGGAAACCATCCTGCATGCATTGGACAAAAACTGACCCATCTAAAGTACTCAAACTATTGTATTTCCAGTCAATATTTGGAAAGTTAAAGTCACCCATAACAAAGACCCTATTACTCTTGCTCCTATCCAGAATCATCTTTGCTGTCCTTTCCTATACATTTCTGGAACTATTTGGAGGGCTATAGAAAACTCCAAACAGGGTGACCTCTCCTTTCCTGTTTCGAGCCTCAGCCCATACTACCTCAATTCCTTCCCATGCAGGGTTGTGGGGCTGTGGAATTCTCTTCCCAAGAGAGCAGGGGAGAATGGGTCACTGGAGGTATTCCCAGCTAAGTGGTTTAGGGGCCATGGGAAGGTGAAGTTAATGCTGCAAAGAAGTGTCCAAAATGATCTTTTTAAACATTATAGATAATAAAAACCTGACCTGTGTTGGGATGGACATTGCCCTTAAGGAGCATATGAATAACTAGGGACCACGACAGGGCTGGAGTCTTGCCTGGAGGGAAACCATGTGACTTGTTCTCAATCTCGGTCTCCTACAGCAAGAAGAGAGGGTTTTTCTGGAAACTTCCAACCCAGGGAAGGACAGATGGGTTGTTTTGCGCAGCCTTTCGTATGAGGCAACACAGGAAGATTCGGGCCGTATGTTTCCAGAGAGTGTGACCTTTCTTCATCAGTGGAGAGACTCTCAGCAGCTCACGTACAGCGTGCAGGCTGGATTCAGGGAAGTAAGCGGTTCAGTAGAAAAGCAGAATGATCAGTTCTGCTCATTTTCGAGGTGGGAGTTTAATTATTTATCTTTTATTTTTTATTAAGTGTGTATTATCTTGACTTCTCTTCATGCTCCTGAACATCTCCCAGTCTGTATTATCTTAGGCATTTTACTTTTGCTGCACCTACACTGCTGGTTTACATAAAGGAGGTATTTTCCAGAAACTCCCTCTTGTCTCTCCCCGTGCACAGACAGAATGATATTACAAGGCAGGAGCTGGAGTGGAATGCACTTCCTCACAGTGTGTGGTGGGATAACCAGCTGCAGGTTCACAGAGGGCTGGGGAATAATTGTTTTCCATTGTGTCTCTTTAACCAGTCGCTTTAGCAGATCGAAACTCAGCTGCTTCACCAGGAAAGACACCGAGGTCTCCATCTCAGTTCCTGCACATCGACAAAACCGTTTGTGAAATATCCAACATTCTCCAATCGAGAGGCTGCCAAATTGCATCTGAGGATTGGAGGATGGACCGGTGAGCCAGAGTCACAGCTTTCCAGAGAAATCCCTTGGGATTTCCAGAGCAATGTCTGAGCTACTCAGTTATTGAGTGGACATACAGTGCCCAGAAGTTAAACTTCTCCAATCTTTGGAGCTGCACCATAGGTGGTTTTCTTTCAATTCATCACATTCAAATGATAACCGTGACTTTTAGAATAACCTTTCCCTGTCTGATATGAATACCCTGTGACACAGCCCGTTGAGAGCATTTACAAATTGCATGCTCCTCATATTTACAAACTTTTCGTTATCATTGCTCGAAAAGGGATTTATTGAGAACCTGTTTATTTGGATGCAGAGGAATTGTGAGCTGTGCTGCATTAATGTTTCCCCCAGTGTTGATTTATGGTCCCATTTTCTACTCCACCCTCCTTCATCCACTCACCTTCCTTTTAATTTGTCGAACGCCTGTTAGATTTGGAACATTTCTGCGGTCTGGTGGAATCACGCAGGACTGAAATATTTCTCCCAGAAGTTGGCAGCACTTTCAGATACAAGTACGAAGATGAGACAGTGAGGTTATATCAGTGTGTGTAGCAAACAGTGAACTGACACTGTCCCAGCAATCCTACTTGAAATTATAGTCTGTTTGCCAGATCAAGAAAAACTGAGCTCAGATTAGGTCACCATTTTCTAAGCCATTTCTTCAATGCTTATTTTCTCAGAATCTCTATGGTGTGGATGCACGTCATTTGGTCCATCCCAGTTCACACTGACCCTCCGAAAAGGATCCAACCCAGACCCATTCCCCCCAGCATTTCCCGATAATCCTGATTTCCCGTGGTTAATCCAGCTCGCCTGCACATCTCTTGACACGATGGGCAATTTAGCATGGCCGATTCACCTAAGCTGCACACCTTTGGATTGTGGGAGGAAGCCGGAGGACCCAGAGGAAAACCACACAAACACGGGGAGAACGTGCGAACTCCACACCGTCACCTGAGGCTGGAATCGAACCCGGGTCCCGAACACTGTGAGGCAGCAGGTGCTGACCACTGAGACACTGTGCCACGCTGAACAGGAGCAGAATCTAGTTTCCAACTCCAGGGAGAGGTGAGAGGTTAAAGTGTCTCAGAGTTCTCGACATATTGTATGGTTTGTTAATCAGGCTGTTTGATGACTGAATAGGAGAAGGTGAGGACTGCAGATGTTGGAGCTCAGAGTCGAGAGTGTGGTGTTGGAAAAGTACAGCAGATCAGGCAGCATCCGAGGAGCAGGAGAATCGATGTTTCAGACCTCATGAAGGTCTTAGGCCTGAAACGTCGACTCTCCTGCTCCTCGGATGCTGCCTGACCTGCTGTACTTTTCCAGCACCACACTCTCGAGTTTAATTATTGAACTGAAAGTAAATGACACAACAACAAAGTGAATGCAGAATTAGGGAGACTTGACTGGATAAGTAAAATTCTTAGAGAATGTTAGGCCGAGTTGAAAACGTTTGTCATGAACCAGATGAAACCCCCTCAAAACATTTCAAGGAGTCAGTCTCTGGATATGTCAGGTACTGCGTCCCAGATGTGATTTGATTGGTTAAACTACTGGGCTGTAAACTTATACTGCAGTTCAAATGCAAACAAAGAAGCATTCGCAAAATAACGTGTGATTTAACTGCTATTCGCACTGTTCCAGTGTAGCAGCATCCCAGAAATACACCCTTTGTAAAGGCCAATCCAGCAAAACTCATTTCCTTCACTTGTTCGAACAAAACATGAAACAGGTAGGACAGGTCAAATACACACAATAAGCTGTATAATTGCATAAAATACTGATTACAGCCCATTCTGGGGATTTTTAATTCTTTCCTGGTTATGAGGAAAGACATCGCGATCCATGGGGAGGTTAGAGAACATATTGATGAGAACAGTTTCAGGGATTTGGGAATTCAGGGAATGTCAGGGTGCTCTGTTTAGAATAGAGTAAGATTTACTGGCAGAATTCAAACTCCTAAAGAAGGGCAAAAGTTTACACAGTGAGCTCTTGTCACCCATCAAGCACTGCAAGAGAGGGAAGTGGAAACAGGTCCAATAGCAACTTCCTGTAAACAATTGGATTTAGGAACAAAACCATAAAATGAGGAGAACTGGAAAACTCCCTCAAAGCTCAGCCCAGTCACGATAAGTTGGAATGACCCCCCTCTCCTGTATGGATCATTCTATGATTGTGAGATGGAATGAGTTATCTCCAATCCCCCGTAAAGTTGCATGATTCCAACCATGATGGCAATGCAGCAGCTCAGCTTCTCCTCGAGGAGCTCCTCATCCTGGGTCAAAGAGCAATCTCCACTCAGCAGCACCTCGTCACTCACCCTTACTGATCTACAAACGGTACCCTTGATTAAAACCGAAATGATACAGCTCAGGAAATGAAGAATAAATGTCTAGCTGTAAGATAGAGCTTGAAAAAACTCTGAATATGCTGTCCCAATGATCTCTTTCTCACAGTCTTCCTTTGAGCTGGGATACGTATCCTGATCTTCGGAAGTCACTTATGGCAGTGGGAGAAAGTGAGGACTGCAATTGCCGAAGAGTCAGAGTCAAAATATATGGCGCTGGTAAAGCACAGCAGCTCAGGCAACAGCCGAGGAGAAGGGGAGTCAATGTTTCGGACATAGGCCTTTCATCAGGAATCTGGAGGGGAAGGGATCTGAGAGATAAATAGAGGGGGTTGGGAGTGGGGTGGGGGAAGGTGGTTGGGAAGGTGGATGCAAGTGGGGGGTGAAGGTGGTGGGTCGGTAGGGAGGGTGGAGCAGATAGGTGGGAAGGAAGATAAACCGGACAAGAGGGCGGTTCCGAGTTGGAGGGTTTGATCTGGGATGAGGTGGGGAGGGGTGAGTAATTCGAAACTAGTGAAGTCGATGTTGATGCTGGGTGAGTGAAGGGTCCCAAGGCAGAAGATGAGGTATTCTTCCTCCAGTTCTCGGGTGGCTTTGATTTGATGGTGGAGGAGTCCCAGGACTTGCATTTCCTTGGGGGAGTGGGAGGGGGAGTTGAAGTGGTTGCCTACATGGCAGTGGGGTTGTTTGGTGCGTGTATCCAAGAGATGTTCCCTGAAATGCTCTGCGAGTTAGCGTCCTGTCTCCCCCATATAGAGAACACCACATCGAGAGCATTTGACACGATGGACGAGGTGGGTGGATGGGGTTCAAGGGCAGAGATGCAGGAAGTGAAGGCGATATGCTGGAGGGCATTGTTGATCACATGGTAAAGGACGCAATTTCCCTCCTCTCTTGAAACTCATCCTTCCAACTGCAGCAAGGATAGAACCCCACTGGTCCCCAGCTTCCATCCCAGTAATCTCCGGTTACAGAGGATTATCCTCTGCCATTTCCACCATCTATAATCAGACCCTATAATCAAACATATATTTCCCTCCCTATCCCTATCTGCGTTCCGCAGAGTCTGTCCCTTCCATGACTCCGTCGTTAAGTCCATGCTACCCATCAACCCACCCTCCACTCCTGGCACCTTGCCATGTCGTAGCAAGAGGTGTAAAACCTGCGCCCACATCTCCACTCTCACTTCACATCCAAGACACCAAAAGACCTTTTCACATTGGCACAGATTTTCCTGCATATCCAAACACCTCACATACTGTGTCAGTTGCTCTTAATGTGGTCTCCTCTCTATCTTGGAGACAGGATGCCAACTCGTGGAACGTTTCACGGAACATCTTTGGGACAAATGCGCCACACAACCCCACCGCCATGTCGCCGAACATTTCAATTCCCCCTCCCGTTCTGCCAAGGACATACAAGTTCTGGGCCTCCTCCACCGCCAAATCAAAGCCACCCAAGAACTGGAGAAAGAACACCTCATCTTTGCACCTTGGGACCTTCCAGCCACACAGCATCAACAGTAACTTCAGTCGTTGCCAAATCTCTCCTCGCCTACACCTAATCCTAGATCAATCTTTCCAACTCGGCACTGCGCACTTGACATGGTCATACCTGTTCATCTTCCTTCCCACCTATCCGCTGCACCATCACCACTCACCGATCAGCATTACCTCCATCCTGCACACACCTGTCACCTTCATCCCAGATCCAACCTCTATTTATCTCTCAGGTCCCTTCCATCTCCACATTCCTTTTGCCAGAAATGTCGACTCTCCTTTTCCCCGGATGTTTCCTGACCTGCTGTGCTTTTCCAGTGCTGCATTACATATGAAAGTGGTCCGGGACGTATTGGATGTGTTTGTGGTCATCTTTCAAGACTGCAGACTCTCAAACAGTTCCCATGGTTTGCAGGCAGCTACGGCATCCTAATGCTTTTGAAACTGAAGCAAGGAGTGAACAGAATGACAAACCGGTTAGTCTGACATCAGAAGTGGGAAAAACACAGGACTCAATCATATAAGATATAACAGCAGAACAACTGGAACACAGTGCGAGAACTGGACACTGTCAGCATGGATTTACAAAAGGGAAATCATGCTTGACAAGACTACTGCAATACCCTGGGGTTTCTCACATTGAACTGGTCGGGGAGCGAGTGGATGTGGTTTACTTGGATTTTCAGAAGGCTAATGAGGACCCATGTCAGAGTTTAGAAAGGAAAATTAAAGCAGATGAAATTGGTGTCGTGTACTGACACGGAGAAAGAACTGGTTGTCAGCCAGGAAACAAATTAGCAGGTTCCACAATGCGGAGTGGGAGGGTGAGCTATGAGGAACGGACAGAGACGCTTCAGTCTGACTGGGACAAGTTGTGTGAGTGGGTAAATGGATGGCAGGTGATGTAGAGAGGAGGTAAATATCAGTTTGTCCCCTTTGGGAGGAAGAACAGGCAAGTGGATTATTCACAGAATGGTGAGAGATTGAGAAATGGTGAGGCACAAAAAGACCCGGGTGTCCTCGTGCATCAGCCAGGGAAAGTAAGCATGAAGGAGCAGCAGGGACTGAAGACGTGGTTAAATGTATGTCCCCTTTGGGAAGGCAGTTTATTGACTGAATGATGCTCGACTGGGAACAGGAGGGTGTTTCAGTCAGAGCTGACTGTCCTTGTACACCATTCGGTGAATGTGACAGGCAGGGGCAGCGGGCTCCCAGGAGGAGCGGTTCCACCATAGAACACACCAGATGGCCTCCTTCTTTAGAGACCGCAATTTCCCTTCCCACGTGGTTAAAGATGCCCTCCAACGCATCTCATCCACATCCCGCACCTCCGCCCTCAGACCCAACCCCTCCAACCGCAACAAGGACAGAACGCCCCTGGTACTCACCTTCCACCCTACCAACCTTCGCATAAACCAAATCATCCGCCGACATTTCCGCCACCTCCAAACAGACCCCACCACCAGGGATATATTTCCCTCCCCACCCCTCTCCGCCTTCCGCAAAGACCGTTCCCTCCGTGACTACCTGGTCAGGTCCACGCCCCCCTACGACCCACCCTCCCATCCTGGCACTTTCCCCTGCCACCGCAGGAACTGTAAAACCTGCGCCCACACCTCCTCCCTCACCTCCATCCAAGGCCCCAAAGGAGCTTTCCACATCCATCAAAGTTTTACCTGCACATCCACTAATATCATCTATTGTATCCGTTGCTCCCGATGCGGTCTCCTCTACATTGGGGAGACTGGACGCCTCCTAGCAGAGCGCTTTAGGGAACATCTCCGAGACACCCGCACCAATCAACCACATCGCCCAGTGGCTCAACATTTCAACTCCCCCTCCCACTCTGCCGAGGATATGGAGGTGCTGGGCCTCCTCCACCGCCGCTCCCTCACCACCAGACGCCTGGAGGAAGAACGCCTCATCTTCCGCCTCGGAACACTTCAACCCCAGGGCATCAATGTGGATTTTAACAGTTTCCTCATTTCCCCTTCCCCCACCTCATCCTAGCTTCTAACCTCCAGAAACTCGATCCCCTGACCTGTCCGGACTTGTCCGACCTGCCCAGCTCCTTTTCCACCTATCCACTCCACCCTCTCCTCCCTGACCTATCACCTTCATCTCCTTCCCCACTGACCTATTGTACTCTATGCCACTCTCTCCCACCCCCACCCTCCTCTAGCTTATCTCTCCACGCTTCAGGCTCTCTGCCTTTATTCCTGATGAAGGGCTTTTGCCCGAAACGTCGATTTTGCCTGTCCTCGGATGCTGCCTGAATTGCTGTGCTCTTCCAGCACCACTGATCCAGAATCTGGTTTCCAGCATCTGCAGTCATTGTTTTTACCTCGTTGATTTTAACCCTACTGCGAATCCTCTTGCAAGGATGCCTGCCTTGAAGAAGTTTTCCTCCTCTCTCTACAAGAATCTCAGGGAGTCTCTCTCTCATTGCAACTCCCAGGTCATTTCCTCAGCCCTGAAGCTCTTCAACCATGTCCTGAAACAAACTCGGTATCACAGCCACATTTGCTTCCTCAGTGCCTGTCTCCGTAACCAACTCACCCCACACGGACTCCGGACCACCTTTAAACCAGCAGAGTTCGGACCCGAACAGGACAAACAGTACAGATTACAGATTCAAAAACACCAGCAACGGTTCTCCATCAATATCCTCCGCTCCACGCTTGCAGCAATGCGCCGGTGAAGAAGGCAAACGGTATGTTCGCCGGCATAGCGAGAGGATTCAGGTACAGGAGCAGGGAGGGCTTGCTGTTGTTGTCCAGGGCATTGGTGAGACCCCCCTGTGGAGTATTATGTGCAGTGTTGTTTTTCTTTATCTGGGAAAGGATGCTCTGGCTACTGAGGGAGCACAACGGTTTACCAGATTGATGCCTGGGATGGCACAGATGGTTATGAAGAGAGATTATATTGGTTAGGACGATATTCACTGCTGTTGAGAAGAATGAAGCTGGATCTCATAATCTGCAAATTTCCAACCTGACTAGACAGTGTAAACACAGGACGGATGTTCCTGATGACCAGACAGTCCAGAAGCAGAGATCACAATCGAAGGATACAGGGGCCTGGATCAATTAGGATTGAGATGAGGAGAAATCTCTTCACCCAGTGAACACTGAGCCTGTGATATTCACTGACACAAAAAATAGATGAGGCCATAGCACTGAAAGCTTTCAGAACAGAGACAGATACAATTCTTGGGGCGAAACGTATGTTGTAAAAGTGGAACAGGGGACTAAGTTGGATGATCAGCCATGATCACATGAAATGGCTGAGCAGGCATTGTTGGGTTGAATGGCCAACTCCTGCTTCTGTTTTCTTTAATCCTCGTGGGCTGCCACATATGTCCAATGAGCCAAAATGATTTAATGTTACATTTCTCATGATCTGAGTGTGAAATAAATTTAGGAAAATCACAGACTGACTGTCGGATACACTCTGCAAATCTGGCTGCATCTGTGCAGATAAAACCAGTGAATATTTCATTTGTTGGCAACTCTTTAAGCCTGGGGTTGGGTGTGGCTTTTTAAACAATATTCATGCTGTAAAACCCTTTGAGAATCAAGGCACTTTTGTCATACTTGTTCTCACTTGTATCAGCACAGGGAGGGAGGATGATACAGATGAAAATGGTTGAATATATTCCATGTCCGTGATCTTAGCTCCAGGACAACTCTGCAGGAGCAGATTCATTGTCAGTATTTTTAATCAACATATCCAGAGATGTTATTATGCACCCCTGTAGCATGTGGGGCTTGAACACAAATCTTCTAGACCAGAGTTGGAGACACTATCACTGTACTACAAGAACTCAAGTTTCCAACGGTAGTGTCCTGGGCATAAACATTTCCAGCTAATTCGTCGATGACCTTCCTTTCATGATAAGGCCAGAAGTGTGGATGTTCAACGATGATGACACAATATTCAGCGCAATTCACAAATTCTCAGATACTGAAGCAGACCATGTTAAATTTAGCAAGATCTGGACAATATCCAAACTCATACTGAATAGTGGCAAGTAACATTTGTGCACACAGATGACAGGCTATACCCATTTCCAGGAAGATACAATCTAACCACTTTTTTAATTATTTGCCATGTTTTTATCTCTCCACCCTGGATCCTCCATGCCTACATTCCTGATGAAGGGCGTTTGCCCGAAACATCGATTTTCCTGCTCCTCGGATGCTGCCTGACATGCTGTGGTTTTCCAGCACCACTCTGATCTCTACTCTGGTTTCGAACTCCCGGCCGTTAGTTGTTCAGCGCCGAGGAGCTTGTGAGTGCTTGTCAGACCTACAACTCCCATCAGGCAACCCGATCCAAGCCGATGGAAACCAAAGTAGCCGGCCCTTACTGCGCAGGCGCTGGCTACAAGGGCTGCACGGTTAATGTCGTCCACACAGTGTGTGCTGCGGAAAATTAATGGCTGAGGAATGTTGTGTGGAGAGAGAAACAGTTAGTGCCGAGAGTCTGATCTAACTCTTGGTCAGAACTGGAAGGAGATGCTCGAAAATTCTGGGCTTTGTGTTGTAGACGGAGGGAACAGATGGTGAGAGTGCCCAGAGCTAAATAATGTGCCTTTTTGTTGTATATTTGAGGCTGTTCCTTCCCATGTTTGTCCCTGATCATTTGCAGCCAGACATTTCATTGTTTCCCGTTTATCTCGGGTAGTGCTCGCTCTCAGACTCAATACATGGCAATCTGTTTCTGGTCCCCAGTTATTGTTTGTCACTTATGGGGATCAATATAAAAAACTTTATCATGCCTTTGAATTTCACCTTATTCCCAATTTGCTGGAGGATCTCAGACTGTGCCATGACTCATTCAATCAGCTTCATGATGCAGATTCATGATGCAGCTTCTGAAACAGGCACATCCTCAGTCATTGCACAATGCCGTTGTTCCAACACACACTGACAAAAACATTCTACAAACTCCGCTTCAGGATCACTCTTGCAAATGCGATTGACTCGACCACATGAAGATTGAAGACCTCCACAATTATTATTTTGTGTTTTTATAAATTCCTGTAATTTCTTGCTTAATACAGTGCTGTTAAGCAGGTTAGAAACTGTTCTCCCACTTGCATTTCTGGGCTCATTATCTTTCCAAATTGCTTTCATGATCTGAGGGGAAATAATTCGGCAGTCTTAATTTTGTTATCTATAGCTAACAGGTTCCTCCTCCCTGCATTCCAGTCTTCAAAACTGAGGAATCTCAAATATTCATGTCCCATCTTTAGTTCATAATAACCAAGCCTGACTGGTGATTAGATCAAAGGCATTCACTTCTTTATGTCCATATGCCTTCTTGCAGATATTATGTGCATTGAAATTAAGAACATATAAATTACATTCTAATGACTATTTCCTGTCGCAAATTAACTGAACAATGTACATTTAAATTATACTTGTCCCTTCGTGTTCCTTTCTCCTTATCTTCAACCACATTGTCAAGCTTCTTCCATGTTTCAAACTTTGTCTTTGTATTTGAAAATATCCTTTCACTTGAACCTTGCTCCTGCCTCACTTTCGTCAGTTTAAACCACTGTCCAAAATTAAATTCATATGTTTGCCCGTGACACTGGTACCCGCACAGTTCCCATGTAATCCATTACAATGGAATACCCCACTTTTCCTGAGTAATGATAGAGGTGCTCCATGAATCAAAACCACTTGTTGCTCGGCTCAAATCGTCGACTTTTCTGCTCCTCCAAGGCTGTCTGACCTGCTGTGCTTCTCCAGGTGCACTTCTATTGATTTTTTTTGCACCATTGTTCGAATGTGCGATTTTCCTGCACTTTGGTGATATCGCTCAGTATCGTTGCATGTGGTATTCATCACTGTGTGGGTGCAGCTGCTACTTTCCGTTGTAACTACTCTTAGATCCTGAGCCAACAAAATTGTCCACTCTCGAGAGAAGAGCAGGGAGATGATGTTGCACACGCCAGGAATGGAGACGGAGGTATTGTAGATCTCCCAGAGTCTCAGTACCATTCTACATGCGTAATCATTACTATATGAATTTCCTTTCTGCGTCTGCCTATTTCTCTGTCTCCTGTAGCTACTTAGAGTTCTTGATGGAACAGAATTCCCATCTCATTTAGCATTCAGTACCACCATTGAAGACGGTAAACCAGCCAGAAAGAAGAAAGACAGTGAGATCCAAAGATGAATTGTTACACGAAATTGTTCAAGGTGTTAGGTGCATTAGTCGGAGAGGGTTGGGTTACTCTTCTGAGGCTCGGTGTGGACTTGTTAGGAGAAAGTGAGGACTGCAGATGCTGGAGATCAGAGCTGAAAAATGTGTTGCTGTAAAAGCGCAGCAGGTCAGGCAGCATCCAAGGAGCTGGAGAATCGACCTTTCGGGCATAAGCCCTTATTCAGGAATGAGGAAGGGCTTATGCCCGAAACATAGATTCTCCTGCTCCTTGGATGCTGCATGGAATTGTTAGGTCAAAGGGCCTGTTTCCACACTGGAGGGAATCTAATCGAATCTACAGCATTCAATAAATCCTGCAGGGAAGTTCACTCATATTGGATAATGTGGGAGATGAATTAGAGAGCTCAAAGCTGTAGGCCCACAAACATATCCATCCAGCTGCCACTCAAATGTTGCAATTTTACGACCCTCCACTGCTTCCTTTGGAAACTCATTCCATACATTTACCACCCTCTGAGTGAAACAGTAGCCCTTAGGTCTCGTTTATACCTTTCCGCTCTCACACTAAACCTATGCCCTGTAGTTCTGGACTCCCCAAACAGAGGGAAAATACTTTGTATATTTATGCTATCCCTGCCCCTCATGATATTATAAAGCTCATGATATTATAAAGGTCACCCGTCAGCCTCCAACGCTCCAGGGAAAACAGCCCCAGGCTATTCAACCTCTCCCTATAGATAAAATCTTCCAACCCTGACAACATCCTTGTAAATCTTTCCGGAACCCTGTGAAGTTTCACAACATCTTTCTGATAGAAAGGAGATCGGAATCGCACACAATATTGCAGAAGTGGCCTCTAACCAATGTCCTACCCACCAAGTTCTCTTTATTCAACAACAGTCCCGAGGACCTTACCATTAAGTGTACAAGTCCTGCTCTGATTTGCTTTCCCAAAATGCAGCACTTCACATTTATTTTGATTAAAATTCATTTGCCACTTCTCAGCCCTTGGCCCATCTGGTCAAGGTCTCGTTGAAATATAAGGTGACCTGCTTCGCTTTCCACGACACCTCCAATTTTATTGTCATCTCCAAAATTACTAACTGCACCTCTTATGCTCGCATCCAAATTATTTATATAAATGATGAAAAGTAGAACATAGAACAAAGAACATAGAAAAATACAGAGCAGTACAGGCCCTTTGCCTCTTGATGTTGCGTCGTTCCAAGCCCACCTAACCTACACTGGCCCACTATCCTCCATATGCCTATCCAATGCCCGTTTAAATGCCCATAAAGAGGGAGAGTCCACCACTGATACTGGCACGGCATTCCATGAACTCACGACTCGCTGAGTAAAGAATCTACCCCTAACATCTGTCCTATACCTACCACCCCTGAATTTAAAGCTATGCACCCTCGTAATAGCTGACTCCATACGTGGAAAAAGGGTCTCATGGTCAACCCTATCTAAACTCCTAATCATCTTGTACACCTCTATCAAGTCACCCCTAAATCTTGTTTTCTCCAATGAAAACAGCCCCAAGTGCCTCAGCCTTTCTTCATACGATCTTGTTACCATACCACGCAACATCCTGGTAAACCTCCTCTGCACCCGTTCCAGTGCCTCTACATCTTTCCTGTAGTATGGCGACCAAAACTGCACACAATACTCCAGATGCGGCCGCAGCAGAGTCTTATACAACTGCAATATGACATCAGGACTCCGGGACTCAATTCCTCTACCAATAAAAGTCAGTCCGCAATATGCCTTCTTCAAAGGACTATTTACCTGGGTGGCAACTTTCAAAGATCTGTGTACATGGACACCGAGATCCCACTGCTCATCCACACTACCAAGTATCCGAACATTAGCCCAGTGCCTCATCTTCTTGTTACTCTCACCAATGTGAAACACTTCACACTTACCTACATTGAACTTAGTTTGCCACTTTTCTGCCCAGCTCTGCAGCTTATCTACATCCCACTGTAACCTGACACATCCTTCCTCACTGTCAACAACTCCACCGACTTTCGTATTATGCGCAAACTTGCTCACCCAACCTTCTACCCCCTCCTCTAGGTCATTTAAAAAAATGACAAACAGCAATTGTCCCAAAACAGATCCTTGCGGAACACCGCTAGTAACTGCACTCCAAGATGAACCTTTCCCATCAACTACTACCCTCTGTCTTCTTCCAGCCAGCCAATTCCTAATCCAAACCTCCAACTCACCGTCAATGCCATACCTCCGTATTTTTTGCAGTAACCTACCATGGAGAACCTTATCAAACGTCTTACTAAAATCCATATACACCACATCTGCAGCTTTACCCTCGTCCACCTCCTTAGTCACCTTCTCAAAGAATTCAATAAGGTTTGTGAGGCACGACCTGCCCTTCACAAAACCATGCTGACTATCCTTGATCACCTTATTCCTATCCAGATGTTCATAAATCCTATCCCTTACAATTCTCTCTAAGACTTTGCCCACAACAGAAGTGAGACTTGCCGGCCTATAGTTACTAGGGTTATCCATACTCCCCTTCTTAAACAAGGGAACCACATTTGCTATCCTCCAGTCTTCTGGCACTATTCCTGCAGACAACGACATAAAAATCAAGGCCAATGGCTCTGCAATCTCCTCCCTTGCTTCCCAGAGAATCCTAGGATAACTGCCATCAGGCCCAGGGGACTTACCTATTTTCACCCTTTCCAGAATTTCCAACACCTCTCCCCTACATACCGCAAAGCCATCCATTCTAATTAATTGTGACTCAGTATTCACATCGGCAACATTGTCCTGTTCCTGAGTGAATATTGACGAAAAGTATTCATTCAGTGTCTCCCCAATCTCTTCGGCCTCCACACGCAACTTCCCACTACTATCCTTGACTGGACCTATTCCTACCCTAGTCATTCTTTTATTCCTGACATACCTATAGAAAGCCTTTTGGTTTTACCTAATCCTACCGAGTAAGGATTTTTCATGCCCCCTCCTTGCTGCTCTTAGCTGTCTCTTCAGATCCTTCCTGGCTAACTGAGAACTCCCAATCACCCCAATTGAACCTTCGCGCCTCATCTTTACATAGGTCGCCCTCATCCCTTTAACAAGGGATTCTAATTCCTTATTAAAACACGGCTCCCTCACACCACCCGTTCCTCCCTGCCTGACAGGTACATACCTATCAAGGACATTCAATACTTGCTCCTTGAACAAGCTCCACCTATCAATTGAAGCCTACTTTTCCAAGCCACGCATCCTAAGTCGTGCCTCACCGCGTCATTATTTCCCTGCCTCCAGCTATAACTCTTGCGCTGCCGTGCACACTTATCCCTCTCCAACACTAAAGTAAATGTCACCGAATTGTGGCCACTGTCCCCAAAGTGCTCACCTACCTCCAATTCTAACACCTGGCCTGGTTCGTTACCCAGAACCAAATCCAGTATGGCCTCACCGCTTGTTGGCCTGACTACATATTGTTTCAGGAAACCCTCCTGCACACATTGGAGAAACACTGACCCATCGAATGAACTCGAGCTATAGCTTTCCCAGTCAATATCTGGAAAGTTAAAGTCGCCCATAACAACCACCCTATTACTTTCACTCTTCTCCTGAATAATCCTCGCAATCCTTTCCACTACGTCTCTCGGACTATTAGGAGTCCTGTAGAAAACTCCTAACAGGGTTACCTCAAATTTCCTATTCCTATTCTCATGCCAAACTATCTCAGATGGCGAGTCTTCACCCATCGTCCTTTCCACCGCTGTAATGCGATCTTTGACAAGCAATGCCACACCTCCCCCTTTTTTACCCCCACCTCTGACCCAACTAAAACATTTAATCCCTAGAACCTGCGTGCTTTTATAGGGAAAAAAACTTACACAGGTAAGCTTGCGCTACACCAGCTTCCAGGTCTGCTCTGCACTTTCTTTTAAAAAAAATCTTTCAAAAATTTAAACCGTTAAACAAACGTCACCGAGCCTTCAAGCAGCCACTGCCAAACAGCCCTTACCTGCTCCGCTGAGAGAGTGAGGCCTAGGCCTTGGAGCTGCGCGCTTGTTGAAAGCATACTGTCTGGATTACACGAATCATTGGAATACAGGAATCCCATCTTTTATTGTTTGCAAATAGAAGGGTCCCATACGGATCTATTCAGTTTACTCCCTTTGAGAGAATATTCGGTCATGAAGTGAGAGGCATTTTTAAATTAATGAAAGAAAAATTGACAGGACCAAAGCAGGAGATCTCACACTTATGTTATACATGGGCGTGAGGGAGTGATTAAATTGAGTAGATGAGTTAGCTAAACGGTATCTGAAGAGGTCACAGTGTAGAATGAAGCGGGTAGCAGTTAAAAGCTCTGCGACTCGGACTTTTTGCCAAGGGGATAACGTGTTCATGCTGTTACCAGTAATAGGAGATCCCTTCAAAACCAGGTAACTGGTCGCTATCAAGTAGAGAATAAAATGAGTCAGGTGAACGATTTAGTAAAGATTCCAGATTTTAAAAAAAAGTTATTGAGCTTGTCATGAGAACATGTTGAAACCATATTATACTGGAGAGAAAGGACCGGAGAAACATGTGTTCGTTACTGCCCCGAAGCGTGAGGAATCAAATTGAGACGACAATTTGCAGCGCTTCAAAATAGATTTATAAAATGAAGAAGTTCTTGAGGAGTGTGATAGGTTAGTAAGCTGTCTGTGACAGGAGCATAGAACGGAGTTGAAAGATTTGTTACTGCAGAACACGTATGTAAGAATCCCGTGGGGAGGACTAATGCCATTGGACATGAAGTAGACGAAGGATGTGTTGCTCCAATAAAATACCACCCCTATCCGGATTATACTTCAAAACCGGAAAGGTCCAGAAGGAGCTGGAAACCATACTTGAAGAGGACATTATCGATACACGCCAGATTAAGAGAAGTTCATTAATCGACTTAGTTCCTAAGCCGGACGGGACACAACAATTCTGCGTGGATTAGTGGAAGGTCAATGCCGTTACAAATTCGGACTCATATCCAATTCCGAGTTTGCAGGACTGTATCGAGAAAGTCGGAAAAGCCAGTTATATCATCAATTTGGATTACATGCGAGGTTACTGGTACGTAGGTTTATCGGAGATGGAGAATGAAATTTCTGCATTTGTGACCCCAAACGGGCCATATCGGTTTCAAGTGAAAATATTTGGAATGAAAATCGTACCCAACAAATTCCAAAGACTCATGAACAAACTTGCGGCTGGGTTGACATCCAGTGCTGTCTATTTGGATAATTTCGTGATTTTGCTCTGTCCGTATAAAATGAAATGGTGCAGTTGGCAGAGCTCTTTGAAGTACAACGATAAGTCGAACAGGTGATAATCTTAAACAAAACAGATTTCACGAAAACAGAGTTGAATTTTGTGGGACATAACATCTGTCAAAGAAGGTTGACCCCAAGGAAGGCAAAGACGAAGGCCATCGAGGAATGTTCACGATCAACCTCATAGAAAGATGTGGCACAATTGTTCAGACTCAGTGGATTCTATCGGACGTTTGTTTCAAACCTCAGCAGTGTAGTGGAACCGTCAACCGATTTGCTGAGAACAACACAAAGTTCTGATGGACTGAACCATGTCAGGTGGCATCCGACCGTTTGAAATCAATATTAACTACCAAACCATTTTTACCTGTACCAAATGGTTCAGAAACTTTTAAAGTCGCCATCGATGCTCGTGACAATGGAGGTGGAGCCTACTACGACATGAAAACGAGGACGGGATTGAACTGACAGTTGGTTGCTTTTCGAAAAATGTCATCATCCACCAGAGAAAATACTCCACAATCGAAAAAGAACGATGGACTTTGGTACTAGCCTAATAACATGTTAATGTGTATGTCACGAACAATGTGTCAGACACGGTTGTGTACACTGACCACTATCTGCATATATTCTTCGAACGCTTTAAAGATAAGAATATGATATTATTTCATCGGAGTATGATGTTGCAGACTCTTAATTTAAATCTCATTCATGCTGTGGATCATGCAATTGCAGATGCGTTATCGCAGATTTCACTGATCCAGTTTAGATGAAATCTGTCTTTATTTCTTTTATGTATATGCAGGTGGGAAGCAGATGGGCGAACTTATATTAAATTTATCGTTATGTTTAAAAAGTAGAGAACAAAATGAAGCTTTCTTTTCATTATGATGGTTCTTTTGATTCTTAAGAGGTCGGTGTTATGAATATGTGAGTAAATAATACCTTTTAAGAAAGTTAAAAGCTAACAGTGATAGAACCAAGTTCACGCAATAAGACAAAACTTAACAAACTGGAGTAGCTGAAAAAAACAAAAAAATATCAAATTAGGCGCATCAGTTTGAAAACTATCTCTCTTCAAAGCACCTTTATCAATCAGTAAACTGTGAAGTAGAATTCCTCAGAAAATGAAAGTAACTCACAGGAAGATGCAAATAGAAGAAACAAAAGCTGCCTGGTTTTGAGATAAGACGTTTTCTTTTTAAAATCTTACTGGGAGTTTTTCAGAGTCATGTCATAGTAGGGAAAACAAAAGATAAGTTAGACTAAGGACTTGTGAATAGTTGTTCGTTAGTTATTCTCTGCTATAATTTAAGAAATAAATTTGATCATTATTATTTTAAATACATCTTGGACACTCAGAATATTTTTACAGATTACTGCACGGGATAAAGCATTTCTGCTTTGCTGCTGCTAAATTAAGCAGGAGGATTTACCCCATGTCATAGCAGTGTGTGAGAGCTTGTGTTTCTGTGAATGTATGTTGTGTGTGCGTATGCGTGTATGTGTGTCTGTGTGTGTCTGTGTGTGTGAGAAAGAGAGAGAGTGTCCATCAGAGAGTTTGTGCGTATGTGTCTGTGACAGAGTAGTCACAGTGTGCATCTGTGAATGTGTGTGTGTGTGCATGTGAATGTGTGAGTGCCTGTGTGTGAGTGTGTGTGTGCGTGCCTGCTCATGTGAGGGTATGTGTCTATGAGTGGGAGAGAAAGAGACTGTCTATTTCCACGCTGAAATAACCTGCTCCTGTAAGCATTGCATTTATGTGGTGAGTCTAGATGAATTTCTGATCAATTGTACTTCATTTCCGCTGCTCAGCAACCTCCTCTAATTATCTCAGAAATTGTCCAACATTTTCTCTGGCGACATGTGACAAGATGAGAGCTATAGTTCTGAACCATTCGTTGTAGGATCACTGAGTGTTCTCCTCACTTACTGCTTATGCTGTTTACTGTGCGGGTCATTCTGTTTTGCCACTGAAGATAATAAAAGATTTTCCACGCCGACCCCTCATATCTCGGCCTGTCTGATAATGCTCCCGACTTGATTTTTCGGCATTCCGCATTGAACCAGTTTGGATCCTTGAATTGATAGTTGCAGTAAAGTGGAAGATATGTCCGGCCGAGAGGTTGTAAACTGCATGAATTATACGGAGCACGGTTCTGCTGCTGCTGATGGCTTACTGCTCCTCATGGACACCTCGTCATTCGTTGCTCTGCCTGTTTAACATGTGTTGCATTCAGCACAAGATTTGCTACATAACATGATGGATCATCAACAAAACGTGAAGATGGCCCATCCTCCCCACAAGAACTGTGCAGTGAGCACTCTATCTGATCTATTAACTGGAGAGGTGTATCTGCAGCAGGCGGATTGGCGACGATAAACTCAATGGTATTTTTATTGATTCCCACATTGATTCCCACATAATCTGCCGCAGATCCGACCAGCAACCATAGGATCCAACGCCAATCCCGAGCACTGTATTGAATATTTACCAAGGAACTCCCCTCCACATTTTCCTAGTTCTGTCTTGTCAATAGGACCCTACCAGGAAAGGTGATGATGTTGCCTGGGACACAGTCCTGCTAACAGAATCCTGCTTTACAGAAAGTGTCTGATTCTTGCTTGATTAGTCTGTTGGAAATATATGGCAGGTTACATTTACATATTGTACAATAAAGACTTACTATCACTTTATTTCTTAAATATTTAAAATAAACTGAACATCATTGCCTTTCAGCTGAAAACAATTGAAGTGAGCAAGAATTACATGAGCGGTGCACACGCCTATTACACAATTCAGCAACTGTAGTAAACAGTTGATTTATGTTCAGATCCGTAAACTCACCACTTTGCAGTCATCAAATCTGTTCAAAATAGCTTTTTTAAAAGGCTGAATTCATACATAGTTCTCCAAACCTCATCACTACCTCCAAAACCTGGCAAGAGAACTTTCAAACTGGACCTGAGCAGTAATTCTCACAATTACTAAAAACAGTCCAGTTGTAATCAGCTCGGAAAGAATAGGGAATGCATGGGGAAAACTGGTCAATGGATGATCACAGGGCTCAGGGCTGATCCAAATGCAATTGGACATTTCTACAAATGATCCGCCCAACAATCATGCGTCACACGTTTATCTTTGCTGATGACGTATGGTATGCCACATAAGCTTTTAATTCTACACCTAGGACCTGATCATGAGAAAAGCTCTAAGAAATTTGATGGACTCGTGCAGCAAAAGCGTCTTATACTCAATCTTTCATAAACTATATTAATTGTATACCAGCCCCACAACGTCAGTATTCAAGCAGGATTGTCCAACTGCATTGATCGCCCTTCTCATCCATGGCTGTGACTTGAGACGGAAAATTCTTTGTTAATGTTTTCAGAATTGCTCTAACTATTAACAGTCAAGTACCATACGGCACGGTGGCTCAGTGGTTAGCACTGCTGCCCCACAGCACCAGTGTCCCAGATTCAATTCCAGCCTCGGGCTACTGTCTGTGTGGAGTTTGCACATTCTCCCCGTGTCTGCGTGGGTTTCCTCCCACAGTCCAGAGATGCGCAGGTTAGGTGAATTGGCCATGCTAAATTGCTTGTGGTGTTCGGGGAAAGGGTGAATGTCGGGGAATAGGTCTGGGTGGGTTGCGCTTCAACGGGTCTGTGGATTTGTTGGGCCGAAGGGCCTGTTTCCACACTGAAAGTAATCTAAGTCATTATTGAATGTTCGACATCCTTTGATAATACCCACTTTTCAATTGTCCACTATGTACATTCAAGTTCCACCTGTTCCAATTGTGTGCAAGAACATCCCTGGACAGATTGAAAATCATTGACGGAAAGTAGTTGCTCTCAGGCTTGATTCACTCAGTCAGTTGGATGTATGGTTGACAATACAAAGTAATGTCAAGGGTGTGGGTTCACTTCCTCCACGAACTGGGGTGAATATAAAAGACTGTCCATCTGACAATCTTCCTTTGCATGAAGCAGCGTGACTCTCCAGTGAAACTACCGCCACTCGTCTCTGTCTAACCAGAGATCGATCCCATCATCATCTAGGACTATGGTGCCTCAGCTTTTCATTTCTCATCCACAATTTTCTCACAAACACGTTCCCTGAGGAACGGCTGCAGGGCAGGCCTGGAGCTGAGCTGGCTGCTCTCATTTAATCACCGACATTATTGTTTGAACATCGTGTGATTTAAGGCAGTTCATACATTTCCCTGTTTGCCATTGGCTCCAGTTTTACATTGCTCCTTGATGCCAGACTAGATCAAATGCATCTGTAATGACTACTGCAATTGTTCTGACCACAACACTGGAATGTACCTTTGTTTTTTTGCATGTTCTCCATCTCTAAACCAAGGCTTCAATGAGGTCAGTAGCCTTGGCAGCGTCCAAACTGAGCTTTAGTGATCAGATTGTTGTTCAGAAAGTGTTGTTTGATAACACTGTAGGATACATGTTTCACCACTTTTTTAATGAGCTAGAATGGACAGGTGGAGCAGTAATTATTTATAAGGTTGTGTGTGTGTGTGTGTGTGTATGTGTCTTTGCATGCATGTATTTAAGGACCGGACACATCCAGATCGTTTTCACATTATCTAGTGTTGTAGCCCAGCAGGAATACTTTGAATGCAATGTTGTCAGGCCCCACAACCTTTGCATTGTCCAATCCTTCCTGCCATTCGGAGATATCACACGAGATTAATCAAATGAGTTGAAGACTGCTGTCTGTGATGCAGGGGATCTTTGGATGAGCCTGAATTAAATCATCCTTTCGAAACTTCTGTCTAAACGTTGTTATGAATGTTTCAGCCTTATCTTTTATATTGTTGTCCTGTGCTCATCAATCATTGAGGAGAGCTATGTTTGTGGAACCATCTCCAGCAAGTTGATTGATTGCCCACCAACATTCATGACTCTATGGGACAGGGGTGCATCAATTAGGTTAGATTTCTAAGTTGTGGGTTCGCTTTCATCGATCTGTCTTCTGTTGCTTATGATTTCTGATGTGTCAGAAGGCCACTTCGGTTACTTCATCACATTTATACGTATACCAGCCATAGCGCTTGCTGCGCTGTCCTGTCCCTAACTCCGACTTCCGTACCAGTCCTGCCGCTATGTCCTTCAGAACCCAAATACCGCAACCAGTTGTGCTGTTGCCAAGTCACACTTTTCAATCGATCTTGTAATGACCATCATTTGAGGGAGGAGAATGCAGGGCGGCAGTGATTCAATCACACCACTACCTTCTCACGGAACAGCTAGTGGTAGGGAACAGATGCGAGCAGGCCAGGCCAATATTCGGTGAATGCATGAAAAATGCCCTCCAGCACCTTCACCCCTTCGGATCTCCGTAACCTTCATGTTCCCCCACACCCATGCCTATCACTCCAATCTCTGCAATAACTTAGACCGTCCCTATTTCTGTATCCTTCCCCTAGCAACAATACCCTTCTTTACATCTGGACTCTCTTCCAGCCACATCCTATTTCTTTATCCTCCTCCATCATCTGCATTCCTCACTATTTATTCTACTGTCTCGAGTCCATGTCCCATTTCCACGTCAGTCAACTCTTCCAGTCTGTACACTCACGCTAACATTGTCACCTCCTCCGATCCATACACCTGATCTCCATAACTTCTTCCAGATCTTACGGCATTCTGTGACGTTGTTACATCTTGCAGGCCGATACATACCCCCATAGCTGTCAACTCTCGCAGGTTTTACAGTCTTCGCTCCCTCTGCAATATCCATAAGCATGTACATCAACCCTATTTCTGTAACTTCCTCCAGCCCATTCACCACTCCATATCTTCCTGGCTTTTCCAGTCTGAACAGCACTGCCTACTCCTGAAAACTATTCCAGAACCGTATAATCTTCTCCAACTTTGTATTGTTCTCCAGCCCAGACATACCTCCCTATCTCCATATCTTCAAAACATTTTTGCATTCCTCCATATTTCCAGATACTTTCCAGACTCCACACAACTCCCTCGTTCTGTAACCTCCTCCTGCACTTGTACATCACTGTTTCTATCATATCCTGCTGCTCCTATACCCCCCACCTTCGCAACATGCTTTGACATGTACAGCCCTCCATACCTCTACCATTTGCTCTCTACCTACCTCTGTAACTTCCTCTAACAGTTATATCCCCTGTTATATCTCTAATCTCAACCCCTATGTACCGTCTGTATAATTGTCATTGTCTCAAGCATCCACCCACTTCCATCTTCCTGGAACTTCCTCTAAACCCGAAACTCCACCCTGTCTCTGCAGCCTCTGCCAGCAACTACAGCTACATATGTCTCTGACATCTTCCAGCAACTACACCTATCTTTATCTCAGTATCATTAAGCAGCAGCCTCATCCTGGCCTATTTCCATACCTCCTGCAAAATCTACCTCATTCCCTGTCGCTACAAACTCCTCCAGCTGCTACACCATCTTTAAACCTGTGACCTCCTCACGCCAATACATCTCCTTCCTATCTTTGTAACTTCTTCTCGCATTTACTGTCCTTGTATTACTCTAACTCGTAAACACTCTTCCAGCCCTCCTGATGCCTATAATATTCTCCAGCCCCTACAATTTACTTTAACCTTGTAACCTCATCCACCTGCAACAAGCCTCCCGATCTTTGTAAATCCTTCCAGTACCTATAGGCTTCCCTAACTTTTGTTTCCATCTTGCAACCCTGACACACCGACTTTTGTGAACTCCACAGGCTATTCCAGACATCCCCATGAATGTAACATGTTCAGGCTCTTTCTGTCTCTGTAACGTCCAGCAGCACGATAGCGGTACATCTTCCTCTATCGTTCTCCAACATCGACACTTCTTCCTATATGTGATGCTTGCTCCAATATTCCTTCATAATTCTGTTGTCACCTCCAGCCAGTATACCATTCTTACCTCTGTAATTCCCGCCTGAATGCAAGCCTTTCGAAATCTCTCTAACTTCCTGCAATCCTTAAACACTCTCCATATCAGTGTCACTTTCTCAAACGTTGTTATAAAGCGCAGTTCGAAACCCTCTCCCTCACAAAAGCCTAAAACTGAAACACCCAGAGAGGAACACCTCAACCTGAAACCTGTGGAAACAGTTCCCAAACTGGCAGAAAGAAGTTGGCAATTATAATAAACCCCGACACTCACTTTGCATTTGATAAATAAATTTCATTTATTTATAACAGAGAACAAAATAACTAAACTCTTAACAAACCGAATAAATCCCTTCAAACTATGCTCCCAACTAAAACACGGTGGCACAGTCGTTAGCACCCAGCGCCAGAGACCCGCGTTCAATTCCCGCCTCAGGCGACTGACTGTGTGGAGTTTGCACAATCTCCCCGTGTCTGCGTGGGTTTCCTCCGAATGCTCCGGTTTTCTCCCACTGTCCAAAAATATGCAGGTGAGGTGGATGGGCCATTGGAATTGCCTGTAGTGTTTGGTGAAGGGATAAATGTGGGGAAATGCGCCGAGGAGGGTTGCGCTTTGGCGGCTTGGTGTGGACTTGTTGGGCCGAAGGGCCTATTTCCACACTGTAAGTAATTTAATCTAATGGTATACTGTTTCAATAAATCCAGGTCCCACTTATTAGTTATAACATAAATGTAAAAATGCGAAATTAATCTCTCTAAATTGCAGCCAGGCTACGTCTTGCAGCATGTTCTGTGCCTTTCTCGTCGAATCTTTCTGACAGGAACACTTTCTCCATCGTATCATTTTGTCAGAAACATGAACTGCCTAATTGATAGGGACCTTTGGCTTCGGTTAGTCTTTCTCTAAGAGCTGAAAGCTGTTCACTGCGCGGATGGCAATGGCTCTCTGCTCTTTGTCCAGTTGCCCTCTTCTTTTATACTCTTGACAACATACAATGGGATTGGTGCAACATTGTGAAATCTATCAGATCTACATTTAATGTGTTTTTAGCCTCAATGCCCCTGGTTTTAATCAATTGGCTAAATTCAACACGTGATGTCGTCCAAAAAAAAATAAAACTGTGGCTTGCATTGCTAACTATACAGTCTTTGTTTCTCTGTGCACCTTCAAACCTACATCCTTTCTGAATCACTGAGGATCGAAAAAAAACACCTCATCTTTTAAAGGCGCAGCACGCTGCTTCCACTCAGCAATTTAAAAACATCAATATTTTATAATCACCGAATTCTAACATCCTGCCACCCAGTCCAGAAGTACTCGACGCAACATCGCAACATTCCCCTCCTTAAACGTAGTATCATTATTGTGAAAACATGGCTCATTTTATTTTTTATTTAAATTTAATACATTTGTTGTGAGATCCATAATCTAGATTTACGCATTTCATGCTTATTCTATGTACATCTAACACTGAACTCTACCACTTCTTTCTCATGCAAACCTCTTTGCTTTTCGTTTAAAGCAGTGATTGAAGTGTGCGCAGTATTATTTTCTGCAACATATTCAATATGTAAATTGTATTCTGTAGCGTAAGACTCCAATGGAATAATGTGATGTTCTTGTTCTTCAATCGTTCCAGAAACGTCAAAAGCTTATGATGAGTGTACATGACCATCGCTGGTGCATTATTTGCAAAGTAAATATTAAAATGATGAAAGGACATTAGAAAACTCAACAACTTTTTTCAGTGGTAGGTTTTTTTTATTTTCTGTTGAATGTTGAGGTGTTTTCAATATTTATATATTGGCCTTGCAAAACCACATTCATCCTTCTGTAACAACACAGCTCCAACCCAAAAATCACTTGCATCGATTGCAAATTTAAAGGGTTTCCAGAAATTGCCATGGCTAAAACTTGATGCAGTGGCTAACAGTGCTTCCACATTCTCAAATGCTTCCTGTAATTGTTCTATCCAAAGTAACTGTGCTGTGTTTTTCTTAAAACTAGTCCGTCAGTGGTGCCACCATGTTTCTACAGTTTGGTACAAACTTCTGGTAAAATCCTCTTCATCCCAAAAATTCTCGCACTTCCTTCATTAGTGATGGTCTTGGAAATTCCTATATGGTCTTCGTATTCACGATCCTCAGTGTCATCAATCCGTGTCTGACGTTGTGAACTGAGAACGTCGATTCCACATTTGTCAATTCCGTTCCAGCGATGTATATGAACGACATTGTCTTCTGTAGTCTCCTAAAGAGCTCTGTGATATACTCCATGTATCCACAAATGGCTAAAGAACATTCAGTCATATATGTAGACAACACACCAAGTCAATCCTACCACAACAGTGTTCATAAGTCTTTGAAAAATAGCTGGTGCATTTTTCGTTCCAAAGGACTTACTTTATAATGATACAGGATAAAGTGAGGACTACACCTGCTTGAGAGTAAGAGTGGAAAAGTGTGGTGGTGGAAGTGCAAAGCAGGTCAGGCAGCATCTGAGAAGAATGAAAGTCGATATATGGGCATAAATACGAAACTTTCCTGCTGAAGTCCTTATGCCTGAAACATCGACTCTACTGTTCCTTGGATTTTGCCTGACCTGCCCGAAATGGATGCGGCTCGTTTGGGGTTACAAAAGCAGAAAATTATTTTGTTCACTCGAACAAAAGTACTTAACAGAAACCGGAAAGTAATTCCAACGTTGCGATGGAAGTAGCTTATCATAATTTTTCCAAACAATTCTGAAACCTTGGTATTGGTTATAAGACTGGTTTGTTCACTGCATTTCCCTTCCGATAATCTCAGCAGAATCATTGAGTATCACTCACGTTGTTAACAAGCACGATCGGCGAACTCCAATCACTTTCACTCGGCTTGATGATATCTTCTTGCACCGTCGCGTTCACTTCCTCCTGAATCTACTCTGCTTTAAGTGACTTAAGCCTGTTAGACCGTAAGACACAGGAACAGAAATTAGGTCATGAAACCTGTTGAGTCTGTTCCGCCATTCAAACAGGTTGGAAGAATTTCTCAAAACCTTTCTGCCGTTTTCTCCCCATAACACCTGAAAACCAACTATCGGAATCTTAAACATATACAATGAACTGGCCTCCACAGCCTTTTGTGGTAATGGATGTAATGGATTCAAAACTTTCTGGCTGCAGAAGGTTCTCCTTATCTCTGTTCAAAATGGTCTCCTGTGTTCTCTGACACTATGCCCATGGGTTCCAGTCTCTCCTACCAATGGAAACATCTTCTTTAAGCCTACTCTGTACAGGTCATTCATTGTTCTATTTGTCGTACTTAGATTGCTCCTTTACCTTCAAGAGTCCCTCGAATATAAACCCGCAGTCCTCAAACATTCCTCATGTGTTAAACTTTTCTTTCCCGTGATAAATCTCGTCAATGTCCTCTGAATTCGCCACATGGCCAGTACATCTTTCCTGAGATATGAGGGCCTCTCAACATTAAAACCATCTTTGCATTTCCATTCATAACTACTAAGTTAGACAAGAAGTAAGCTGCAAGAACACAGCAATTCAGTCAGCATCAGGAAGTGCAGAAGTCAACGCTTCTGGTACAACCCTTTTTCAGGACTGGGGTTTGGTTGGGAGTTGCTACAGGTAAAGGGGGTGCTGGGGCTGGATGGTGAAGTAAGGATACGAGAACAGAGGTGGAGCGCACGACCGAGTTGTACAATGGGAGGAATTAATTCGGCTGGTGGCTTGGCGGAGTGAAGGGAAGGAGAGAGCTAGATGGGGAATAGGGGACAGTAAAGCGAGGTTACACTTAATGGGATAACTCGTGTTGAGTCCTCCGTGCTGGAGGTTGCCCAGGCAGACGATGAGATGATGTTTCTCCAGTTTGCGGTTTTGTTTGTTTGGACAATTGTTATGACACGGGTTGAACTCCTCTGCTAATTTAAACCTGCTAATTCAGCAGCACAGAATGCATTCGTCCCATGCTTTAGTCTGTTAAAATTTGAGAAACATATATCTATCACAAAAAAAGTCATTATTTCAAGGAAAAAATAATAACTGCATTTTTTTAAAAGTCTAACAGAAAATAATTAACTCACAACTATTTACAAGCCATTACTTCCAAACTGTAGCTTCCCGTCACCTCTGCAATACTGGTCCGATAAAAGAAAAATCCCGATTGCGATTTACGAAAAATATAATCACGTTTCCAAACCAGTCAGCTAGTCGACTGTTCTCTGTAGATTTTCTTCTATGTTATTTCTTTCTTCATAGCGATTCTGTTTCACAGTCTGTTGATAGATAAATGTACGTTTAAGAAACAGATATTTCTGCAAGCAGTCTCTCTGTGGTGTTTGGTGCTTGGCAGTTCTCTTTGCTGTTCTGGGTAACTATTCAAAATGTCTGATCTGTGTACCCAAACAACGGATTGTTTATTGGTTTTAATATTGTCAAATTACTAAATTCAAACATATTTGGATTGTTTTATCGTGGGGCATAATTTGAAATGATTAGACAAATATGAACTTGTTTTTGTCTCATCACAACACAGGTACTGCTAACTGTTCAACCTGATGTTACATTACAAATTTTCCAGTATTCTGTGTTCTTCTCCAAGTCATTGCCCGCTTTGAAACTCTTTTAAATGCACAATTTCCCTCACAATCTTGAGACGATCTCACGCCTTATGAAAATATGAAACAAAAAAATGAAAAGGGGCCTTTATTTTTTTTCTGTTCTTCAAATACATTACCATAACATGCAGATAACTTAAATATAAGTCCTCCTTAATTTGTTTGTCTGTGTGTGTGCGTTTGTAAAAAAAAATTGGAAAAGTACAAGTCTCATCTAAACTTTCCCAGTTAATTCCATGATAACACAGTTGCAACTACATTCCTATGACACGCAGCATGTATGATTTTTGCATTAAAAGTCTGCAACATAAGATTCCAATGAAAGAGCCTCGTATTCTTATTTTCGAACCGTTCTCAGAATGTATGCGTGTTGAAATCTGTGTGCACAACTGTCTCTGTCACATTGTCCATGACATAGACATTGACATATTGTCAGGCCAGTACAAAACACAATACATCTTTTTCTTTCGTGGAGTATTTCTTCTGCTGGCTGTTGAGCTTCTTCGAAAAGTAACCAACTTTCAATAATATCATGTCCTAATCTTCTTCAGTCAAGCGCTAATTTCGATATCACTGGCATCGATGGCATCATTAAAAGTTTTTGAAATGTTTGGTGCAGCTATAACTACTGAGGTGGTTAATATCGTCTTTAAACGGTCAAAGGCCGACTGGCATTCATATGTTCACTTAATGGACAGACTGTGTGCTCATCTTCTGCAGATTCCTTGACGGTATCACTTTACTGCCGACATTTAGAGCACACGTCCAATTGAATCCACTGAGTAGGAAGAAGTGAAGTACCTTTTCGTCGAGGTTGGTCATGGAAATTCCTCGATGGCCTTCGTCTTTGCGTTTTGTGGGGTCAACCTTCCATCGCCGATATTATATCCCAAGAATATCATCTCAGATTTTGCGAATTCAGTTTTGTTAACGATTATTATCAGTTTTGCTTCTCACAGTCGTTCAGTGATCTCTGCCAATTGTACCATGTGATATTTCCAGGACTTGCTGAAGATCACGACATTATTCCAATAGACTGCCCAGTTTTAAACCCAGCCGCAACTCTGTTCATGAGTTTTTCAAATGTGCCAGATGAGTTCTTCATTGCTAAGGGCATCAATTTGTACTGATATAGCCCATTAAGGTTTACAAATGCAAATAATTACTTTGCTGCCTCTGCTCAAGATACCTGCCAGTAATTAGGTAATACAGCCAACTTCGTATTGTAACTGGCTTGTGTGAATTTGGATAGGAGTCCGATTTTGTAACTGCATTGATCGACGCATTGGAATTGATTCGGCGTTGATTCCAATAATCCATGTAGAATAGTTAAGTACTGTTTAGTTTGTGAACTAAGACGATCAGCAACCTCAACTCGCTCCAGCTTGTTTCCACCATATCCTCATCGAGGATGGCCGCCTCATCCTTCTGGACCCGTCTGGCTTGGAAAGGATTAAGTCGATAAAACCTTTTTTTATTGTAGCAGTATTCCACAAGTCTACGTTATGAACAATAGAATTAGTCCTCCAGATCTGATATTTACATATGTTCTTATACTGCACTAACGAACATTTCAATTGCATTCTACGTTCATGAAATGGTTAGCTGACTATCCGATCCCACTCCTCAAGGACTTCATCTTTTAAAACTATTTTGAGATACAGCAAAATCGACATCATCAAGATTTGATTTCTCACACTGCGGGACAGTAACTAACATAAGAATCTTTAGTTCTTTCTTCCGAGTACAATATGCTGTCACATGTTCACATGATCTACCCGATGCCTTACTTTTCGACAAGATAGTTCAGCTGACTGATCTTTCTCTCAATTTGATGGGGACCACGAAACCTGGCTTTGGAGGGATCTCTAGTCACTTGGAACAGTACGAACACTTCACCACCTTGGAAAATCTTCCAAGTCTCAGATATTTTTACTGCCACCTGCTTCATTCTATACTGCGTCCTTTTAAGGTCCTGTTTAGCTCACTCACATAATTTGATTTCACCTCTTCCTCACCTCCTATACACAAATTAAGTGTGAAATCTCCGGCTTTGGTCCTATAAAATTTTCTTTAATTAACTCTAAATGTCTTCTCACTTGATGTCCGATAATTAACTGAAAGGAAGTGAACTGAGTCGATTCATTTGCGGCATGGGATACGTTTATACCAATCATTCAAGTAATCCTGACAGTATCGTCTTCAAGGTCTGATGCCACCTTTCTAAAGCTCCCTGCGATTCAGGATTTCCAGTGCTAGAAACATTAGCCACCCAACACGTCCTTATTCCGCCGAGCAGTAAAAATAGATCCTTGTTCTGACGAATCCCACTGGGTAGCTCATAATGAAGAGAGCTACGTACTCCTGGAGAACCCTTCCTGCCTTGGAACTCTGCAATGGAATTTCCTCCGTAAATGTGGTAGACATCTCCGTTATGTTAAAATGTTCTCGTTCCATCACTTAGTTCTCGGGAGGGAACTTACATAAGCACTTATAACCCAAGTGAACGGTTCGTCAAATGTGGTAATTAGCAACAAAGGTGCTCCTTGTATTACCGTCTGTGGCTGACATACCATTTCTCATGTGTGACACGTATGGCAAAAATTAACTACAACCTTGTGCATTCCCGGACAATATCAATGACTTTGGACCCTAAGCCTGAGTCAGTCGTACCCTTAGGTGACCTCCAGGCAGTTTGTGCACTCGCGTAACACCTCATACCTGTATGCTACTGGCAACACAAACTTGTGCACTTCAGCCCATTTCTCCTCTTCACTGTCACGGTCTCCATTTCACCTTAGGATTCTATCATTCAAATAATGACCGGCTGGAATATTCATTGCCTCAATATCGTCCTGTCTTGGTGTTGCAAGTCTCTGAGCCTTTCAGAAAGAAACCCTTTTCTCTAACCCTCTGATGTCCAAGATTTTCCTGCACCATTGCATCAGCAGGGTGTCCGCTGACTAAACCTGGATTCCTTCATCTTTCACTTTCGTCTTCTCTTCGTGCTGTGACGTAGGATAGTGGATCTGTTTACTATACAGTCTGGGAAAATACCAGGATATTTGTGTTTTACCGCCTCCGATTGTGTGTCATTCTTTGGCTTCTCCACAACAAGAGCTGTCACCCCCACCTTGGAAACTACCAAATCATTCCCAAGTACAAACAGAATTTCTTGAACTGACATTCTGTCAATCACTCCAACTGCAACTGCCCCAGTCTTGAGTTGGCACTCCAACCTGATCTTCTATAAGGGAACACTGGATGCCTGTCCATCTATCCAAATAATTACCACACTTTCGTGTATCGGATCAAAAAGGGCATATATTCGCTCATCCCTTAATATCAGCGACTGTCTTGATCCTGTATCTGTCAAAATTATATCTTCCAGTCCTTCTCCACTTATTCTGTCTAATTTATCTTTACCCAGATATTAGAATTCTTTGTAGAGACCGGGTACTAATTTCATACTTAGCCCCTGCCTCAACTTTGCACTCTCCTGCATTTCCTCGGTTCTTCTTGTGGTTTCCTTTACTACCTGCACTCGTGCCACTGGTTTAGCTTCTTTCAGCACATCTTATTGCACAGCTCCTTTTTTTAACGAACACCAGTGTGACTTTACGTGTCCCACCTGCCGGCAATGAAAACACATTTTCTCAGCGCCCTTCTGAAACCACTGGTACTATAACTTTCTGTTTCTCACTCCATTACATTGAAAAAAACCTGAGGAGTTTCACTTCTGTTCCACCCTCTTGAGATTCTTTTTTTTTTAATTTTGGCAAACACTTGCCAGTGTTCTCTCCATTTAGTTTGGAAGTGTAGGATATCCCCTTCTTCCACCTCCCACCACTGACAGGACGATATTTTGGCCGGAAGCTTGTCTTTTGATTAAAACGTGTTTTCATCTGCTACTTCTGTTGGCCGTCTCAATTCCTAAACTTGCTGTTCCTCCACGTGAGTTCTTACGATCTCTGGACGTGAGATTTTAAAATCATCCAGCAGGATAATCCCTCTTGAAGCCTCAAATGCTTAGCTACCTTTGAAGCATGCAACTTCACTCAAAATATCTCTGTTTAAGTCTTTCGAAATCCTTCTTTGTGTTCCTGAACCGCTGTCTGTTCCCTTATGGCACCTATTCATAAGCACTTAAAATATCCTGTTTGATCTCTTCATAACCTGTTGACCCCTCAGCAGAGAGTGCATTAAATAAATAATGTGTTCCGTCTGCCAGTTTAGACTGAACTAGCATTACACATCTGACCACTCCAGCTACCTGGCATTTTATAACAATGAAATTAAGACGGCTTAAACATCTTTATCATCAAAATGAGACAGAGGTTTGACGTATTTGAAAATGTCACGGCTTTCTCTTTTAATCTCTATCCTGTTACCTTAAGTTTACTGAAAAGTTGCACTTTCTCATTTTCAAATTCTCTCTGCTTTTGACTCTCCCCTTCTTCTCTCTCTGTTTGCCCCACTAAGGACCTTCACTCTTTCTTCCCTTCCCCCATAACTCTTCTCTCCCTTTCTTCTCTCTCCTTGTCTTTGTGTCTCTCTCTTTTCTTTTATTTTCCCCCAGTATATCTTCTAACTACATTTTCCTCAACTGTAATTTAAACTTTTCTGTTCCGACTGCACTTGTCTGTTTCTCTGATACGCCTATGTGTTCGAGTTATTTCCATATAATTTCAGCTTTTGTTTTCTCCTTGGTTAAAATCAAATCGAACTTCTTTGGCAATTCTCGAAGTTTGGCTATTTTCTTTCCTCCTAAAAATTCTTGGCAAATTTGAGAATCATCTTTAAACCCCATAACCTCTTCCGGAATTTTCCGAACCATTAAAATCATGTTTAAGTTAATCAACCACAAATCACCGAACTTAAACAACTTGTCTCAATTATGTTACATTTAAAGATCTAGGACACGATCTTGCAGGTTTTAAAAACTACTGGGCTTTTTCATCACCGACATCTATTCAAATCTGTACAAATCTCAGACTGGATCTGTCGAAATGTGTTCAAGTCACGAATCTGAGACTCAAACTGTCCAAGTCTCGGACGACGCATCTGCAAACTGTTACGACACGGGTAAACCTCTTTGCTAATTTAAGGCAGCATGCACAGAAAAGATCCACACCGTGCTGTAATCTGCTGAAGTTCGAGAGGCAGCGATCTACCCCGAATATTCATGTTTAAAATAAAAATTAACAACTTTGTTTTTTAATTCAACAAATACAATTAACCACCTATTATTTACAATTCATTTCGCCAAACCTATCCTTTACTTTTCCCTTTACATTACTGCTCGGATTCTTTTTTAAATTCCGATTTATAAAAGGCATAAACACGGTTAAAACCCAGTCAGCTTGGCGAGTTTCCTCTCTATTTCTTCTTCGTCTTCTTTTCATTTTCATATGGACTCTGTTTGACAGGTCGTTGATAGATAAATGTACCTTTGAGGGAGCAGACATTTCTGAAAGCAGTCTCTCTTTACTTGTTGGTGCTTGGCAGTTCTCTTTACCGCTCTGGCTAACTGTTCAAAATGTCTGATATTTATGTCACAAAACATTGGATCGGTTAATTGGTTTTAATATTGCAAAATAATGAATTCAAACTTGATTGGAGGTTGGTATATTCGGGCAGAGTTTAAACCGATTGGCTGAATTTGTTTTTGTCTCAGAGCAAGAACCTAGCTCTTCGAACAAATTTCACATTTTATGTTTTCCAGTACTGTGTTCTCCTTTGAGTCCTTGCTAGCCTATCAAAGCTCTTAAAGGTACAGTTTCATATGCACCTTCAGAACACAATGGAGGAAACCAAAGATGTTTGAATGGAGGTGGGTGGCGCAACAAAAATGAACGGTAACTGGGAGGTCGGGTCGACCCTTGCCGCCTCGGCTGAGTTGCTTTTCGAACCGTTCTCCAAGTGTATGTTTGGTCTTCCCAACGCAGAAAAGATCACGTCAGAATGACATGATGCAATAAACGACTTTCAAAGAGAGGTAGGTAAACCTCAGTCTCACCTGGAATGACTGTTTGGAGCTCTGGATGGAGGTGAGAAGTGGTGTACCTGTCGGTTTTGCATCTTTTCTAGTTGTGGGGAGAGGTACCTTGGGATTCAAGCAAGTTGGTGGGGAGGGCGGCGTGAACAAAAAAGTGGCTAAAGGGACCGGTCCTTGAGGAAGGCAGAGAGGCGTGGAAACTCGATGATGTTCTTGGTGGTGTTGTCCAGTTGGATTTGGTGGAAGCGTTTCAGGATGATGTGTTGGCTGTGGAGTCGGGAGGGGTGGACAACACCGTATATTCTGCCTGGGCAACCTACAGCCTAGAGGATTCAACATTGAGTACTCAAAATTCATATAACCTACCTTTCCATTCCCCGCCTCCCTTTCGCACACATACTCCTTTCTTCAATTCTATTGATCGACTCGTCCTTGCAGAAACCAGCCAGACATCTCTCTACCTGTGTTCACCAATCCTGACTTCAACACCCCGTTCCCTACTTCATATGCCCTCTTTGGTGCGGCTCCACTCACCCCAAACCCATTCCTGAAGATAGGTTACATACGACATGTTGACATCTCCACTTCCAAATAATCCCTGGCGTGTTTGCTTCTATCAGTCTCCTCCTTTTCGACCTTGGAGACCGGCAATCTTCAGTTTTCCTTTAAATCTCTTGTTCCAAACGACTGACTGCATTTGCAAATTTACCTTGGGAGAATCCTGAAGTAGAACTCCGAAGTCTCTATCCACTTCAGATTTCAGACAATGACTCAGTAAGAATAAATTGACTTCCTGGGACTGAGAGTTTGTCCAGTGCACCTCCCAAATATTTTCCACGCTTTTCTGGACACACGAGCAACACCTTACATAATTGGCCAGTTTCTGTGTCACCGTGCATTCCTGTTACCAGTACCATTTCTGGCAAAAGGGTTTTAGGAATGCATGTCTCTTCATCCTTCAACATCACAGACTCAGAGGATCGTATGTCCCTTAATATTGTAAACTCTATCCCTGCTAATCCTGGTCTAAGTAAATATTGTTTTCCTTTGTGGGTATATTTTTAAGCAGATCTCGCACTTCGTCCTGAAACGACCGCTGATAAGCTTGTGCATTCTCACAATGGTTTCCAATGTGACTTATTTTCCCACTCCACCAAGACTTCCAGACGTATCCTGACTTGTCATGCCTGGCTTTCCTATGCTTTTCATGACTGCCAACACCGTGATTTCATGTGGCCTACTTTATTGCAAGGAAAATACCAGAACATTTTACCTCCTTTGTCACTGCAAGGATTTTCTTTTTCGCTTGTGGTCCGTTCTCCTTATCATCTTCACTAAGAGCCAGCTTTCCTTTCCCACGTGACGATTTCCCATTTGCCTAAATTCTATCTCACATGGATTTGCATTGATTCGGGAAGCCAAATCGTAGTTTATGGACCAACCCACTGACTTCAGCCTGTTCTCTGCTAACCATGCCATTTTAGCTCTCTGCTCTTCCACAATAAATATCCCTTCAGCCTTTATCTAAAGCCTTTTAAGCTGACTTCGCTTTTTACGCTTCAATGTTTGAAGCTCAAGTTCTCTCTCGTTCTTTCTCTTCGTTCCTTTCCTCTATCTTCCGATTTTAATCATAACTCACGCTGTTTCACTTCTGCTGCCCTTTATACCTCTCTCTCTTCTAACTCAACCTGTTTCATTTGCATTTGAATTATTGCCATCTGTACAGGTGTTGATAGCGTTTCCAGCAAACCTAAATGCCAATCGACTGCTGAAATTATCTCATCTTCCCTCAAGGTAAGAGGTAAAATCAACCACGGCTTGTCTATTAATTTTCGTAGCTTGGTCTTGTTAGCCTTTTGTAATACCGACCGGTACACCACTTCTCACCTCAATCCAGAGTCCCAAACAGTCATTCCAGGTGAGACAGAGGTTTACCTACCTCTCTTCCAAAGGTCACTTCTTCCACGTCCAGAAACTCCAAAAATTAAAAGTCATTGCTCTCCGCGCGCTGTTTAAATGACCCAAATCAACGCCAAAATATTTTTTAAAAACTCGAACATCTCCTCCTCGCTGTTTCAATACTGGGCGGCTTCTCAATCTTTGTCGACCAGAACTGACCTCTCAAAACATTTTTAAGCAGGTAGCCCAGACCGTAACATTGTTATTTGCCTTCAGCTTGGTGCATATTGGACATCTTTGAGGAGAAAGTGAGGTCTGCAGATGCTGGAGATCAGAGCTGAAAATGTGTTGCTGGAAAAGCGCAGCAGGTCAGGCAGCATCCAGTGAACAGGAGACTATTGGACATTCCCGGAGTACATTAGCTGGTTCGAAGTACATTAGCACAAACAGTAATTAAAATGACACAGGAATCATAATGCTCGAAATCAGAAAGGCAGAAGCACAGAGGGAAGACTTCCAGTTGCCCCGTGTGTTTTATTGAACTCACACTCGAACTGAATTGAATTGCTCAGCTGGAGAGTTGGCCTTGCCACGTTGTCGATATCAGCTTTGAAAAGAACGAATTAACCTTCTGGCCTGAAACTACCTGTTCGCTAACAGCAAGGCCACAATGAAGAATTCGAATTTCAAACAAAACGGGCAATGGGCAATTACCCGTTTTTTGAAAAGAAAAACTCAAGGACAAAGTCACCTTTAACAAGATCAGCATTGTGACATCATTTAATATGTTTTTGTTGTTCTTGTTGCTTTGTTTGAGAACGTTCGTGTAGACACAGTCTCTGGAGTATGTTGTCTGGAGGGTTTTTAAGCCAATTTCATTATAGCTAACAGGTTCTGATTCAGAAAACACGTTTGAAAGTTTTAAAATAAAAATGCACTCTGACAGTGGTGTTAACAGCTCCTCCATCTCAGGTTTATTCTGGTTTGGTTTGGTTTGGTTTTCACAAACCGTCAGCTGTTTTTTTGCGGATGCTAAACAAATGAAAAAAAAATACATTGGGGAAGTTGCTCCATGCTGAATCTCTGTGACATCTCTCTCCTCTTAGACCCTATGTTTGATTTTGCCTTTTTTCTAAGGTATGTTTACGGGGAATGTTGCAGAAGTTTAGGACAACATCATTAATTTGTGATCTTCAGTTCGGTCTTCGAATAGCTTAAGTTATTCCACATTCTGTTCTCTTTTCTTTCTGTTCGATTCGAATCAATTGTATTTTGTTAAAATCTAAGTGGTTGGGCCAGCTGCATCACTCGTGAAATATCCACTGATGCTTGCTTCGAAGAACGAGCAGATTTAGGATCTCGGGTCCATTCTTGAAATGATTTGAGGACGTCTGGCCTGGCCCATAATGCAATGATTAGGTGAGGTCTTGTTTTTCCAAGTGTAGGGGATGCCAAAATTAGAGGGCCTTGCTGTAAGTTGCTCTGGGAAATCATGAAGGGGACCTTAGGGACAACACTTACACGCAGATTTTTGTCCATCCATGGAATTACCTGCCAGAGGAAGTACTGAAGTCAGGCTGAATTATATTTTTAAACGACAACTGGATACGTACATGAACAGGAAAGGTTCTGGGCCTCCGTCACCGCCGCTTTCTCACCACTCGGCGCCTCGGAGTAAGAACGCCTCATCTTCCGCCTCGGAACACTTCCACCCCAGGGCATCAATGTGGACGTCACCAGTTTCCTCATTTTCCCTTCCCCCACCTCACCACAGTTCCAAACTTCCAGTTCAGCTCTAACTGTCCCCATGACTTGTCCTACCTGCCTATCTTCCTTTCCACCTATCCACTCCACCCTCCTCTCTGATCTATCACTTTCATCTTACCCCCATTCACCCATTGTACTCTTTGCTACCTTCCCCCACCATCCTCCCTGACCTATCACCTCCATCCCCAACCCCACTAACCTATTGTACTCTCTGCTATTTTCTCCCCACCCCCACCCTCCTCTCATTTATCTCTCCACCCTTCAGGCACACTGTCTGTATTCCTGATCAAGGCCTTTTGACGGAAACGTCGATTTCCCTGATCCATGGATGCTGCCTGAACTGCTGTGTTTTTCTGTCACCACTCTAATCCAAGAATAGGAATAGTTGAGAGACTTTGAGGCAGGGAAATGTGGGTCGATTAATTTAGGACATCTAATCAACAAGAACGAGGTCACCTAAGGAATATTTTATATGTTTAAATCTCTATGTCTTTGACGATATCACACTCTGAGATTAAAGACGGAGAATGCTCACTGTACGTGCAAGTGATAGCATGTAACAGCTATAATCTTTAGAACATAGAACGTGGAACAGAACTGCACATAACACGATGTTATGCCAACCATTGATCCTCATGTAAGGTAAACCTAATGTACGAACCCTCAAATTTCTGTGATCACATGCATTTCCAGCAGTGTCTTAAAAATCCCCAATGACCTCGCTTCCACAACTGCTACTGGCAACGCATTCCATCCTCTCACAATTCTCTGCTTTAAGAATCCTCCTTTGACATCCCCTCTATAACTTCCGCCATACAGGTTAAAACGATGACCCTCGTGTTAACATTTTTTGCCCTGGGAAAAGGTCTCTGGCTATCAACTCTATCTATGCCTCTCATTATCTTGTACACCTCAATTAGTTCCCCTCCCTTCCTTTTTTTTCCAAGGAAAATCGTCCGAGCTCAGTTAACTTCTACTCGTAAGATAAGCCCTCCATTCCAGGTAGCATCCTGTAAACCTCCTTTGACTCCTCTCCAAAGCATCCACATCTGTCCTTTAATAGGACGACCAGAACTGGACACAGTATTCCAACTGCGGTCTGACCAAAGTTTTATAGTGCTCTTAAACTCAATCACACTGGTAATGAAAGCCATGTGCTTTCTTAACAACCCTGTCCAGTTGGGTGGCAATTTTAAGGGATCCATGCACCTGCACACCAAGATCCCGCTGTTCCTCCATACTACCAAGAATTCCATCTTTAATCCTGTACTCAAATTTCAAGTTTGACCGAACAAAATGCATGACTTCGCATTTATCCAGGTTGTACTCCATATGCCACCTCTCAGCCCATCTCTGCATCCTGAAATTGTCACGCTGCAGCCTGCAACAGTCCTCCATACTGTCAACGACACCTCCAATCTTTGTGGCGTCTGCACACTTGCTAGACCATCCTCCAATCTCCGCATTTGTCATTAATAAAAACTTCAAAGAGTAGAGACGAAAGGACAGAGCCCTGTGGAACATCACTCACCACTGACTTCTGGGCAGAATACTTTCCTTCCACTACCACTCGCTGTCTTCTGTCGACCAGCCAATTCTGGATCCAGACAGCTACATTTCCCTGTATCCAATTTCTTCTGACCTTCTGTTCGAGCCGACCATGGGGAACCTTATCAAATGCCTTGCTGAAGTCCATATACACCATACCCACCGCTCGATCCTGATCAACTTGTCTAGTAACTTCCTCAAAGTACTCAATAGGTATTGTGAGGCATGACCTGCCCCTCACAAAACCGTGCTGATTGCATTTAATCAAGCCAGGCTCTTCCAGATGGTCATAAATCCTATACATCAATCCTTTCTAATACCTTTCAGACGACAGACGTGAGACTGGCTGGTATGTAATTGCCGAGGATTGACCTATTTCCTTTCTTGAAGAGACGAATTACACTTGCCTCTCTCCAGTCCGGAATTACACTTGTCTCCCTACCGTCCTCAGGTGCGACTCTGGTGGAGAACGAGGATGCAAATCTCTTCGCAAGCGGCGAAGCAATCACATTTCTCGCTTCCCAAAGCAGCCGAGGACAAATCTGGTCTGGTCCTGGCGACTTGCAATGATTGTCAAAATTTTCAGCACATCAGCTTCCTCAATCTCTATCCTTCCAGCATGCTTACCTGCTCCTCAATGTTTTCATTCACTGCAAGGTCCTTTTCTTCAGTAAAGACAGAAGCAAAAAACTCATTGAGGGCTTCCCCGACCTCCTCAGACTCTATACATACGTTTTCTATGCTATCCCTGATCGGCCCTACTCTTTCTTTGATCATTCTCTTATTCCTCACATATGTGTAAAATGACTTTGGATTCTCCCTAATCCTTCCTGCCAAGTCCTTTTCGTGCTCCCTCCTGGTTCTCCTCAGACCATTGTTGCGCTCCTTCCTCGCCTGTCTGTCATCCTCTAGAGCTGAGTTTGCTTCCTCCACCTGAAGAAAACTGCCTTCTTTCTTTTGACGAGAAACTTCTCCGCTCTCGTCATCCAAGGTTCCTTTATTTTACCCCTTCTTGCGTATCTCAGAGGAACACATTTATGCATCACTCGCAACAGTTTTTCCTTAAACAATCTTAACATGTCTATAGTGCACTTTCCGTGGATAAACTACTCCCAGTCCATGCTTCCCAACAAACATCTGATAGCATCATAGTTTCCTTTTCCCCAATTAAAGGTTCTCCCATTGTGCCTGATTCTCTCCTTTTCCACAGCTATGTTGATTATGACGCAGTTGTGGTCATATCACCAAAATGCTCTCCCACCACGAGATCTGACAACTACCCCGGCTCATTGCCGAGCACCAAATCCAAAATGGCCTCTCCCCTTGTCGACCTGTCAACGTACTGAGTTAGGAAACCCTGCTGAACACACCTTGAAAAAACCGCTCCTTCCAAACCATCTGCTCGAAGGAGTTTCCAATCAATAATGGGAAATTTGAAGTCATCCATTACAAAAAGCCTAGTACATTCACATTTTAACAAAATCTGCCGACCTATACTTTCTTCAATCTCCCTGCTGCCATTGGGAGCCTTAGTAAACCCTTAACGAGGTGATTTCCCCCTTACTGTTCCTAATTTCCACACATACTGACTCAGAAGGCAGACCCTCCTCGATAATGGTAACTTCTGTAGCTGTGATACCCCTCTCTGATTAGCAGTCCCACATCCCTATTCTTTTTAAATGTTCAAAACCCTGGAACATCCAGGAACCATTCTTGCCCCTGAGAAACCCTCGTCTCTGTCATGGCCACAACATCATAGCACCAGGTACTGATCCATGCTCTAAGCAAATGATTTTTATTCCTGATACTCCTTACTTTAAAGCAAACACACTCTAACTGATCCCTTGGTACTTTCCCAAGAAATTCCTTCCCACTGGCTGCGCTACCTCTTGCTATTGCCTCATCTCCATGAACTCTTACCACCAGTATATAGCTCGGGTTCCCACCACCCTGCCATACTAGTTTAAACCCTCCTGAACCATTCGAGCAAGCCTTCCACCCAGGACGTTGGTCCCCTTCCAGTTCAGTTGCAATCCGTTCTTCACATACAGATCCCACCTTCCCCAGAAGGCAACCCAATTATCTGTATATCTGAAGCCCTCTCTCCTACACCATTAGCACAGCCACGTGTTCAGCCGCGCCCGCCCCCAGTTCCTCGCCTCGCTATCTCGTGGCACCGGTACTAAACCCTGAAATCACTTTTTGTATCCGGAATCCTTTTCCTGGCCATATCATTGGTGGCAATATGTAACACGATTTCTGGCAGTTCGCCCTCCCCATTCAGAATCTTATACACCCGATCGGAGACGTCTCGGACCCTGGCACCAGGGAGGCAACATACCTTCCGGGAATCCCGATCCTGACCACAAAGTCTCCTGTCAATTATCCTAACAATCGCATCTCCTACCACTAGCGCTTTTCTATTCTGCCCCCTTCCATTCTCGGCCACAGTGTCAAGCTTAGTGGCACAGAACTGACCACTATGGCTTTCCTCTGGTAGGTAATCCTCCCCAGCAGTATCCAAAATGATTTACTTATTGCTGAGCGGAATGTCCACAGGGGATCTCTGCACTGTCTGTCTGTCTGTCTGTCCCCTTTCCTCCCCCTGACTGTAAGCCATCTATCCTTATCCTGAGCCTCAGGAGTGACCAACTGCTGGTACCTCCTCTCAATTACCCGCTTCGCCTCCCGAATGATCTGCAGTTCATCCAGCTCCAGCTCCAATTTCCTAACACAGTTTTGAAGGTTCTGGAGTTGGGTGCACTTCCCGCAGATGTAGCCATCGGAGACATGTCCATGTCTCTCACCTGCCACATGCTGCACGAGGAGCAAGCAACTGCCCTAGCATGCATACTCCACTTATCTGAACGCCCATATAATACTAAACAAGAAATCTTAATTCAATTGTTACAAAATTATGCAATAAACTTATATTCAATAAAGGAAGTTTAGAAATGAACCGTACCTAATTAAGTTGGTTAGAGGAGGAGGGAGCGTTGGAGACACTACAGTTGTAGTGCCACGGGTTTAGCCGCCTTGCGAATATATATGGTCTCTCACTTTCCTGCCCAGCAGCTCATCTGGACCGCGTCACTTCCGCCACTGCTCCGGCTCCGACTGTGGAGGAAAAACACGACTGGCCATACCGGTAAGTAATTTAAAAAATCTCCCTTACCTTAGCTGTAGCCTTCCTGATTCGCCTTACCTCCACTGCTGCTCCCACTCAAAAGCGTCGCTGGCGTCAAAGGGGAAGTACTTATACTCACTCCTTTCCTTCCCGGCAGACTCTCTGGTCCACGTCACTTCTGCCGCTACTCCTACTCCTACTGTGGAGGTAAAACACCGCTGGCCACTACCGGTAAGTAATTTTAAAAATCTCCCTAACCTTACTTGTAGTCTTCCTGGTTCGCCTTACCTCCACTGCTGTTCCCACTCACACTGGATCTGCAAAGATGGCAGAATTTCATTCTACAACATGTGACTGCACGTATGGAGCAACTTTCATGAACTTCGATGTACCACATTCCAACCAATCCATCTGTGGTCAAATAAAGTCGGCACAGAAGCACTTGCAAAGATGTGATAGAAGAAAGGTCGAGACGATTGTCAGGAACACTATAACGTGTGAACTCTTGCAAATCGCAAAACACTGCAACTGTTGGACTGATAGCATCTCTTCCTCGTCAAAGGCACTCTGGATTTCCTTTCTTTTTTTACCCCATTTGAGGGATTGTAAGTTGCCTGCACTCGAACCATCTCCTCTTCCAAATTAAAGCTCAGCCAAATTTAATGATTAACACTCAGGCAGTCGCAGACTTACCAGTGAAGAAAATATATTACGATCACGACAACTGAAGAAGCAGGAAATGAAGTGTGTAGAAGCTCTAAAATTTTTGAAGTAGAGAGTGTTATACGTACAAGATTGTAATTTGACGTGATAAAAGTGGGATACTTACCATATGTAAAGTGATGGAAGGACCTCCCATCGCTCAATCATAAGAAGGAGACTGCCAATCAATACCACGAGACTGCTCTTTTGAGTTGAATGTAATATTTTATTCAACACTGTTAGATCAAATCCAGTGTTGTCTTCCTCGGTGGACATAATTTCCACGATTACATTTGTTAAATGCCATTAATAATGTCAAGGCTGCATCAACTTGCTTGATTCCCGATAGGTGTGACATTGGTACAAATACAGAGATCATTCTTTTACTTAAGGCATGCATCAATCAGAGTCCTTCAGCTATTACAGGAAAAAAACACTTTTTCTCTCAAAGAAATATACAAAGCTACTGTTCAGGCGAAAGTGAATTATTACCCAGTTCTTGTATCGGGTGGACTTCCTGGTGAGATATTTTAAAATGTAAGTTGTTACACTGTCTCAATGTTTTCTTGTTCACTCTTCATTTTGGACATGAGTGAATTATTAGTGGAATAAACGCATCAATTCTGTTTCTGTAATATCCACATCACTCTTTAAATAGATTTGATATTTAAAATTTTAAAGTGCCTGGACGAAGGATATACAGGATTTGGCGACCATCTTGTCAGTCAGTGCAGGCAGATGTCTCCTGTATCTTATTTATCTTATTCGATATGTGGATCATTCGCTCATTTTGATAGTTACACTGAGTGGATTCATGCACTGTCAATAGTTACCGACGGTTCTGTCACTGGAATATCAATTGTCTGCTCCATCTCTCTTACAGACAACTTGATGACAATCCTGATTCTGACAAGAGGAATCTTCCAAGTGTATCTCTATTTCATTTGTGGCAATGACAATAGCGTATCTACTCGTCATTATTATCAAATTTATGGTGTACCATCTCTTCATTTTCGTTCTTGTCCTACACATCGGTGTGCAGTGTCATTTAATATCTGATGCTGACTCACTCGATTTACCTGTTTGGAGCTTTTTGTCCTTCACATGTGAGCAATTTGTCGTAATCAGCTGCCAGAAATTTCAAACACAGTATTTCACCAAATAACAGCAATCACGTTTGTAGTCACCTTTTGTCTTCTTAGTATATTAAAGAAATACCAATCTTATTTCAACTGGTACCTTACCAAATAATTAATACAGTGCAGTGGGTTTGTCGCCAAAGATCTGCTTATTACCTTTCACCCGCAGAAATAGCGTTTGTGTGGCTTTACACCACCTCAGTCATCTAGTTTCCGTTTTGTCTGATCTAATTGTTTACTTCAATAACTGCTCGACAATCGTTAAAGACCAATAGAAATCTCACTGGTGTCGGTCTTGTGGAAATGAGAATCAAAGTAACCCAGAGACTGAGGACGGAAGGAAATCCAACATATTCCTCCTCTCTGTACCAATAAGTTGTATATTGCTCTGGTTGACAAATGCTGTGAATTATGTGATTACCAGATTTGTCACCACGAATTATTACCAGGCTGACCACAAAAACCCTAATTATATCGCCAGTAAATGTGCAGCTTTTCGAAAGTGTTGGAGTTGTTTTCGAAACTCATTTACGATGCAGCCACCCAAAAGAAGTTCAGAGAATAACTGAAATGTATGATCAACTCCATTGCGATACATGAAGACAATAAATGAGAAAATAAATACAGAAAAAAGGGAAAACTAAATCAATTTTTTCAAGAAAAGTGCTCATCGTGAATTTTTCATTCTTTCTGTATATTAGAATTTTTCTGACAACGTGAAGACTGAAATACATTCAAGTTCAGAATTATTTGGTTTTGCTTGCTTTTCGATGTGCTATTATCCAGTTTTCTGAATCATTTTTGATCATACGTGTCTTGAATCAAATTCCGGACTAATATATGACTACAATAAGCTCTCGAGACGTTAGACAAGTGGAAACGTTATACTCGACTATTGACTCGAACTCAACACATTCTATGATGGCGTCAACGTATTTCGTTTTTTTTTGCGAAGATCTTGCTGAATGTATTTTTGATTAGATTCCTATCGGGTGGAAACATGCTCTTCGACTCAACCAGTCCACACCAACCCTCCGAAGAGTCACCCACTCAAAACCATTCCCCTCTGAGTAACGCACCTATTACTATAGATAATTTAGCATGGCCAATTCTCCTGACCTGCACATCTTTGGACTGTGGGAGGAAACCGGAGCACCAGCTGGAAATTTACGCAGACACGGGGAGAATGTGCAAGCTCCACACAGACAGTTATCCAATGCTGCCAGCGAATCTGTGATCTTGGTGCTGTGAGGCAGCAGAGATAACCACTGAACCACCATGCCACCCCAAATATTGCGAATATTGCAGTCGCAACTCAACACCTCCTAAAAGGCAAATGGGAAGAATCTTTTCGCACGTATTGTATGAGAAATAAGAAACAATTCCACGCTAAATTGTCCATTATGGTTCTTGCCTGAATGTATCTTTAAGATTAATTTCAACTTAAAACATTGTGCGAGCTGGTACATCAGTCATCACGTCGGTGCAATTCGCTTCGGAAAAATTGAATGTACTTTCAATATAAACAACTAGTTAAAATGAGCCTTATTGTCCAGGGAGTTCTTTGCCACAACAAATATTAGCCTTTTGAACTCTATTTTCTTAGTTTTGAGAGGTGGGAAATTGCATACGTTACTTTAATTTATTGTTTGAGAGACTGGGTGGATGAGAAAAGAACTATATTATTCACCACTGTTAAGAAAATTACAGATTAAGAACAAACGTCATGGTTTTCACTCACTTATGCTGCAGAAGGAAGTGTCTTGGCCCATTATGTCTAAGCTGATTCTCTGTGAAGTATTCGAATCACTTTCCACTTCGCACTTGACCTGTGAGGAGTAGAAATTCATTTATCATTCAATTTATTTGTGAAATCATTGATTGAAGATTTTTGCATGACACGAGAGGAACCAGGCTTCGAATTCACTCGTACTCATCGCAGAAATAATTCTGCAAAGTGAATGGTATTGATCATTGTGGAATAGGTCAATATGGATTTTATTGATTGTTATATCAAACATAAAAATGTGCATGATAAATGTTCTACTTCCTCACAGCAACCTTATCTATTTGATATTGTTCATCTTGTTTACACATTTTTAGTTGTGTGATATCGACTTGATTGATACTATGTTATAACGCATAAAAATAATTTGATGGCAAGTATGATCTGAGAAATCTGCAACGGGAAATCTCCTGTCTTAAATAAGATCAAGCCTTGATGCTAATTATCTATTATTACAGGGGACAATGCATCCCACTACAAGAACAATTACCCCTGCCCCCCACATCCATAAAACAACCTTCATATGTTATCTTGCAAATGCTTTACCAGAATCTGGTCGGTTTGTTCAAACCAGTTTATTTTGCATTGAGCTGTCGTTAACAAGCAGGAGTAATTTCCTCAAGCGTGACAAAACATCCCTGAAGGTGTACCGTTACTGTAATGTGCACAGATAGGTCATTTGACCCAATACATCTGCACCGACAATCCGAGAAGCATCCCACCCTGTTATGAAATACTGACATTTACATAGTTAACCAACCTAACACACTATATTCCGGACCAATTAAGCAAGGCCAAATCACTTTATATTCTTATCACTGACCTGTTGGAAGAATGCTGACCATCCAGTAACGTACAAGCTCTACCAGCTTTGGGACGAGAGTTAAATCAGTCAACAGTGCTGATCACTGCAACAGCACAGCTTTTCATTTTACCGTTCTTCTTTCTAATGAACTGCATTGTTATGAGTCTGACTTCACGTGTAGGCCAGAGCGGGTAAGATTAGCTTTATACTTCACCAAACGCTATTTATCAACCAGAGCATTATTTTTCTTCCGAGTGTCAAAAATTAATCCATGGACATAATTGGACTCTTAATTCCAGATCGTTGAAGTCAGATTTCATTTTAAGGTGGAATTCTAACTCTCGGTCCACAGAACATTAACTTTGTCTCTGGATGAACAGTCCACCTATAATATCACTAAACCATCGCCACCCCCTTTTCTAATTGTGATTGCTGTCTCCTACTTTTTGGAAACCTTTTTCGATTGGGTTGAAGCGTATCTTTGATTTCAGGAGTTCATTTAACCACACCTTCACTGATTCTTTCAAATCTACTGGCACTATTTCACAAACAACTTTATCAATGTTTTCAGTCTACTTTGATATTTACTATATAAATAACCTGTTCTCATTTCTTAATATTTATTGTTGTCTAGCAATTTTGATCTCCAATAAATTATGTTCCATTTCAAATCAGCCAATACGTTTTGAGGCAACATTCACTGGCATTTGTACAATTGCTGTTATTTTTAAATCTAGGGTTACCATCCCATGCATTGATAGAATTTCACTCCCAGAGTGTATGCACTACTGGAAAAACTAATAATTCATTACTGAGCCGCCATGACATGCTAATTGTTATCATAATTTTCAGAAAGGGTTCCCAAATCGAGGTAACTTACAATATTATAACTGGTCCATCAGTCATGAGGTCACATCTTTTCATTCGGTCATTTGATGGAGAGAAACGGATTCTGGTAAATATATTTCATTTAATTACAATATATGTTTTCTTTATCACGAAATAGTTTGCATGAATGCGCATTAGCCACTGACCCATTTTGGAATTCCTGGCATTACATTATGGGAAAATTGCAGACAGTGGCAGTAAAAGGGTGATAAAAGGTTTCCATGCAAAATAAGGTTAAAGAGAATGCAGAGAGATTGTACAAATACAGGAGGGGAAAACAGTAAATATGGAGACAATAGCCTGTGTAAGGATCAACAAGTCTTTCTACGTGCTTAACTACGGGAGATGGGTAAGACACTAAATGATTATTTCACTTATTTTTTTAATGTGCAGAACGGCATAGAAGTTATTAGAACGTTGCGAAATTAATAGTAAGGTCTTGAGAAGAATCCACATTACAGACGATTTAGTGTTAGTCGGTTCATTGGGCATAAAATTGGATACGTCTTCGGGTCTGCAATAGCTGTATCGCAGATGCTTGTGGGAATCCAGGGAAGGCATTGCTGGATCCTTTGCCAAAATATCCGTATTATCGACAGTCACGGGTGAGGTGCTGGAAGACTGGAGGACAGGTAATGCTGTGCCATTATTTCCGAAAGGTTGCAAGGAAATGGTGGGGAACGACAGCCATCTCTGCCTGACGTCAGTGATAGATCGATTATTGAAGGAGATTCTGAGGGGAACATTTTTCATGAGGTTCGAATAACAAGGACTGCAGTCAATATGATTTCTTGCGTCGGAAATCACGCTTCACTTACAGTCAAAGAGTCAAAGAGAAGTACAGTACAGAAATCGGCCCTTTGGTCCCACCTGTCCATGCCAACCAGATATCTTAACCCAATGTCGTCCTACCTGCTAGCACCGAGACCATATCCTTCTAAACTCGTCTTATTCATACTCCCATCCAAATATCTTTCAAATGTTGAAATTTTACCAGCCTGCGCCACATCTTCTGGCAGCTCCTTCCATGCACGTACCACCCTCTGCATGAAAGACTTGCCCCTTAGGTGGCTCGTTCTCTCTTTATTCAGTGAGATCCAACCTTGCCAACCAGTCGCTCATGGGGAAACTTGCTGAATGCCTTACTGAAGTCCATATAGATCACTTCTGCCGCTCTGCCCTCATGAATCATCTGTTACTTCTTCAAAAAGCCCAATCAGGTTGTGAAACATACTTTTCAACGCACAAAGCCATGTTGACCACCCTAATCAATCCTTGCCTTTCCAAATAATTGTACATCCTCTCCTTCAGGATTCCCTACATCAACGTGCCCACACCACCGTCAGACTCATTGGTCTATAGTTCCCTGGCGTGTCCTTACCACACTTTTTAAACAGTGGCACCACGTTAGCCAGCCTCCAGTCTTCCGGCACGTCACCTGTGACTGTCGATGATACAAATATCTCAGCACAAGGCACAGTAATCACTTCCCTAGCTTTCCACATAGTTCTCGGCTGCACCTGATCAGGCCCTTGGGGATTTAATCACCTTCATGCGCTTCAAGACATCCAAAACTTCCTCCTCTGCAATATGGGCATTTCTTCAAGATGTCACCATCTATATTCCTACATTTTGGATCTCCCATGTCCTTTACCACAGTAAATACTGATGCAAAATATTCATTTGGTATCTCACATTTACTGCGGTTCCATGCAACGGCCGTATTGCTGATCTTTAAGAGGCCTAATTCTCTCCCTAATTGCTCTTTTGTCCTTAATATGTTTGTAATAACCCTTTGCAATTTCCGTAATTCTATTGGCCAAAGCTATCTCATGTCCCCTTTTTTCCCTCCTGATTTCCCTCTTAAGTATAAACCTACTGCCTTTCTACTCTCATATGGATTCAATCGATCTATCTTGTCTACACCTGACATAAACTTCCTTCTTTTTATCAACTAACCCTCAATTTCTTTGGTCATCCAGCATTCCATTTACACACCGGCCTTTCCTCTCACCCTAACAGGAACATACTTTCGCTGGATTCTCTTCATCTCATTTTTGAAGGCTTCCCATTTTGCAACCGTCCCTTTACCTGTCAATATCTGCCCCCAATCAGCTTTCGAAAGATTTTGCCTAACACCATCGAAATTGGCCTTTTTCTAACTTAGAATTCAACTTTCAGATCTGTTTTTTCCTTTTCCATCAGTATTTTAACCCTAATAGAGTTATGGTCCCTGGCTTCAAATTGCTCCCCCACTGAAGCCTGTCGCCTACCCTTTCGTATTTCCCAAGAGTAGTTCAATTTTTGCACCTTCTCTACTATGTACATCCACATACTGAAACAGAAAATTTTCTTGTGAACGCTTAATAAATTCTTCTCCATCTCAACCCTTAACACTATGGCAGCCCCAGTCGATATTTAGAAAGATAAAATTCCCGACCATAACCTCCCTATTATTCTTACAGATAGCTGAGATCTTACAAATTTGTTTCTCAATTTCCTTCTGACGAATCGGGGAGTCTATAATGCAATCCTAATAAGGTGAGCATCCCTTTCTTATTCCTCAGTTCCACACAAATAAATTTGCAGGATGTATTTCAGGGAATATCGTCCCTCAGTACCAGCTGTAATGGTATCCCTTTTCAAAACATCAATTCCCCTCCTCTCTTGCCTCCCTTTCTCTCCTTCCTGTAGCCTTTGTATCCTGGAACGTTAAGCTTCCAGTCCTGTACAACCCTAAACCATGTTTCTGTAATTGCTATGATATCCCAGTCCCACGTTCCTCACCATGCCCTGAGTTCATCTGCCTTCCCTGTTCGGCCCCTTGCATTTAAATAAATGCAGTTTAATTTGTTCGTCCTACCTTTTCCCTGCTTGCTCTGACAGTTTTACTCGCTTTTGTCCTTCACTCTACCAGTCTCAGATTAATCTCTTTCCTCACTATCTCCCTGAGTCCTAGCCCCACCCCACCTTACTAGTTTAAATCCTCCAGTGCAGTTCTAGCAAATCTGTCTTCAAGTATATCAGCCCCCTTCCAATTTAGATACAATCAGTCCCTCATGTACAGGTCACTTCTACGCCAATAGACGTACCAATGATCCACAAATGTTAGTCCTTCTCCGATTCATGCATTCATCTGCTGTATACTCGTATTTCTGCCCTCACTAGCTCGTAGCGCCCAGAGGAATCCAGATATTACTATTGTCGAGGATCTTCTTTTTAAATACCTGCCTACCTTTCTGTAATATCCCTTCAGAATCTGAAGGTTTTCCCTTCCTATACCGTTGGTTCCGATGTGGACAGTGACCTCTTGCTGCCCCCTCTCCGCCTTGAGAACATTCTGCACCCTCTCTGAGACATCCTTGATCCTGGCACCAGAGTTGCAACGCACCATTCTGATTTCTTGCTGCTGGTCACAGAAACGTCTGTCTGTACCTCGGACTAGACAGAGCCCTAACACAGTTGATCTCTTGGAACCCGACGTATCCCTCATTGCATTAGAGCTAATCTCAATAGCAGAAACTTGGCTGTTCGTGCTATGTTCCCCGAGAATTCATCAGTCTCTACAATTTTCGAATTTGCATACTTGTTTTAAATGGGGATAGTCACAGAAGACTCCTGAACTAACAGCCAACCTTTCTTACGTTTTCTGGATTTAACCCATCTATGTGACTGTATCTGAGACTTTCCCCCCTTTTTATAACTGCCACCAATCATATACTGTTGCAGTTGCAAATTCCTTATTGCTTCTATCTCTCCAACCGATCCATCCGCTCTGACAGGAATCGCAACCAGCAGCATTTATTGAAGATATAATCCTTAGTAAGCGGTAAACTCTCCTTGAACTGCCATATCTGCGAAGAAGCGCATATCACTGTCCTAAGGATCATTTTTGCTCCTTCACAATGTGAAGCAGTGTTTTGAAGAAGTGACTCAGAATATTGATGAAGGCAGAATACTATATTTTTCTTTCTTGCCTTCAGCAAAGCGTTTGCCAAGATTCCACATGCCGATCGTATAGCAGTATTAAATCACATATGATCCAAAGTAAGGTGACCATTTAGATGCAAAACTGGCCTGAAGATAGAAATAAAGAGTAGTCATAGATGGTTGTTGTTTGGCACTGGCTGGCTGTGTGCAGTCGTGTTCTAGAAGGATTGGTTTTTGTATCATCACTTCTTGTCATCTATATGAAAGGTTTGGACATGAATTTCGAACGTATTCCTAGATTTGTAGTTTCACAACTTGTTACTCTGCAGATATCATCAACTCCACACCAACGTAACTAACAGTAAAAGTGCGCTTATCGCGATCTCCCGTGCTTGTCCCATACCATTGTTGGGAAAAAAAACATATTAATGAGTGAGGAGAGGAGATTTGAGGAATTAACAACCATTTATTCCATGGCCATGAGGAATTATATCTTCGTTCAGAACGAAGTCGCACACAATTCCAAGAAAATACAGTATTTTACAAGTTATAAAGAAAATGACCTTTAAGTTTTTTAAATGATATCAGCTCAACTACTTCTGCTCACAGGACTTTGCAAATGCACTGGAAAAAGAAGTTGCCCCACAGGTTCTCTTTTAATTTTTCCACTTTAAACTTAATCTGTTGCTCTTTAGTCTTTGTTTCTACAATCATGGGGGGCGGGGGGGTGTGGTGAAAGGGTTAAAATTGTGTCCCAATACATGTGTGAATCTAACCGAAAATGGAAGGTGTCGCTTGGTCCCGTGTGAATCTTGTTATACACCTTCCCGTGTGAATAACCAGAATGGAATGTGTTTTTTAGCCTTGCTCTGCTCTAACCGAAAATGGAAGGTGTCGCTTAGTCCCGTGTGAATCTTGTTATACACCTTCCCGTGTGAATCTTCTTATCTGTATGTAACCAGAATGGAATGTGTTTTTTAGCCTTGCTCTGCTGTTCACATGAATGTTTATATCTGGAAAAGGGTATATCAGCTGGAGAAGTCTCCAGTTCGGTAGAGTCTGCTCCGGGGTTACGTTTAACCGCCGAGCGTGGGTTGTTGGCAACCGCTCTACGAGAACTGACGGCTCCCAGTTTTGGTAACATGTAGAGTGAGTATAAGCCAGACCCGTTGTAAGTACGAGACTGGTTGTGGGGACACTGCGGGGAATAAAACACTTATATTCTAGCAGACTCGCCTCTTGGCTGATTGTTCTGTGTCAGACTACTTTCCTGCGAGCCTGGTCCTTGACCTTGAGAATTTTTTAAAACATTTTGGCGTAGCCGGCAGGATCAATCGCAATTGAGGAAAGATTTTGATACAGAACAATGTTTTGGAAAAAGGCTAAGAAACCAGAGGAACAAACTGTGGAGGTCCTGACCGTCCCGGGATGGCATGGGCCGTGGCATGGCGTGGCAGTTTGTTTGAGAAATGGTGGGGGGCGACCGGAGGACTGGGAGGCCGAGGGCGTAGGAACCCCAGGGTCGCTGCTGTCCACCCTTGAGAGGATCCCAGTCCTGCCGAAGAACCCATTGCCTGGGGTACAGCGGAGGATGTGGGCCTGTGCGGCGGCTTGTAGACAACAGTCAGACAAGCGCCAAAAAGCTGAAGCAGAATTAGCCCTCCTGAAACATGAGCAGGGACTCAGTTCGGGAGATGCCTCTATGTTGAGGCAGGAAATTATGAAGTTAAAAGCTGAATTGACAGCATTAACTGAACTAGCAGGACGAACTATTATGTATTTGTCTGCTAAGAAACGGAAAGAGAAAAGGAAGGTCCCTCGAACCCCGGACCCGGTACAAGTACGGGCGTTTGTAGCCCAGTTAAATAACGGGGATCAGTGGGATATCGATCATTGGGATGGGAACATTTGGGGAGATTTAGATGATCAGTACGAAGAGGACCCACCCGTACTCCAAGCTAAACCAGTGGTTAGGAGAAAGTAGGTTCAGAGACGTCTCCCAGTGCAACGGGAGGTAATGTTAGATGAGAAAGGAAACCCTATACGGAATGAACAAGGGGAGGCAATTATGCATGAATTACCGCGGGCTCAGCCTCCCGCAGAATTCTCTGAATTAACGGAAGACTTCACTACCGATGAGGTGCTGTTTATCACCCAGAAAACCCGACGTAATCCTGGGGAGCCGTTAGAGCTATGGCTAATTCGGCTCCTCGAGGAAGGGGGGCAACAAGTGCAGGTAGACTATCAGGATGCTCCCAAGTTTGGTGGATTAGCAAAGGATGCTGCCATAGACCTGGGGTACCGCAACCAAGCCAAGGATATGGTAATAGATCGCAGTATGGGGACCCTATTTGGGATGTATGCCAGGGCAGTGGCCGAACAGTATCCCTTCCCGTCCGATTGGCCCCCCTTGGAAGGAACTTGGGCAACGATTAAGGAAGGGGTTCAGAGGCTAACCCGTTTGTGTGTGCGGGATGCCCTGTTGCTGGGAGTGCTGGACGAGGTAGATAACACAAATGTTAGTAGACAGACTAGAGACCATCTAGTGAAGACTGCCCCCCCCCCCCATTATAAACCACTGTTATTAACCATAATGTTGAGTGGACGGGGAGAAACCCTAGGAGATGCCCGTAGTATGATGAGGGAGATGGGTGGTTTGGGGGATTGGGGACCCACAACCCGTGCTTCTCAGGGGGGCACGGAGGGGCGTCGCCCTGAGGCTCGGGCAGGGGGAAAAGTAAACCCTAATCAAGGAAGTAACCAAGGCCCCTCACGGCGTGCTTTGTGGCAAGCTTTGATACGGGCGCAGGTCCCAGCATCGGAGATTGATGGCCTACCTACACCGGAATTAAAAGACTTATGCAGACGAAAGGGACTGAAGGTGTCCCGGGTAGAGACGGAGTCCCGACCCACTATGGAAGACCTAGTGGAATTACTAACACAAAAATGTCAGACACGGGGTCCGGTTGTTAATGAGCCTCGAAGGGGTAGAACTTCCACTTCCCAGCGGTGGGAATCCTCGGAGGACGAGGAGGAGGAGGAGGTACGGCCTCCCCTCCGAGAGTGTTATAAAGTGGATAGGCGTGGCCGGAAACCTAGTAAGAAAGGCAAGAACAAAGAAGGGCGAGGCAAACGTCTTTACCCAGTGCTGTCTGGGGAAGATGAATGGGAGGAACAATAGGAATCGGGCCAAGCCCCAAGGGTTTGCCCACGAACGAGCCAATGGTCAGCAGACGACATTCGACCTCATGTATCATTGACTATCTATTGGCGCAAATCCGTCCAAACCGTTATGGCTCTAGTGGACACAGGGGCGGAGGCCACCTTAATCTATGGGACGCCCCATAAGTTTAAAGGAACCCCAGTCACGCTGGTTGGGCTGGGAGGTAATCTGATTGAAGGAAGAACAGTACAATTGCCCCTAAAGATAGGTGCAATGCCCATTAAAACTTATTCAATTATCATTACACCGGTTAGAGAATGGATCCTGGGAATGGACATTCTGGCCGGTTTAACACTTCACCTCCAACAAGGGAAGTTTGAATTTGGAATCACGAAAATGGCTTTGCGCTGTAGGACGGTGTTAGTGGGAAAGGTTAAGATGGACCCCTTCCCCATCCCGATCGCCGATCGCGTAATAAGTCTTAGACAGTATAGGATTCCCGGCGGACATAAAGAAATATCCGCCACAATTAAGGATTATTTGGAAGCGGGAGTGCTTAGGACATGCACCACGGCGTGGAATAACCCCTTATGGCCCGTACATAAAGCCGATGGGTCATGGCGGATGACGGTAGATTATCGGCAACTAAACCGTCACACTCCGGCCTTGACGGCAGCGGTCCCGGATGCCGTCACTATTATAGGACGAATCCAACATCATCCAGGGGTGTGGTACGGAGTAATTGATTTGGCTAATGCCTTCTTCACAATTCCTATTCCCGAAGATAGGCAGGAACAGTTCGCATTCACTTGGGAGGGTAGACAATTCACGTTCACACGACTGCCCCAAGGATATCTGCATAGCCCTACTATCTGCCACCGGATAGTTGCAGAACACTTGGCTGCCTTTAAAGTGCCTGACGAAGTGATGATCTCGCACTATATTGACGATATGATGATACAGGGGACAAGTCAGAAGCAGGTTCAGGAATTGCTGGACCAACTGGTTCAACATATGCGAGGATATGGGTGGGAGATCAACCCAGCCAAAATCCAGGGTCCCTCACAAACGGTAAAATTCTTAGGAATCGTGTGGAACAAGGGGGAAAGGGAAATCACTGCGAAAGCTAAAAATAAGATTCAGGTCTTTGCCGTCCCTCACACCCAGAAGGACGTGCAGCAATTTATTGGGTTATTCGGATTCTGGAGACAGCATATTCCCCATTTAGGACAAATTTTAAAACCTTTGTATCGAGTTACGAGGAAAAAGGCAGCGTTCGAATGGACGGAGGTCCATCAAACTGCATTTGAAATGGCCAAGCAAGCGATACAGCAAGCTGTATCCTTGGGAAAGATACAGTCAGGACCTGTAGAACTGCAAGTCTCAGCACAGGGGGATTATGCCAATTGGAGCTTATGGCAAAAACAGGAAAGAACCCGTAATCCACTGGGATTTTGGTCCCGAAAATTACCCCCGGCAGGGGAACGGTATACCCCCTTTGAGAAACAGTTATTAGCATGCTACTGGGGCTTGGTGGAAACCGAAGCCCTGACCATTGGACATGAAGTGATCATGAGAACAGCTATCCCTATTCTTCCGTGGGTACTTAGTGACCCCACTACCCACCGAATAGGAACTGCCCAAGAGAGCAGCATCATTAAATGGAAATGGTATGTGTCGGAGAGAGTGCGGACTGGACAGAAAGGAGTGTCAGTCCTACATGAGCAAGTGGCGGAGGCCCCTGAGGAAGGGGAAAAGCGGTTTGAGGTGATTGAATACAAGGAATCACCCGTTAAGATGGGAAAACGGTATGATGAACTGACCCCGGATGAACAAGCCACGGCTTGGTTCGTAGATGGGTCAGCCCAATGGAAAGCGGGACAGCGTAGATGGAAAGCTGCCGCCTTTAACCCAAAACAAGGCACTACCCTAGAAGAATTAGGGGAGGGAAAAAGTAGTCAGTGGGCAGAATTAAAGGCAGTGCATATGGTAGTCATGCAAGCAGGGGTCATGGGAGTTTGTTTGTTCTCTGACTCGTGGTCAGTGGTTAACGGCATGACACAATGGATGCCAACTTGGCAGGCCAATCAGTGGATGATCCAGAATAGGGAAGTGTGGGGTAAACAGTTATGGGAGGATATATGGGAGAAAGCTCAATACCTGGTCATATACATCACCCACGTAGATGCCCATACCTCTCGAAATGATGTGGAAGCTCTACATAACCGATATGTGGATGGTATCGTCCGAACCATGATGGTGCAAAGGGGCACCTCAGTGGACCTAGCTAGATGGGCACACCTTAAGGCTGGGCACTGGGGAGTGCAAGGAACCTTGCACTGGGCTCGAGACCGAGGAATAGATCTTATGGTAGATGATGTTAAGACTGCAGTAAACCAGTGTGAGCAGTGTCAACATCAGCGGCAGGGAGTGCCCCAACACATGATGGGACATATCCATCGGGGGGATGGTCCGGGACAGAGCTGGCAAATGGACTTTGTGGGTCCCTTACCCTCCTCACAAGGATGTAACCACATATGTACAGCTGTGGACACTATGTCTGGGGTTTTGGTAGCCCATCCCTGTCGTCACAACAATCAACAGGCTACCTTGCGATGTTTAGATTTGATTGAACAATTTTATGGATTGCCCATACAGGTCCAGAGTGACAATGGCTCCCATTTCACAGGAAGGGTGGTAAAGCAGTGGTGTCACGATAACCACGTGGAATGGGTTTATCATGTACCCTATCACCCACAAGCTGCGGGACTTATAGAACGAATGAATGGGCTTCTGAAGTCCTCACTACGAAAAGCAGGAGGTTGCAATGACTTAACGGGTTGGAGGAAGCAACTAATTCGGGTGGTGAAACAAATTAATAACCGCCCATTAGGAAATGGGGTAACACCCTTGAATAGGATGATACGAGTATGTGATACCCCAAAGACTCAGCCTATTAAAATGTGGAAATTCGCTGAGGAAGCTGATATTCCCGTAAGGGCCACGCCGGCTTCGGCTGGACTGGACCTACGAGCACTAACTGCCCAGACTTTGATCCAACAGAAACCTACGGTGATTAAGACCGGGTTAGGATTGATTTGTCCCCCTGGAACCTATGGGCATATCCTCCCGCGGTCGGGACTGTCACTAAAGGGGATTGATGTGATGGCAGGCGTAATTGACGCAGACTACCAAGGGGAGTTGGGGGTGATCCTGGTCAACATCACCGCTGAACCTTACGTGATACAGAAGGGGGACAGAATAGCGCAATTGGTCATTAAGCCATGTAACCTTACAACGGTGGAAGAGATGGGAGCTCCCGTTACGGTTACTGAGCGTGGGACGGGGGGATTTGGGTCTACTGACACTAAGGGGGCCAAGGTATGGGTGCGCCAGACGACCGGCCCCCCCAGGCCGGCCGAAATCATAGCACAGGGGAAGGACAGTCTGGTCACCATTATGTACCCCGGAGACCCGACCTGGGCAAACGTCCCGGCGAACCAGTGCTACTTACGTGAGACCTAAATAATGTTGTAATTGCTATGCACCCGCAGGCTGACCCTCCGCCTTGAACATGGGGTGGTCATGGGGATTGCGACTCCTATTGGCGATGTTCGCGATCGGATGGCCACTCCAGGGCATCGGTATCACGGCCTGGACGCTGGTACCGGTCGCCCGCCATGAGGTGCGGTGGGAGGCCAGTAGCCAGCGACGGACGCAGGACGACTTTACATGTGAACCCGGTCAGCAGTGCGTTGTTCTGACTCTCACCAGCGACTGTCAATTGTACACGTGTACACAGTGCTACATGCGCCGGGATGGGGAAAAATATGACATATCGTTCATACCGCCTAATTGCACCCTGGTGGTAAATGCCCAAGTCAAGACGTGTTTGTGGGACCGACGCACCCAGACATGCGGGACAACGGGGACTCATTGGAGCGTCACAGCTCGGGGGGAAGATCTGTGGCTGCGCAATGCCACCGATATTCGGAATCGTCATCGATTCATGTGGTTAATAATGGTACTACCCTCGACGAACGCCCCGTCTGAGGCGTTATTAAACCCCACGCGGGGCGGGCCAGCACCGAAGAGGGGTGCCACGGGGGGCGTGCGGTCGCATCGAACACAGTTGGCCCCTATTATGTCAACTTGTCAACAGATGGCCCGGGCGGTACTGCACACTGATGTTCATTGGCGGGTACAGTTGCCCCTCATACCCGAGTGTCATACCAAGAGGCGGCGACGAGCGTGGTACGACACCCTGCTGGGAGGCGCAGGAACTGTGATGGGTATCTCGAATGCCATTGACTCTGAGGTAACCCGTACTAAATTATCTAACACGGGACAGGCCACCTCACAAGGACTACATACTATTGGAAGGTGGATGCCATCCGTAATGATGACTCAAGGAGAGACAGCTGAAATAATGATACGATCTCTGCAATGGGAACTGGATGTCTGGGGCGCCACTCAGGAACTGTTTGAGAACATTACGGCTCAGTTAAATTGGACTGCCTGTCATATTCAAATGTTGCATGCTCAAATACAGAAAGAACGCTTTTTGCGTGTGGTAACATCCCCCAATGTACAGGCGTGGAGGGGACTATGGAATGTATCCGAGAAATTGTGGATGATAACCCATCCAGAGCGAACATGGTGTAACGCAACTATGTGTAACGGATACTTTGTTACCATGAATGTAACCCACACTGTTACGGTCTGTCGATATTATGTATTACCAGTGATTACATCTTCTGGATATTATTTTCTGAAGACAAGGGGACAGTGGTTTAGCCCAGATACCAATATTACCTATGATCTGTCCGCTTGTGAACAGACTGATCAGGGGAAAACTTGCCTACTGATGGACAGGTATCGGGACCCTTGCTTGACTAAGGGAACGGCCCTGTGCGAATGGACTGTTGAGACTCCAAGGGACATGATGTGGCAGATTGGGCCACACACGCTCTGTGTGGCTACCAATAATCCACATCCTATGCTTCCCTCAGCACCGTTCTCGGGATGCCTCTCAAATGTCTATCAGTGGCACTGGCAGAATCACACCTATTTGTTGACCACTTATAGCAGTGCTCGCCACTTTACCAAGGTGCAGTGGAAAGTGCTGATGAATCCTTGGAACATTTCCCTGGATCGGTTTAAGCGAGCATTGGACCGATCCGAGGAGCTTAAGCAGATATTACGAAAGCATCAAACCAATGTCACCAAGGTTACGGTGTCTACCTTTATACATGGACAGGAGGTAGTACATGCTGCCCGTGTAGTGGACGTGGAGTCAGCTCATCATTGGTGGGACATATTGAGTGGTATGTCCTCCACTGCGGGGACATTCCTGTTCCCACCCTTGTCGATCCTGGTAGCGGTCCTGGTGATTTTAACATGCTGTAATGTCCTGACTTGCTTGTATATTTGGCGTGTACGTAGGCGCTTGTTAGAAAGAATACATATGGGCATAATGTAACACATGTATTGGGTCAAGCAGTGGAATGTGGTGTAAAATTATGTCCCAATACATGTGTGAATCATTATGCAACACATGTATTGGGCCAAGCAGTGGAATGTAGTGAAAGGGTTAAAATTGTGTCCCAATACATGTGTGAATCTAACCGAAAATGGAAGGTGTCGCTTGGTCCCGTGTGAATCTTGTTATACACCTTCCCGTGTGAATAACCAGAATGGAATGTGTTTTTTAGCCTTGCTCTGCTCTAACCGAAAATGGAAGGTGTCGCTTAGTCCCGTGTGAATCTTGTTATACACCTTCCCGTGTGAATCTTCTTATCTGTATGTAACCAGAATGGAATGTGTTTTTTAGCCTTGCTCTGCTGTTCACATGAATGTTTATATCTGGAAAAGGGTATATCAGCTGGAGAAGTCTCCAGTTCGGTAGAGTCTGCTCCGGGGTTACGTTTAACCGCCGAGCGTGGGTTGTTGGCAACCGCTCTACGAGAACTGACGGCTCCCAGTTTTGGTAACATGTAGAGTGAGTATAAGCCAGACCCGTTGTAAGTACGAGACTGGTTGTGGGGACACTGCGGGGAATAAAACACTTATATTCTAGCAGACTCGCCTCTTGGCTGTTTGTTCTGTGTCAGACTACTTTCCTGCGAGCCTGGTCCTTGACCTTGAGAATTTTTTAAAACAGGGGGGGGGGGGGGGGGGCGTAGCTGAGTCTATTCATCCTCTCCATGCCTCTCATGATCTTATACATTTACATTTTTTACAGTGTGGAAACCGGCCGTTCGGCCCAACAAGTCCACACCGACCCTCCGAAGAGCAACCTGCCCAGGCCCATTTCCCTACATTGACCCTGTCACCTAACACTACAGGCATTTTAGCATGGCCAATCTTTGAAATGTGCGAGGACACTGAAGCACGCGGAGGAAACCAGCGCAGACACGGGGAGAATGTGGAAACTCCACACAGTCAGTTGCCCGAGGCGGGAATTGAAGCCTGGTCTCTGGCGCTGTGAGGCAGCACTGCTCACCACTGTGCCACCGTGTCCTACACACTTGGATAAAGCCCCCATGAGTCTCCAACGGACGAAAGAAAAAAAGTGCACCTTGTCCAACCTCCCGTTATAATTCAGACCGTTGAGTCCTGGCAACTTCGACGTTTGTTCTGCATTAATAAATGCTTCCTCTAGCAAGGTGAGCACAACTGAACACAATACTCGAAGTGAACCCTCACCAACGCCCTGCACAAATTAACTAAACTTCTCAACGTCTGTCTCAATGTCTCGACGAATGGAAGCCAGTGTTCCAAAATCCTTCTTCACTGCGCTGGATACCTGTGAAGCCACTTTCAGAAAACTCTGGACCTGAACTCCAAGGTCCCTCTATTCCACTACAATCGTTATGGTCATGCCATTCACCATGAAACGTTTACATCATTGTGTGTTTTCAAAAATGCAAGTCCTCACACTATGCACAGTAAACTACATTTGGCATCTCCCGAATCACAAGTGATGAAGGTCTTGCTGCAATTTACGACAACCTTCCTTACCGTTCGCGGTATTGCTTCTTTAAGTGTCATTAGTAAACTCAGTGACTTGCACATCTTCATCCAAATCACCGATTTACAGAACAAACAGCAATGGTCCCAGCACCCACGATTGAGATAATCCATGAGGCACGGGCCTCCAGTCTGCCAAGCATCCTTCCACGATCACCCTCTGCTATGTTCCATTCAGCTAATTGTTTATCCAATTTTCTAGCTCGACATGATTTCCTTGCAAACTAACTTTACATAACGTCCTAATATGTGGAATTATATCAGATGCCTTATAAAAATCCCTAGATTATAACTCCTGCCAAGCCACTGTGGATCTTCAGAGAAACTTCAACAAGGAACTCTTACATATTTGTGACACATGATCTCCCATGGATAAAGACATGCAAACTAATTCTAATCAAATCCAATCTTTCCAAGTGCATGTGTACTTTGTCACTCAGATTTCTGTGAATTATCTGACACACCACAAATGTTACACACGTTCCGCTGTGTCGTTGAGAATTTCTGGTGATCCATCCGGTTTCCTGCTTCACTCTACAGTTGTTCAAGTTGGCTAGATTTCAATGATTAACTGTCGTTAGTCTTCATGGATTTGTCGATTAACTGGGTTAACTTTGGGAAATGTAAGTGAAATACTAGCGGAATAGATGTGGTGGGATGCTCTTCGGAGGATCGATGTGGACTTCTTGGGCTGAATAAATTGCTTCCATAGAGTAGGCGTTCTGTTCTATTGAATATTCGTTATTGAGCAATACTTGGCAGAGGCGGATCCTTAATCACAAGTTACTATGTTTTAGCAGGTGAACTGTCAGTGCATAGGACAAAGAGGTGCACCAGGGCACCATAGCAGCTGACATACAGCACGGAAAGATAATGCTTACATATGTGAAGTTTTGTCGAAGGTTTGAGAACATAACCGTCAAATGACTGAGTCTTTAAAGTTTAAGTTACTTTATTTTTCAAAGTTCAGGTAGTTTACTTATGTGCGCAAATTATGTACTGAGATCATTAGGCTTCAAAATATAAGAGCTCTACGATGACCAATCTCGACGTTCCCAAGCACGTTCAGAGCCACACAGCATTGCCAAATCCAAACGTTATCACCCAACACTCATGAACTGCCAAATGTCAACATGCCCTCACCAACACAACGGCCCTTCGCTGTTATCAATCACAGTCTAAATAAGCATCCCAGACATTAAAAAAACGGCCAGTTCTTCCTCAATAGTCATGGTAGTTGAATGGTGACTGTGATATGACATCAGTGGTGGGACCAGGATTTATTGCCTGTCGCTAGTTGCCTGCAATATGTAATGGTGAGAATAGTCTTTATAAAATTGTCTATCCAAGTGGAGTACAGAAAACCACATTGTTCTCACGGGAAAGCTTCCCAGATGTTGCCACAGCAAAAGTGAAGGAGCGACATAATAATAAAAAGTAAGGATTTTGAGTAAGGTGGAGAATTCGTATTCGTGATATTTTCAAGTAACAGAGTCGCTGCCCCTGGAGAGCATAGTGGCTTTCATTTTAGAATATGCAGGCTGAGGAACCGTGATGACTTTTTGCAGTGTACCTTAAATTTGGTACAACTTGTCGAAATTGTACAATCAATCGTGGTGGCAATGAGTTTTCCTGGAAGTGTTGGCAATCATGGAGACCTGATTCGAAATGGATTCTGTGGAAATTATTTATGCATTGTTGGAGATTCACCCAATAATCCAAGTAACATCTTAGCGACATTTCACTCGTCTCTTTCAAGTTCTCCCCATCTTATTCTTAAGAAGAGGCTCCAAAACGTTAGCAACTCAAGGTCAGGCTACCCGACATCAGTTTCTGCCTTCGAGTGACGTTCCTTCATAAACAAGGCTGTTACATTAGTCATTTTCAAATCATCTAGCACTCTCCTCCACTTCACCGATTCCTAATACATCGCCAGCAATGCCTCAGCAACTTCATTAGCTGTCTTGTGTAGAACTCTGTAATTCATTCCGTCCAGTTATGGGAATTTATTCTCCTTCAGACATTTTAGCTGACAAGAACTGTCTCTTTAGTGATAACCTGCACACAGGCCAGCTCTCTCAGATTCTTGCTGCTGGAGTCTTCCACCATGAAAACTAACTCAATATGCCCGTTCATTTCCTCTGCTGTTTCTTTTGCCCCATGATGATGTGCTCAGCCTCAATTGCTAGTAGCTCACTCTCATCACTCTGTAACTTTCCTTTCAGGTATCTAATACTCTTGGAATTCTCTTTTCCACTAGTAAGCAGCATTTGCTCACTTATCATGTTATTCTGTCTGTTTTGCTATTCCGTTACTCTCTACTGGTTTTGAAAGCTTCACAATTGCCTAACTTCCCACTAATCTCTAACACTACGTGTACTTCTTCATTTGTTATTACTGCCCTTGACTTCCTTTGTGTGATATGATTGACTTGTCCTGACCTTAGTTTGTTTCTTCTTCCTTCGTATTAGTTTATCAAAATTTATTACACAATTGCATGCCAATACAGCTCTTCTGAGAGTGAGGGTGTTAGTGACGGTGAAACCATTAGATATCAAGGGACAATTGTTAAATTGCTTCATAATGGAGATAATTTTGCCTGATATTTCTTTGGTGTAAATCTTAAAAATGACTGTTAAATCTAAGTCAGGATATTGTCCAGATCTTTTTGCAAACGAACATGAGCAACTTCAGGATTTGAGGAATCCGGAATGATGCTGGGCATTGTGATATCGTCGTTGGACATCCCTGTTTTTGAGGGAGGTTCATTCATGAAGCAGCTGAAGATGGCTGGGTCTTGGACAACCTGAGGAACTTCACAGAGATGTCAGTCTTCTTGCTCATGATATGGCTTGAAGTTTCATGGACATAAAAACTAGTCAGAAATGTTCAACTATTACTCAAATGTATATGGTATTTGTGCAAAGAATGATGTCCGCAAAATGTTGTTGTGTTTTTGCTTGGATTTTTTGAACCCACCATGTGAAATGTTAACGATCCCATGATGCCGAAGCTCTCACACCCCAACTTGTAATTTTTTTCTTCGTGTGGATGCAATTGTTTATCCAGGGACATCTATTGTACTTCTCTGGCCCTGTGTAACCTTACACTGTTAAATGTGAAAGTCAAATCTCTCAGGTACCTTTTCGAGCCAGAAGCATTTTATCTACAGAGCAGAATCATATCCTGCTTTGACTTCAAACCTAATTTTATGGGTACTTGGGGAATATAAATTTGCAGGGCCATAGGGAATGCGATTTATTGGAAATGGGCTTTCAAAGTTGAAACTGCAGAAGGCCCTCATGAATTTGATTGGTGGAATGCTTCCCAATTAGCCCAATGACATATGAATTTAAATAAGTACTTATTCTTAGAGACTAACCCACGGAAACATTGTTTCAAGACCAAATATCCAATTTGACCAGATCGTTGCTTCCACATTTCTGTTGATTTATGCATTTCTTCGAAATTGGAATCCTAGTTTTCAATTCGTACTATTGTGTGAAAGCTCTCTACTCGTGTTTATAATTCTACTACAATGGCATACAATGACTGTGTCTGCATTAATCAGGTGTCAGTGAAATAACCATGCAGTAAAATCAATGAGACACAAAATGCTGTTCACCCTTTCCTAGAATTTGCCCCAGGTTTAATCATGTCTGATTCCACAATACAGGGCTGACCATGCCGGACGCACTGACGGAAAAGGCACAACAAGAATCTTTTACTTGAAGTGAGATGCAACGTGCTCAGCTCATGATGAGCTGTGGGGATAATCTTGCTGGATAACTGCACCGACAGGAATTAGAAGCAGGAATACATTATTCAGTGCTGCCTTCCTCATCCCAACCCCCCCCCCCCCCCCCCCCCCCCCCCCACCACCACCACCATGAATGAGATCTTCACTGAAACACCACAACATTATTTTCTGGCACTATACTGGTTTGCATTTTCCACACTTTTATTCCTCCACACTTAGCTTGTATTAATCATTTATTGACTTTTTATGCTCACCTTGAAACTTGCATTCACAGTTTACATCATCAGCCAACTTGGAAATCGCACATTTGGTCACAAAGTTCAAACCATGCATTCGGATTGGGGATGTATGGTGGGAAAAGGCTGGTCCTTTAGGAAACACTCTGGTCACAACAAGCTAACCCGAGAATGGCCTACGTATTCCTATTATTTGTTTGCTGGCCAATTAACTATGCTGAATGCTAACCAGTTTGTTATCGACAGTTACACACTCTATCATACGGGATACCAAACCCTCACGATTTACATTGTATGCATTCTGCCAATTAATTCTTTCAAAGACGGAGCTCTATCGAGTTTGTGAAACAATGTTTGTCTTGTTAAACTCGTGTTGACTCCATCCAATCGGACCATTTTATTTTTAAGCGTCCACTTACATCATCGTTTTCAATACATTCTGATAGTTCATTGGGGTTGATGCAATACCAACTTCATAGAATCTGCAGGAATGATTCCAAAGTTTCCAGAATTTGGAAAGATAACCAGCAACATATGTACGATTATGCACCATCAAGACCACCAATAATCTGCAGAATCACAGATGCTGATCTTCAGATTCCAGGATTATATTATTTTCTCCAGTACTACAAGTCATTTGATATGGTTCCCCACGCTAGGCTCATTCATAAAGTCAGGAGCTATAGGATGCAAGGAGATTTGGTTCTCTGGATTCAGAATTGGTTGGCTGACAAAAGGCAGAGAGTTTTTGTGGATGAAAGGTATGTTTCGTGGAGATCAGTGGTGAGTGGAGTCCCCCAGGGCGCTGTTCTTGGCCTCTGCTCTTTGTAGTTTTTATAAATGACCTGGGTGAGGAGGTTGAGGGGTGGGTTAGTACATTTGCCAATGACAGAAATGTTGGAGGTGCCGTTGAGAGATGTTGCAGGCTGCAGCACGACATTAACGGGATGCAGAGCTGAGCTAAGAAATGACAGATGGAGTTCAATCTGGATGAATGCGAAGTGATGCATTTTGTAAGGTTGAACTTTATGCTGAATATAGGATTAAAGACAGGATTCTTGGCAGTGTGGAGCATCAGAGGGATCTGGGTGCTCAAGTGGGTAAATCCCTCAAAGTTGCCACCTAAGTGGGTAGGGTAGTTAAGAAAACATATGGTGTTTTGGTTTTCATTAATGGGAATCGACTTTAAAAGCCGAGAGGTTTTGCTGCAGCTCTACAAAACCTTGGTGATACCACACTTGGAATATTGTGTCCAGTTCTGGTCACCCTATTATCGGAAAGATGCGGAGACTTTGTCGAAGGTACAAAGAAGGTTTACCAGGATGGTACCTGGACAGGAGGGCTTGTCTTCCGAAGAGAGATTGACTAAGCTTGGACTTTTCTCTCTGGAGAGGAGGAGGAAGGGACGTGAGCTAATTGAGGTATACAAGAACATAGAACATAGAAGAATACAGCGCAGTACAGGCCCTTCGGCCCTTCGGCCCTCGATGTTGCGCCGATCCAAGCCCACCCGACCTACACTAGCCCACTATCCTCCATATGCCTATCCAATTCCCGCTTAAATGCCCATAATGAGGGAGAGTCCACCACTGCTACTGGCAGGGCATTCCATGAACTCACGACTCGCTGAGTAAAGAACCTACTCCTAACATCTGTCCTATACCTACCACCCCTTAATTTAAAGTTATACCCCCTCGTAATAGCTGACTCCATACGTGGAAAAAGATTCTCACTGTCGACCCTATCTAAACCTCGAATCATCTTGTACACCTCTATCAAGTCACCCCTAAACCTTCTTTTCTCCAATGAAAACAACCCCAAGTGCCTCAGCCTTTCCTCATACGATCTTTCTACCAAACCAGGCAACATCCTGGTAAACCTCCTCTGCACACGTTCCAGTGCCTCCACATCCTTCCTATAGTATGGCGATCAAAACTGCACACAATACTCCAAATGCGGCCGCACCAGAGTCTTATACAACTGCAACATGACCTCAGTACTCCGGAACTCAATTCCTCTACCAATAAAAGCCAGTACGCCATATGCCTTCTTCACCGCACTATTTACCTGGGTGGAAACTTTCAAAGATCTGTGTACATGGACACCCTCTGCTCATCCACACTACCAAGTATCCGTCCATGAGCCCAGTACCCCATCTTTTTATTACTCTTACCAAAGTGAATCACCTCACACTTAGCTACATTGAACTCCATTTGCCACCTTTCTGCCCAGTTCTGCAGCTTATCTATATCCCGCTGTAACCTGCCACATCCTTCCTCACTGTCTACAACTCCTCCGACTTTCGTATCATCCGCAAACTTGCTCACCCAACCTTCTAACCCCTCCTCCAGGTCATTTATAAAAATGACAAACAGCAATGGTCCCAAAACAGATCCTTGCGGAACACCGCTAGTGACGGCACTCCAAGATGAACCTTTGTCTTCAACTACTACCCTCTGTCGTCTTCTGGCCAGCCAACTCCAAATCCAAACCTCCAACTTACCCTCAATGCCATACCTCTGTATTTTTTGCAGTAGTCTACCATGGGGAACCTTATCAAACGCCTTAGTAAAATCCATATACACCACATCTACCGCTTTCCCCTCGTCCACCTCCTTAGTCACCTTCTCAAAGAATTCAATAAGGTTTGTGAGGCACGACCTGCCCTTCACAAAACCATGCTGACTATCCTTGATCACATTATTCCTATCGAGATGTTCATAAATCCTATCCCTTACAATCCTCTCTAAGATTTTGTCCACAACAGAAGTGAGACTCACCGGCCTATAGTTACTAGGGTTATCCCTACTCCCCTTCTTGAACAAGGGAACCACATTTGCTAGCCTCCAATCTTCTGGCACTACTCCTGTAGACAACGAGGACATAAAAATCAAGGCCAATGGCTCTGTAATCTCCTCCCTTGCTTCCCTGAGAATCCTAGGATAAATGCCCTTAGGCCCAGGGGACTTTTCTATTTTCACCCTTTCCAGAATTTCCAACACCTCTTCTCTACATACCTCAAAGCCATCCATTCTACTTAATTGTGACTCAGTACTCACATTGATAACAATGTCCTGTTCCTGATTGAATACTGACGAAAAGTATTCATGCAATGTCTCCCCAATCTCTTCAGCCTCCACACTCAACTTCCCACTACTATCCTTGACTGGACCTATTCCTACCCTAGTCATTCTTTTATTCCTCACATACCAATAGAAAACCTGAGGGTTTTCCCTAATCCAACCAACTAAGGACCTTTCATGTCACCTCCTTGCTGCTCTTAGCTCTCTCTTCAGGTCCATCCTGGCTCCCTTATAACTCTCAATCGCCCCAATTGAACCTTCACACCTCATCTTTACATAGGCCGCCCTCTTCCATTTAACAAGGGATTCCAATTCCTTAATAAACCACGGCTCCCTCACTCGACCCTTTCCTCCCTGCCTGACGGGTACATACTTATCAAGGACACTCAATAGTTGCTCCTTGAACAAGCTCCACATATCAATTACGCCATTGCCTTGAAGTTTACTTTTCCAAGCCACACATCCTAAGTCATGCCTCACCGCATCATAATTTCCCTGCTCCCAGCTATAACTCTTGCCCTGTAGTGCACACTTATCCCTCTCCATCACTAGAGTAAAAGTCACCGAATTGTGGTCACTGTCCCCAAAGTGCTCACCTACCTCTAATTCTAACACCTGGCCTGGTTCATTACCCAGAACCAAATCCAGTATGGCCTCACCTCTTGTTGGCCTATTTACATATTGTGTCAGGAAACCCTCCTGCACACATTGGACAAACACTGACCCATCCAACGAACTTGAGTTATAGCTTTCCCAATCAATATCAGGAAAGTTAAAGTCCCCCATAACAACCACCCTATTACTTTCACTCTTCTCTTGAATCATCCTCGCAATCCTTTCTTCTACGTTTCTAGGACTATTAGGAGGCCTGTAAAAAAACTCCTAACAGGGTGAGCTCACCTTTCCTATTCCTAACCTCAGCCCAAACTACCTCAGATGGCGAGTCTTCATCCATCGTCCTTTCCACACCTGTAATACTATCTTTGACAAGCAATGCCACAGCTCCCCCTCCTTTACCCCCACCTCTGACCCTACTAAAACATTTAAACCCTGGAACCTGCAACAGCTAATCCTGTCCCTGTTCTACCCATGTCTCCGTAATAGCCACAACATCGAAGTCCCAGGTACCAACCCATGCTGCAAGTTCACCTACCTTATTTCGTATACTTCTTGCATTGAAGTATACACACTTCAAGCCACTTTCCTGTTTACAGGCACCCTCCTTTGAAATTCATGCCATGTTCCTAACCTCCCTACAATCCAGGTCCTGCACCCTAAAGCTACAGTCTGGGTTCCCATGCCCCTGCAGAGTTAGTTTAAACCTCCCCCAAGAGCACTAGCAAACCTCCACCAAGGATACTGGTGCCCCTCAGGTTCAGGTGCAGACCATCCTGTTTATAGAGGTCCCACCTTCCCCAGAAAGAACCCCAGTTATCCAAATACCGGAATCCCTCCCTCCTGCACCATCCCTGTCGCCACGCATTTAACTGTTCTCTCTCCCTATTCCTCGACTCTCTATCACGTGGCACGTTTAACTAACCAGAGACAACAACTCTGTTCGTTCTAACTTTGAGCTTCCAACCGAGCTCGCTGAAAGCCTGCCTAACATCCTCAGTGCTCCTCCTACCTATGTCATTGGTGCCAATGTGGACCACGACTTCGGGCTGCTCCCCCTCCCCCTTAAGGACCCGGAAAACACGATCAGAGACATCACGTACCCTTGCACCTGGGAGGCAACATACCAAACGTGAGTCTCTCTCGTTCCCACAAAACCGCCGATCTGTGCCCCGAACTATTGAGTCCCCAATTACGATTGCTCTGCTCTTCTCCACCCTTCCCTTCTGAGTAACGGGGACAGGTTCCGTGCTAGAGGCCTGAGCCCCGCTACTTACCCCTGGTAAGTCGTCCCCCTCCCACAAGTGGCCAAAACGTTATATTTGTTCTTGAGGGGAACGTCCGCAGGGGGTCCCTGCACTGGCTGCTTCCTCCCAGTCCTCATCACTGTCACCCATCTATCTGCCATATTTGGAGTTACTACTTCCCTAAAGCTCCGATCTATGACCCCCTCTGTCTCCCGAATGATCCTAAGTTCATCCAACACCAGCTCCAGTTCCCTAACACGGACTTGGAGGAGCTGGAGATGGGTGCACTTCCTGCAAATGTAATCAGCAGGGACGTCCATGGCATCCCTCACCTCAAACATGTTGCAAGAGGAACATTGCACTGCCTTCACTGCCATCCCTCTGAAAGTAACCTTTTATTTAAAAAAAAAACTGGGTCTAAAGAATACAACAAGCAAAATGCAGCACTACCTCCTTACCACAACGGGTCTTATTATTTAGGTTAGAGGAGGAGGGCGGGTGGTAGACACTACCTCTGTAGTGCCTCGGGTTCTTCTCCTGCGCGCTTTTAAAGGGAACACAAACCTACCCGGCTGCCCCTCTGGTCTTCGTCACTTCCCCCTGCTGCTCCCGCTCTTTCTGTAAAAAGAGAAAAAAATCACCGCTGCCCGCTACCGGTAAGTAATTTTAAAACAAACTGTCTTACCTTAGCTGCTGCTCGCACTCAAAGTGACCGTTGGCGTCGAAGGGTGAGTATTTATACTCACTGTTTTCCTTCCCGGCTCCCCCTCTGGTCTTCGTCACTTCCCCCTGCTGCTCCCGCTCTTTCTGTAAAGATAGAAAAAAACACCGCTGCCCGCTACCGGTAAGTAATTTTAAAACAAACTGTCTTACCTTAGCTGCTGCTCGCACTCAAAGTGAAGACAAGGAGAGGCATGGAGAGTCGATAGCCAGAGACTATTCCCTCGGCAGGATTGACTGGCACGAGGGGTCATAGTCTTAAGGTGTTAGGAGGAAAGTATATCGGAGATGTCAGAGGTAGGTTCTTTATGCAGAGAGTTGTGAATGCATGGAATGCGTTGCCAGCGGTGGTGGTGAAAGCAGAGTCATTAGGGACATTTAGGAGGCTGTTGGACATGCACATGGACAGCAGTGAATTGAGGGGTGTGTAGGTTAGGTTATTTTGTGTTAGATGAGGATTAATACACAGCACAACATCGTGGGCTGAAGGGCCTGTTCTGTGCTGTACGTTTCTATGTTCTATGTTCTACTTCTGTTCATGACTGACCAGTTCATCTATCTCCTCATTGTTACGAGGGTATCGTGTCTGTTCTATTGTTGAGAAGCTTAGTGAAATTATGTCTCTGAGAAAAAGAGCAAAAATATCATCTTTATTTCTTTGTTATTTACTTTGTCCCAATTGCAGTTTTTCTTCTGCTGCCAATCGAGGGCACATATTTGACTTTCCTGATCACAGTTTGCTTTACCTGCAGAAAGCTGTTGCAAACACATTTGTATCTCTCACTAGTTTAATTTCATGGTGTTTTCTCTCACAATGCATTATTTTATTAGCCCTTCCCCTTACTGACTTAGAAACTGTTCTGAGTCTCCAGGCACGGGGTTTAACGTCAGCTTTATATATATATATATATATATTATACATTTAGTACTTTACCACTGCACCAGAAAACGCTCCCCACCACCCACCATCAGCTTTGTACACCTCTTCCTATAATTAACAACATCCTTTACCTTCCCCTGGATTCCATGATTAGATATTTTTAGGCTTTTGCTGATGTTTGCAACTCAAATTTGTTACAAATGATGAAATCATTAAAATCTTTGATTTAAATGGAAGCTAACCAGACTACAGAGTATACAGATTGTCGCATTATCAGGAACAGTGGGGAGGCATTGCTTCACTGTCAGGTTGTCTACTTGCCAGATGTCAGCTGGCTTGTGCCTTTGAGTATAGTGTACAGTATCGCTGATCTTATGAGGGAAGGTTATGCTTCCAGTGGAGAGATCAGCATAAAACTATTTCGTCAGATGAAGTACTTGCCTTCTGACACAGACATGATCATTTCCATTGAATGTTTGGACGATGAATAAACGTATCTCTTTCGGGGGAGTCTGGAACCAGGTACCAGATTATAGAAATCGAGTGTTTCAGAAGGAAAGGAATATACAACTGGAATCGAAAGTATCTTCTGCATTTTGCGTTCAATCCCTGTTGACGCAAGAGGCGGCTGGATGTTTGTTGTTCATCTGGCCTCGATGGTTGTTTTGCAATATGTAAGCATCTGGCCAAATCAAAAGAAGGAATGGGCCAACAGGGACAGTGACATCAATTGAGGACTCAAGGGCAGAGTCATTAACTAGTTCAGAGAAGCGGTGGTTCAGGTTGGTGAATCTTTTCTGTCTCTCTCTCTGTCTGTCTCCATTTGATACAATCTCCCTCACCCTTTCTCTCTCTTCTCTGTGTTGCTCGGTCATTCTCACTATCTCGCTCTCTCACACGCTGACTCTCTCTCTTGTTCTTTCACTCTTTATATCACTCAGTCAATCTATCTGTCTCTGTCATTATCACTCTGTCTCTCCATCTGCCTTGTTCTCTGTGTTTTGTCTCTCTCATTTTCTCTCCCTCTGTGTCTCTCTGTCTTGCTGTCTCTCACTGTCTTTCTTTCCTAGCTTTGTCTCAAATGCTGTCTCTCTCACTCTCTCTTACAATATCTTTCACTCTATCACTGACTCTAAGACATTCCCACTGCCTCTGCCAGTCTCTCTCTCTCTCTTTCACTCCCACTTTTTCTCTCTCTCCTTCCTGCTTTTTTTAACTTCTCTGACTCTGTCTCTATCCGTGTCTCTCTGTCACTGTCTTCCTCTCTGCATATCTCTCTCTCTCTGTATCTCTCTTTCTTTCTCTCTTTTACTGTCTCTTTCTGTCTTGCTACCTCTACCAACCTCTCACTATCTGTATCTCTTTCCCTTTCTCTCCCCCACTTTTCTCTCTTTCACTGTCGCTCCCTGTACCCCACTGTATCTCCCTCTATGACTGTCTTTCTCCAGGTTCCTGTCACTGCGATTCTCTTTCTGTGTCTTTCTCTGTCTCACTTTCTCTCTCACTAACTCACTCACTCATTCATTCATTCGCTCTCTCCCTATCTCTTTTTTTCACTACTCTCTTCCCCAAAACTATTGCTCAATTTTTCTCAATCTCTCTCTCTTTGGCTCACTCACACTGTCTGTTCCTCTCTCCTGCTGTCTCTCTCTCTCGCCCTCTCTCTCTCTCTCTCTCTCTCTCTCTCTCTCTCTCTCTCTCTCACTGTCTCTCTTTCTCCCTGGCTGTCTCTCTTTCTCTCTCTCCCACTGGATGTCGCACCCTCCCTCTATTGCTGTCCTTTCCTCTCTTTCTAGCTGTCCGTCCCTCTCTCTCGCTTTCCGTCTCTTTTTCTCTCTTGCTCTCTTGCACTTGCTCTGTCTCCCGCTGTCTCTCTTTCTATATGTCCGTTTCACTGTTTCTCTATCTCTACCTCCCTCCCTCTCTCTCTCTTGCACTGTCTCCCCTGTCTTGCTGTCTTCCCCTCTCTCTCTCGCTGTATCGCCCTCTCTCTCGCTGTCTCCCCCTCTCCCTTCTCCCTTGTCTCTCTGTCACGCACTCTCTCTCGCTGTCCCCTTCTCTCTCACTTGCTGTCCCACGCTCTCTCTCGCTCATCTTCCAGCGCGTTCACTCCCGCTGTTCCGTGCTCTCTCTGGCTCGCTGTCCTGCACTCTCCCTTGCTTGCTGTCCCATGTGCTCTCTTGCTCGGTGTCCTGCACTCATTCTCGCTGACCCACTTCTCTCTTTTTCACTGTCCCACGCTCCGTCTCGCTCAGTGTCCAGCTCTGTCCCTCTCTTTCACGGTCCAGCGCTGTCCCTCTCTTCTCTGTCCCGCGCACCCTCTCGCTCACTGTCCCGCGCTCTCTCTTGCTCACTGTCCAGCGCTGTCCCTCCACATCTCCTACACCCACCCCTCTTCCAGGTGTAATAGGGTATGGGTTAGCTATACCCTAAAACTCCGAGAATAAACTCCAATCTTCACTGTAAATCGTAACCATGGGAGATAACCAGAACATCTGTTGAATAACTGGGCAAGAACCACCTACGACGATAGACAGACATTTTCTGTTTGCTGACATGTGTGTCCCTGCATATCTTTCATGCTCTTGCCAATGTAGTATGAATTGAACAAGTTTTCTTTCCATCCTTTTCAGATTTTTTGTATTTTCAGTACGGTTAAAGGATGCAGACAAATCTCAAAATGCGGACACTCTGCCTGTTCCTGTTGGTCCTGCTCACAATCCCCTTGTCAGATGCGGCTGTACTGGATGACCATGCCTTGAGTGTCATTGTCAATCAGTAAGTGTCAGTGAACCAGATCTTAACTGACCATATCTGTAATCTGGGGGCTATGCTCAATCTGAGGTCAAATCAGAGCCTGGTTGCCTGGAGCAGGCTGGTAATAAATGGCGAGGACACAGCAGGTATAGGGAGTGCTCTGTATCTGTGGGAAAAAAGTCTGAACCTATTAACCAGGACTCTCATTACTCCCAGAGGGAGGGACTTCCAGGGAAACTATTACCAGATTTCCCGAGGTCATATCTCGAAGAGTGAAATCGATAGCACCCGCTGACCCCGAATTAAAGGAGAGAGTGAAATACATCGGAGTGAGCTTTGAAGAGAAAGTCCAAATCCCCAACACAAGCAACATTTTACTGTTTACTGAATCATCTCATTCACCTCTCAGTTTCGCTTTGTCTCCCTCTGCCTCCTTTGCTATTATTCATATTTCCTGTCAGTCTGCAATTCTTTTGTTCTGTTTGTCTCTGAATGCCCCAAACATTTTTCTGGTTAACAATTCTTCCAGGATTCTCCCGACATCCAGCTCCCACTGATTGCACCTACAGCTCTCATTCTCTCTCTCTCTTTCTCTCTCCCCGTCTCTGTTTATTTCTAACCATCCCGTGTATCATGCAGCATCAAGTAGTGCATCAGTCAAAGTAACTTAAAATGAATTTAGAGCGAGCTATCAAGAAGGCTTGTGGCATTCTCTGATTCATTGCAGGAGGATTTGTACAAAAATAAGTAACATTGTTCTGCTCTCTGGCAATTATCCTGATTCTCTCTTTAAACATCTCACTGATCCCAGAATTTACTACAACAATGGGATAGGGATACAAAGTAAATCAACATTGACCTTCCCATGCAAGAACTTGAAATGTGAATTGCAGGGTTTCACGTTTTCTTTAATATTATGGGCATGGCTCCAAGTATCTCATCTCAAACTGTGCCGACTGACACTGCAAAGAGAATGTCTTACCCAAAGTCTGTTCCTTGACTCACACCCTGACTTTACCTCTTTCAGTTTCCGCAAAGCAGCTGGGCACCAGGTGACCGATTATGGGAGACATCACTTCGCCTTCCTGGTGGCTTTACCTGCTTCCCAGTGCAACAGACCTGTAGACTTGAACCTCAGCAGATCAAGACATCCTTTCATTAACGACGATGTGAACATTTTCCTGAACTCCCTACGTGGAAATTACCTCACTGTCTTCCCGAACAGCGGCAGTCGTTGCCCAGAAAGTAAATTGCTGAACCCCGCCGAGATCAACGGAAACAGCACTGCAGCTCAGCTTTTCCAAACTCTGCTGAATAACACAACCCAGCACAATAACCAGCCAGTGGGCTGAATCATTCTCTACACCACCTACAGCCAATGTCTAGATCACTGTTTCAGTAACACGGGGAATTGTGAGATCATCCCTGCCTTGCAACGTTCCCCATTTCTGGACATATGGACTGAACCAGACATTCACAAGTATTTTGTCTTCAGTAAAATATTTGCACGTGATGCAGATCAGAGCCGACACCAGGAAATCCGGGAAAAGCTGGCTGCAGTGGAGAATACCGGGTTTCATGTCAGAAAGTGTGATGGAAAAGAACTATTCATATGTAGAGAATGCTCCGCACCAGAATACTGCATTGAACAGTGAATCAGTATAATAATCTGAATTTACTAACTTACACTGATATCCTTTCTGCTTGTCATTCAATGAATCAGACCAGATGTGATCAGAGATAAAAAGTCAATTATCCACTCAATAAATTCAAGAAACCCTCACAGTCAAAATCAATTGCACTCACAACGTATTTTTCCTATCGATCAACACATCTGCAAATGCAACCCAATCCTGGTCCCAGGTTTTCAGTGTCAGTCTTATCCTAAGCAGTCTTATTCCTGATGAAGGGCTCCTGCCCGAAACGTCCACTTTCCTGCTCCTTGGATGCTGCCTGACCTGCTGTGCTTTTCCAGCACCACTCTAATCTTGACTCGAATCTCCAGTATCTGAAGTCCTCATTTTCGCCTTATTGAAACCCAGCTGATCACTGCAGACAGATATGCTTGACAACAATACTTGAAACGGTTCAGAATCCATTTCCCAGGGTGTTGCCAGGGTTACGGGGTTTGATCGATAGGGAGAGGCTGAATAGATTGTACTCCATGTGATCTAACCTTGCGAGCTAGCCTCACATGAGGAACCCTGTCGAACTCCTTACGGAGATTCATCTGGTCCCCATTCATCCATCCATTAAAATACATTTGAATGGGTATATGGATATGAAGGGTTTTAACGAATATTGGCCAAATGCTGGAAATGGGGCTAGATATATTTACGATACCTGGAAGGCTGTTTCAATGCTGTATATCTCTATAACTCTCTGACTGTGACTCTAATACGAAGGTTATGCAGTAACATTCAAACCCAATGTTGGAGTTGGATGTGAAATACTTGCACTGAGGCTGGTTTCCTTCTCCAGTCCCCTTAATTTACACATTAGGAGCCCTTCCCTTTATCACTGTCTCATTCAGAGACCACATCTCTGACACTGACACTTCTTATCTGTCAGCCAGATAAACAGCCCCAATCAGGGAACTCATATTCTATGAGATCCAGCTGGCTGTCCTGGTCTCACCGACTGCAGTATGTCCCCTGGAAATAAAGCACACACTAAAGAGAAACAGTTACATAATGAGTAACATAAACAGTAAAGAATGAGTAAAACAGATTTAATCGCCTGAATGAAGCATTCCATTTACCAAATCGTTTAAGAGTTTGGGTGCAGCATGTCTTCAGATTCCCTTTAATCGATCTGCAGTTTTTGGATCATTTCCAAATGTTCTCTCTCCAATATTGTACTGTTGGAATGGTTTGAACAGCAGAAATATCATTTCTTTGCACTGCTGTATTCAGTGAAATGAGTCGCATGTATATTTCTGCTTTTGATTGATGCATATAAAATAAAGTTAATTCCACCATCGGACAGCAATCTGTATGATTTCTGTTTTCTGAAGAAATATGAACGAGCTGGAGAAGTAATGGCAGTGCCCATGGTGGGGATTATCCATCATTGCAGTTGGAAGATGGGGTGGGTTGGGGTTCACAAGAACTGTTCAGGAGGGAAAGGGAGAGACACGTGGTGGACATTGTACACCAAGGTAGTGAGGAGAATGGCATGCGGCCTGGACGGAATTCTGGCTCCTTTGTCAAAGGCAGGGGCTAAGTAGAAAAGGACACAAAGGATTGACTCACAGGAAGTCAGGATCAGGCTATGCTGACTGTGAAACAGGCAACAGACACTGTTGGGAGGGTGAACAATACAACGTCACTGTGAACCTGTTGCCAGTCAAGATATAGTTACTGGGCCAAACATCAACTAAGCCTGGAGGACCGTCACCTCAGTGAACGATGCTCTTTGGTCTGCCTGAAACTTGTTGTTCTTCCAGAGCGAGGAGTTGACCCTGACTGAGTGTTGCAGACTGACACATCACAAGATCCAGGGCTACGTGCTGAGGGATGGACTAGAACTTGGGGCAGCTGCTTCCACGATGCATTGGGAAATCCTCTATCTTACGTCTTCCTGCTGAAGGGAAATGGGGGTTCGCTCAGTTATCAGACCCTCCCAGTGATTCCCGTAGGTATAATTATGTGCGTGTAAGAGAGCGTTTTTGGTTTTTGGTTCAAGTCATTTTCAATGTCTTGTTTGTTTACTTGAACAGAATATTCTTTATTGTAATATCCTTTATTGTCACATGACATGCAACTGTAAAGGGCCAAACTGCATTTGTGACTATATGTATACAGAAACATATTTCTGATGAATTAAATATAATTTTGAAATTTAAAGAAATGCCATGCTCAGTGTTAGACTGTTCACAATCGCCACGTAATAACTGGGTGGTGTGCAGATGAGGCCAGACTCTCAGTGAGACGGTTTACAGTCACCATATTGTAACTGGGTTGTGCATTTATCAGGGTAGTATCACTGAAAGACTGTTTCACAGTATTATACTGACTGTGTAAATGAGGCCACACTCAGTGTGAGACTGTCTACAGGCACTGTATTGTGACACAAAGGTGTGTAAATGAGGTCACACCCAGTGTGAGACTGTTTCCAGACACTGTGCAGATACTGGGAGGTGTGCAGTTCAGGTCAGAATCACCGTGAGATTCTTTAAAGTCAGCGTATAGATACTGGGACGTGTGTAGATCAGGACAGATTCACTGTGAGACTCTTTACAGTCATTATGCAGTTGCTGGGAGCTGTGCACATCAGGCCAGACTCTTTCCATTCAGTGTTTAGTTGCTGGGAGCTGTGCACATCAGGCCAGACTTTTTACAGTCAGTTTTCAGTAACCGGGAGCTGTGCAGGTCAGCGCAGAATTACTGTGAGACTCATTACACTCAGTGAATAGTTACTGGGAGTTGTGGAGATCACGCGAGCCTCAGTGTGAGACAAAAACAAAAATTGCTGGAAAACCTCAGCTAGTCTGGCAGCGCCTGTGAAGAAAAACATGAGTTAACATTTCACGTCCGCTGACCCTTCAACTCTACACCTCACTGTGGGAACAGTGCTCATATTTATTGGAGTTTTTGTATATGAGGCCAGTTTGCAGTGACTGTATGGTTACTGGGAGGTGTGTAGATGACGACAGGCTCTCTATGAGGCTTTTTGTAGTGACTGTATGGTTACTGGGAGGTATGTAGTTGAGGACAAAATGCTAACCACAGAGAGAATAGGGCCCCTCAAAGATCAGCAAAGGGGCACTTGTGTGGAGCCACAGAAAATGGAGGAGATACTAAATTAATATTTTACCTCAGTATTTATTGTGTAAAAGGATATGGAAGATGGAGACTGTAGGGAAATAAATGGTGACATTTGCAGAATGTCCATATTAAACAGGAGGAAGTGCTGGATGTCTATAAATGGGTAAACGTGGATAAATCTCCCGGACCTGATCAGGTGTACCTTAGAACTCGGTGGGAAGCAAGGGAAGTGATTGCTGGCCTCTTGCTGAGATATTTGTATCATCGATAGCCACAGGTGAGGTGCCGAAAGACTGGAGGTTGGCTAACATGGTGCCACTGTTTAAGAAGAGTGGTAAGGACAAGCCAGACGTTGGTGTTGAGCAAGATGTGGGGGAGAATCCTGAGGGACACGATGTACATATATTTGGAAAGGCAAGGACAGCTTAGAGATAATCAGCATTGCCTTTTGTGTGGGAAATCATACCTCACAAGTTTGATTGAGTTTGTTGAGGAAGTAACAGAGAGGATTGATGAGGGCAGAGCGATGGATGTGATCCATGTGGACTTCAGTTCGGCGTTCGACAAGGTTCCCCATGGGAGATTGATTAGCAAGGTTAGATCTCATAGAATACAGGGAGAACGAGCCATTTGGATACAGAACTGGCTCAAACGTAGAAGACAGAGGGTGGTGGTGGAGAGTTGTTTTTCAGACTCGAGACCTGCGACCAGTGGAGTGCCACAAGGATCAGTGCTGGTTCCTCTACTTTTTGTCATTTGAAGAAGGTGTTTGGTATGCAAACTCTTATTGATCAGAGTGTTGAGTACAGGGGTTGACAGGTCATGTTGCGGCTGTACAGGACATTGGTTGGGCCACTGTTGGAATATTGCGTGCAATTCTGGTCTCCTTTCTATCGGGTAGATGTTGTGTAACTTGAAAGGGTTCAAAAAAGATTTCCAAGGATGTTACCAGGGTTGGAGGATTTGAGCTCTCGGGAGAGGCTGAATAGGCTGGGGCTGTTTTCCTTGGGGCGTCGGAGGGTGAGGGATGACCTTATATAGGTTTACAAAATTATAAGGGGCATGGATAGGTTAAATAGGCAAAGTCTTTTTCCCTGGGGTCGGGGAGTCCAGAACAAGAGGGCATAGGTTAAGGGTGAGAGGAGAAAGATAAAAAAGAGACCTAAGTGGCAACCTTTTCACACAGAGGGTGGTACGTGCCTCGAATGGGCTTCCAGAGGAAGTGGTAAAGGCTGATACAATTCCTAAGAAGGGCCTGTGCCCGAAACGTCGAATCTCCTGTTCCCTGGATGCTGCCTGAACTGCTGTGCTGTTCCAGCAATAAAGTTTCAACTTTGATCTCCAGCATCTGCAGACCTCACTTTCTCCTGATACAATTGCAACATTTAAGAGGCATTTGGATGGTGATATGAATAGAAATGGTTTGTAGTCATGTAGGCCGGGTGTTGGCAGGTGGGACTAGATTACGTTGGAATATCTGGTCGGCATGTACGGGTTGGATCAAAGGGTCTTTTTCAATGCTGTACATCTCTATGACTTATGACAGTCTCTCTATGAGACTGTTTGCTGTGACTACATGGTTACTGGGAGTTGGGAGCAGAGTCAGTGTGAGATTGTTTGCTGTCATCACGTGGTTGCTAGATGGTCTGTAGATCAGGTCAGATTCACTGTGAGACTGTTTACAATCGCGGTATATTAACTGGCGGGTGTGTCGATGAGGCCACGGTCACTGACAGACCGTTTACATTAACTGTACAGTTACTGCGAATGTGTAGTTGAGGCCAGACTCACTGTGAGACTGCTTACAGTGATATCATACTTTCTGGGAGGTGTGTCAATGAGGACACGCTCAGTGTCAGACTGTTGATGGCTCCCTTGTGGGGATGAGTCCAGCACATTCTGTGTTTTGACTGGAGAGTTGCAGAATAGCAGGTGCCCTGATTGAACATCCGAGGATTCTGTGAGGATGAGAAAGTGGTGATGCTGAGAGGCTGTTTCCCCAGTGGGAGAAACAAGAACCAGGGGGCACACCTTCAGAGTAAAGAGTCTCCCATCAAAGAACAGGAAGAGTGAAAATGCATAGAATATTCTAGCGCAGTTCAGGCCCGATATCCCTCGATGTTGCACTGACCTGTGAAAATGGTCCGGAGCCCATCTATCCGACACTATTGTATTTTCATCCATATGTTTATCCAAAGACCAGTTAAATGCCCTTAAAATTGGCAAGTCTACTACTGTTGCAGGCAGTGCACACCACGCCCATGCTACTCCCTGAGCAAAGAAACTACCTCTGGCATCTGTCCTACATCTATCATCCCTCAGTTTAGAGCTGCATCCACTCGTGCTGGCCATCACCTTCTGAGGAGAAAGGCTCTCCCTGTCCATCCTATATAACCTTCTGATTATCGTATATGCCTCAATTAAGTCACCCCCCTCTCAATATTCTTCTCTCTAACAAAAACCTCAATTTCATCAGCCTTTCCTCATAAGGCCTGCCCCCAATACCTGGCAACATGCCATTAAATCTCTGCAAACTTTCCAAAGCGTCCACATCCTTCCTATAATGCAGTGATCAGATCTGTCCACAATACTCCCAAATGCGGCCGCACCAGAGTTTCGTACAGCTGTAGCATGACCTTGTGGCTCTGAAACTCGATCCCTCTACCAACAAAAGCGAACACACCGTTTGTCATTTTAACAACCCTATCAATCTGTGTGGCAACTTTCAGGGGTCTATGTTCATGGAGACCGAGATCTTTCTGTTCTTCTACGCTACCTAGAATCTCACCATTAGCCCAGTACCCTCTATTTCTGTTTCTCCTTCCAAAGTGAATCACTTCACACTGTTCCACATTAAACCCTATTTCCCATCTCTCAGCCCATTTCTGGACGTTATCTATGTCTCTCTGTAACCAGCAAGTTCCTTCAGGAGTGACCACAGCTCCAATAATAACCTTAGTCTCACCGGCAAATTTACTAACCCAACATAAGCGCTCATCAAGCGAATCTATAAAAATGACAAACAACAGTGGCCCCTTGCAGAACCCCACTAGTAACTCAACTCCAGGATGAAGATTTCCCCTCAACCACCATCTTCTTTCAACTCGTCAATTTCTGATCCTATCCATTAAACCACCCTCAATCCCATGCCTCCGTCTTTTGTGCAATAACCTACCGTAGGGAACCTTATCAAACGCCTTACTGAAATCCATATACACCACATTAACCGCTTTGCCCTCATCCACCTGTGTGCTCACCACCTCAAAGAACTCAATAAGATTTGTGAGGCATGACCTACCCTTCACAATATTGTGTTGAATATCCCTAAACAATGAATTTCTCTGTCAATTATTATAAATCCTGTCTCTTCTCCAAAATTTTGCACACAAACGAAGTAAGGCTCAAAGACCTTCAATTTTCAGGGTGATCTCAACTCTCCATCTTGAACACGGGAGCAACATTAGCCATCCTGCAGTCTTCTGTCACTATTCCTGCAGACGGTGACGACCTAAAGATCAAAGCCATGGACTCGGCAGTCTCCTCCCAGGCTTCCCAGAGAATCCTCGGATAAATCACAGCCGGCCAAGACCTAACCATTTTCACACACTCCAGAATTGCAAACGCATTCCCCTTGTGAACCTCAATCCTGTCTAGTCTCGCCTCAGTATTCTCCTCGACACCATTGTCTTTTTCCAGTGTGATTACTGACAAAAAAATATTCATTTAGCGTTTCCCTTATCTCCTCGGACTTCACGCACAACTTCCCACTACTATGCCCCGAATCTTTCTCTTGTCATTCTTTTATTCCTGATAAACCTGTAGAAAGCCTTAAGGTTTTATTTGATCCTAGCTGCCAACGACTTCTCTTGTGCCTTCCTGGCTCTACTTAGCTCTTCAGTTCATTCCTGGCTAATCTCTCTGAAGTTCCCCAACTGAGCCATCACGTCTCATGCTAACATAAACCTTCTCCTTCCTCTTGAAAAGAGATTCATCTTCATTTTTAATCCACGGATCCCTCACTCAACTACTTCCTCACTCTCTGACAGGTGCATACTTATCAAGGGCACGCAATTGCTGTTCCTTGAATAAGCTACACATTTCAATTGTGACCATCCTCTACAGTTTCCTTTCCCATCCTATGCATCCTAACTGTTGCCTAATTACATCATCATTGCCTTTTACCCAGCAATTTCTCTTGCCCTGCGTTCTTTACCTATCCCTTTCCATTGCTAAACCAAACATAGCCAAATTGTTCTCACTATCAACAAAGTGCTCACCTACCGCCAAATCTGAAACCTGGTCTGGTTCATTACCTAGTACCAAAGCCAATATGGCTTTGCCCCTTGTTAGTTTCTCTATATACTGTAGCAGGAAACCATCCTGCATGCATTGGACAAAAACTGACCCATCTAAAGTACTCGAACTATTGTATTTCCAGTCAATATTTGGAAAGTTAAGTCACCCGTAAAAACTACCCTATTACTCTTGCTCCTATCCAAAATCATCTTTGCTGTCCTTTCCTCGACATTTCTGGAACTATTTGGAGGGCTATAGAAAACTCCCAACAGGGTGACCTCTCCTTTCCTGTTTCGAACCTCAGCCCATACTACCTCAATTCCTTCCCATGCAGGGTTGTGGGGCTGTGGAATTCTCTTCCCAAGAGAGCAGGGAAGAATGGCTCACTGAAGGTATTACCAGCTAAGTGGCTTAGGGGCCATCGGGAAGGTGAAGTTAATGCTGCAACGAAGTGTCCAAAATGATCTTTTTGAAAATTATAGATAATAAAAATCTGACCTGTGTTGGGTAGGACATTGCCCTAAAGAAGCATGTGAATAGATAGGGACCACGACAGGGCTGGAGTCTTGCCTGGAGGGAAACCATGTGACTTGTTCTCAATCTCGGTCTCCTACAGCAAGAAGAGAGGGGTATTCTGGAACTTCCAACCCAGGGAAGGACAGATGGGTTATTTTGCGCAGCCTTTGGTATGAGGCAACACAGGAAGATGCAGACCGTATGTTTCCATAGAGTGTGACCTTTCTCCTTCAGAGGAGAGACTCTGAGCAGCTCATGTACAGCACGCAGGCTGGGATTCAGGGAAGTGAGCGGTTCAGTAGAAAAGCAGAATGATCAGTTCTGCTCATTTTCGAGGTGGGAGTTTAATTATTTATCTTTTATTTTTAAGAAGTGTGCATTATCTTGACTTATCTTCATGCTCCTGAACAATCTCCCAGTCTGCATTATCTTAGGTACTTTACTTTTTCTGCACCTGCACTGCTGGTTTACAAAAAGGAGGTATTTTCCAGAAACTCCCTTGTGTCTCTCCCCGTGCATAGACAGAATGATATTACAACGCAGGAGCTGGTGTGGAATGCACTTCCTCACAGTATGTGGTGGGATAACCAGCTGCAGGTTCACAAAGGGCTGGGGAATAATTATTTTCCATTGTGTCTCTTTAACCAGTCGCTTTAGCAGATCCAAACTCAGCTGCTTGACCAGGAAAGACACCGAGGTCTCCATCTCAGTGCCTGCACATTGACAAAACCGTTTGTGAAATATCCAACATTCTCCAATCGAGAGGCTGCCACATTGCATCTGAGGATTGGAGGATGGACAGGTGAGCCGGAGTCACAGCTTTCCAGAAAATTCCCTTGGGATTTCCAGAGCAATGTCTGAGCTGCTCAGTTATTGACTGGCCCGAGGCAGTGCCCAGCAGTTTAACTTCTCCAATCATTGGAGCTGCACCATGGTGGTTTTCGTTCAATTCATCATATTCAAATGATAACTGTGACTTTTAGAATAACCTTTCCCTGTCTGATATGAATACCCTGTGACACAGCCCGTTGAGAGCATTTACAAATTGCATGCTCCTCATATTTACAAATTTTTCTTTATCATTTGGGTAGTCATTGCTCGAAAAGGGATTTATTGAGAACCTGTTTATTAGGATGCAAAGGAATTGTGAGCTGTGCTGCATTAATGTTTCCCCCAGTGTTGTTTTATGGTCCCATTTTCTACTCCACCCTCCTTCATCCTCTCACCTTCCTTTTAATTTGTTGAACGCCTGTTAGATTATGAACATTTCTGCGGTCTGGTGGAATCACGCAGGCCTGAAATATTTCTCCCAGAAGTTAGCAGCACTTTCAGATACAAGTACGAAGATGAGACAGTGAGGTTATATCAGTGTGTGTAGCAAACAGTGAACTGACACTGTCCCAGCAATCCTACCTAGAAATTATTGTCTGTTTGCCAGATCAAGAAAAACTGAGCTCAGATTAGGTCACCATTTTCTAAGCCATTTCTTCAATGCTTATTTTCACAGAATCCCTATGGTGTGGGAGTACGTCATTTGGTCCATCCCAGTTCACACTGACCCTTCGAAAAAGATCCCACCCAGAAACATTCCCCCCAGCATTTCCCGGTAATCCAGATTTCCCGTGGTTAATCCAACTCGCCTGCACAACTCTGGACACGATGGGCAATTTAGCATGGCCGATTCACCAAAGCCGCACATCTTTGGATTGTGGGAGGAAAGCGGAGGACCCAGAGGAAACCCACACAAACACGGGGAAAACGTGCAAACTCCACACAGTCACCTGAGGCTGGAATCGAACCCGGGTCCCTAACACTGTGAGGCAGGAGGTGCTGACCAATGAGACACTGTGCCACGCTGAACAGGAGCCGAATCTAGTTTCCAAATCCAGGGAACTGAGTGTTGATAATTGAACCCGAGGTGAGAGGTTAAAGTGTCTCAGAGTTCTCGACCTATTGTATGCTTTGTTAATCAGGCTGTTTGATGACTGAGTAGGAGAAGGTGAGGACTGCAGATGTTGGAGTTCAGAGTCGGAAGTGTGGTGTTGGAAAAGTGCAGCAGATGAGGCAGCATCCGAGGAGCAGGAAAATCGATGTTCCAGACCTCGTGAAGGTCTTAGGCCTGAAACGTCGACTCTCCTGCTCCTCGGATGCTGCCTGACCTGCTGTACGTTTCCAGCACTACACTCTCGAGTTTGATAATTGAATTGAAAGTCAATGAAACAACAACAAAGTGAATGCAGCATTAGGGAGACTTGACAGGATGAGTACACCTCTCAGAGAATGTTAGGCCGAGTTGAAAACGTTTGTTATGAACCAGATGAAACCCCCTCAAAACATTTCAAGGAGTCAGTCTGGACTCTACCGTTTTTTTTATTTCAAAGCAAGTGTCAGGTACTGCGTCCCAGATGTGATTTGATTGGTTAAAGGACTGAGCTGTCAGCCTTTCCTGACACTGCATTTCAAATGCAAACAAAGGGGAATTCCCAAAATAACGTGTGATTTAACTGCTATTCAGAACTGTTCCAGTGTAACAGCATCCGAGAAATACACCCTTTGCAAAGGCCAATTCAGCAAAACTCAATTCCTTCACTTGTTCGAACAAAACATGAAACAGGTAGGACGGGTCAAATACATACAATTAGCTGTATAATTGCATAAAATACTGATTACAGCCCATTCTGGGGAATTTTAATTCCTTCCCGGTTATGAGGAAAGACATCACGATTCATGAGGAGGTTAAGAACATATTGATGAGAACGGTTTCAGGGATTTGGGAATTCAGGGAATATCAGGGTGCTCTGTTTAGAATAGAGAAAGATTTACTGGCAGAATTCAAACTCCTAAAGAAGAGCAATATTTTACACAGTGAGCTCTTGTCACCCATCAAGCACTGCAAGAGAGTGAATTGGAAACAGGTCCAATAGCAACTTCCTGAAAACAATTGGATTTAGGAACAAAACCATAAAATGAGGAGAACTGGAAAACTCCCTCAAAGCCCAGCCCAGTCACGATAAGGTGGAATGCCCCCTCTCCTGTATGGATCATTCTATGATTGTGAGATGGAATGAGTTATCTCCAATCCCCCGTAAAGTTGCATGATTCCAACCATGATGGCAATGCAGCAGCTCAGCTTCTCCTCCAGGAGCTCCTCATCCTGGGTCAAAGAGCAATCTCCACTCAGCAGCACCTCGTCACTCACCCTTACAGATCTGGAAACGGTACCCTTGAATAAAACCGAAATGATACAGCTCAGGAAATAAAGAATAAATGTCTAGCTGTAAGATGGAGCTTGAATAAACTCTGAATATGCTGTCCCAATGATCCCTATCTCTTTCTCACTGAGTCTTCCTTTGAGCTGGGATACGTATCCTGATCTTTGCAAGGCACTTATGGCAGTGGGAGAAAGTGAGGACTGCAAATGCTGGAGAGTCAGTGTCGAAATATATGGCGCTGGAAAAGCACAGCAGCTCAGGCAACAGCCGAGGAGTAGGGGAGTCAATGTTTCGGACATAGGCCTTTCATCAGGAATCTGGAGAGGAAGGGATCTGAGAGATAAATAGAGGAGGTTGGGAGTGGGGTGGGGTAAGGTGGGTGGGAAGGTGGATGCAAGTGGGGGGGTGAAGGTGGTGGGTCGGTAGGGAGGGCGGAGCAGATAGGTGGGAAGGAAGATAAACCGGACAAGAGGGCGGTTCCGAGTTGCAGGGTATGATCTGGGATGAGGTGGGGAGGGGTGAATAATTCGAAACTGGTGAAGTCGATGTTGATGCTGGGTGGGTGAAGGGTCCCGAGGCAGAAGATGAGGTATTCTTCCTCCAGTTCTCGGGTGGCTTTGGTTTGGTGGTGGAGGAGCCCAGGACTTACATGTCCTTGGGGGAGTGGGAGGAGGAGTTGAAGTGGTTGCCTACATGGCGGTGGGGTTGTTTGGTGCGTGTATCCAAGAGATGTTCCCTGAAATGCTCTGCGAGTTAGCGTCCTGTCTCCCCGATATAGAGGACACCACATCGAGAGCATTGGACTCAATAGATGAGGTGGGTGGATGGGGTTCAAGGGCAGAGATGCAGGAAGTGAAGGCGATATGCTGGAGGGCATTGTTGATCACATGGTAAAGGACGCAATTTCCCTCCTCTCTAAACTCATCCTTCCAACTGCAGCAAGGATAGAACCCCACTGGTCCCCAGCTTCCATCCCAGTAATCTCCGGTTAGAGGATTATCCTCTGCCATTTTCACCACCTATAATCAGACCCTATCACCAAACATATATTTCCCTCCCTATCCCTATCGGCGTTCCACAGACACTGTCCCTTCCGTGACACCGTCGTTAAGTCCATGCTACCCATCAACCCACCCTCCACTTCTGGCACCTTGCCATGCCGTCGCAAGAGGTGTAAAACCTGCGCCCACATCTCCACTCTCACCTCACATCCAAGACACCAAAAGATCTTTTCACATTGGCACAGATTTTCCTGCACACCTCACCTACTGTGTCAGTTGCTCTCAATGTGATCTCCTCTCTATCTTGGAGACAGGATGCCAACTCGTGGAACGTTTCACGGAACATCTTTGGGACAAATGCACCACACAACCCCACCGCCATGTCGCCGAACATTTCAATTCCCCCTCCCATTCTGCCAAGGACATGCAAGCTCTGGGCCTCCTCCACCGCCACATCAAAGCCACCTAATAACTGGAGGAAGAACACCTCATCTTTGCGCCTTGGGACCTTCCAGCCACACAGCATCAACAGTAACTTCAATCGTTTCCAAATCTCTCCTCGCCCACACCTAATCCTAGATCAAACTTTCCAACTCGGCACCGCCCACTTGACATGGTCATACCTGTGCATCTTCCTTCCCACCTATCCGCTGCACCATCGCCACTCACCGATCAGAATTACCTCCAACCTGCACACACCTGTCACCTTCATCCCAGATCCAACCTCTATTTATCTCTCAGGTCCCTTCCAACTCCACATTCCTTTTGCCAGAAATGTCGACTCTCCTTTTCCTCGGATGTTTCCTGACCTGCTGTGCTTTTCCAGTGCTGCATTACATATGGAAGTGGTCCGAGAAGTATTGGATATATTTGTGGTCATCTATCAAGACTGTCGACTCTCAAACGTTCTCATGGATTGGCGGGCAGCTACAGAATCCTACTGCTTTCGTAACTGAAGCAAGGAGTGAACAGAATGACAAACCGGTTCGTCTGACATCAGAAGTGGGAAAAATACTGGAATCGATCATATAAGATATAACAGCAGAACAACTGGAACACAGTGCGAGAACTGGACACTGTCAGCATGGATTTACAAAAGAGAAATCATGCTTGACAAGACTACTGCAATACCCTGGGATTTCTCACATTGAACTGGTCGGGGCGCGAGTGGATGTGGTTTACTTGGATTTTCAGAAGGCTAATGAGGACCCATGTCAGAGTTTAGAAAGGAAAATTAAAGTAGATGAAATTGGTGTAGTGTACTGACACGGAGAGAAAACTGGTTGTCAGCCAGGAAACAAAGTGTAGGAATGAACGGGTCTTTTTCTGAATGGCAGCCAGTGGGTATCAGTGCTTGGGCCCCAGCTAATCACAATATATGTTCACGATTTAAGAGGACGGAATTAGATGTAAAAACCTCCAAATTGGCAGGTTCCACAATGCGGAGTGGGAGGGTGAGCTATGAGGAACGGACAGAGATGCTTCAGTCTGACTGGGACAAGTTGTGTGAGTGGGTAAATGCATGGCAGGTGATGTAGAGAGGAGGTAAATATCAGTTTGTCCACTTTGGGAGCAAGAACAGGAAAGTGGATTATTCACAGAATGGTGAGAGATTGAGAAATGGTGAGGCACAAAAAGACCCAGGTGTCCTCGTGCACCTGTCAGGGAAAGTAAGCATGAAGGAGCAGCAGGGACTGAAGACGTGGTTAAATGTGTGTCCCCTTTAGGAAGGCAATTTATTGACTGAATGATGCTCGACAGGGAACAGGAGGGTGTTTCAGTCAGAGCTGACTGTCCTTGTACACCATTCGGTGAATGTCACAGGCAGGGGCAGCGGGCGGAGAAGAAGGCAAACGGTATGTTCGCCGGCATAGCGAGAGGATTCAGGCACAGGAGCAGGGAGGGTTTGCTGGTGTTGTACAGGGCATTGCTGAGATCACCCCCGTGGAGTAGTATTATGTACAGTGTTGTTTTCCTTTATTTGGGAAAGGATGCTCTAGCTACTGAGGGAGCACAACGGTTTACCAGATTGAAGCCTGGGATGGCACGGATTTTTATGAAGAGAGATTATATTGGATAGGACGATATTCATTGCTGTTGAGAAGAATGAAGTTGGATCTCATGACCTGCAAATTTCCAACCTGACGAGACAGTGTAAACACAGGAAGGATGTTCCTGATGACCAGGCAACCCAGAAGCAGAGATCACAATCTAAGGGTACAGGCTGGATCAATTAGGATTGAGATGAGGCGAAATCTCTTCACCCAGTGAGCACTGAGCCTGTGATATTCACTGACACAGAAAATAGATGAGGCCATAGCACTGAAAGCTTTCAGAACAGAGACAGATACAATTCTTGGGGCGAAACGGATGTTGTAAATGTAGAACGGGAACTGTGTTGGATGATCAGCCATGATCACATGAAATAGCTGAGCAGGCATTGTTGGGCTGAATGGCCAACTCCTGCTTCTGTTTTCTTTTATCCTCGTGGGCTACCACATATGTACAATGAGCCAAAATGATTTAATGTTACATTTCTCGTGATCTGAGTTTGAAATAAATTTAGGAAAATCACAGACTGTCTGTTGGATACACTCTGCAAATCTGGCTGCATCTGTGCAGATCAAACCAGTGAATATTTCATTTGTTGGGTTGGGTGTGGCTTTTTAAACAATATTCATGCTGTAAAACCCTTTGAGAATCAAGGCACCTTTGTCATACATGTTCTCACTTGTATCAGTACAGGTAGGGAGGATGATGCAGATGAAAATGGTTGTGTATATTGCATGTCCGTAATCTTAGCTCCAGGAAAACTCTGCAGGAGCAGATTCATTGTCAGTATTTTTAATCAACATATCCAGAGATGTTATTATGCACCCCTGTAGCATGTGGGGCTTGAACACAAATCTTCTTGACCAAAGGTAGAGACAATACCACTGTACCACAAGAGCTCAATTTCCAACGGTAGTGTCCTAGGCATAAACATTTCCAGCTAATTCGTCGATGACCTTCCTTTCATGATAAGGCCAGAAGTGTGGATGTTCAACGATGATGACACAGTATTCAGCACAATTCACAACTTCTCAGATACTGAAGCAGACCATGTTAAATTTAGCAAGATCTGGACAATATCCAAACTCATACTGAATAGTGGCAAGTAACATTCCTGCCACACAGATGCCAGGCTATACCCATTTCCAGTAAGATACAATGTAACCACAATTTTTTTTACCATGTTTTTATCTCTCCACCCTGGAGCCTCCATGCCTGCATTCCTGATGAAGGGTTTTTGCTCGAAACGTCGATTTTCCTGCTCCTCGGATGCTGCCTGACATGCTGTGGTTTTCCAGCACCACTCTGATCTCGACTCTGGTTTCGAACTCCCGGCCGTTGGTTGTTCAGCGCCGAGGAGCTCGTGAGTGCTTGTCAGACCTACAAATCCCATCAGGCAACCCGATGCAAGCCTGTGGAAACCAAAGTAGCCGGCCCTTACTGCGCAGGCGCTGGCTACAAGGGCTGCACGGATCATGCAGTCCACACAGTGCGTGCTGCGGAAAATGAATGGCTGAGGAATGTTGTGTGGCGAGAGAAAAAGTTTGTGCCGAGAGTCTGATCTAACTCTTGGTCAGAACTGGAAGGAGATGCTCTAAAATTCTGGGCTTTGCGTTGTAGACCGAGGGAACAGATGGTGAGAGTGCCCAGAGCTGAAGAATGTGCCTTTTTGTTGTATATTTGAGGCTGTTCCTTCCCATGTTTGTCCCTGATCATTTGCAGCCAGACATGTCACTGTTTCCCTGTTTATCTCGGGTCGTGCTCCCTCTCAGACTCAATACATGGCAATCTGTTTCTGGTCCCCAGTTATTGTTTGTCATTTATGGGGATCAATTTAAAACTTTATCAAACCTTTGAATTTCACCTTATTCCCAATTTGCTGGAGGATCTCAGACTGTGCCATGGCTCATTCAATCAGCTTCATGATGCAGCTTCATGATGCAGCTTCTGAAACTGGTACATCCTCAGTCATTGCATAATGGCGTTGTTCCAACACACACTGACAAAAACATTCTACAAACTCCGCTTCAGGACCACTCTTGCAAATGCAATTGACTCGACTACATGAAGATTGAAGACCCCCACAATTATTATTTTGTGTTTTTATAAATTCCTGTAATTTCTTGCTTAATACAGTGCTGTTAGGCAGGCTAGAAACTGTTCTCCCACTTGCATTTCCGGGCACATCATCTTTCCAAATTGCTTTCATGATCTGAGGGTAAATAATTCGACAGTCTTAATTTTGTTATCTCTAGCTAACAGGTTCCTCCTCTTTGCATTCCAGTCTGGAAAAGTGAGGAATCTCAAATATTCATGTCCCATCTTTTGTTCATAATAACCAAGTCTGACTGGTGATTAGATCAAAGGCATTCACTTCTTTATGTCCATATGACTTCTTGCAGATACTTTGTCCATTGAAATAAAGAACACATAAATTACATTTTAATGACTACTTCCTGTCGCAAATTAACTGAACAATGTACACTTAAATTATACTTGTCCCTTCGTGTTCCTTTCCCCTTTTCTTCAACCTCATTCTCATGCTTCTTTCATGTTTCAAACTTTGTGTTTGTATTTGAAAATATCCTTTCACTTGAACCTTGCTCCTGCCTCACTTTAGTTTAAACCACTGTCCAAAATTATATTCATATGTTTGGCCGTGACATTGGTCCCCGCACAGTTCCCATGTAATCCATCACAATGGAATACCCCACTTTTCCTGAGTAATGATGCAAATGCTCCATGAATCAAAACCACTCCTTGCTCGGCTCGAATCGTCGACTTTCCTGCTCCTCCCAGGCTGTCTGACCTGCTGTGCTTCTCCAGCTGCACTTCTATTGAATCTTTTTACACCATTGTTCGAATGTGCGATTTTCCTGCACTCTGGTGATATCGCTCAGTATCGTTGCATGTGGTATTCATCACTGTGTGGGTGTAGCTGCTATTTTCCGTTGTAACTACTTTTAGATCCTGAGCCAACAAAATTCTCCACTCTCGACAGAAGAGCAGAGAGATGATGTTGCACAGGCCAGGAATGGAGACGGAGGTATTGTAGATCTGGCAGAGTCTCAGTACCATTCTAAATGTGTAATCATTACTATATGAATTTCCTTTCTGTGTCTGCCTATTTCTGTGTCTCCTGTACCTACTTGGAGTTCTTGATGGAACAGAATTCCCATCTCATTTATCATACAGTACCACATTGAAGACAGTCAACCAGCCAGAAAAAAGAAAGACAGTGAGATCCAAAGATGAATTGTCACACTAAATTGTTCAAGGTGTTAGGTGCATTAGTCGGAGAGGGTTGGGTTACTCTTCTGAGGCTCTTCTGAGACTTGTTAGGAGAAAGTGAGGACTGCAGATGCTGGAGATCAGAGCTGAAAAATGTGTTGCTGGAAAAGCGCAGCAGGTCAGGCAGCATCAAAGGAGAAGGAGAATCGACGTTTCGGGCATAAGCCTTTCTTCAGGAATGAGGAAGGGCTTATGCCCGAAACGTCGATTCTCCTGCTCCTTGGATGCTGCATGGACTTGTTAGGTCAAAGGGTCTGTTTCCACACTGTAGGGAACATAATCTAACCTACAGCATTTAATAAATCCTGCAGGGAAGGTAACTCATATTGGATAATGCGGGAGATAAATGAGAGAGCTCAAAGCTATAGGCCCACAAACATATCCATCCATCTCCCACTCAAATGTTGCAATTGTACGAGCCTCCACCGCTTCCCCTGGAAACTCATTCCATACATTCACCACCCTCTGAGTGAAACAGTTGCCCTTCGGTCTCGTTTATACATTTCCGCTCTCACACTAAACCTATGCCCTCTAGTTCTGCACTCCCCCAACCCAGGGAAAATACTTATGCTATCCCTGCCCCTCATGATATTATAAAGCTCTATAAGGTCACCCGTCAGCCTCCGACACTCCAGAGAAAACAGCCCCAGCCTGTTCAATCTCTCCCTATAGATCAAATCTTTCAACCCTGACAACATCCTTGACAATCTTTTCTGAACCCTGTGAAGAATCACAACATCTTTCTGATAGAAAGGAGATCAGAATCGCACACAATATTGCAGAGGTGGCCTGTAACCAATGTCCTGTAAAGCCGCAACATGGCCTCCCAACGCCTGGACTCAATACTCTGACCAATAAATGAAAGCATACCAAACGCTTTCTTCACTATCCTATCTCCGTGTGACTCCACTTTCAACGAGCTATGAGCCTCCACTTCAAGGTCTCTTTGTTCAGCAACAGTCCTGAGGACCTTACCACTAAGTGTATAAGTCCTGCCCTGATTTGCTTTCCCAAAATGCAGCACCTCACATTTATTTTGATTAAACTCCATCTGTCACTTCTCAGCCCATTGGCCCATCTGGACAAGATCTCGTTGAAATATAAGGTGACCTTCTTTGTTTTCCACTACACCTCAAATTTTAATGTCATCTGCAAACTTACTAACTGTACCTCTGATGCTCGCAACCAAATTATTTATATAAATGATGAAAAGTAGTGGACCCAGCAACGATCGTCGTGGCACTCTACTGGTCACAGGCTCCACCACCACCCTCTGCCTTCTACCTTTGAGCCAGTTCTGTATCCAAATGGCGAGTTATCCCTGTATTCCATGAGATAAAAATTTGCTCACCAGTCTCCCATAGGGAACCTTGTCGAACGCCTTACCGAAGTCCACATAGATCACATCTACCTCTCTGCCCTCATTAATCATCTTTGTTACTTCTTCAAAAAACTCAATCAAGTTTGTGATGCATGACTTCCCACACACAAAGCCATGTTGAGTACCCCGAAGCAGTCGTTGCCTTTCCAAACACATGTACATACTGTCCCTCAGGATTCCCTCCAACAAATTGCCCATCACAGACGTCAGATTCACTGGTCGAGAGTTCCCTGGCTTGTCCTTACCACTCTTCTTAAACAGTGGTACCACGTTAGCCAACCTCCAGTCTTCTGGCACCTCACTTGTTAGTATCGATGATATAAATATCACAGGAAGAGGCTAAACAATCACTTCCCTAACTTCCCACAGAGTTCTAGGTTACACCTGGTCAGGTCCTATGGATATATCCACTTTTAACCAGCACTTCCTTCTCTGTAATACGAACAGTTTGCAAAATGTCACCATTTATTTCCCGACAGTCCTTATCTTCCATGTCCTTTTCCACAGTAAAAAAATGATGCAAAATACTCGTTTAGTACCTGCCCTGTTTTCTGTGGCGACATACAAGGCTGCCTTGCTGGTCTTTGAAGGGCCCTATTCTCTCCCTAGTTACCTTTTTGTCATTCGTTTATTTGGATTCTCCTTAATTTTATTTGCCAAAGCTATTTCTTGTCCCATTTTTGCCCTCCTGATTTCCCTCTTAAGTTTACTCCTACTGTCTTTATACTTTTCTAAGAATTCACTCGGCCACTCCTGCCGATACCTGCCATCTGCTTCCTAACCAAACCCGCAATTTCTTTCTTTGTAACTTGCTCCAGTCTCTACAGCATGCTTTATGACAGCAATCTCGATGTCCAGTCACTGTCATAGTCACTATCTCTATCATCTTCACCAGTGTCTGGAAACCTCTTCCAATACCGCAAACCCTCCCCATCTGCACATCCTCCTCCGGTCCCTGCAACTCGGCTTCCTCCCTTCAACAACAATGCACAATCTCTGTAATCTCCTACTGTTCATACAAATCTCCCTAACCGCTTAAAGGTGTCCAGTGGCTACAGCTTTCCCTTCCCGTGTAACCTGCTCCAGTCTGTACCTCCCTGTCTATTTGTGTGAACCTCTTAAGTCACTTTGACCCTCCTCATATCTGTTACCTCCTCCAGTCTCTACAACCTTCTCTCTCTCTGACCTCCTCCAATTACTGAAATGCTTCTTCTCTCTCCTTTCTCCAGCCACTCTTAGGCTTCCTAACGCTGTAATCTGCTCCAGCAGCTAAAACTATGCATGTCCTTGTAACATTTTCTTGATTGATGTAACCACCTGCATTCCCTACAGCTGTCTCGTTGAAACCTCCTTCAGTCCGACGAACCATTTCTATCTGTGTAAACTCGCCCAGTGTCCACAACCTTCAGTATCACTAACCTCATCCCGTCGGCAACCACTACTATATTTCTAATCACTTGAAACATCTGCGTTGTTGCAACCTTCTTCCATCTTTCCAAAAAAACACTATTTAATTAAGCTCCTTCTACACTACATAATATTTCTGCTTCATCCTCCTGTTCCTGCACCGTTGTGAACTATGTTACCTCATCCAATCTGTACCTTTGTATCTTCGTGTCATACTGCATAGAAACAGGCCTTTCACCCCACCATGTATCTGCAGACAACAAACAGTAAATTACATTGAGCTCCTTTCCTGGCATTTGGTCCATAGTCTACCATGTCCTGGTATTTTACGTATTCATGCAGAGGCTTCTTCAATATTCTGAGAGTATCTCTCTCCACACCCTCTCAGAGAGCGCGTTCCAACTATCTACCACCCTCTGGGTTCAAAAAAAAGCTTCTTTCTCAATCTCCTCCAATTCACTTGCTCCTCACGATGGGGAAGAGATTCTCATGATCTACTTTGTCTATACCTCCCATAATTTTGTGTACATCAGTCACATCCCTCTCACAGCCTCCTCTGATCCAACGAAACCAGACTCAACATTTAAGTCTCCCCTCTCAAATGAACATTATCATCCCAGACCACATCCTGGTGAAACTTATTTTTCACCCTCTCCAGTGCAATTACTTTTTATTAACAAACAGAACTGCACACAGTATTGCAGATGTTGTCTCACCAATGTTTTCAGAAGCTTGCTCATTCACGCATTCAAATCTCTGGTAATGAAGTCAAGCATCCTGGATGTCAGCTTTCTCAACCTGTCTACCTTCACTTACCCCTTTATGGATGTACAGACTTGTACATCAGGTCCCTTAAATACTCCCCAGGATTTGGACATTCATTGTGTATATCCCTAATTTCACTCTACCATTATTCCACCCAATTTATCAGCTGATCAATATCAGACTGGGACCATCCTCCTGGCTGTGAAGAGCCCCAACAATTTTAGTGCCATCAGCAAACTTCTACATTCACACCCAAGTCATTAATATAAATATCAAACACCAAGAGTCCTAGTACTGAACAATGTGGTACACTGCTGATCACATGTTTCAAGTTCCTAAGACAACCCTCCACCATCAACCTTTTCCTCACCTTTGCAAGGCAATTTCGAATCCAGTTTGTCAACTTGCGTTGGATCCCCTGGGCCCTTATCTTCTGTACCAGCCTTCAATATGGAACCTTGTCTAAGGTCTTATGTCCATTTCAACTACATAAACTGCACTACCACAATGAATGTATTTTGAAGTATTTTCTAAAAAAACGTAATTAAATTAATCTTCTTCTGGTCCTGTCATCCGACTCTCTTTCACTTGGCCGAGGCCATCCTCCCCACATTCTCTCTGTAAATTGTACAATCCCTAAAATCACCTTGTTAATGCAATCTTCTCCGTTCCTTGCAATAATCCATATGACGGCAATTTATTCCCATTCCGAAAGAACTTACTGACTAACATTCGCCATTCATTACCACACTCCCCATCACTGTTACCCCCTCAAACTTCTCCAACTGTCCCTATCTCTGTAAACTCACCTAACTTGTACAAATCTCCCTTTGACGGTAACCTTCTCCCCAGTCCCTACAAAATTCTCTTTCTCAAAAATGTTATCATCTCTCACGACCCTCATGATCATTGTAAACTGCTCCCATGACAATATGATTACCTCTGTCGTCTCATCTCAACTCTACAAACTTTGCTCTGTCTGTATCCTTCTTTAGCTGAAAATGTGTTGCTGGAAAAGCGCAGCAGGTCAGGCAGCATCCAAGGAGCAGGAGAATCGACGTTTCTGGCATGAACCCTTCTTCAGGAATGAGGAAAGTGTTTCCAACAGGCGAAGATAAAAGGTAGGGAGGCGGGACTTGGGAATGGCTTTGGAAATGGAAGGAGGTCAAGGTGAGGGTGATAGGCCAGAATGGGGGCGGGGCGGAGAGGTCAGGAAGAATATTGCAGGTTAGGAAGGAGGTGCTGAGTTCGAGGGATTTGACTGAGACAAGGTGGGGAGAGGGGAAATGAGGAAACTGGAGAAATCTGAGTTTATCCCTTGTGGTTGGAGTGTTCCTGGGCGGAAGATGAGGCTTTCTTTCTCCAACCGTCGTGTTGTTATGGTCTGGCGATGGAGGAGTCCAAAGACCTGCATGTCCTTGGTGGAATGGGAGGGGGAGTTGAAGTGTTGAGCCACGGGGTGGTTGGGTTGGTTGGCCCGGGTGTCCCAGAGGTGTTCTCTGAAACGTTCCGCAAGTAGGCGGCCTGTCTCCTCAATTTCGAGGAGGCTACATCGGGTGCAGCGGTTGCAATAAATGATGTGTGTGGAGGTGCTGGTGACTTTGTGGCGGAATATCCACAGTGTAAGTAATTAAATCTAAGTAGTAACTAACCCACGTCATAAAGTCACACACATGACTGATTTTTGATGAGCCCTATTCTCTCCTTAGTTACCATTTCGTCCTTAATGTATTTGTTGAATCCATTTCGGTTCTCCTCAACCCTGTTTGCCAAAGATATTGCATGCCCCCTTTTTGCCATCCTGAATTTCCTCTTAAGTGTTGCCTTCATAGGCTTCTCATTCACGCAATCTCAAATGTATTTCCCTTTCATATACCTTACTATTTTGACTAAAACAACAATTTGTGTAGTCATCTAGCATTCCCTACACTTACCAGACTTGCTGTTCACTCTAACAGTAGCATGCCACCTGTGCATTCTCGTCATCTCATTTTTGAAGGCTTTCCATTATCCAGCCATCCCTTTACCTGCAAATATCCGCCTCCCAATCAACATTTGGCGGTTCTTGCCAAATACCATCAAACCTGGCTTACCTCCAATTTAAAACTTTACATTTTAGATACGGTGTGTGCTTTTATATCACTGTTTTAAAACTAATGTAGCTTGATATGCACCTGTACAGAACCAAAATGTTTCTGTCACAATCTTCACAATGTGATTTTGTATGAATAAAGTATATTTTGAAATTAAAACGAAAGGCAGACTCAACGTCAGGCGATTGCATCCTGGAAGAGTGTGAGACTCCCAGAGATGGCCCTGTCTGGTGCAGCACACATACCTGACTCGCTTGGCGATAACCTGAGCCAGTATTTTACAGTCTACATTGGTCGCCAATTTCTAATTTCCTCCTTCTCCATCTTCCGTTTGTCGATGAAGGAGATGTTACCTTTCCTCATGGAGTTGCTTATTGTACCTGTCAGAAGCATACTGTCGTACACCTCTAGCATGTCCTGGCCAATCACTGCCCACTGAACCGAATACAGATCAGCATTTTAGGCGTTGGTTCCAGGAGCATCATTCTTTTCTAATGACGAGAGGGCCTTTGTCAGCCCATCCAGAGATAACAGCTGGTCCAGTCTCTCCTGCATGCTGCAGTCAAAGACCTCCGTGGCAGCGGACAGGAACGATTGGGAGCACTGTCTCTGATCTTAGTGTCAAAGAGACTGGGATCAAAGGATTTGCTGATCATCAGAATGTCAGACTGAGATGATGTTACTGAGCCATTATCTTCTTTCAAGCTGCTGAGCACAGAGCTCTCCTTGTGCACCTTCGGGAAGAAGAAACGCCAGCATGTCTCATCTTGCTCCATTGGTGGGAATCTTGCCCAGAAGATTAGCTTCAAGGACTCCGAAGTAAAGAGCGAGACTTGCTGACACATCACATCGGTGACATCGACCCCAATTGTCTACAGCAGCAGTGAGTTCTGCTTGGTTTTCTGGAATTTGGATAGTCTTGCCCGGCTCGGCTCCACCTTCTGAAACCTTTTAATGATAAAACACCTCCAGATGTCCCCTTTGACTGTTTTCCAGCAGTCCACTTGCGTCTTACATATGCGCTTCACGGTTGTCCAACCCGTATAATCCCTCTTCGTCTCAACATTTTCTGGGGTCAGCAGTTTCATGTTCAAATTTCACGTTCCCTTGCCAGCCCCCGGTCGTCCTGCAGGTAACAGTGAGCCAGCAAGAGGCAGTGGTCAGTGAAGAGCACCAGTTGACGTCAATGGATCTGACCGAGAATGGGTGGTACACAAACAGGAAATCTATCCTTGAGCGGATAGACCCAGCTGGTTGTGACCAGGTGTATCGACGTTGCGCTGCGCCTGCAGGGAGTCCTGAAGATATCGTGCAGTTTGGTGACTCTACCTGTTTCAGCAGGAATCTGACCGGAGTCCAGTTCGCTGTCAGCCTCTCCGGATGGTCCATCCACATCGATGATGCAGTTGAACACTTTGGCCAGAACGACCGGCCTGGAGGTTGCCAGCAGCAGTGGAAGATGCTGCAGGATGGCTAACCTCTCACGTTTTACCCCTTCCCCCGGGGCGTCCAAGATAATTTGTCTCAGAGTGGCATTGCTGTATGTGAGCCTGCTCTCATCTGCATACCTCCCAGTAACTATATGGTGATTATTAACAGTCTCACAGTGAGCTTGAATTGTTCACACTCCTCCCTGTAACTTCTCAATATCTCTTGCCTATTTCACAGTCAGCCTAGCCTGATCCTGTGAGTCACCCTTTTTATCCTCTTCCATTTAGATCCTGTCTTTGAGATTGTAGCCAGAGATCTCTCCAGGCCGCATTTCATTCTACTCACTGCGTTGGTGCTCCCCCGTACACCATGAGTCTCTGCCTTTCCCTCCAGAATAGTTCTTGTGACCCCCACCCCCCTCCCTGAAACCACCATCTAGCTGCAGTGTTGGAGAATCCCCACCATGGCCACTGCCATTTCTTCTCCAACTCATTCATATTTCTTCACAAAACAGAAACACGACTCAGCGACAGTAATTGATGGCAGGTGAATGAGAGAAATCATACATCTGTAAGGAGATTACCGTTGAAATGTGCTGTTAACTTTATTTTACATGTATATAATAGAAGCAGAAATATTACATGGAACTCATTTCACTGAATTCAACTGTGCAAAGAAATGAATTATCTGCTGTTCAAATCATTCCAAAAGTACAACATTGGATAGAGACCATTTGGAAATGATGCACAAAGTGTAGGTCAGTTAAGGGGAAACTGACGACATGCTCTGCACCCAAACTATTAAACCATTTCACAAATGGAACGCTTCATTTAGGCGATTAAATCTGTCTTCATCATTCTTTACTGGACTCCTTCCCATTCGATTTTCTTACGTTCTCTGGGTCACCCAAAGTGTATAGCTCCCTTTCCATCCCAGCATGGCCTGATGCCTTCCTTACCCCGGGTATGTAATTGTTTCTTTTTAGCGTGTGCTTTATTTCCAGGGGAAATACTGCGGTGGTTGTGACCAGAACAGCCAGCTTGACATTATTGAGTATACGTGGAAGGGAGGCGGGTTCAATTCCCACCTCGGGCAATTATCTGTGTGGAGTTTTCACATCTCCCTGTGTCAGAGTGGGTTTCCTCTGGGTGCTCCGGTTTCCTCCCACAGTCCAACGATGTGCAGGTTAGGTGAATTGGACATGCTAAAATTGCCAGTCGTCGTAGGTGCATTAGTCGGGGGTGAATGTAGGGGAATGGGTCTGGGTGGGTTGCTGTTCAGAGGTTCGTTGTGGACTTGATGGGCCGAAGATCCTGTTTCCACTCTGTACGTGAATCTAATCTAATCTAATATGAGTTCCCTGATTGGGACTGCTAATCTGGACCAAGTAGGGAGACTTGGCTGACAGATAAGAAGGGTCAGTGTCAGAGATGCGGTCTCTGAATGAGGCAGCAATATATTCAAGGACGGTTCATGTTTAAATAAAGGGTGACTTGGAGAAGTAAACCAGCCTTTGTGCAGTTATTTCACATGCATCTCCAGCACTGGGTTTGAAAGTTACTGCGTATCCTTCCTGTTAGAGTCACAGTCAGAGAGTCATACAGCGTTCCAGCACAGAAACAGAATGTTCGGTCCAAAGCGTCCATGGCAACCAGATATCGAAATAAATTTAGTCCCATTTGCAGCATTTGGCCCATATTCCTCAGAATCTTTCCTATTCATATACCCATCCAAATGGTTTTTAACAGTGGTGGATGTGATCTGGATAGACTTCAGTAAGGCATTTGCAAAGGTTCCTCATGGGAAGCTGGTTATCCAGGTGAGATCACATGGAATATAGTCTATTCAGCCTCTCCTGATAGCTCAAACCCCGTAAAGCTGGCAACATCCTTGAAAAACGTTTGTGAAACCATTCGATCATGGTTGTCACACAGCTCAGTTTCAGTAAAGCGTTTGATAATGTTCTGCATGGTAGGTTATTGCAGAAAGTACAGAAGCATGGGACTGAGGGTAATTTGGCTGTTTATATCAGAAATTGGCGAGCTGAAAGAAGACTGAACGCTGAAAGCTGAAAGGTGGTGGTTCATGGAAATTATTCATCCTGGAACTTGTGATGTACCACAAGATCTGATTTCGGCCGCTGCTGTTTGTCATTTTTATGAATTACCTGGAGAAGAGCGTAGAATGATGGTTAGTAAATTTGTGAATGACAGTAAAGTCGGTGGAGTTGTGGACAGTGCTGAATGATGTTACAGGTACAGAGGGGCATAAATAAGCTGCAGAGCTGGGCTGAGAGGTGAAAAATCGTGTTTAATGTGGAATTGTGTGAGGTGACACACTATAGAAGGAATAACAGTAATACAGAGTACTGAACCAACTGTAAGTTTCTTGGTAGGTGGATGAGCAGAGATCTCAGTGTCCATGTTAGAGCCCTGAAAGATTTCACCCAGGTTGAAGGGCTGTTAAGATGGCATGCAGTGTATTAACTTTTATTGAGGAGCATTGCTTTTTGGAGCCATGAGGTCAGATTGCAGCTGTACAGAACACTGGTGTGGCCGCGCTTGGAGGATTGCGCACAGTTCTGGTCACCCCATTATCAGAAGGATTTGGAAGCTTTGGAAACGGTGCAGTGGAGATTTACCAGGATGTTGTCTGGTATGGAGAGAAGGTCTTATGAAGAAACCTGAGGGACTTAATGCTGTTTTCCTTAGAGAGAAGAAGGGTACAGAGTGATTTAACAGAGGCACACAAGATGATCAGAGGAATAGACAGGGCAGGCAGTGAGAACCTTTTTTCCTCGGACGGAGATTGCTAGCACGAAGGGGCATAGTTTAAACTGAGGGGCGATGCATATAGGACAGATATCAGAGATAGATTCTTTACTCAGAGATTAGGAAGGGCGTGGAATATCCTGCCTGCATCAGTAGAGGATTCACTAAATTAAAGGGCATTTAAATGGTCACTGGATAAACATATGGATGATAATAGAATAGCGTAGGATAGATGGGCTTCAGATTGATTTCACAGGTCAGCACAATATCGAAGGCCGAAGAGCCTGTACTGCACTGTGTTGTTTTATGTACTAACACACCCTATCTTTTTCAGCTAGTTCGATCTCTCAAACATTCTGCATCTATGCTCTATCTCTCTTTGTAAGATTGAGACTGAGAATGTGAGGCCAGTATTGGGTTGCACTTGCAGATGCGTTGATTGACGGGAAAGCAAGGTTGTGAATGGAATTGATTTTGATTGTGAGGGATTCTTGAATGCATTGAGTTGATAACGGACTTTTATTTCTCCGATGCCATCTACTACCGATCAGTAGAAACAATATCAATGTATGTTAGTAATTTTCTTTCACGGAAGTGAAATATGATAGATGTATTTGAACAGGCACGGCACCCATTTGCAGAAATTCCCAGATCCCTTAACATGTTAAATCAATTCTTGGAGCCTGTCCAATGCAGTATTCTGGAGCGGAGCATTCTCTACATCTGATTGGGTATTCCACATCACACCTTCTGACATGAAACTCGGTATTCTCCACTGCAGCCCGCTTTCCCGATTTCCTAATGTCAGCTCTGATCCGCATCATGTGCAAATATTTTACTGAAGACAAAATACTTGTTAATGTCTGGTTCATTCCATATGTCCCGAAATGGGGACCATTGCATGGCAGGGATGAACTCACAATTCCCCGTGTTACTGAAACAGTGATCTAGACATGGGCTGTAGGTGGTGAAGAGAATGATACAGACCACTGGCTGGTTATTGTGCTGGGTTGTGTTATTCAGTAAAGTTTGGAAAAGCTGAGCCACGGTGCGGTTCCCGTTGATCTGGGCGCGGTTCAGCAATTTACTTTCTGGGCAATGACTGCCGCTGTTCGGGAAGACAGCGAGGTCATTTCCACCTGGTTGGTTCAGGAAAATGTTCACATCGCAGGTAATAAAAACGTGTCTTGATATGCGGGAGTTCAGCTCTACATCTCAGTTCGTCTTTCTGCACTGGGAAGCAGGTAAAGCCAACAGGAAGGTGAAACGTCCTCTCCCATAATCAGACGCCCGGTGCCCAGTCATCATGCAGAAACTGAAAGGGGCAAATTCAGGGTGCGAGTCAGGGAATGGACTTTGGGTGAAACATTCTCTGTCCAGTGTCAGTGGGCCCAGCTTGAGATGTGTTACTTAGAGACATATTAGAGACATCGGGAAAGAACAATAATTCACATTTCAAATTCATTCATGGGAAGGTCAGTGTTGCTTCACTTTGTATCTCTATCCCAGTGTTGTCGTAAATTATGGGATCAGCGAGGGGTTTCAAGAGAGAATCCGGGTATAGTGACAGAGGTTAGAACAATGTTACTTATTTTTGTACAAATCCTCCAGCAATGAATCAGAGAATGCCACGAGCATTCTGGATAACTTGCTGTAGCTTCATTTTAAGCTCCTTTACCTGATGCTCTGCTTGATGCCACATGCCACATGTGATGATTAGAAATAGATAGAGACAGGGAGATAGAACGAGAGAGAATGCGAGCTTTAGGAACTGTCAGCTGGAACGGGAGGCCATAGAGTCATAGAGATGTATAGCATGGAAACAGACCCTTCGGTCCATGTCGACTAATATCCTAACCCGATCTACTTCCACCAACCAGCACCCAGCCCATAGTTCTCCAAACCCTTCCTATTCATATACCCGCCCAGGCGCCATTTAGGTTTTGCAATTGTACTCGCCTCCACCACATCCTCTGGCAGATCATTCCATGCTTGTACCACGCTCTGCGTGAAAACGTTGCCCCTTAAGTCTTCTTTATATCTTTCTGCTCACACCCGAAACCTACACTCTCCAGTTCTGGTCTCCCCAATCCCAGGGAAAGAACTTTGTCTATTTATCATATCCACGCCCCTCATAATTTTGTAAACCTCTATCAGGTCACTCCTCAGCCTCCGATGGGCAAGGGCAAACAATCCCAGCCTGTTCAGCCTCTCCCTATAACTCAAATCCTCCAACCCTGGCAACATCCTTGTAAATCTTTTCCGAACCGTTTCAAGTTTCCCATCATCTTCAGAAAAGAAAGGAGACCAGAATTGCATGCAATATTCCAGACGTGGCCGAACCGATGTGCTTAACATGACTTCCGAACTCCAGAGCTCAAGACTCTGACCAATAAAAGAAAGCATACCAAACGCCTACTTCACTATCCTATCTACCTGCAGGTCCACTTTCAAGAAGCTTTCAACCTGCACTCCAAGGTCTCTTTGTTCTGCAACGCTCCCGGGGACATTAAAATTAAGCGTAGGCGTCTTGCTAAGATTTGCTTTCCCAAAATGCAGCACCTCTCATTTATCTGAATTAAACACCATCTGCCACTTCTCACCCCTTTGGCCCATTTGATCAAGTCCCCGTTTTAACCTGTGATATCCGCCTTCGCTGTCCACCACACCTCCAATGTTGGTGTCATCTGCAAACTTACGTACCATACCTCTTTTGCTCGCATCGGAATTATTTATTCAAATGACAAAAAGTTGAGGACCCCGCAGCGATCCTTGTGGCACGCCACTGGTCACAGGCCTCCTGTCTGAAAAACAACCTTTCATCACCACTCTCTGTCTTCTATCTTTAAGCCAGGTCTGTATCCAAATGGCTAGTTCTCCCTGCATTCTGTGAGATCTAATCTTGCTAAACAGTCTCCCAATGGGAATATTGTCAACGCCTTACTGAACCCCATAATGATCACGTCTACTGCTTTGCCCTCATCAATCCTCTTTATGATTTCTTCAAAAAACTCAAACAAGACTGTGTGAAAGGTTCCTCAAATGCTGGAACAAATTTTAAACGTTCAGATTTTATTTCTGCCTGTGGTATTCCGTTTATCTGACAAGGATGAAACACTTGGCAAAATGCAACTACATCCTTGTGTAGTGCAGGCCAGTATAAATGTCATTGTATTTTAGCCTGTGTTTTCCTCAAGTGGTAGCGCATGCAGCACTAGCAGCACCTCCTTTCTATACCCGACTGGCAAAACGATTTGATAAATGTCTGACTATTATCATTTGCTTGAATGCATGATTGTCTGCATTTCCTCATTAAGATATCATATTATAAGTAATAGCAGACAGGAATGCATTCATTTTCTCTCTCGGTAAATGCGCTTTGATATAAGTGTTCTAACTCTGCAACTTGCTGCTGTAATTCAATCAGCTTAGTAAAGCAAAAGATGCGTGCATGTTAACCGGTTTGCTCCTTCTCTATTCCACTTTAGTGATCAAAACAGGTTTTGGATAACACGAAGTCAGTTTATTTATTTGTGCCTTTTGAACCCTCCTGCTTCAATTTATGCCTCTGTGATCTGTGATCACGCAGTCAGAAAAGATTCCTGGATAAAAACTTTCCAGGTTTTCACTTGCCTGCATCACCACTGACTTTTCAATGAGAGGAGGCATCACACCTACTGGGAATCCGTTTTATCATTTGCAAGGACAAATTGTATTCCTAGATCTGAGAACTTTTCCAGTACTCCTACCTCAAATTTTCCACTCTTCTCTAGATTCTCTGGCCTCACTTCTCATAATTGAGCGCTTTATGTCTCACCATGAATTCCACTTACCAATATCTTTTCTGGCAATAATCATTCAGGGCTAAGTATCTTTTCGTTCTTCAACATTACAGAGTGAGAGGATCATTTGTCTCTTCATGTTGTAACCTCCTTACCTACTGCTCCTGGCCGATGCGAAAAAAAAACACGACACTTGCATGTATATTTCGAGCAGATCTGACACTTCGTCCTTCATCAACCTCTGATCAGCCTGTACACTCTGACGCAGTTGTTTAACTTCCCTTGTGCTTTTTGGTACTAGTCCAACAAAACTTCCAGTCTGTTTGATTTTCTGACATTTGACTTAATCCTACCCAACCAACACTGTGATTTCGTGTGACCCACTTTATTGCAATAAAAACACCAGAGCTCTTTACGTTCTTTATCCTATTCAATCGTTTAATTTTTACCCTGTGGTAATTTATCCTTATGATCTTCACTGAGATCAACCTTTCCTTTTCCACCTGAGGATTTCTCTTTACCCCAGTTTCTGTCCCTCATGGACTAAAATTGATTCTGGAAGCCAAACCGTGTTTTATGGACCAGTTCATAATCATCAGCACTTCCGCTGCTAACCTTGCTATTTTAACTGTTTGCTCTTCCACATGAGTTCACGCTTTTCAGGCAGTGAATTTTTTGAATTCCTCCAAAATAATTACTTCTCCAAGGGCATCATAGGTTTGCTCTATTTTTAAAGCTCTAATCCATCTCTTGAAATTAGTATGACCCATCCTTTCAAACTCAGAAGAGGTTTGTCCAGAGACTTTCCTTAGATTCCTGAAACGTTGCCGATAGGCTTCTAGTACAAGCTAATACGTACTTTAAATGGCCTTTTCCACCTGTTCAAACTCGCCAGATGCATCGTCTGATCGCAATGCGAAGACCTCATGAACACGATCTACATGTGTTGTTTGGATCAACAAAACCCACGTGGTCACTGTCCACTGCATTTGCTTCGCCATTCTTTCAAATAAGATGAAATAGGCTTCGACATCCTTCCCATCAAATTTACGCAGTGATTGAACACACATAAACAGTTTCCCATCAGGTTTTCGGCCACCATGAATTTGCTGAGCCCCACTCTCTTCCTCACTAGAGTTGCCTTCAGTCTTATTCTCAATATTTTGAAGCGCATTTTCCTTTCGAAGCGTCAGTTTTTGAAGTTCAAAGTTCCTCTCTTTTTGTTTCTCTTCTGCGAAATCTCTTAGTTGTTTTTCTTTCTCTTCTGCTTTTAACCGTCACTCAAACGTTTGTTTTCTGCTGCCGTTTCCTTCTCTCTCGCTCTAACTCAAACTGCTTTATTTGCAGTTGAATTCTTGCCATCTCTACATTTGCTGATGGTGTTTGAAGCAAAGTTAAATTCTGAACTACTGCTGAAATCATCTAATCTTTCCTCACATTAGGTTTTAAACAGATAAAACGTTATTCACAAAATTACGGAATGAAACATAAAGAACAGTTTAAAGAACAGTTTCTTTCCAAACGAGACTTAATTATGCTGTTCCTAAAATACACAACACTCCAAAAAACAAACCCCCTTAAACACAAAGTTAAAATAATGCAAAGACTCCCAGTCAAAGTTAGAAAGGGAGAAGGAGAGTGAGAGTCTCCCAGCGTGTTTTCACACAGCTCCATTGCTGAACTAACTCAAACAAGACTTCAGCTTTTCGGACTGACCACTCCCCTTTCATTCATCGGTTCACATATAAACAAAAAGGCATCTCAGTAAACCCTTCGATCTCCGTTTCAAATCAGTCATTTCGAAGCTGGAACTTTATAAACGACACCAGGAAAAACATCGAGGACACTGTTTCTGTCAGAAAGGGAACAGCTTATAGAAAAAAAGGGACCACCTTTTTGAAAATGAACCGAAAACGTTAGAGAAATGGGAGGGAGTGGGGTGTAGGGGCTCGAGGTTTCAGAGAACAGGAGGGGTGTTAGAGGTTCGAAGTTACAGAGATAGAGAGGGGGTGCAGGGGCTGAAGGGGGTTACAGAGATAGGGAGCAGTGTAGGAGCTGGAGGAAGTTATAGCGATATGGCGGGGGCGTGCGGGCTGCAGGAAGTTATAGAGACCGGTGGTGTGATGGCGGCAAGGAGTTGCAGAGATTGAGAGGGGATGTGGGGACTTGAGGGGGTTACAGAGATACAGCTAGGTAGTGGAGGGACTGGAGGGGGATGCGAGATAGCGAGGATGTTTCGGGGCTGGAGGAGCTTAAAGAGATAGGGAGTGGGTGACGGTGCTGGAGGGGGTTACAGAGATTGGTCGGGGGTCTTGGAGCTGGAGGGGGTTAGTGAAAGTGAGGGTGTGTCGGGGTTGAAAGGGTTAGCAGAGATAAGGAGAGGATGTAAAGGCTGGCGGAGTTTACGGAGATAGGGAGGAGGTGTCGTGGATGGATGGGTTATGGAGGAAGGGAAAGGCTGTAAGGGTCGGAGTTGGTTACAGAGAAAAGGAGGGGTGTAGGTAATAGAGTTTACTGAGTTAAAAAGGGGGGTGTACTGGCTGGAAGAGGTGACAATGATTCAGAGGGAGTTTACCGGTGAGAAGTTAAACAGCTAGGGAATGGTGCAGGGGCTGGAAAAGCTGACAGAGACAGGGAGGAAGTGAGAGAGATATGGAGTGTTTTAGGGGCTGGAAAAGTGACATAGCTGGCATGGAGGTGAGAGAGATAGGGAGTAGTGTAGGTGCTGGAAAAGCTGAAAGAGATAGGAAGGATGTGAGAGAGATAGGTATGAGTGTAGGGACTTGTAAATGTGACAGAAAGGGATAGGGATTGGTGTCGGAGCTGAAGGAAGTGACACAGGTAGGCAGGCTTGTAGGACCTGGAGGAGGTCCGCCTTGAAGGAATTTGTGCATCGTGAGTGGCATAGTAGATGGCAGAGGTTACAGAGATAGGGAGGGTTGTGGAGCCTCTAAGAGGTGACAGAGAAAAAGGAGAAATGGAAGGGCAGGAAAGAGTTTAATGAGATAGCGATGGGTGCAGTGGCTGGAGGATATGACGTAAATAGGGAGAGGTTTAGGGTCTGGAAGCTGTGGCAGAGATTGGGAGAGTTGTAGGGCCTGAAGGTTGTTAGAAAGGTAGGGAAGGCCTGAGGGTGTCAGAGAGATGTAAGTGGTAAAGGGATTGGAGGAAGTTAGAAAGACATGAAAGACTTCAACACCAGGGTGGTAGGAGGAGATTTAGGGAAGAGTGTAAATTTTGGAGGAATTTTCGATGATCGATAGTTCTGGGATAGACGATGAATATTATGGAGATAAGTTGGGTTGCTGAGATAGAGATGGATATAACCGCTGGTGGCAATGGCAAGCAAAGATACAGATGGCCAGATTGGCAGCTTGAAAATAGAATTCCACAATGAGTCAATGAAGAACAAATCGTAGGAATCTGTTCAACAGACAAGGGACTGTAAGTAACTGAAAGAGGGTCCAATCACAAGAGTCATAGAGTCAATGTCACACGGCACAGGCGAGTCCATTCAGTTAAAGTAAAAAGTAAAAAGCCGTTTCTACACCGCAAAGCCCTCCTTTCTAACGTCTGTGTGCTCGGGCCAGAATTGGGAGAGCTGCCTGACAGACTGTTCAAGCAACAGTGTGACTTCAGGAAGCCTCATTGTTTCAGATCAAACACTTACATGGAAACATCCTCCTGACTCCTCTCCCTCAACCTCATGGCGGCAGGTCAAACACTGACCCGGAAACCTCTTGGTAACCCCTCTCCTTCAGTCCCATGGTGTCAGACGAAACACTCACATGGAGACCTCCTGCTGACTCCCCTCCCTCAGCCTCATGGTGTCAGATTAAACACTGACACGAAAACCTCCAGCTGACTCCCTTCCCTCAGCCTCTTGTCATCAGATCAAACACTGACATGGAAACCTCTTCGTAAACCCTCTCCCTCAGCCTCATGGTGTCAGATCAAACACGAACATGGAAACCTCCTGCTGACTCACCTCCATCACCATTCTGGTGTTAGATCAAGCACTGACACGGAAACCTCCAGCTGACTCCCCTCCCTGAGCCTCATGGTGCCAAATTAAACATTGACACGGGAACCTTTTGCTGATTTGCCTCACTTCGCCTCACGGGGTCAAATCAAACACTGACACAGAAACCTGCTGCTCACTCCCTTCCGTCAGCCTCACGATGTCAGATCAAACACTGACATGGAAACCTCCTGTTGACTCCCCTCCCTCAGCCTCACGTTGTCAGATCAAACACTGACACATAAATCTCCTGCTGACTCCCCTCACTCAGCTTCAAGGTTTCAGATCAAACAGCGACACAGAAACTCTTGCTATCTCCCCTCCCTCAACTGAAGGATCAGTATTCCTCCATATTGAAAAACACTTACAGGAAGCACTGAGAGAGTAGCGAAAGTGGAAACTGTATGCTGGGTTGGCCATTTCAAAACCACCACCAAGAGGTGCTCAGCAGCAGTATTGCTCATCGAAATGGTCGGTCCAAAGGACATAGCTGTTAGATTGAGTCTGCACTGGATGGGGAGGTTCTAGATTAGAGTGGTGCTGGAAAAGCACAGCAGTTCAGGCAGCATCCGAGGAGCAATAAAATCGACGTTTCGGGGAAAAGCCCTTCATCTTTTGCCCAAAACGTCGATTGTACTGCTCCTTGGATGCTGCCTGAACTGCTGTGCTTTTCCAGCACCACTCTAATCTCGATGCAGTCATTGTTTTTACCTGCTGGATGGGGAGAGAGCGACAAAGGTAGGCGGGGGGGGGGGGGTGGGGGGGTGGGGGGGGTGACATCTTTGACCTCAATCTACCAGCTGCAGACAAATTGTTCAGTGATCTTATTGATAACAGTGACTACCGCATACAGCATTTGTAGAGACAAAGTCCCACTTTGACATTGTAAATACCCTCTGTCATTGTGTGACACTTTCACTGTGCTGAACGGGGCAGATTTCGAATAGATCTAGTAACTCAACTCTTGGCTGTATGTGATGATTCGGGACAGTACCAACAGCAGCAGATTTGGGCTCCAGCACAATTTTGACCATCACTGCCTAGCATATGCTGCACTTTACACTGACCTTTTAGCGAGTGCATTCACCCTTGCTCAATGGAGAATACAGCAGCACCTGACAAGAGCAGTACCCGGTACACCTAAAAATGAGGTGAATTTACCAAACAGGACCGCATACTCACCAAATCGCGTAAACTGCAAGTGATACAAAGATTTAGCCAATGAATCACACCTAATGTCTGCAATCCTGTCACATGCAGTCAGGTGAACAGTAGCGAACAATCAAACAACTCATTCGTGGAAGTGGATCCACAAATATTGCCATCCTCAATGGTGGAAGAGACCAGCACAACATTAGAAAAAAAAACTGAAACATTCACAAAAATGTTCAGACAGAAGTGTCGATGCAATTACCTATGTTAGTCTCCTGCAGATGACAGTCTTCAGCTGAATCGATTCATTTTTGCATGGTATCGGCATGCGGTTGGAGAGATTGGAGAATGCAAAGGCTCTGGGCCCTCAAAACATTCCATTCAAGCTGTTCTTGCTCGACTTCAGCACTGGCACCTTCGTGACAATGTTGGGAAACTGGACACACAGAGACAGAACATCAGACAATCAATGATTGTCACATTGGTTTAGAACAAATAACATAGAGCAATACAGTACAGAACACGCCCTTCGGCCCTCGATATTGCGCCGATCTGTGAACTATTCTCAGCTTACTCCCCCTCCACTCTATGCCAAAATCATCCATGTGCTTATATAAGGATTGTTTAAATCACCCTAATGTGGCTGAGTTGACTACATTAGCAGATAGGGCATTCTACGCATTTACCACTCTCTGCGTATAGAACCTGTCTCTGACATCTGTCTTAAATCTATCACCCCTCAATTTGCAGTTATGCCATCTCGTACAAGCTGATGTCTCCATCCTAGGAAAAAAGCCTTTCACTGTCTCCCTTATCTAATCCTCCGATCATCTTGCATGTCTCTGTCAAATCCCCACTTAGCCTTCTTCTTTCCAATGAGAATAGACCCAAGTCTCTCAGCTTTTCCTCATAAGACCTTCCCTCCAGACCAGACAACATCTTGGTAAATCTCCTCTGCACCTTTTCCAATGCTTCCACATCCTTAATGTAATGGGGCAACCAGAACCGTACACAATATTCCAAGTGTGGCCGAACCAACGTTTTGTACAGTTGCAGCGTGATATTGCGGTTCCGGAACTTAATCCCTCTACCAATGAAACCTAACACACCATATGCCTTCTTAACAGCACTATCCACCTGGGTGGCAACTTTCAGGGATCTATGCACATGGACTCCAAGATCCCTCTGCACATCCACACTTCCAAGAATCTTTCCATATACCCAGTACTCTGCCTTCCTGTTATTCTTCCCAAAGTGCATTACCTCAAAATTAGCTGCATTGAACTCAATTTGCCACCTCTCAGCTCAATTCTGCAGTTGATCCAACTCCCCCTGCAACCTATAACATTCTTCCAAACTGTCCACTACTCCACCGACTTTAGTGTCGTCTGCAAATTTACTAATCCATCCACCTTTGCCTGCGTCTAAGCAATTTATAAAAATGACAAGCAGCAGTGGTCCCAAAACAGATCCTTGTGGCTCACCATTAGTAACTGGACTACTGACCGAATATTTTCCATCAACCACCACTTACTGCCTTCTTTCAGAAAGCCAGATTCTAATCCAAACTGCTAAATTACCCTCAATTCCATGTCTCTGCATTTTCTACAACAACCTACCATGTATACCACGTCAACTGCCCTATCCTCATCCATATTCATAAACTGATGGAAGATGTCATCTACAGTGGCGTCATCAGCAACTTCTCATTACTAACCTACTCACTGAAGCGCAGTGTGTGTTCTGCCAGGGCCACTCATCCTGTGACCTCATTGAAGCCTTGATTTAAAGACAGACAACAAGAAAACACACAGCTGTATTCTAGAGGTGAGGCAAGAGTCACTGCACTTAACATCATCATACTTGCCTTTGAAAACCTGTGGCATCAAGGATTAAGAGCAAATGGGAATACAGAGAAAACGCTGCACCGGTTTAAGATATACTTTGTACAAAAGAAGGTGTTAGGATTTGGTGGGTTTGGGAAATGGAAAAGTAAGGCACCATACTCTTCAGGATTGATCGGGTTGTTCTTTCGTTTGACAGAGACCTCTGGTGGCAGTTTAACTGGATAGTCATCATGCCTCAAGTAAGGGAAAGGTTATTTCGGACTTTCCTTATAGTTATCTCAGTTAATGCTGGAATTGAACTCACACTGTTTGCATTAACCTGTAAGATAAACTAGACATCCACCTGAATTGAGCTAACCAAGTCCCCACGAAGCTCCTTCGGGTAGATATTTGAATATTAATCTTTTTAGTAATGCTTTTACACAGCTTTGGAGCAGACTGAACATGAAGCAAGCACGGTGTCTCAGTGGTTAGCCCTGCCGCCACACAGCACCAGGGAACCGGGTTCGCTCCCAGCCTCGGACGACTGTCTGTGTGGAGTTTGCACATTCTCCCCGTTTCTACGTGGGATTCCTCTGGGTGCTCCAGTTTCCTCCCACAGTCCAAAGATGTGCAGGTTAGGTGTATTGGCATGCTAAATTGCCCATAGTGTTAGGTGCATTAGTCAGAAGGACATGAGTCTGGATGGGTTACTCTTCGGAGGGTCGGTGTGGACTTGTTGGGCCAAAGGGCCTGTTTCCACACTGTAGGGAATCTTAAAAAAAAAGCTTCCCAGATTTGATGGGGTGACACTATCAGTGAGATGTAAGAGTGCCCTATGTCCTTGGCCTAGCAGTTTTCAAGTGCTTCATAAATAGCCATCCATCTACCATAAACTCACAAGTGTGGGTGTTCGCCAATGATTGCACAATGATCACGATTTGACAATGTTCGCGATTATGCATGTATGCAAAACGTGCAAGCGTGTGCACAAAAGTGACAAGTGACATCTGCATTACACACGATACAGAACTGAACCATCATCCACTACCAATATCCCGGGGATTAATGTTAACCAGAACTGGACTGACAAGATGAACTAATTCTCCATGTCTGTGAAGGGTTTATCTCTGAAACGTCGACTCTCCTGCACCTTGGATGCTGTCTGACCTGCTGTGCTTTTCCAGCCCGCCACATTTTGACCTATATACATTCATTGATAACAACAAAATGTCAGGGGCTAGGAATTCGGCCGGAATAACTTGCATCATGATTTTCAAAAGCCTGTCCACTATCTATAAGACACAAGTTGAATATGTGTGTTAATACACAATTCCCCCATTTGTCTGGCTGAATGCAGGTTCACCCCTCATCCACTGACACACAGTAGCAGCAGTGCCTGCCATCTCCGTGGTAATCTGCAGAAATTTAACAAGGCTCCTTACAAAGTCCCTCTGAAACCACGACCATCATAATTGGACAAGGGCAACAGATATATAGAAGTTCCATTCCAACCCTGATTGGGAAATACACTGCTGTTCTTTCAACTTCACTCACTCATGACCGACAGCACATCCAGCGGCTCAACGTGTCATCTCAACCCCACTTTCTCAGGGGCAACAAGGGACAAGTAGTAAATACTGGCCCAATGACCTTCCATGAATAAATCAGAATGGAAAATGTTGCCTAAACATGATCAATACTGGACACTGAGTTTTGTTTTTTTGTGAGAGGAGGATGGTTTGTTCCAGTCAGTGTCTTGCCTGTTGTGAATTGCTAAAGTGATATTCTGTTTGAAACAATCTGTCAATTGTTCAGAGGCATGGCTTGCATACTAAGAATCACACAGACTCTGACATTCACATGTCATATTGACTGGCATGGTGGCTCAGTGGTGAGCACTGCTGCCTCACAGCACCAGTGTCCCAGGTTCAATTCCTGCCTTGGGGACTGTTTGTGTGGACTTTGCACATTCGTCCTGTGTCTGTGGGTTTCCTCCCAAAGTCCAAAGATGTGCAGGTCAGGTGAATTGGCCATGCTAAATTGCCCATCGTGTTTCTGCATTGGTCAGAGGGAGATGGGCCTGGCTGGGTTGCTCTTCGGAGAGTCGGTGTGGACTCTTTGGACTAAAGGGCTTGTTTCCACACTGTAGGTAATCTAATCTAATGTCACTGAGTTGTGAAATGGATAGAATCGTTTGAAAATGTATTCGTATGCGACTGTAGAATGTTCAAACACACAGTGTTGCTGTTCTGTGAATATGTTTGTGTGACTATTAACACACAATATTAGTACAAGCAAAATGTTCGTATATTTTCAAAGTCCTTGCACTTAAGAATAATTTAGTCTTGGGTGTGATAACGAGACCCATCATTTGAAAGGCCCTTACTGTGATTTGTACACGGCTTTCATCATATTATGGTCATAAAACGTATTGAGGGATTGTGTGAATAACTGTCCAGCTCCAGTTTGAAAGCTGTTTGGACAGATTTTGTAGATGGTCACATAGAAATCGTGGTGAAGCTCAGTGGCACTGTGTCTTAATTGATGCTCTCATCAATGCCGTTTTCAACAACTTTGCTGACTGCAAGATGATGTGTTCACTGATCTGAACATGAATCAGCTGTTTACGACAGTCACTGAGTTGTGTAATAGTACGAATTGTGTCATAGCGAGCTGTGTATTCTGGTAATTTAATTATTTTACATTTCAACCAATTTTGTCCGAAAATAATGATGTTTGATTTTTTAAAAAATACATAAGAAATAATGTGATATTATCTCTTCAAGTGTAAAAGTGACCTGCCATATATTTCCCACAGACCAATCAAACAACAGTCAGACATTGTGTGTAATGCAGGATTCTCTGAGCAGGAATATATACCAGACAACATCACCACCCTCTCTGGTCGGGTTTGTCCCACTGACAAGACGCAGCCAGGCAGAGGGAGGCAGCTCTTTGGTACATAGTCAATGAGGTGCTCAGCATTGATGTTGGATCTTGTGGCTGCTGGACTGTTCTGAGGCAGATTATGGGGGCATCAGTAAAAGGGAAACATATATTTGACCTCATCATAACCAATTGGACTGCTGTAGGTACAACTCTCTATTTGATATATCGCCAAGACTAGCCACTGTATAGACCTTGTGGGTAGGAAGGTCCACCTTCACATTTTGTCGATCCTCCCCACCATGCCATGTAGCAACATATATGCTGAATGGACAGACTTTAACCAGATTGGGCAACTAATGACGAGGCGTCCATGAGGTGCAAGTGCGTTTTTGCCAGCAGCTAAATCGTGCTCTGCACAACTCATACAGTCTGCAACCTCACGGTTCAGCATACCTCCCGCTCTGCGGCAACCGTTAAGGCAGTGTTCCACTGTGGGTCAGTGAAGAATTCAGAAGGACATGTCGGGAGCAGCGCCAGCCAGACCTTGAAATGTGGGGTAAAACTGGAGAAACTCTTATTGTCTTCACCTACAAAATAGGCCGACATGCATGCTAAAAAGCATAAGCAGCAAGTGTTGGGCAGAGCTCAATGATCCCACATACAATGGTTCAGATCTGTGTTCCTGCCTCATGTAGTCGTAAAATATAATGGACATTGGAGGAGGAGGCTTCTCTCCAACAATGGAATCTCCGCTTATGGGGGGACGTCAGGGAACAAATAAAATTGTTGTATTTACAACATGGGGCGGTGATAACCTCGCGGTATTATCATCCAGAGACTATTCATCCAGAGGCCCCACGAATGTTCTGGGGATGCAGTTTTGAATCCCACCTGGGCAGATGATGGACTTTGAATTCAATAAGAATCTGGCATTAAGAGTCTAAAATGGACCATTGTTATTGTCAGAAAAATACCATCTGGGCCACGAATGTCCTTTCTTCCTTTAGGGAAGAAAATTGCCATCCCTCCCTGTTCGGCCTACATGTGACCTCAGGCACACAGCAAGGTGGTTGACTCTTTCACTGGGCAATTAGCGATGGGCAAGAAATGCTGCCTAGCCATGAATGAAAGAAAAAAAACTCAATCGTCAGCCAGGAGGACTGAGCAGGTAATCCATTTCGCTCTCATGCAGTAGGACCCAGCGTCAGAGACCACAATCCTCAGACAAATCGGTTCACTCCATTCGAAATCAAGAAATGACTCGAGACACTGGAAACTGTGACTGAATTCCATAGATTGCCACATCTCTAGCCAAGCTGTTCCATTCCATCAAGAACACTGACACCTATCAACAGTTTGATAAACGGCCCAACTATGTCCTGTAAATAAAAGCAGGACGCCTTGCATTGCAGCCAGTCACTGACACATCGGTGTATGTTCGACCATGTTAATGAGAAGCAAGGTGTTAGCAGTAATGTAATCAATCATCAATAACCTACTCAGGGGAGTTCAGTTAGTGTCCCGCAAAGCTCACATAGCTACTGACCACATTGCCAGCTCAGTTCGAAATAAAGGAATTACAAAGCAGTTGTGGGAGTAATTACTCTTAACATCGAGGAACCATTTAACAGTGTGTGACAGTTGTATCCCGAATAAAATTTTAATGATTTAGAATATAGGGGAGGTACTGTCCTGTTTGGAATTATCATCGGAAAAAATATGATTTTTGTCAGTGTCTGTAATTGGAACTCCAGGAGAACTCTGCAACTATTTCTCAGGATCGAGAATGTTCAACGCTCAATCTTTTCCAGGTGCTGCAATGGCCTTCGTTCAATCATCAGGTCAGACGTGTGAATGTTCACTGATTATACCATTTCTGAAAGAGTCCATATTCAAATACAACAAGGACATTTGTCAGCAGTAATGTAATCAATCAGCAATAACCTATTAAGGGATGTGCAGTTAGTGTCCTGTCAACCTCACACAGCTTCTGATCACATTGCCAGCTCAGTCTTACAAATGGCAAGTAATGTTCACGCCACATAAATATTCGACAAATAAGACTGAAGAATTAAAACATCCTTCTTTGATTTTAAATAGCATGACTGTCAGGATGTCCCAGCACGGTGTTCATCAGCATGCTTGGTGCTCTCGTTGACCAAACATTTCCCTGGTCAGGCTACATTTGCAACACTGTCATCAAGAGCAGTTCAGAGGCGAGGGATTCTGCAGTCATTAACTCACCTGCTGATTCCCCAAAGCCTGTGATGGATTGCATCCCAGGAATAAGCCAGGACAAAACGAGCCCATTTAATTGTTATCACTTCCACGGATATCCATCTCCTCCATCACTGATGCTCAGCAGTAGCAGTTGAAATTTTATTGCTGGAACAGCACAGCAGGTCAGGCAGCATCCAGGGAACAGGAGACTCGACGTTTCGGGCACAGGCCCTTCTTCAGGAATAAGCAGAGAGTGTTCAGCAGGAGAAGATAAAAGGTAGGGAGGAGGGACTTGGAGGAGGGGCGTTGGAAATGTGATTGGTGGAAAGAGGTCAAGGTGAGGGTGATAGGTCGGAGTAGGATGGAGGCGGAGAGGTCAAGAAGAAGACTGCAGGTCAGGAAGGCGGTGCCGGGCTGGAGGGATTCGGCTGAGACAAGGTGGGGGGAGGGGGGATGAAGAAACTGGTGAAGTCCAAGTTCATCCCCTGTGGTTGGAGGGTTCCTAGTCGGAAGATAAGACGCTCCTCCTCCGACCGTCGCGTTGTTGTGGTTTGGCGGTGGATGAGTCCACTGACCTGCATATCCTCGGTGGAGTGGGAGGGGGAGTTGAAATGCTGTGCTACAGGGTGGTTGGGTTGGTTCGTCCGGGTGGCCCAGAGGTGCTCTCTGAATCGCTCCGCAAGTAGGCGGCCTGTCTCCCCAATATAGAGGAGGCCACACCGGCTGCAGCGGATGCAGTAGATGATGTGGGTGGAGGTGCAGGTGAATCTGTGGCGGATATGGAAGTTTCCTTTGGGGCCTTGGAGAGAAGTGAGGGGCACTTCTCTCCAAGGCCCCAAAGGAAACTTCCATATCCGCCACAGATTCACCTGCACCTCCACCCACATCATCTACTGCATCCGCTGCAGCCGGTGTGGCCTCCTCTATATTGGGGAGACAGGCCGCCTACTTGCGGAGCGATTCAGAGAGCACCTCTGGGCCACCCGGAAAAACCAACCCAACCACCTTGTAGCACAGCATTTCAACTCCCCCTCCCACTCCACCGAGGATATGCAGGTCATTGGACTCATCCACCGCCAAACCACAACAACGCGACGGTCGGAGGAGGAGCGTCTTATCTTCCGACTGGGAACCCTCCAACCACAGGGGATGAACTTGGACTTCACCAGTTTCTTCATCCCCCCTCCCCCCACGTTGTCTCAGCCGAATCCCTCCAGCCCGGCACCGCCTTCCTGACCTGCAGTCTTCTTCTTGACCTCTCCGCCTCCATCCTACTCCGACCTATCACCCTCACCTTGACCTCGTTCCACCAATCACATTTCCAACGCCCCTCCTCCAAGTCCCTCCTCCCTACCTTTTATCTTCTCCTGCTGAACACTCTCTGCTCATTCCTGAAGAAGGGCCTGTGCCCGAAACGTCGAGTCTCCTGTTCCCTGGATGCTGCCTGACCTGCTGTGCTGTTCCAGCAATAAAGTTTCAACTTTGATCTCCAGCATCTGCAGACCTCACTTTCTCCTCAGCAGTAGCAGTGTATACCATCTACAAGATTCACTGCTGTCTTAGCAGGCACCACCATCAAAACCAACTGCATCGAGAAGAACAGACAGGCAGGTACTTTGGAAAATTTACGAACTGGCTTCTTTATATGGTCAGAAGTGATGACGTTTGCTCATGAGTTCACAATTCTCAACACTTCAGATCACAAAATCGGTCCAAGTGTAGCAAGACCTGGACAACAGCCAATCTCGGGGGCTGAAAAGTGGTAAGTAACATTCGTGGCACACCAATATCAGACTAGGGCCATCATCAGCTATCTCATCGCTATTCAACATCCAAACACATCACCATTGATGAGTCCATTGGCAACAACATTATCAGGTTTCTCTAAGAACATGGAGCTGCGATGGTTGCAACATCAGGTCAGAAGTTAGGTATTCTGTTGCTAGTGACATTTCTCCTGTCTTTCGATAGACTGTCTACTATCTCTGAGGTTCAACTTAAATATGATGGAATAATCCCCACTTTTATGAATAATTGCAGCTCCAACAGTACTCAAAGAGTTTGACACGATTAAAGACGAAGCAGCCCACTTGAATGATCCCAATCCACAATCACTCTCCCCCTCCAGGACCGACACTCAGTAAAAAGGTTTGAGAATGGCACTCCTTAGACAGCACCTTCCACCCTCATTACCACACTCATTACCATTGGAGATGGAGATTGGAGATGGTTACAGAGAGTGGTGAACTCAGCCCAGACAATCAGATATATAAATCCTATCCGTCAAGGAAAGGCTGCTGCATTCTCAAAGATCCATCCCGCCCTGGAAATGTTTTTCTACAACCTCTATCATCGGGGAGGAAGTACTGAACACACGCACCTGTCGGTTTTGAAACAGTCGCAACTCTACTGTTTTACAGCACTGATTGACTCACAAACTATTAACTTTCGCCTGTACCTATATTTTGTTTTGCGGCTGTTTACCTATTATTTACTTGTCTACACTACTTAATCTTGCGATCTGCCTGTATTACTCGCAAGACAAAGCTTTTCACTGTGCCTTGGCACACGTAAAAATAATTGCAATTCAATTCAATCTGGAAGGAAAAGAGCAGCACTTAGGGAATATTGATCATAATTCATTTGATTCGAATAAGCGTTTTGTAAAGAGACAATTAGACTAAGAGCTGGAGTCTTTGTATGACCCTGTCTTGTTTCATTAAGCTGAGAAGAGATTCATTTAATTGAATAGGAGACAATAATGACAACATTAGTCGGAATCTGAGGAGTGATAGATATTCTGAGGGAGATTATTATGGCTCAGACGAAACATATTCCCAAAAGTAAAAAAAAGGTGTTAAATGCATAACTCCTGGAAATCTAGGAACACACAGAACAGGAAAGGTGACATCAGACAGTGCCAATTCAATACTACAGAAACCTGATAGGAGTGTGGTCTGTGAAGGGGTGAGACTGAAAATGGAATTAGAAAGCAAAGAGTATGTGTGAAATGATGATGGCGAGAAATATCAGGCGATCTTTAGCAGATTGTTTTTCAACACAAAGAATGAAAACGTGTTCGGAATATAAAAGGCAAACAAGAGAAACCACACGTCCAAATTTGTTTTGGTTCTGCATTTGGATTGAAACTGAAAGGGAGCTCAACAGTCTGGCTTATTTTGATGAATCTGGGGAGAACTGTCTGAGAAGCCCATCAGACCATTCTCAATGTTACTGAATTTAAGAATATGAGATCTAGTCGCCGAGACAGGGTGGTAACGATGGAGAAAGTCAGGATTGCGGATGCTGGAGATCAGAGGAGCGAGTGAGGTGCTGGAAAAGCGCAGCAGGTGAGGTAGCATTCGAAGAGCAGGGGAATCAATTTTTTCGGCGTTTCCTGACGAAGGGCTTATGCCCAAGACGTCGAATCTCCTGCTGCTCGAATGTTACCTGACCTGCTGTGCTTTTCCAGCGCCACATATTCGAAGGTAGTAATGATTGAATGTTTTGGGAACCTTTGATGACAAGAGTAATTGTGAGCTCAGTCAAAGCGAAAAAGGATGTACATGTAAGAAACTTGTGGCATTGGAATGCCTTAAAAACACAAAAACTAAACAGGGAAAATGTAAACAAGGAGTTAGGGCGAAAAGGCATCAGGAAATGTCTTTGGCAAACAGGATTAAGGAAAATTCCAAGTCGGTTTATCAGGATTAAGAATTTAGCCAAGGAAAGACTCGGTCTACTCAATGACAAAGGTGGGAATTTATACGTGGAGCTGAAGGAACTGGATGACGTCCTTAACTAATTCCACTTTGCGTTGGTATTCATAAAGGAGAAGGACATGGTGGATGATGAGTCCATAGAAGGTGATGTTAATATTCCAGAGTTTTTAGTTATTAAAAAAAACAATGGAGGATGCACTGGGCTTTTTGAACAGGAAGAAGGCGGACAGGTCTTCAGGATATCATAGGATCAGTCCCAGAATACTGAGGGAAGATGGGAGTAAATTGTTGAGGCATTTTGCACACTAGTCGAATGCTCTTCAGTCACAGGAGAGGTTCCAGAGAATTGGAGAAAAGGTAATGTTGTTTCCCTGTTGAAGAAGGGTTATTACAAGTGATTTCAGGTCGTGACTCATGTATCAGTGGCAGGAAAAGTATTGGAGATTCTTATCGATAGAACTGACTCATATTTGGAAACATATCGACATACTAGCAAACGGCAACATGGCTTTGTGTGGGCAAGATCAAATCTCACAAACTTGATTGAATATTTTGAACAAGTCACAAAGGTGATTCATGAGAGCCTGGAGCTGGAATTTCTCAATATGGACTTTCGTAAGGCCTTTGATTTGAATCCTTCAGGCTGGTTCAAACAGAAGGTGAAGTCAAATGGGATTAGAGTGAGTCGGTAAGGTGGAGAGACAAATGCTTGGTCATAGAAGACACAGTAGTAGTGGAAGAGAGCTTTTGTCATTGGAGATCAGTTAATAGATTGGGATCATTAGGGTGATGGCCAGAGGATACAGAAGAATATATGTTGGCTGGCGACTTGGACAGAGAAAACGCAGATGCAGTTTAATCTGGACAGTTGTGATATGATGCAGTTCAGAAGGTCTAATGCAGCAGTGAAGTATAAAGTAGATGGAAAAACAATTAGTCAACGGGATCTCCGTGTACAGCTCCACATTTCCCTGAAAGTGGCAACACGGGCTGATAGGGTGGTCAAGAAGACTTATGGAAAACTTGCGGACAGCCATATGAACATACAATGTAAAAGTTGGCAGGCCATATTTCAGCCGTATAAAAATGTAGTTCAGGCACATTTGGAACATGTGTATAGTAATGGTTGCCACACCAAGAGAATGATGTGTGAGGAGTTACCAGATATACATTTTCAAAATTATCAGAAGCATAGATAAAGTAAAGTTAGAGGCTTTTCTTTTCCCAGAGTATAAATATCAATGACTAGGAGCCAGAAGCATTAGTTAAAATGGAGAGGGTTAAAGTGAGATATGATAGGCAAGTTTTTGTTCCAGACAGAATGTGAAAGTGCATGGAATTTCTGACAGAGGTGAAGATTTAAAAAAAGTTACTTTTGAAAGGTGTCTTCACACAGCGTTGGGTATGTAGGGAATACATAGAAGCCAAAGCTTTCTTTTTAACTTTAGAAAGGCAAGATGTGACAGTACAGGCTTGCTTGGCTGAAGGGCGTATTCCTGTCTTATTATGTTCTTAAAGGCAAAATGTTAGCAAGGAAGTGTGACAAATCTGGTTCCGTTTTTTTTCTAAAAGCTGTTCCTTTTCTCAAGGATACTGTGTCTTTGACTTTTTTCAGAGGGGTCATAAAACCTTTCTGGTTCTTACTAGATTAGTTTGTTACAAAGATTAAAAGGTATTGAGTGGCCTTTTTGTTTATACGTGAACAGATGAGACTTCAGCACAAATGGGCCATGTTTTAGAATTGACCTGTATAATGAAAGGGGAGTGGTCGGCTCACTAACTGAGCAGTTCAGTGCACATCTAGTTAGCAGTTCAGCTGTATGGGAACAGACTGCAAGACTCTCTCTCTCTCCTTCTGTCCTTCTAACTTTACCTTGTAAGTATATGGCCCATTGTCTCTGTTTTTGAGGGGGTTGCTTATTGGGAGTGTTGTGCATATTCAGAACAACATAATTTAATTACAGTTTGGATAGATTGAGTTCGATAGGGATTCCTTATTCTGTTTTTTGTGGTTCATTGTGAAATTTTGCGAATTTTCTTTTTGTCTGCTAAGAAATCTAGAGGTCAACCTAGCTATCTTATTCCAGGTAATTTTCATAGTCCACTTACCAAAACAAATTACAAAGTTATGATCTGGACTTACCTGCTCGTGAATGTTCTGAGTGGTCTGGCCTTGTCCATAACAGATTGGCAGCTCGTTGCGGGATATTAAACAGCGAGTGGTAGGTGCTAGCGTCTTTATTTCTGGTGTTAGTTTGGTTGGGTAGACATAGCATAGGATAGTAATGGTTCTTTGAATCGCCAAAGGTTTCTAGATTTGGATGCGGTGACATTGGACGTTTTGCAAAAGGTGACTAAAACTAACTTGCATGAATTAGCAGAGAAGCTGGGGTTGGAACTGCCTGCTTTTGTGAGGAAAGGAGATATAATTACATCAGGACGTCAGCAGTTAAACTTTCTGGGGAAACCTTCAAAATCTATAGAGATGGCAAGAACTCAATGGCAAATGAAGTGGCTTGATGGAAAAGTGAGAGATGAGCAAAGGGAAGCAGAAATGAAACTTTCTGAGTCGCGATTAAAAGCAGAAGAGAGAGAAAAAGAGACAGCAACAGAAGACAAGGAAAACACAAGAGCAGCAGAACAGAGAGGAACACGGAGAGCAGCAGTAGAGAAAGCAAAAGAGAGAGCTTTTTAACTTGAGAAACTGACATTGAAATAGGAAAGACACCTTAAAAGACTGGAGTTAAAAGCTGAAGGTATCCTTCGCAAGGAAGTGGTGTGAACTCATGTGGAAGAGCAGTGAGATAAACAGTAAGGTTAACAGCTGAAGTGGTTGGTGTTTATGAACTGATCCATAAAAGCTGCCTCTTTAACACCTATTCCTACATTTGAGGAAACTTTCACAAGAGACTTGATTGATTGCGTAGGCCCATTCCACATACAAAAAGAGAGAATAACCATTTATTAACAATAATGGATGGGTCGACGAGATAACTTATTCCGGGTAATTTGCAAAATTATGGTCTGGGCCTGCTTGCTTAAGACTGTTTTGAGTGCTCTGGCCCAGTCAAGAACACATGTCTCACACAAATATCTATTGATTTAAAGTTTGGGTGAAGATTTGTAGCTCAGGTGCTTGTTGTGGTTCTGTTCGCCGAGCTGGAAATTTTTGTTGCAAACGTTTCATCCCCTGTCTAGGTGACGTTCTCAGTGCTTGGGAGCCTCCTGTGAAGCGCTTCTGTGGTGTTTCCTCCGACATTTATAGTGGCCTGTCCCTGCCGCTTCAGGTTGTCAGTTTCAGCTGTCCGCTATAGTGGCCGGTATATTGGGTCCAAAACGATGTGTTTGTTGATGGAGTGTGTGGATGAGTGCCATGCTTCTAGGAATTCCCTGGCTGTTCTTTGTTTGGCCTGCCCTATAATGGTAGAGTTGTTCCAGTCGAATTCATGTTGCTTGTCGTCCGCGTGTGTGGCTACTAAGGATAGCTGGTTGTGGCGTTCCGTGGCTAGTTGATGTTCATGGATGCGGATCGTTAGCTGTCTTCCTTTTTTGTCTTATATAGTGTTTTGTCCAGTCCTTGCATGGGATTTTGTACACTACATTAGTTTTGCTCATGCTGGGTATCGGGTCCTTCGTTCTAGTGAGTTGTTGTCTGAGGGTGGTTGTTGGTTTGTGTGCTGTTATAAGTCCTAGTGGTCGCAGTAGTCTGGCTGTCAGTTCTGAAATGCTCCTATGTGTGGCTAGTCCTTTGGGTTGCGGCATGTCCACGTTCCGGACAAAATTACGACTCAATTACTCGGGGTCACGAATTGAAATTGAGAGCGAAAAGGTTTTGTGGAGAAATACATGGAAAAATCTTGATGCAGAGGTTGATGGGTGCCTGGAACGCATTGCCAGTGGAGGTGGTAGAGGTGGGCATGATAGCGTCATTTAAGATGTATCCAGACAGATACATGAATAAGCATGGAGCAGAGGGATACAGACCCTTAAAAAGTAGGTGACAGGGTTAGATAGAAGATCGAGATCAGCGCAGGCATGGACGTCCAAAGGGCCTGTTCCTGTACTGGAATTTTCATTATTCTCTATTTTTTTGTGTCCCCTCAGTGAGATCTCGTGCAACTGCAGTCACTTTTTGTTTTAATGTTTTCAGTGATTCCCTTTACCAAATGAGGCAACTTTAAGCCTCGACCTCTTCAAGTGGTCGTGCATTAGTCTGGAATGCATGGTCTCCTCCAGTCCGACTGTAACAGTCACATGAGGATAGACTTACTTCATTCAGTTCCTGAGCAGCAATCTTAATGATGTCTCAACAAGATTCAAGGATTTGGTAACAGGTCACTTCGTCTTAGGAGCAGCATTACACAAAGTCAGAGCGCGAAACATATCTCGTTATCATGCTTTATGGTCTCCAGAAAGATTGCTGCCAATCTTTTTATTTTGCAGCTGGTCAGTTACTTAATTCATGTCTCCTTTTCTAAACAATGTGAAACATAATGCCGTAGTGTTCTGGCATTACTCCCATACGCAAGCAAGTAAGGTTTTAAAAAATGAAAGTTTAGCGTTCATCCCTCAGCAACTCTCATACATTCCATCCAAAAGTCGATGCAATGAAGGGGTTAGTTGAACTTGTTTGTTCGGTGAGTGTGATAAATGTCAGTTTCCATGGACTCATATTCCCCAGTGAAGCTTTCTATATTTTCATGATAAATGGGCTCCATTCAGTTTGTTTTTTTGCCACAATACGAGCGGGAGCACCAACACTAACAAGGATCAACAGCTCAAGTGAGGGAATAAGAGAGATCAGAGTCTGACGAAATTGCATGGTAATATTCCAACAAAAGAACAATCCGCAGAGTAACGGACTTGAATGTTCTAACAATGGGTCCGATTCTGAGAAACATCGATGCAAATGTTACAACAATGCACAGGAGTTTATCTTGGAATTTGTGGGTGTTTTCGACGTATTATGATCAATTGTCAATATCAACGCGGATCCTCGTTGCACTTTCCATTATTCAACATTTTTATTATCCAATCCTGGGTATCATTGGTGTCCCTGGTAAGTATCATTGTCCCGTTATTATTCCTTTAAACCATGTATAATTATATTACTTTTTAAATGATTTGCTCTCTAGTTCTTGTGGCTGAAATTGTGCCTGCTGAGGCTCTGAATCCAGATATTCACTCTCGAAGCCACTACTAACTGCATCAGCGTAATTTTCACTCTCTTCATCTTTACTTCTGGCAGTGTCCCCCGTGAATCTAAATTTTGAACAACTCAGCTTTCGCATAGAACCTTGATTTATTGCATCGTTCCCCTTGTCATTTAAATATTAGGAGCATGGAGGTCACTCTCTTCTGTTCTGGTTACAAACTCCATTTTCTTCCTCTAACTCTATTCCGTTCCAGGGCCATTAACAAAGGTTGAAACCAAAAGGTGATCCGTACTCCTGACATCACACCCAACCATTCCTAATTTTACCTACTGATATATCCAGAACAGTATTCACTGCCTGGTAATATCTGCTATTTGATCCTTGAGCTACCAAATGCAGTCTTAATGACACTAATAATCTGCTACTGACTCTCCAAGCTTCCTACCTGCAGAAGTAAATCTGAGTCGATATTCCACAGCTCGTATCTGAACTCAGACCAAAATCCCATCGATTCATTATTCCTGTGTGCACTGATCTATATTGGTATTCCAGGATTGTACATTCGGCCCGAGACCTTAACTCAGATTTCTTTCCATAGATGTTGCCAGATGTGCTGAGCTTTTCTCGAAAATTGTGTTTTTGTTTCTGAGTTACAACATGTGCAGTTCTGCTAATTTCAGTCCTGTAACTGGGTCTTGCGATGCCTTTATTTTAATATTCTCAAGCACGTCATCACATCTGTCTATGAAACCTCCATCAGTCTCTCTTTCCAAACCTCTGGCAGTTCTACATACTAAAACTCGTTTCCTCCCAGTATCTTCTCTTTCAAACAACATCTATCAACATCTTTCAACACCTACCACCACCAACGTCCCCTCCACCCATACTCCCCGACAAACGCACACAAACTTTCTCTCACTCTCTCTGAACCTGTACCTTTGTCCTCGTGCAATGTAGTTATAGTGGCCCCATAACTTTCTGCGAACCCCATTTCCTGTAAATCAGAGCATGAGCTCTTTATATTCATGTGCAATCTTTCCACTTCCTCTTAATAACTTAATTTCTTGATGCCATTGCCAAATGTTGTTACATTACATTTGTTCCACTCATCAAGATCTTGGATGTTGATTGTAAATATTTGAGGACCAAACACTGATCACGATGTTAGGACGATGGCTTATGCCGTCAAACGTAGCAAGATTGATTTTCCCAATATCTGCTTCCAGTTTGGTAACCATTCAGTCTTCTGTGGCACATTTGTTGGGCTCTGTGTTACATGAACACTTAAGAACCAGGAGCATGCAACAACAATTCAGCCTCTCCAGCTTGCTCCACCAATAAAGGCGAACATGGCTGATGTCATGCCTGCTTCAGTTCCACTTTACTCCCTGCTCTAAATCATCCTTTAGTTGTTCAATGTCCCCGAATGCACTGCACTCTGTGGCAATGAATTGTACCAATTCGCAAACCATCTCTTTGTTTTAAAAAATCAGCTACCCTTTATTCACAGGCTTTGATCTCTGCTTTCGATTGCTCCATACATGGAAACAGTCTCCTGACTTCGAGTTTGTCAATGCCCTTTACAACTTTATAATTTCTAAATTAGATCTTCTCCCGTTCTTCGATACTGCAGAGAGTGCAGGCTTGATCTACTCAATCTCTCTTCACAAGGCAGATTTGACTGAACATCTTGTGAACTGTTTCCAATGCAACTCAACCCTACTCAAGTGAGCGATCAAAATACACGATGCTCCAGTTTTCGTTTCACAAATGTGTATTTGTGGCAGGAACACCTTACTGTTGTCCCGTATTCCTTTTATAATAAATGCAAGGATTCCAGTCGCCTTCTCTAATATCTGCAAGATCTACATACTTGTCTTCTGTGATTCATACACGAGGAAACCCAAAACTCTCATTGTTTGGCAGAACTGGTCCTCACCCTTACCCTTAGCAATTTCTCCTTCGAATCCTGCCACTTCCTCCAGACCAAAGGGGTAGCCATGGGAGCCCGTATGGGACCCAGCTATGCCTGTCTCTCTGTTGGCTGCTTAGAACAGTCCATCTTGCGTAATTACATCGGCACCACTGCCCACCTCTTTCTCCACTACATTGATGACTGCATGAGCACCACCTCCTATGAGGAGGTTGAGCAATTCATCAACTTCACCAACACATTACACCCTGACCTTACATTTACATGGGCCATCTCTGACACCTCTCTCCCCTTCCTGGACCTCTCCATCTCCATTAATGACGACCGACTTGACACTAACATTTTTTACAAACCCACGGACTCCCACAGCTACCTGGATTTCACCTCATCCCACCCTACCTCCTGCAAAAATGTCATCACGTATTCCCAATTCATTCGCCTCAGCCGTATCTGCTCCCAGGAGGACCAGTTCCACCACACAACACACCAGATGGCCTCCTTCTGAAAAGACCGCAAATTCCCTTCTCACGTGGTTAACAATGCCCTCCAACGCATCTCGTCCACATCCTGCACCTCCACCCTCAGAGCCCAGCCCTCCAACCGTAACAAGGAAAAATGCCTCTGGTGCTCACCTTCCACCCTACCAACCTTCGCATAAACCAAATCATCCGCCGACATTTCCAAAAAGACCCCACCACCAGAGATATATTTCCCTCACCATCCCTTTCTGCTTTCGGCAAAGACCGTTTCCTCCGTGACTATCTGGCCAGGTCCACGCACCCCTACAACCCACCCTCCCGTCCTGGCATCTTCCCCTGCCACCGCAGGAATTGCAATACCTTCGTCCACTCCTCCTCCCTCACCTCCATCCAAGGCCCCAAAGGAGCCTTCCACCTCCATCAAAGCTTTACCTGAACATGCACCAATATCATTTATTGTATCTGTTGCTCCCAATGCAGTCTCCTCTATATTGGGGAGACTGGATGCCTCCTAGTATTGCGCTTTATGGAACATCTCTGGGACACCCGCACCAATCAACCACACCGCCCTGTGACCCAACATTTCAACTCCCCCTCCCACTCAGCCGAGGACATGGAGATCCTGGGCCTCCTTCACCGCCGCTCCCTCACCACCCAACGCCTGGAGGAAGAACGCTTCATCTTCTGCCTCGGAACTCTTCAACACCAGGGAATCAATGTGGACTTCAACAGTTTCCTCATTTCCCCTTCCCCACCTCACCCCAGTCTCAAACGTCCAGCTCAGCACTGTCTCCTTGACTTGTCCTACCTGTCTATCTTCTTTTCCACCTATCCACTCCACCCTCCCCCTGACCTATCACCTTCATCCTCTCCCCAACTCACCTATTGTACTCTATGCTCCTTTCTCCACACACCACACTCCTCTTATTTATCTCTTCACCCTTCAGGCAATCTGCCTGTATTCCTGAGGAACGGCTTTTGCCCGAAACGTCGATTTTACTGCACCTCGGATGCTGTCTGAACTGCTGTGCTTTTCCAGCACCACTAATCCAGAACCGAAAACCCTTTCTAATGAAGCAGTCTGAAATTTCTCTCCATTTCGATAATGAGTTGACCTTCTATAACTCATTCCTGAAGAAGGGCTTATGCCCGAAACGTCGATTCTCCTGCTCCTTCGATGCTGCCTGACCTGCTGCGCCTTTCCAGCAACAGATGTTTCAGCTCTGATTGCCAGCATCTGTAGTCCTCACTTTCTCCTCCTTCTATGACTCTGACAAACATGGATGATCTCATACTTATTCACGTTTATGTCGTCAAACAACTTTTGATACATATTAATTATATAATTATTTCAATTAATTAAAAATATATTAATTTCCATATGTCTTGTTTCTTCATTGTAACTTACCATGTCCCCAAATTCGGTCTCATCATAATTTGTCAAAATGATTTTCTATCCCGTCTCTAAGTCATGAATATAGACTGCAAACGGTTGGGGACTCCAAGACTGAAACCCTGTGGTGCCTTACTCGTTACATCTTCCACACAGTGAAGAAGGCTTTTGGTATGCCTTCCTCGATAGGTCAGAGTATTGGTTAAAGGAGTTGCGAGGTCATGGTGCGGCTGTACAGGACATTGCTTTGGCCACTTTTGAAATACTGCATGCAATCCTGGTACCCATTCTATCGGAAAGAAGTTGTGGAACTTGAAAAGGTTCATAGAAGATTAACAATGATATTGCTGGGGTTGGAGGGTTTGACGTACAGGGAGAGGTTGAATGGGCTGATGCTGTTTTCCTCGTAGCATCAGAGGCTGAGGGGGTGACCTTATAGAGGTTTATAAAATCATGAGGGATATGGATAGGATAAATAGATAAGGCGTCTTCCCTGGGTTGGGGGAGTTCAGAACTAGAGGGCATAGGTTTAGGGTGAGAGGAAAAAGATGTGAAAGAGGCCTAACGGGCAACCTTTCTCACGGAGAGGAATGTGTATGGAATGAGCTGCCAGAGGAGTTGGTGGAGGCTGGTACAATTGCAACATTTGAAAGGCATCTGGATGGGTCTATGACTAGGAAGGAATTGGAGGGATATGTTCCGGGTGCTGGCAGGTAGGACTAGCTGGGTTGGAATAGCTGGCCAGCATGGCCAAGTTGAACCGAACGGTTTATTTCTGTGCTAGACATCTCGATGACTCTATCACCCTGTGACATTTATGAAACCAATTATTCGTTCTGTCTGCATTTTGTTGTTTACCCAAGTCTCGATCTAAGTATCTTCTAAATGTATTTTAATATACATCATGGATTAACCTTACATGCATCGCCTTGTCAAATGCCTTCTCGAAATCCAGATCCATAACATCAACAGGAACTTCACTTTCCGCCTTGCCTGTCAAATCTGTTGAAGAGCTCGAGCAAATGATTCAAACATGATTACCCCTCCGCAGAACCATGCTGTCTCTTAGGTTGCAGTTTGGCTTTGCAAATGTTGTGCTATTAATTAGCTTGCCTTCAGTCCCAGTCAGCTTCTCAATATTTTTTTTCTTTAAGGCCATGATTGTTCAAATGCTTCCTCCCTTTCTATAATTCTTATATTCCCTTCAATTTCCTGTGTAATTGTCACAGTTTGTGCTCTGATTGATGTGTAGGGGCCTTGAGTGGCTGAATGATCTCCTTCTGTTCCTTTGTCCTCGTTGTATTTCAGTGTTACCACCTCCAGGACCTGACAGTCTCGCTCCTGTCCCTGAGTGAGGCCCAACATCTGGATGCCCTTCACCTCTTGTTGCAGAATAGGTTTTAAAGCGGATAGAATACTCCTGTTTATGTGCAATTGTTTGAAGGGGCTGAAAGATCTCTTTGAAAATTAACAATCTCCTCCCACATCCCGACAGTGGAATCGGAGGAGTTTCTGGTCTCTGCCTGTTTCCAACAACAGACATGTACCCTGTCTTTTTGCATAAAATGTCTACAGCGCAGCGGTTTCATAGCCATTTCTTGTTGTTTGCAACAGGACTGAATTTTCTCCTTTCGTTCCAGTATAACAATCGCCTGTCACTTCATGATCCCTCCCATTTGCTGTGGTAATGATTTAAAGAAGTTGAATAAACTGATCCCATTGCTGTGTGCCAGGATAATGTGCTGCATGGTTCACTCGGAGTCCAGTATTATTTGCTCTAGCAGCTGATTGGCCTCCTCCTGTAAATGTATATCAGACACCAGCAGCGAACAAACCTTCTCTTGTTCTGGCATAACATGTTCGAAAGGCTGAATGACCTGCTTTTGTTATCTGCAACAGGGCTGACAGACGAAACGCGCCTCCACTCTTATTGCCCTAAACAAGATCTAGAGACTGAACAGCCTCCTGTGCAACACACTCAAGAGGCTGATGAGCCACTTCTTGCTCCATGTCACAAGCTTGTGAAACTGAATGGCATCTCCTCTTTCCCTTGAACAGGCTTGAGGGGCTGAATCGCATGTCTCATTCCGATGTGACAGACCTGAATCGCTTAACAACCTCGGCCTGTTTCTGTACAACATACGAGAGAGGCCGAATGACCTCATCCTACTATTACCTTGCATCAGGCTCAAGAGACTGAGTAACCTGTTCCTGTCGAACAGACTCATGGAGCTGAATGGCCTCGTCCTCCGCCTGTGCAACAAACTGGAGAGAGTGACAAGCCTGTTCCTCTTGCTGTGTAAAAGGTCTAAGATAGAATGAATGATTTACGTGTTTCATGGATAGAATGGCCACTTTTGTATCTCCTGTAACAGATTGATTGTGTGCTCATCAATATCTACTTAGTTAAATGCAGTGGTCCTCCCACCTCGTCGCTAAACACTTATTGAAATGCAGGGAAATTGGTTGATTAATTTGGTCTACCTTAATTGCAGAAATGACAAACGGAATTTCTTTATCCAAATCCACTGGATAATCTTGATAGCCTCCAAAGTGGTATTTAAAGTTTGATGCCATCGTTCTAATGTTCTTTGCACTTCTGGATAGACCTGTGGTAGTGGCCTGTTTTATTCTTGAGCTATCCACAACTTCCTTGAATAGCTTTGATGTGAAATTTGAACCGTGACCTAATTGTACCTCTGTGGGTAGTTCATATCTAGTCAAAGAAATTGAGATACCATTGTGCAATCCTTTTAGCTGTGATATTGTGTTATGGAATGTCTTCTGGAAATCGAGCAGAGACAGCTATCCTGGTCAGCAAATACTGATTCCCACTTTTTGTTTTAGCAATGAAACACACAAACTATTAGAACACTTGTTAAAGCTTCCTGAAAGGCAGGAATTGATACTGAAAGTGTTGTTTTGATTTTCTCTGCTCAATACCCGACACCTATGATATGTCTGGCAAAATTCAAACGCATAAATATGCAGTCCAAGTCATCAGACATCTTTCTGTCTTTTGTCTCCAGCTTTCCTTATGCCCAGATGACCTTCAACTGGTAATTAATATGTTTCCTGCAACACATCCTTTCTATTATCGACAGTTTCTACGATACGACACGATTCATTTCTGCCCATTTGTTGTCCAGTTGAATGTGCAATGGTGTCCATTTCCTCATCAAGACCTCATTTCCAAGACAGTAAAATTCTGGATGTCAGGTTCCCCTTCTCTGTCTGCTTTTTGATGCATTTGCTTTAGTTTCTCATCGTTCTATTGGAAGGTAGTTGATTTCTTGGCACTAAGATTATCCATTTTTACCTCCACCTCATCTTTTTATTTTTTGTCTCAACGGATTGATCAAATTAGTCTGCAATGAATACAATTTGGAAGTGCTTGGTTGGACTGCAGTGGACAAGGTCAGAAATCAAATGACACCAGGTTGCAGTTCGGCAAGTCTATTTGAAATTGCAAGCTTGTCATAATAAAGAGATTCAAGACGCAGTATTTAAAACCAAAAAATTAACAACTTTAAAACTAGTTATTGTTGTTGTATCCTTTCATGAGTTTCGTGGTAGCTGCTGATTAAAATGCAGAATTTAGATTTTTCCCGTGTCTTTGGCCTTCGATAACTAAAGGTTTTATTAATATACAAGGAGTGATATGTCAAGTCATACATTGCACTTCAAGTATGAGATATTTGGCTGTTGTTTGTTTATTCTTAGAATTCGCCTGCTGCTTCAGCCTTACTCTTTGCGACGTTGTTATTACAGTCAGGAGAATCCCTAGTATATACATCCTGCAATAACGCAATTTCTTGATTTTCTACGGGGTCTTCAACCACATTAGGCTGCATTCCGACGCATGGTCCAGCTTTATCATTACCAAGGGCAAGTTTTATTCCTGGATCCAAGCGTTTCCCCTCCCACCAATCCTTCACTTTTCATCGAACACTCCAACCTAACGTTTTTAATGGAACTCTTCTTGTCACACCATGAATTTCACATGTTAACACCTTTCCTTCTGGCGATTGGACTTCTGAATTACGTCTCCCCTCATCTATTAGCATCAAAGATTGGCTTGCATCCATATCGCCAAAAATTTCTTTACGTGCTCCTTCTAGCATATACTTGTAAACCTTACCCCTGCAAATAAATTGTTGAAGGAGTTCTGGCACTTTCTTTTCATCCAACCCCTGACCAGGCTATGTATTCTGTTGCAGACTTTTCGCTTCCCCTGTACTTTCCTTTAACATTTCAACAAAACTCATTGGCCTATCCTGCGTTCCACATCCGTCTGCACAGTACTTTATCGAACCACCAACAGTGTCTTCATATGGCCTACTTTCCTGCTATGAAAACACTGAGTATTTTTACTTTTCTTTTCACCTCATGGGTTTCCTTTTTACCCTATGGTAAACTATTTTCACTATCTTCAGTGCGATCCCATTCTCCCTTACCACCTGAGGATTTGTCTTTGCCCGAACTTCTATCTCTCACAGATACACATTGGCATTGGAAGCTGTACATCAAATTATGAACAAAGTCATAATCATTCAGCGTTTCTGCTAATCTTTTCGCTTTCAATCTCTGCTCTTCCACTTGAATTCCGACACATTTAGGAGCTGCATCTGTGAACTCCTCTGAAGTAAGCATCGTTCTTAGAAAGTTATATGACAGTATTAAGTACAGGAGTTGGGAGGTCATGTTGCAGTTGTACAGGATATTGGTTAGGCCACTTTTGGAACATGCATGCATTTCTCGTCTCCTTCCTATCGGAAGAATGTTGTGCAACTAGAAAGTGTGCAGACAAGATTTACAAGGATGTTGCCAGGGTTGGAGGATTGAGCTTTCGGGACAGGTTTAATAAGCTGGGGCTGTTTTCTTCTGGATCGTCGGAGGCTGAGGGGTGACATTATAAAGGTTTATGAAATCATGAGGGGCATGGATAGGATAAATAGGCAAAGTCTCTTCCTTGGGGTGGGGAAGTCCAGAACAAGAGGGCATTAGTTTAGGGTGCAACGTAAATATATGAAAGAGGCCTAAGGTGCAACTATTTCTCGCAGAGGATTGTATGTGTATGGAATGAGCTGCCAGAGGAAGTGATGGAGGCTGGTACAATTGCAGAATTTAAAAGTCACCTGGATGGGGATATAAATAGGAAGGAATTAGAGGGATATGGACTGGTTGCTGGCAGGTGGGACTAGATTGGGTTTGGATATCTGGTCGTCATGAAACATTTGGACCGAAGGGTCTGTTTGTGTGCCGTACGTCTCTATGATTCTATGACTCCATCTATGTTCAATGCTCTTGCCAAATTACCTTGAATAAAGTGATCAAAATTACTTTGTTTGATTCTTTCTGTTTCAGGTAATGTTTGACCAGAGTGATTCCCGAAACGTTTCTGTACGTGTCCAATACTAGTTTATATGCGCTTAGGATAACATTTACAACTTCAATGTGTTCCGCAGATGTCTCGTCTGAAAGTAATGCGAATACAATACTGGTAAATTAATTTGAATAAACAACACGAAATGTCATCACCCACTTCACTTTTTTTAAGCCACTCTTTCAAAAGAATTGGAAGAAGCTGCTGTGACCTCATAACTTAGGCAACACATTTGGCTCTGATGAGTTTGCTTATAATCACCATCCTCCTCACTGTGCCTACTGGTTCCAGTAAACAGGCAGAGAATTTAAACAAGTATTTTACATTGTCCTCACAAGGGAAGACACTGAAAGTATTTCAATGACATAAACAACATGGTAGCAGGAGAAAAGTTCTCAGACTGTCTCTAACGAAATAAACAAGGTTTCTGATAAAACGTCAGCAGCAACTCATAAACTGTCCTAAAATAAGTGCTTGCGGAATCATAGAGTCATAGAGATGTACAGCACGGAAACAGACCCTTCGGTCCACATTTTTCATGCTGACCAGATATCACAACCCAATCTAGTCACATCTGCCAGCACCAGGCCCATATTCCTCCACATCCTTCTTATTCATACACCCAATCAGATGCCTTTTAAATGTTGCAATTGTCCAAGCCTCCACCACTTGCACTGGCAGCTCATTCCATATGCATATCACCCTCTGCGAGAAATAGTTGCACCTTCAGTGTCTTTCACATTTTTCCCCTCTCACCCTAAACCTTTGCCCTCTAGTTCTGGATTACAACCCACCCCCACCCCAGGGAAGAGACTTTGTCTATTTATTCTATCCACGCCGCTCATGATTTTATAAACCTCTGTAAGGTCAATCTGAGGCTCCGTGGCTCCAGGGAAAACAGCCCCATCCTATTCGACCTCTCCCTGTATCATAATCCTACAACTAGGCAACGAATTTTAAAATCTTTTTCTGAACTCTTTCAGATTTCACGACATCTTTCCGATAGGATGAGACCAGAATTGCACGCAATATTCCAAAACTGGCCGAAGCAATGTCCTGTACAGCCACAACGTGACCTTCCAGTTCATTTACTCAATATTCTGACCAATAAAGGAAAGCATACCAAGCGCCTTCTTCACTCTCCTATCTAACTGCGGCTCCACTTTCAACGAGCTATGGAACTGCACTCCAAGGTTTCTTTGTTCAGCAACACTCCCTAGGGCCTTAACACTAGTCCGGCTAAGATTTCCTTTACCAACATTCAGCACCTCGCATTTATCTAATCTAAACTCCATCTGTCACTTCTCAGCTCATCTGATCAAGATCCCGTTGTAATCTGCTGTAACATTATTCGCAGTCCAATTTTAGTGTCATCTGCAAACTTTCTAACGATACTTCCTTTCTATTAATAATGAAAAGTAGTGGACCCAGCTTCTCCATAATCGCTGGATTGCATGAGCGTTCCATCAAATAAGGAGAACCTCCAATGTGGCACCTGCACTCAAATGTGGGAAAAACAGAAAAAATGAGACTATGCGCCATGCAGTCTGCCAATTATTGCGGGGAATCTGCTAGACTTATTAAGGGAGGAATTACAAGACACTTACTATAGCTGAACTCCACCAGAGGCCAACATGGTTTGGTTAAGCGGAAATTATGCTTTGTCTTGTAAAATCATGCAAAGGTTTGCTGAATTTCCCTGAGAATATTAAAAATAATAGGTTTGACAAAGAGTACCTGGTAGACAGTGAGTTTGATTTCCAGAAATTGTTTGTACGGTGGAGCGTCCGAGGTCGGCTGGTCATTGAGAGGAAGCCAGGGGGTTGAATTCCTGATGTTCTGTGTGTATAACGGAGCTCTAGATTCATTCAGAACAGCCATTATGTTATTCAATGTTTGATTAGGTTTTCAGCGCTGAATGACGATATGATGGCCTTTTATTTATTTCTGGTTTTGAAATGGCACAACTGGACTCCTTGACCTTATGTGTTACGTTCTGGAAATTGACAATTTCCTGACGTGGAGATTTGTTTCAGGTATTATCCTGATGATTCTCTGAACTACATGCTCCAGGAGATGCCAGAAATGGCATTCTGCCGAACAATGTTCAACCACATTCTGTGGAACATTTGCTATCCCTGTGGGGCAACTGCGAACACGAGGGGAAGATGCAGAGAGTATGGTGGAAGTTGCTGCATCCTAATTTCCTGTGGAACAGGCATGAATGATTAAAGATCTACTCCAATTGAATGACTTCACTCTCTTCCTGTTTGAAGCTCTTGAAGGATTGAATTCTTTGCTTCTGTATAGGTGTAGTTCTGAATAGTACTGAACATTTCGAAACCATCAGTGAACAGCCCACTTCTGACTTTGCTATGGAGTGAAGGCCATTAGTACTGCAGCTAGTGATAGCCCACAGTGCCTCATGGATACCCATTTTCCATTTACTCGGTCTTTGATAAGCATGCCCTATTTCGCCAGATATAGTGCCACATGACAGAGTGGGTGGTCTATCCAGTATGAGGCTGAAACTTTTCCTCAGTCAGGAGTGTGTGCTGTGAAATGCTGTTCGAGACAGATCCATCTTCACAAGTAGTTGAGTGACAATATTTCCAACGAGTTGGTTCATTCATCCTTCCGCAGTCTGTGTATTTGGTGCCTCGCCCTGATCAGTCAGTAATGGGCCCGTGGAGACACTGTTTGGTCATCGACATTGAAGTACCATATTAAGAGTGCATTCTGTGTCCTTGTCGTTCTCAATGCTTTCTCTGACTGGTTTTAAAAACCGAGGAGAAATGACTTATGGCTGATAAGTGATGTAGAGGGCAGGAGTTGTTTATAGTCTGTTCATTTTGCTAACCAGTTGGTTTCTGGTATCAATATTTTGGAAATTGCAGGGCAACCACTTTCCTGACTGTATACAAGGGCCCCACCACCAGTGGTGGATCCTGTTTGCTGATGGGACAGGATATATTTCGGAATGGTGATGGTGCCATGAAACTTTATCCAGTAGTTGAACTTGTGTAAGTATGACAATGTAAGACTTTTTCTTAGTCAGTCAAAATGGGGAATAAAGTTGACAATAGAACTGAGAGTAATTTCTTTCAAACGATTTAATGGAAGGCACTCCATGCGAATGTGTGTCGTATTTTCAAAAATATTGAGGAATTCGCAGCGTTCCTAACGTTATTCAGTCATAGAGACATGCATCACGAAAACAGATCCTTCGGTCTAATTTGTCCATGCCGAGAAGATATCCTAACCCAATCCAGTCCCACCTGCCAGCACCAAGACCTTTATCCCTCCAAATCCTTCCTCTTTATATACCCACCCAGATGCCTTTGAAATGTTGCAATTCTACCAGCCTCCACAACGCCCACTGGCAGCTCATTTCACAAACGTACATTTGCGTGTAAAGGTTGCCCCTTAGGTCTCTTTTATATCTTTCCCTTCTCACCCAAAATCTATGCCCTCTACTTCTGGACTCCACCACAGCAAGGAAGATACTTTGTCTATTTAAGTTAAATGGATATGCTTTCAAAACATTCGAGAAACCTGGCTGCAGAATGATCAATTTTGTGTCCTGAATATCATGAACATTTTAATTTGGCAGGGTTGGACAACAGGGAAAAGGAGGGGTTGATCTCCGAATGATGGATATCATCTGTGGAATTGTGAAAGAGGATCTTATATCAAATTATCAATCTATTGCCTTGAAGCTTGTTTGCAAAGTACGGGTTGAGTCGAGTTTGGGGAGAGATGTCTTCTGTGAGATTAAATGGAACTGATTATTCTCCCCGCAATAATTGGCATTTGAACTCTCACAGCAAAAATCACGTTGGGTACCACAACTTTCTGCAGCACGTCATTGCCAGAAAAAAAATCGTCACTCAACTGGAATTCAGTGAGCTCCAGAAATTTACCAGCATCCTTGCCACTGGTGCCAACTGTGAAAGCCCATAGTGCCCCTGAACAATTACAGTCCATGTGGAGCTATCTTGCATGGTCCATCATATTGACGTTGTAAGTGGCAGGCAGGGGAAATTGCTGCTTTCCTAAACTGGCGCTGTGGAATGGACTGAGAGATCCTCCTGCTTGGTAGGTACACAAGTAGGGACTTCGCCTGAGCTCAGGCACGGACATCTGACTCGATCGGGATATAAAACTACACGCAGGAGAATTTCGGTGGATAAACAATAAGTCAGGGGAATGGGATTTATTTAAAAATTGAGTAGCAGGACCGTCTTGATAGGTCGAATGGCCGAATTCTCTTTGTATACCGTATGGTCTTAGGAACCGTAACAGGCATTTAAGCAAGACTTTCAGGATGGTCAGCAAAACGTTATGCCGGTCAAGAAAAACAATATGGCGTCATTGAAAAGATGAACCTCCCATGGTTGAGAGTGCATCTAACCCCAACAAAACACCTCATAAACTGGAGAGACTACACGTCGGAAACATATGCGTTTTGAGGTGGGCATGTTCGATTTATTACAGAGACGAGGAGTTTTAGTTTATTTTCTGTTCCAATGAGGAGTCTTTGGAACTCTATTGCCAAATGAGCGTTGGACGTAGAATTTATTGAGTACTTGAAGGCAAATGGATTCAGGAATAGAAACTAATCAGTGGTTACCCCAGGTTTGGCCGAGGTCAGATCACAATCAGATTAGCCGCAATTTATTGAATAGTCGACTTGGTTTGACGGACTGAAGGGCCAATTGATGCGCCTAAATGTTATGTTCCTGTAATAGTAATGAACCATCTCTGCTTCTTTTCATGTGGCATCTTTCGGAAGCTGGATCCTGTTTGGAACACCGGTAGGTGCGTTCTTTGGACTGGTGCAGAGTGGCTGGGAAGAAGGGCCCTTTTCTATTGATCTTTAGAATTCGATAACGTTCCACGATTGATATTCTATGGTCGAGTCTGCAAACGATATTTTGTGGAACATTTTATCATCGACATGCTCCAGAGCGTTCTGCAACTGGCACAATTTGCCAATCATCGCATGTCAGTTAAATGAACAATAGTAAAGATCCCAAGAGACACAGTTTTGTAGTGTCACGATAGAGGATTGACCACAATTTAGATTAAAACACCTAAACTTCTAAGCTCCATCTTTCTTCAATTAACTGGGAGATAGTCTTTCACGACGGCAATGTCTTCACACTCTGTATTAAGAACTGTTATGTTGTGACCTGTATCTGCAGGTGACCTGATGGTGTTGGAAGGTTATAGAAATCACCTGTCCTTATGGATCTGCATCTATATGTTTGGGGAGGGAGGGTTTCTGGCATTTTACATCGCATTGATGTAAGTCAGAACTTACGATTTATTACTTCAGTTTCAATTACTCCAATACATATCTGAATAGATCAATACGTTTGTATAGCTCACATTGTTCTCAAGTAAACTGATAACTGACACACTAGGCTGATGTATAACTTGTTTGTTTTTCTTCCTCACAGTTAATATAGTGACGATCTTCATTCTGCTTTGCAAAGACTGTGGATTGTCTCAATGTGTCAGACGTTACCTGGGGGCCATGGCAGCGGCAGATCTATTGGTCATTATCCTCGACCTGATATTGAGGCAAATTCCAATTGTTTATTACGAACAATTTTATTTCCTGTTGTCCATCCCCATGTGTAATATCCACGCCGTCCTGCTTTATGCAGTCACTGACTGTTCTGTCTGGTTCACCGTCACTTTCACCTTTGATCGATTTGTGGCCATTTGTTGCAAGAAGTTCAAAAGTAAATATTGCAGTGAGAAAATAGCGATTATGGTTTTGGGAGCCGTGACTGTGCTGAGCTGTTTGAAGAACATTTTCTGGTATTTTATGCTCACAGCTCGGTATCGGCTGGCGAACATGCCCTGGTTTTGCGATGTAACAGACGCTGTTCGTTACTCTCGTGCCTGGGTCACAATCGAGTTCCTCCACCACATTCTAAACCCGGTTCTCCCATTTCTCCTGATTCTGCTCCTCAATGTTTTCATTGTCAGACACATTTTAGTGACCAGCAGAGCCCGCAGGAGACTCCGGGCTCACACCAATAGGGACATTCAGTCTGACACAGAGATGCAAAATCGAAGAAAGTCCATTGTTTTACTTTTTGTGATCTCGGCAAATTTCTTCCTGTTATGGTCATTGTTAATGGTTTATTTTATATGGTATCGGATGGACTGGATTGGAAATGTGTCTATGTATTTGAATGAGTATGTGCGTGAATTGGGCTTCATACTGCAGCTCCTTAGTTGCTGCACAAACACCGCAATTTATGCCGTGACCCAGACAAAGTTCAGACAGCAGCTGAAGAATGTGCTGAAATATCCCTTTAACCAAATTCATCAATCAATCCAATTCACTCATTAATCAATCCATCCGGGAATTTCAGATTTCAATTCAATATTTCAGCAGAAAAGCAACCTGTCACTATGTTAACATATTGAACAGACTCCAGCCTTATCCCCTTGTGGGTCAGAAGGCCACATTTTAATATTTCTCTCAACTCAGGGGCCAATCAGAAAAAGCACCATCCCATCCCATTGACTATCAACAACTTCTTTACTTCTTTAACCAAGACTCTCACCCACCCTCTGACGACCCCTTCTCCCGCCTCCAACACACCCCATCCACCTGGGCACCCCGTGATGGCCTCCTACCTGCCCTCGACCTCTTCATAGCCAACTGCCGCCGCGATATTAACCGCCACCTGAACTCCCCCACCCCTCTCCCCCACTCCAACCTCTCACCCTCGGAACGTGCAGCCCTCCACTCCCTCCGTTCCAACCCCAACCTCACTATCAAACCAGCAGACAAGGGAGATATCAACAACTTCAATTTGCAAAGGATTAAAATGCTCATTAAGACATGATAAGCAGCAGAATTAACAATATGAAGAAGTTGAGAGTGGAGAGATAGACTGTTCCCTACGTCCAAATGATCAGAGATTGGTGTTGGAAGGGCACAGGAGTTCCGAGTTCAGGAGTTATGTTTAAGGAACATTGTCCTTGCTTTCACCTCTTGGTCACCCACTCCCACTGGGCCTCGGCAGAATTCATCGCTCTCCCTACTTTTCTCCCCTTCGTATCGTCCTCCCATGGTCACACTGCACCTCTCTCACTCTCTGGCCTCCTTCAGTTTTTAGTCTTTTTTATTTCACTGCCCCTCTCTATCACCCCGTTTTTCCTCGCTCCTCCTACCTCTTGCAATCTGTATGCACCTCTCACACCTTCAAATACTCTCTTCCTTGGTTCCGATCTCAGCTTCCTTTGTTTAGCGAACAGTTGGCGTGGAGCCCACATGATATTCCTTGAGACGATAGAGGATAAAGCGTCTTGGTAAAGGAACAGAA